>NC_133170.1:87240000-87857500 GCF_040802235.1 Manis javanica | reverse complement strand
ATTGATTGAATTGAAAGCAGAGAACAGGAACGCATGGAAGCTGACATAGAGAGAGATAAAAGGATCTCCAGGAATGAAACAATGTTAAGAGAACTGTGTGACCAATCCAAAAGGAACAATATCCATATTATAGGGGTACCAGAAGAAGAAGAGAGAGGAAAGGGGATGGAAAGTATCTTGGAAGAAATAATTGCTGAAAACTTCCCCAAACTGGAGGAGGAAATAATCAAACAGACCAGGGAAATACACAGAACCCCCAACAGGAAGGATCCAAGGATGACAACACCAAGATACATAATAATTAACATGGCAAAGATCAAGGACAAGGAAAGAGTTTTAAAGGCAGCTAGAGAGAAAAAGGTCACCTATAAAGGAAAACCCATCAGGCTAACATCAGACTTCTCGACAGAAACCCTACAGGCCAGAAGAGAATGGCATGATATATTTAATGCAATGAAACAGAAGGGCCTTGAACCAAGGATGCTGTATCCAGCACGACTATCATTTAAATATGATGGCGGGATTAAACAATTCCCAGACAAGCAAAAGCTGAGGGAATTTGCTTCCCACAAACCACCTCTACAGGGCATCTTACAGGGACTGCTCTAGATGGGAGCAATCCTAGAAAGAGCACAGAACAAAACACCCAACATATGAAGAATGGAGGAGGAGGAATAATAAGGGAGAGAAGAAAACAATCTCCAGACAGTGTATATAACACCTCAGTAAGTGAGCTAAGTTAGGCAGTAAGATACTAAAGAGGCTAACCTTGAACCTTTGGTAACCACGAACTTAAATCCTGCAATGACAATAAGTACATATATTTCAATAGTCACCCTAAATGTAAATGGACTGAATGCACCAATCAAAAGACACAGAGTAACAGAATGGATAAAAAAGCAAGACCCACCTATATGCTGCTTACAAGAGACTCACCTCAAACCCAAAGACATGTACAGACTAAAAGTCAAGGGATGGAGAAACATATTTCAGGCAAACAACAGTGAGAAGAAAGCAGGGGTTGCAATACTAATTTCAGACCAAATAGACTTCAAAACAAAGAAAGTAACAAGAGATAAAGAAGGACACTACATAATGATAAAGAGCTTAGTCCAACAAGAGGATATAACCATTCTAAATATATATGCACCCAACACAGGAGCACCAGCATATGTGAAACAAATACAGAACTAAAGGGAGAAATAGACTGCAATGCATTCATCTTAGGAGACTTCAACACACCACTCACTCCAAAGGATAGATCCACCGGGCAGAAAATAAGTAACGACACACGGGCATTGAACAACACACTAGAAGAGATGAACCTAACAGACATCTATAAAACTCTACATCCAAAAGCAACAGGATATACATTCTTCTCAAGTGCACATGGAACATTCTCCAAAATAGACCACATACTAGGCCAGAAAAAGCGCCTCAGCAAAATCCAAAATATTGAAATTCTACCAACCAGTTTTTCAGACCACAAAGGTATAAAAGTAGAAATAAATTCTACAAAGAAAACAAAAAGGATCACAAACACATGGAGGTTTAACAACATGCTCCTAAATAATCAATGGATCAACAAACAAATTAAAATAGAGATCAAGGAATATATAGAAACAAATGACAACAACAACACAAAGCCCCAACTTCTGTGGGACGCAGTGAAAGCAGTCTTAAGAGGAAAGTATATAGCAATCCAGGCACACTAGAAGAAGGAAGAACAATCCCAAATGAATAGTCTAACATCACAATTATCAAAATTGGAAAAACAAGAACAAATGAGGCCTAAAGTCAGCAGAAGGAGGGACATAATAAAGATCAGAGAAGAAATAAACAAGATTGAGAAGAATAAAACAATAGGAAAAATCAATGAAACCAAGAGCTAGCTCTTTGACAAAATAAAATAGATAAGCCTCTAGCCAAACTAATTAAGAGAAAAAGAGAATTAACAGAAATCAACAGAATCAGACATGAGAATGGAAAAATCACGACACACTCCACAGAAATATTAAGAATTATTGAAGACTACTATGAAAACCTATATGGCAACAAGCTGGAAAACCTAGAAGAAATGGACAACTTCCTAGAAAAATACAACCTTCCAAGACTGACCAAGGAAGAAACACAAAAGTTAAACAAACCAATTATGAGCAAAGAAATGAAAACGGTAATCTAAAAACTACCCAAGAACAAAACACCAGGGCCGGACGGATTTACCTCAGAATTTTATCAGACAGACAGAGAATACATAATACCCATTCTCCTTAAAGTTTTCCAAAAAATAGAAGAGGAGGGAATACTCCCAAACTCATTCTATGAAGCCAACATCACCCAAACACCAAAACCAGGCAAAGACCCCACCAAAAAAGAAAATTACAGACCAATATCCCTGATGAATGTAGATGCAAAAATACTCAATAAAATGTTAGCAACTCGAATTCAAAAGTATATCAAAAGGATCATACACCATGACCAAGTGGGATTCATCCCAGGGATGCAAGGATGGTACAACATTCGAAAATCCATCAACATCATCCACCACATCAACAAAAAGAATGACAAAAACCACATGATCATCTCCATAGATGCTGAAAAAGCATTTGACAAAATTCAACATCCATTCATGATAAAAACTCTCAGCAAAATGGGTATAGAGGGCAAGTACCTCAACATAATAAAGGCCATATATCATAAACCCATAGCCAGCATTATACTGAAAGGCAAGAAGCTGAAAGCTTTTCCTCTGAGATCGGGAACTAGACAGGGATGCCCACTCTCCCCACTGCTATTTAACATAGTACTGGAGGTCCTAACCACGGCAATCAGACAAAATAAAGAAATACAAGATATTCAGATTGGTAAAGAAGTTAAATTGTCACTATTTGCAGATGACATGATAGTACAGAAAAAACCCTAAAGACTCCACCCCAAAACTACTACAACTGGTATCAGCATACAGCAAAGTTGCAGGATACAAAATTAACACACAGAAATCTATAGCTTTCCTATGCACTAACAATGAACCAATAGAAAGAGAAATCAGGAAAACAATTCCATTCACAATTGCATCAAAAAGAATAAAATACCTAGGAATAAATCTAACCAAAGAAGTGAATGACCTATACTCTAAAAACCACAAGTCACTCTTAAGAGAAATTAAATGGGACACTAACAGATGGAAACTCATCCCATGCTTGTGGCTAGGTAGAATCAATATCGTCAAAATGGCCATGCTGCCCAAAGCAATATGCAGATTTGATGCAATCCATATCAAATTATCAGCAACATTCATCAATGAACGGGAACAAATAATTCAAAAATTCATATGGAAACACCAAAGACCCCGAATAGCCAAAGCAATCCTGAGAAAGAAGAATAAAGTAGGGGGGATCTCACTCCCCAACTTCAAGCTCTACTATAAACCCACAGTAATCAAGACAATTTGGTACTGGCACCAGAACAGAGCCACAGACCAGTGGAACACACTAGAGACTCCAGACATTAACCCAAACATATATGGTCAATTAATATTTGATAAAGGCTCCATAGACATACAATGGTGAAATGACAGTCTCTTCAACAGATGGAGCTGGCAAAACTGGACAGCTACATGTAGGAAAATGAAACTGGACCATTGTCTAACCCCATATACAAAAGTAAATTCAAAATGGATCAAAGACCTGAATGTAAGTCATGAAACCATTAAACTTGTGGAAAAAAACATAGACAAAAACCTCTTAGACATAAACATGAGTGACCTCTTCTTGATCATATCTCCCCGGGCAAGGAAAACAACAGCAAAAATGAACAAGTGGGACTATATTAAGCTCAAAAGCTTCTGTACAGCAAAAGACACCATCAATAGAACAAAAAGAAACCCTACAGTATGGGAGAATATATTTATAAATGACAGATCCGATAAAGGCTTGACGTCCAAATTGTATAAAGAGCTCACATGACTCAGCAATCAAAAATCAAATAATCCAATTAATAAATGGGCAGAGGAACTGAACAGACAGTTCTCCAAAAAAGAAATACAGATGGCCAACAGACACATGAAAAGATGCTCCACATCACTAATTATCAGAGAAATGCAAATTAAAACTACAATGAGGTATCACCTCACACAAGTAAGGATGGCTGCCATCCAAAAGACAAACAACAACAAATGTTGGTGAGGCTGTGGAGAAAGGGGAACCCTCCTACACTGCTGGTGGGAATGTAAATTAGTTCAACCATTGTGGAAAGCAGTATGGAGGTGCATCAAAATGCTCAAAACAGACTTACCACTTGACCCAGGAATTCCACTCCTAGGAATTTACCCTAAAAACACAGCAATCAAGTTTGAGGACAGATGCACCCCAATGTTTATCGCAGCACTATTTAGAATAGCCAAGAATTGGAAGCAACCTAAATGTCCATCGGTAGATGAATGGATAAAGAAGATGTGGTACAAATACACAATGGAATACTACTCAGGCATAAGAAGAGGGCAAATCCTACCATTTGCAACAACATGGATGGAGCTGGAGGGTATTATGCTCAGTGAAATCAGCCAAGCGGAGAAAGAGAAATACCAAATGATTTCACTCATCTGTGGAGTATAAGAACAAAGGAAAAACAGAAGGAACAAAACAGCAGCAGAATCACAGAACCCAAGAATGGACTAACAGGTACCAAAGGAATAGGGACTGGGGAGGATGGGTGGGTAGGGACGGATAAGTGGGGGGAGAAGGGGGGTATTAAGATTAGCATGCATGGGGGGTTGGGAGAAAGGGGAGGGCTGTACAACACAGAGAAGACAAGTAGTGATTGTACAACATTTTGCTATGCTGCTGGACAGTGACTGTAAAGGGGTTTATAGGGGGGACCTGGTATAGAGGAGAGCCTAGTAATCATAATATTCTTCATATAAGTGCAGATTAAAGATAACAAAAAAAAGAAAGAATGAAAATGGGGATTACTCCCTGATAGGATAAAACTAACTGTAAATCAATGATTAATGCATGCTTTAAATATCCTTAATTTTGATCACTTAAAGGGTATCAGATGATCAGCTATGGATGTACACTTCTCTGATAATATTCCTTTCTCTTAAAAAGAAAAAAAGCAATTCCAGTGTGGTAACCTCCAATGAGTTCTACACAATGGTATAAAGGGCATATCAAAGTGTGGGCAAAGGGTCTGTTTTGTTTATACAGAGGATCAAAGCCTAATTTGGCTACCCAGAAAATGAACTAAGATATGATATGAAGAAGAACTTCCAACATCAGCACTCCCTGCAAGACTCATACCAGGAGATGATCATCAAAAAACCTCCACAAAGATCCAGGCGATGCTGCAGTTGTAGCTGCATCCATCCCACCGTTTCCTGGACTTGCCATTGGAATGAAGAAGGAGATATCTAAGCTGGCCTGTCCTCTCAGTAAAACAACAAAGTTGACTGGATCTATACTGTTGGAACTCAACCAAGAATTAGGAGAAGTGCAAGTTGTAGTGCTCCAAAATCTTACAATTACAGACTATCTACTGTTAAAAGAACATATGGGATGTGAACAGTTCCCAGGAATGGGTTGTTTTAATTTATCTGATTTCTCTCAGACTGTTCAAGTACAGTTGGACAACACCCATCATATCATAGACAAATTTTCACAAATGCCTAGGCTGCCTAAATGGTTTTCTTGGCTGCACTGGAGATGGATGGTAATTATAGATTTGCTTTCGTTATGTAACTATATTCCTATTATGTTAATATGTGTGCACAAGTTAGTTAGTAGTTTAAAACCTATACATGCTTATGTTACTCTACAAGAAGATATGTCAAAGAAATAATCAATCCTCCCATGTTTTCTTCCATCTGCTACCTCCATAGCTTTTCTTCTTTCTTTCTTATTACAACCCTTAAATAGAATTCGTGCCTCATATCGAATTTACCGAGTATCATAATTCCTCCAGGTGGTAAAGATACCTCGACACAAATGCTGGGCATAGAAGCCACAGGGCATAAATCTGCAAACAAGTAAAAAGCTAACCTTTTCAAACAATATGGCTTCTCTCCACTTACCAACTTTACATCTCCTTGTATGGCCCCGGAAGATGACTGGTTACCCAGAGACGGGTAAGATTCCTCAAGGGAGGAACAACCTAATACAGGCACAGTCGCAGGAGGGCCATCAGGTGAGAAACTGGGGAACAACAGTGGTGAGGCTAAGAACCTCACCCCCCCAACCGTTTTGAGAGAAAGCTCCTGCATCCGTGGATGTTTTATTGCCCTTGTCTAGCTCGGATTACCACATAGTCTACATCCACACACATGATCGTCTACATTTGCTCTCTTACAACAGTAAACTATGTTTTCAACTTTATCTTGCATCTACCTACCACTTCAGCATTTTGCTAAAAATAAATATAATAATAATAAAGGGAGAAATGTGGGATCCACATATAAATCAAGTATAAAAATCAAATGAATATTCATATTTGACCTGATGGTTTATAGTTCATAATGCGTGATCGAAAGTTTCTGTGATGGCTGCCCTTGTACTGTTCACCATGTAATAACTTATTCACTACATAAAAATTTGTTCACCATGTAAGAACTTGTTCGTTATGCTTCAGAAGATTAGAGACTGATGAGAATTAGGCTTGAGATGGATTAATGATTGTGCATTGAGCATTGACCCGCCTATACAGAATTTTATTGTTGTTAACAACCATTTGATCAGTAAATGACAGATGTCCTCTCAAAAAAAAAAAAAAAGGAATCCTACCATTTGCAACCAGGTCGATGGAGGTGGAGAGTATTATGCTCACTGAAATAAGTCAGGCGGGGAAAGGAAAATACCAAATGAGCTCCCTCATTTGTGGAGTATAACAAGAAAGCAAAACTTAAGGAACAAAACAGACTCACATGCGAAGATGGGACTAATGGATACCAAACGGGAGGGGTGGGGGATGGCAGGTAGGGTGGGACAGAGAAGTGGATTGTGCAGCATGATGATTAGTGAACACACTGTGTGTGGGGTCACGGGGTAGACAGTGTAGCGCAGAGACCAGAAGGGACTCCGGCATCTTAGTGCACTGATGGACAATGACTGCAATGGGGTGTTTGGGGGAAATCGTAAATAAGGGTGAATGTTGTAACCACATTGTCATTCTTGTGAAACCTTCATAAGAGTGTCTATCAATTGATATCTTAACAAAACACAAAATAAATAACAGACACATGGTACAAAAACATGTTAAATAATTTATGCTATCAAAAAGTAATCTAATGAACCGTACTATTAAGATCAGAATAGAGTAAGTGTTACTAGATTCTGGAGATGAAAGGATAGGAAGACCATGACTTGCTTCAAAATAATCGAGATGTGGAAGAAGAGGGTGAGAGTGGGAGGAGGCAGGACTGCCCCCAAGAGAGTGGAGCAGGGAGACAGGCCCACAGAGCTCATCAGATCAGGGCTATTTCACGTCAGGTCGCCTGTACACAAAGAACAAGGCACTAAAAAAATGACCATGATCACACAGGGACAGATGGATTCACTGGGGAGAAATACAATAGATGTCATACAATAGAAGACTTAAAATTCGTCTCTCAAATGCGGGACGGATAGTACAAACTGACCGACTCCTGCCAAACAAAGTGGTAAAGACTTATGAGTAGAGAAATGACAACAATCTACAGGATGTGTTCGCGGCCGAGGCTCAGCGAGGATTCCTGCAGCAGGACACAAGGGGACTTCCAAGCACATGGCAATGGGAGCCACCTCAACGTGAGTGTGCTACCACGCCCCCCCAAGAAGGGCCTAGGGATCAGGAAGGACAGACAAAGCCAAAAACCAAAACCCTCAGCATAACCAGAAGACACCCCACAAATGTACACTTGTCCACAGCCAAGGAAGGGGCATCAGATCTCAGCAGAATCTCCCGTGATCCCACCACAAGGGCCTGGGGTAGGGAGGCCCAGGAAGTACTGGGCACACAGGAGACGGGAACAGGGGGCCCAAAGGGGAACCCCCATTGCTCCAAGACAGCACGTCAAGGCGACAGGTGAAAGAACCGTGACAAGCAGTCCCCATGGTGCCCACCTCTAGACAGCAGCCACCCGAAGGCAGTGCCTCTCGGTCACAAGAGGGAAAAGGAAGGAGAAGTGGCCCCCGAGACAATGGTGGCAAGAAGATGTGGAAGACGGGACACACGGAGCCCTGCAGGACAGTAACACAGAGAAGACACCCCACTGCTGCCTCAGAGAGCCGGGTCAGGAAGGCCACAGAGGGAAAGCCTACTGGGGAGAAGGAGGGCTTCCTGCAGTCGGAAGGTGTCTGGGTACCCAGGACACCCCCTCACTCAACCAAGATGATGGTGTGGGAGGGAGGCAGGGCCAGGCAGCCCCAGCAGCTGCGGTGCAGGAGGACAGCTTCCTGCCAGGGCCTCTGAGCAGCCGCCGCCACCATTCAAGGCCGAAGGCCAGTGTCAACCCGGAGGCTCCCCTCACCTGGATGGGGGCCTAGCCGGTGTCTCCTCTCTTCCCTCCAGGGCTCTTCCCCTCGCTCCAGCCACGTGATGAGGTCCGGATTAGAACAGGGAATTCCTGCTTAGCGGGAAAAAGGAGTAGGTCAGTTTTCGTTATAGGCCAGAGACACTATGTGGTGGTGCCAGACTGGGAGGGGAAGACCGTGGTGGTGGGATGGAGCTGGGAACCATGCATTCCAGGCTGTGTGGGCACTGGAAGGCCTGGCAGTAGTCCCAGAGGTACACAGCCCCCGCCCATCCCCAGGGGAGCAGGAAGCTGAGCACCTGCTTCTCAGTGGGACCCCAGGGAGAGTAAGGTTCAAAGGATGCAAAACAGCCCTGAGGGGAGCCCCAGCTCACCCAGCGACACCAGGTGGCTGAAGTTCTCCAGCATCACGTGTCTGTACAGGGTCCTCTGCGCAGGGCTCAGCAGCTCCCATTCCTTCTGCGTGAAATCCACAGCCACATCCTCAAACGTCACAAAAGCCTGCAACAAAAACCCAGGCCTGCTCACCAGGAGGCTGCGAGCCACAGCCTGGCCATGTGTGGGCACGATGGCTGCATCTGACCACCGGGTGCCAGACCTTCCACACTGCAGGTGGTGGTTCCCAGGGGCAGCCTGAGACGGAGAGCACGTCTGCCCTCCTCCCCAGCCCGAGGACCTGCCTCATCCCACAGTGGCTAATCAAGCAGGTCACCTCCCCTGGACGGCTGCTGCCTTGGCCCTGTACCAACGAGGCAACCACCAGGGCAAGTGAAGGGGTGGGTCCGTCCTGTGATGGCAAAGATGGGAGATCTGGTACATCTCACCTCTCTGTCGGCCTTCCAGGGTCCCAGGGCCGCCTTCCTGCTCTCCATGGGGAAGGGAAGCCCTCGGAGGGCTGCTCTGCGGAGAGGGAAGAGAGTAAGAGGGTGCGTGGGTGCGCCTGCCCCGTGTGAGGCAGGGCTGACCCTCGCAGTGGGGGGCAGTCATGGGCACCAGCACGGCCACCTCCAGGGTCCTGACAGTGGCAGAGGGAGCCAGGCTACCTACTGGCACATCTCCAAGCTAGGGCCTGGGTGAGACACTTCAGTGCCACGGGAGCTGAGTGAGGAATTTTTACCATGCTCAGTGAGTGAGAGACGGCCTTGGGACCCCCCAGGGGAGCTCCTGGCTCTCAGGTCAGGGCCCAGAGCTCCAGGGGGCCTCATGACGGCTCTAGCGCCTCTCCCAGCCTCAGGCTCCATGTGCTTAAGTAACCACAGGGCGCAGACCAGAGGCCATCGGTACATGCTGTTGGCAGGATGCACAGCATACTGCTAACCTCATGCTGAAGCCCAGGGGAGCCGTGGGCAGGTAACGTGGGGGGGCCCCGGTATAGAAGCAATATCCCAAACCAGGGCAACCGCAGCCAGCCAGTTCACCCCCAGAACCCCTCCCCCATTTGGGGGGTGCGGCAGCCTGTGTCTGCAGAGCTGATGGCAGGTCACACTGTGGAGGCCTCGGGGGTTTCTGATCAGAGGTGAACGGGAAGAGGCTTCCCCCGAGGACTGCTTCTCACAGCGCCTGGCCTGCCTCCACCCCTCATACACCCAAGGTCGGGGGCCAAGCCTGGGGCCCAGCGACAAATCAGGATTGGAACAGTTCCCAGTATCTCAACGCACCATCAGCACGGGAGGCGGCTGAGCTGTGGTGAAGAAGAAGCCCTAAGACACAGAGTCGGCCTCACGTGCGGGAGCCGCTGCCATCTGGGTCCTGGTGCAGCAAAGCACCTGTGGGACACTTTACCAGGAGTCGGGGCGATCCGAACATGAGCCAGACGGAAGGTGACACCGAAGTGTCATTAAACAATACGGCCACATGTGGTGTCATTACAGTGGGGCAACGGGTCCACAGAGGCTTGTCATACCGTTCTTTCACAATTCGTATTTTAAAAAATAACAGTGAAAATATTGTAATTTAACTGTCAAACAAATTGTAGAGCAAAACGATGTCATTAGAACGTTCTCCACATTGAGAAATACAGGCCTGGGTAACCGAAGGGGCCACGTGCTGGAGAGAGAATCCGAGCGCTGGGCGGCGTACTAGCTTAGAGAGACTTAACAGGACATCGTGTAGAACTGGTCAGAGGGAAAAGCATTGAAATCCCCTATGTTCTGTATGGGAAGTCAAAAGCACTTTTTAACATTTGTTCTTGTGATTTCTTTATACAGACTTTTTATACCCCCTCTGTTGCATGTCTATCTACTCAAAAGTCCCAATGTTATGCTCCTCTATGTACTTTCAAAAGTTTAAATATTTTATGTTATCTGCAATCTAAGTCACTTTTATTTCCTATTCTCAATATTTCTTGCCAGGTCACGGAAATTCAAGTGATTTTTAAAAACCTGATTTTGGATCTTGTGAAGTTCTAAGTTCTCTTCTTAGTACAAGTAGTTCTATGATAGATCCCTTACGAGATATACTGTAGGAGAGCCAGGGAGAGGCTTTTACTTAGAAATAAAGTGAGAGGACAGACCTCCGGGCTCAGTACAGGAGGGGACGAGAGCCCCCCCCTTAGGATATTTTCTAAGTACACAACAATGTCTTCTGGGAATAAAGACAGCCGAACGTTTTCTCAGTGCTTATGCCTCTTTTTCCTTGTTTGCCCCACTAGATATTCTAGTATAACGCTGAGTGAGGGTGGGGAAGGCTGGACGGAAACGCTCGTCCCTCATCTTCCAGGAGGGCACCTCACCACTCACGCACGCCTTTGCTGCTTCCCACCCGCAGGCACTGAGCTATTACTGTGCTATGTAGAGGGCACGGCCCGGCGCTCTCAGCGGAGTGAGACGCACTACCTACTGCCGGGAGGACAAGCCGGTAATAAACCCTTTCACCCCCAGAATGATCTACTCTCATTTCTTTGGTCACTGAATCCATTGTGAACTTGTCCGAGGCAGGACGCCCCACAAGACAACTCCATTAAAGTGGCAAACTGAACTGGCTTCAGGAAATTAAGGCTCTGTCCCTTCTTGGGCATGAACTCCACGTGCCTAGAGTATATGATCCTGTGCACGTGCTGCAGGACTCCATCTGCTAACGTTTGGTGAGCCTCTCTGACAGCCTCTGGGCTGATGCCTCACATGAAGGGGCATGAGGGGTGTTACAGAAACGCCCCCCAAATCCTGAGAAGTAACGTGTGCACAGACATTTCTTAAAATGCAACAATACAGGGGCAGAATAAATTTTATGATGCTTTACAGATTCTGTGTCTCTTAGAAATTGAAGGTGTGTGGCCGCTCTGCACTGAGCAAGTCCACTGGCACCACTTTCCCTACAGCACTGGCTCACTCATGCCTCTGGGTCACATTTGGCAATTCTCACGTTATTTCACACTTTTCATCGTTCTCCTATTTGTTAGGTGACCGGTGATCTTTGATGTTGCCACTGTAGTGCTTTGGGTGCCCCCTCACTGCACCCACGAGATGGCAGAGTCCATCAGGGGGCGTCCCGAGGGCTGTGCTCACTGGCGGTCCCGTCCCTCTCCCTCTGCTCAGGCCTCCCTGTCCCCTCACACACAGCAATGTACAAATAAGGCCAACGGGTTACCCGACAGTGGCCTCTAAGTGTTCCAGTTAAAGGTCACCTGTCTGTCTTGTAAACTGAAAAGCTAGAGAAGATTCAGATGAGGGAGGAGGGCATGTCAGAGGCCAAGATGGGCTGAGAACGAGCCCTTTTCACTGAAGACTGAGCCCAGTTCTCTAGGTATGAACACACAGAAAAGGTTCATGAGGGCAGCAGTGCTCCTCCACTGAGCCCCCATTTGAAAAGATGAAACAGCGTGTGGACGATATGGGGAAAGTTTCGCTGGTCTGGACAGGAGACCAAACCAGCCACAACATTCCCTAAGACGAAAGCCTGACCCAGAGCGAGACCCTCAGTCTCTCCAATCCTACGGAGCTCAGAGATGTGAGGAAGCTGCAGAAGAAAGGGCTGAAGCCGGCAGAGGTTGCCTGATGCAGTTTAAGGAGAGGAACCACCTCTGTAACATAAAAGTGCAGGGAAAGGGGCAGTGCAGATGGTGAAGCGGCACAAGATCTTTTCCGACAAGTTCCAGCTGCGATCGCTGACGAGGGGGGTACACTAAACAACAGGCTTGTAGTGTAGACAAGGCAGCCTTGCATTGGAAGATGTCATCTAGGACCGTGATAGCTGGAGATCGGAAGGCAGTCCGTTTGCAAACCTTCAGAGGACAGGCTGGCTCTCTTGTGAGGGGCTAATGCAGCTGGTGACTTTACGTTCAAGCCCATGCCCATTTGCCATTCTGAAAATCCTAGGGTCCTGGAAATTATGCTACATTTAGAAAAGATTCCTTCCAAATTTTACTTCTTCACAATGCAGCTGGGCACATAAGAGCGCTCACGGAGGTGTACTCTAAGGTGAACACTTGCAGGCTTGCTTACACATCCACTGGATGCAGCCCTTGGATTAAAAAGCAGTTTTGGGTTTTAAGTCTTATTATAGAAGAAGCACATTTCATAAAGGTCCAGCTGCCGTAGACGGCGATTGCTCTCAGGGATCTGGGCAGAGGAAAGTGAAAATTACTGAAAAGGATTCTCCCTTCTAGGTGTTATTGTAAGAATACTCAGGATTCCTGGAAAGAGGACAAAATATTGACATTTACAGACGTTTGGAAGAAGCTGTGCCTAAATTTTGCAAGTGACCTCAAGTGGTTCAAGACTACAGGGGAGGAAGTAACTATAAATGTGGTGCGAACTACAAGAGACCTAGGTCTCCAAGTAAGGCCTCAAGAGGGGACTGGATCACTAGAATCACAGCATAAACTTTAATGGACAAGCAGATGCTTTTTAGGCACGAACAAAGAGCTCTCTTGGGGTGGAATCTACCTGTGGTGCAGATGTCATCAGGGTAGCTGAAATGACAGAGAAAGATTTAGAATATTTTATAACCTTAGATGAAAATGCAGCAGGACAGTTTGTGACACTACTATTGTGAAAGTTCTGGTGTGGGTAAAATGCAATCGATGTGCGTCCCAAGCTAGAGAGAAATCGTTTGTGAAATACAAAATGGGACACAATAAAGATCAGAACATAATATAATAGAGAAATTAAAGAACAGGGAAAAAAATGAATGACAACAACTGCTGTGTCTTCAAGAAAATAATCAACATAGATAAATCCCTAGCAGATTTGTCAGGAATAAAAAGAAAGGACACAAATAAAGTCAGAAAGAAAAAGGAGAAATAACTAACACCACAGAAATTCAAAGAGTTCCATGGAAAATTGTATACCAGAAAACTGGACAAGCTAGAACACGTGAACTAATTCCCAGAAAAGTACAAACTTCCAAAACTGATATGGAGGAAAGAGAAAAGCTAGACAAATTACCAGTGAAATAAAATTGAATTTTTAATTTAAAAAACCCTCAAAAAATGAAAAGCCAGCTGAATTGTACCAAACACTCAAGGAAACGCTAATACGCATCCTTCCTAAAGCACTGCCAAAATAGAAGAGCAGGGGCTACTTCCAAACCCACTCTATCAGGCCAGCATCACCGTAAAAGCAAAACAAACACATTGCAACAAAACAGCATGAAAGACCAACAGCCATGGTGAACAGAGATGTGAAAATCCTCCACAAAATAATAGAAACCAAATTCAAAAACACAGCAAGAAGACCATCCATCACGACCACGTGCGATTTCTCCCAGGGAATTGAGGAGCAAAAATATTTGCAAATTGACTAACGTGATACACGACATTAATAAAAAAGGCTAAAAATGAAGTGATAATCTCAACAGATATTGAAAAATCACTTGAAAAAAATTCAACATCGATTCATGATAACAGCACTCAACAAAATGGATGTACAGAGTGCACACCTCAACGTAAGAAAGGCCACATAACACAACTCCACAGCTAACATCACCTGAATCGGGAAAAGCTGAAATATTTTTCTCCAAGATCAGGAAATAATCAAGTACACTCTTACCACTTTCATTCAACATAGTAGTGCAAGTCCTAGTCATGGCAATCAGAGAAGAGACAGAAGGCTTCCAAATTGGTGAGGAAGAAGGAAAACTGTCACTATTTGCAGATGACATGATATTATACATAGAAAACCCTGGAGACTTCACTAGAACACTGTCAGAAGGAGTAACTGGATCCAGCAAAGTTGCAGGATACGAGATCAATATACAGATATTTGCGGCATTTCTACATACTAACAGTGAACACAAGCAGAAACCAGGAAACCAATTCCATTCGCAACTGCATCAAAAAGAATAAAATACCCAAGTCACCTTAACCAAGGAGGTGAAACAGCTGTACTCTGAAAACTGTAAGACACGAAAGAAAGAAATCGAAGAAGGACCAATAAATGGAAATCTCCTCTGTGCTCCTTTATAGAAAGAAATAATATTGTCAAAATGGCCATCCTGCCCAAAGGAATTTACATGGTCAATGCAATCCATTTTGAAACACCAACGGTATTTTCCAGTGAACCACAGAAGACTCCAAAGAGCCAAAGCAATCTGGAGAAAGAAGAACAACGAACGGTGAGAACGGGGGATCATGCTCTCTGACTTCAGGCTACAGTACACAGAACACTGTGGTGCTGGCACAGAGCAGGCCCATAGGCCAATGGAACAGAACGCAGAGCCTACAAATAAAGCCACATACATTTGGTCAATTAATACACGACAAAGGAACCACAAGTATACAATGGGGAAAACAGGCAGTGTTGGGAAAGCTGGACAGCTACATGCAAGTGAACGAAACTGGATTATGCTTTAACTGCACAGAAGAGTAAACCCAAAATGCATTAGAGACCTGACTCTAAGACATGGAGCCATGACACGCTTAGAAGAAAACACAGGCACAAGGGTCATATTTATGGTTGCATTACTTAAAAGAGCCAAGTTATAGAAGCAACCAAACTGACAGAAGAACAGATAGACATGCTACATGTAGGCAATGGAGCATGACTGAGCCACAGGAAAGATATCCAGCCACTTGTGACAGGAAGGGTGGACCTGGAGGGTATGATGCTAAGTGAAACGTTACACCAGGCAGAGGAAGAAAACACTATATGACCTCACATATTATACGAAACAAAACGAATAGAATTCACTGCCAGACTCAGAGAAGGGACTGGTGGTTACCATGGGAAGGGAGGGTTTGGGATTGGGGTTGAAGCAGGCGAGGAGGACAGAGGCACAAAAACTCAATCATAACGAAACTAGCGGGGGAGGGAAAGCACAGCATAGAGCATACAGGCCACAGCTCTCTTCTATGTTTCTATGGCGATAGTAAATAGTAGTAACTACACTAGTTCGGGTGAACACTTAATAATGCAGGGAACTGCCAAATCACTACGGTGCAGATCTGAATCCACTGGAATATTATACATCAATTATTCTTCAGTAAAAAATCATGATAAAATTAAACTTTCAGATTTAAAAAATGAAGAATCACTTTTAGAAACACATGAATCTAAAAGCCCAAGACATCCATCCCGCAAACCCCAAGAAGGATGACCCCAGAGAGCCTCACTGAGGTAGCAGAGCCCTCAAGCATGCTGACCGGAGCCAGAGCTGTAAGAACCCAGGGTCGGCAGGAGGAGGAGGTGAGGACAACGGCGGTGCTGGCCACTCGGGGAGAAATCGCCACCGTGAGCGGAAACCTGGGGAGAGAGGGCGCTGCCTGTCACCTGCACTGGCCACACTCAGTTGTTCCGTCACACCGACAGGGCGGGAGCGGGTTCCCAGTTTGAGGCTCAATCACACATTCTCAGTATCCTTACAAACATTTAGACAGTTCTGAATAAATGTTTCTCCAAATGCTGAGTGGCCGTAAGAAAGCTGTCAGTGATTTAAAGAGGTGTTTTTTAATAATATCCATATTACAGTTGTTTTGTGGGGAAAGGGTCCATAGAGCTCCCTACACTGCTATTCCCAAAGTCCGAATTTACTGAGACCCCTTCTGTTCCCCGTCGGGCATCCTCGCATAAAACAATGGATCCTTGGCCAGTAATTTCCTTTCCTCTGCTCCCTTTCCACCTTTAATAACCTTTCCTTTTCTGCAGCCCAAAGGGGTCTCCCTCCAATCACAGAGGCAATGCTGCCCACTCTTGAGCGATCTAATAACGCCCATTAGATTTTCAAATTTACTCAAATGAGTTCCACTTTTTTCAACACTTGCAAAGTGATGTGTCAGATGAAGCTGATGCATTCATGGGATAACAGTATCTCTACTACTGTGTTTTCCTCACAATTTTTGCCACAATAAGTTAAAACCATTTATTTCGCAGTCATCCCACAGGCCTACTGGTGTTGGAAAACCTGCCTGGCCTCACTACTCCTCCCACGCCAATAACCGAGGGAGTCGGAGTGATGCAGGGGGAGGAAGGGGTCGCCTCCTTTCCCAAAGCCACCCAACCGCCCTTGGATGCCTGCCCCAAGTTGAACCCCAGCCATGTTTCCAAAACCTCTGCCAGGACACATGGACAGCCCCCTCTTCCCTGCTGGAGGAAGACTGCCCCAAGGAGACCCTGCCCCAACCTCGACTGCTGGCCCTCACCCAAATTAAATCACCCAAGCGACATCTGCCCCTTTGTTAGGCAGGAAAACAGGTTTGAGCAGGAAGGAAAGAGAGTAAGGCCAGAAAAGCCATGGCAGGGGCTCAAAGAGTTTACCTGTTAAAACTACAAAGCCAGAAAGGATGGAGTTAGTGAATTGGTCAGTTAAAGCCCAGAAGGCCAGCTTCACATGGCATGTTTGAATACTCCCCGGATAAAGGAAGTGTCTCGGCACAGGATATGTTTTCACTGTGTCACTGGGCTCACACCTTTGTAAGATTTACTTGAGCCTGCTGAAAGCCCCAGCTTATTCGGGAGAAATTCCATCCTGAGGCTAAGACTGCATTTTAATCAAACAGACAATGACTCAGCTCACTTCCCAGGCGGCACAGATGGTCTCGACTGATATGCTTCCAGGCAGGACTGCTGTCCTGGGAGGGAATCAGACGGGTAAATGTCTCGTGCTAAGTTAAAAGTAAAAAACTTTATGTCTCATCAAAGATGAACATTCTGGAACCAGTGGACAAGTCCACACTCCTAGCCCATCGCTATATTCCTGAAAATCCTTCACCCCTTATAAAACTCTAGACCCTAAACACTTAGGGGCGCACCTCTGTGGTCATCCACACTTTCAAAGTGGTAGCACTTTCCCAATCTTTCACCGCACCTGTCTCTTAGGTAGCCCACTCTCCCTTTACTCTGTGTGCACATTTTTGCCTTAAATCAACTCTCACTACTACAATGCTCTGTCTCTATGCTTTCCCAGTGTGTCTGTGTCACTTTGCTTTGTCATTGTGATCCTCTGGATTTAAGCTCACACCTTAACGCCCTCTGCCCCATTACAGATAAGTAAGGAGGGGCTGCTGAGAGCGCAGATCTGGGCTTGCGAATCACCATCACCTGGGTGCCCCAGATGGCGCTGCAGCTCACGGTCATGTTCTCTAGTAGCCTGCCTGAAAGCCCCACTTATTTATCTCTAGGAAATTCACAGAATATAACCTCATTCCATCCTGTGCTCGATGGCTCCCCCAAAGCCTGGGGTGGTAGGGACTCGGTTCCCACGCTGTGCAGATCCCAGTGCACACTGGACGCAAGGTGACACCGGCTTAAGCAGTCAGCAGGGGATGCGACCCATGCACAGCAGAGGTTCAGTGAACTTCCTTTGTCATTCTCTCTGTCATTCCCTCACACTCTTGCCTTAATAAACTGCTTCCTCGAGAAGGGGATTGAGGGGTATTATGATCAGTTCACATGGTGTGTGGGGGTCCTGGGGAAGACAGTGTAGCACAGAGAAGACAAGTAGTGACTCTGGCATCTTACTACTTGAAAGAGAGTGACTGCAATGGGGTACAGGATGGGATGCACAAGAATGTGGGTGAATGTAATAACCACATTGTTTTTCATAGGAAACCTTCATAAGAGTATATATCAATAATACATTAGTAAAAAAATGTATAAACATATAATAAAATGAACTCCCTCAACTTATACTCACATCCCTCCCACTCCAAACCAATCCCCCTCCTCCCATAAATATGTACCAACCGAGGGGAAGTACTATCTCGCAGGAGAACTGAATCAAGAAATTCCTTGTATTAAGTTCATCTTACAGAACATCTACAGGACAGACTATGGATGGTGACGTAACATCTCTCACCATATCTCAGGTCATGAGGCCACATATCACATGAGACTGTTAGGCAGAAGAATAGATATGAGTGGGTGGGGTGGAAAGAAAATAAGGCCAGCAAAACCCACTAGGAGGGACTCGAAAGACTTGGCCACTTATACTGTTGAGTCAGAAATGATGGATAGTTAGAGTTAAACAGTGAGGCTAAAAAGTCCTGGAGTAACTTGGCCTGGAATTCTTGAATATTCCCAGACAAAAGTATCTGAGCATAGCCTCTGTCTTCATTTTGTCAATTACATCATGCCATTGTAACATTTACTGTGCCTGCTAAAAGGCCCAGCTTATGCTTTAACTTTACCCATATGCTGTTTTTTCCTCCTACAGCCCCTAAACTAGTAATTTGCAACCTGGGCAAGAGATAAGCATCATGATTAATTGTCAGGAGCCAGTCCGAATTGCCCACCTGATGGCACTGCCCAGATGCCCAGCAAGACGGAACCACAAAGTGGACTTCTGACAGGAACAACCCCGCTAACTCTCCTTATTATTATGGTGTTTGGAAATGTTGTTATTGTGTATTTATACACCTAAATTGGAAAACCAAATTTAAAATACCCTGGGAGAAATGCCAGAGGCAAGACCCTATTTCCACCAGAAAGTAGGGACGGAATGAGAAGGGGAGGATGCAGAGAGGACTTTGGAAACAAGTATTAGGATATAATAAACAGGGGTGGTTTGAGTGGGTTCCAGTACCCTCTCCCCGCCCAACTCGGCCCTGAAATTTCTAAATCACTCCTAGACCTGTTGGGTCCTGGGGAAAAAAATAGAACAATAAAGGAGAGCCAGCATGTATAACGGACGGGATAGTGTGGGTGGAAGGGCCTGGCATGACTGTACACACTCTCCCCATTGAAGAGATTTTCTTATAGATATTATTGTATATGGTTTAAAGAAACTCTCAAAAAGGACATGACCCTGCCTTCCCCGGGAAGAAAGGTGGCCTGACTGGGCCCCTAAGCCTTCAGATTCATTGGTTATTACCCCCTTACCTCATCCCCCCAGGTGCAACGCTCTCGTCTCTATGAAACTGGGCACCTACCCAAGGGTACAGCTTCCAGTTCCTGCAATTACAATCAGCTTAGTCTTGCTACACTGCTTTGATGATAGACTGTTTTGATGTTTTTCTTTATATCTGCATGTAATGCTCTAGACCTAGAAAAATAGACTTAGCTATACTTATTAATTAAATGAATAGTAACCGTGGCTATTTTAGAATCAATAATAAGGAAACTGCAAGTCCAGGGCCCAAGCCAACCAGGTGTGAGGGAACATTCTGAGAATTAAGTCTTGTTTGTTCTGAAACCGCCAGGGATGCCAAGCAAGCATAAATGCAAAGCATTAATAACTGCTAAGGCGCCAATAATCTCATCTCTAAAGACTGACCTTTATGTGAACATTTTTTCTCAAAGAATCAAATGATCTAATCTTTGTGAAACTGCGTACTCAAAACATATATAACCTTGCTACATTTCAATAAAACAGGCCAGGCTCAGCTCGGGAACTCTGCTACTGTCTGTGTCCTCATTCTTTCATTCCGTCACCCGCCAACACCGTTCATCCCTCAGGGACCCCTGGACTCGCTGGAGCTGGACTCGGCCAATTAAGTTTGGAAACAAGCCCAGCTCTAAACAGCATCGTAACAACAGGAAGGATTCAGCTTAAAACCAATCCTGGGTTTTAAAACCCATGAAATTATGCAGTACGATTCTTAAAACACTCTTTAAAAAACAGACAATGACTCAGCCACCTAGGGGGCGGGGCAGGCAGTCATAAGCTGACATGCTGGCAGACAGATGGTGCTACCGTAGGGAGAAATCAAAGTACGAAATTTCCTGTGTAAAGTTAATTTTGTAGAATTACCTGGAGGACAGAGAGGAGACTTAATATCTCATCACAGACGAACATTTCAGGGCCACTTAACTAGTCTACACTCACTAGCCCTGTCACATTCCTGAAAAATCAATAAATTGGGAAACCCCCAACCCTTCAGCACGCGCCCTCTGAGGTCACCCACACTTTCTAAGTGCTTAGCCTTGAATGAAACTTGAACCTTCCAGGGCCTCTTCTCTGAGATCGCCCACACCCCTTCCCGAGTGAGCACTTTCTCTAATTACAACTTATGCCCTTCAGGGTGCCTCGCCTCCCTGAGGTCGCCTGCACTTTATCCCTAAGTAAGTAACTTTAAAGAAAACCTCTTCTCTGCTTCACTACTTTGTCTCTGCCCTTCAATTCTCTGTTGCAGTGGGGGCAGGAATGAAGGAAAATAAACAACGCTCCCCTAAGGACACCACAAGTCATGCGTACGCCCAGCAACGCCCCAGCTTTTCCCCATTCTTGAAAGGCTGAAAAGACACAATCCTAAGACTACGAGTGAACCTTCTGAGGCTGCCCACAACTCCTCTTTCTTCGACTGGTACTTTTTGACTTAAAGATTTCTCACTGGTGCGACCAACTTATTTTGTTTTGTCTCTGCGCCCTTCCAGCGGTGAGCGTCTTTGTTACTTCGCTGTCATTCTAACCTGCAGACTGAAGCGCAAGCCTCCCCCCTCTGTCCTACTTCGGGTAAGCAGGGAAGGGCCACCGAGGTCTGAGTTGGGCTCACGAGTTCCCGTCGCCTGGGACACCGGGACAGGCCTCCCGCTGTCCGACCGCGCTCTTCAGAAGCCGCCCCCAAATCTCCTTTCTTGGCCTTCGGGAAGGTCTCCGAACACGGCCGCACTCCGTGCAGTGCTCTGGCCTCCCCGATATGCTGGGGTGCTAGGCCGGGGTTCCCAGGCTGTGCAGACCCACGCGGACCCCGCATCCAGGTGACCCGGCCGTGCAAGTTGCCGAGGCACCTGCCCCCGCGGAGCTCAGCGAGCGCCCCTTTCCGCCCCCGGCCCTCCCTGCTCTCTGCCGCTGCTCACCGTTCTGGACGCCGCCCTCACCTCCACTCGCCCGACCTGTTCGAGGACTCCCTCTCCTCGGGCGTCAGGAACCCGCCCGCCCAGGCGGAGGCTCCGCCGAGCGCGCGGGGAGCGGCCCTCCAGACGCAGCCGCCCCACGACGCCGGGACTCCCCGGGCCGCAGCTCCCGGCCTTTCCCAGAGGCTCTCCCGGCGACTCGCCCCGTCTGCCCCTGGGACACAGACCCCTGCCCCTGCGGCCTGCAGGCGCTTCCGGCCTCAGCACCCCTCCCCCGCCGCACCCGCACGGCCGGCCTTCTCCCCGCTCGGAAGAGCGAGCAGGACAGGGGGCTGCAGGGCCCCGACTCACCCAGGGACGGACGGCGGGCGGGGACGGGGGCTCCGCGTCCTCTGCCGGATGCAGACGGAGGCTCTGCGCCTCGGCGTGGCCGTCCACCCGAGCACACTACCCGGGATCCCCCGCGCAGGCCGGGATTCCAGGACCCAGAATCCTCAACGGCGGCTCCAGGACGTCAGTACCCAGAATCCTCGGCGGGCGGCTCCAGGACGTCAGTACCCAGAATCCTCGGCGGGCGTCTTCAGGAAGTCAGTGCACAGAATCCCTGGTGGGCAGCTCCAACGCGTCTACACCAGGCGGGGGGAGTTCGAACCTCGGTTCCCAGAAACCTCGGCGGGGCGGCTCCAGGACCTCAGTACCCAGAATCCTCTTCAGCTGTCCAGCACTGACCCGTACCCAGAAGCGTCAGCGCGGCAGGGCCCCAGGACTTCAACACCCAGAATCCTCGGAGGCGTGGCCACAGGTGTTCAGTACGCAGAATCGTGGGGCAGCTCCACCTCCCGGGACTGCACCTCCCAAAACCCCGCTTTTGGACCAGCCCTGCAGTTCATACTCGAGTCCCCCAGCCGCAGGGGCTGCCTTTTGCCTCAGCTTCAGGTGAGGCCTCCTTGGATGCTGAAGCTGCACGGCCTCTACCCCAGTTGCCGATGGACGTTGTGGGAGCTGCGGGAGCATCTGCTGCACAGCCGTGCTGCACCTTACGTGAAGGGCTGCAAGTTCCCTTCCCTGAGTAACAGTCCACGTCACTCTTTCCCCTACCAGGCACCTTCTAAAACTCCCATTTCAGTACCTCCACAAAGTAAGTTGCCAAGCAAACAAGAAGGTTATAATCCTGGGCTGATGCAAAGTCTCCCCTGAGCCAGATGGGACTGAGTGTCCTGAAACATTGAGGAGAGAACCATTAGCAAGTCTGCAAAACTTGAGCTCATGATCTAATGGGCCCACAGCAGCCACAGTGCAGGACTTCCCGGGCTGCAGAGGACCCAGGGCATCAGGCCGCTGCAGGTTCTATGAAACCTGCCTATGCCTAGTGTTCCCTACAAGCATCCAATGTGAAAATGTACCCCATCTTGACACATCCGGGAACAGGACCCAGGAAGGGAAGAAAATCTGGCAAGAAGAGTTGTGAGTCAGCAAACCGGAGCTCGCCACACACGTGTCCTTCGCTGACACATGACCTCACAATGTCGATGTGAGAAAGTCCGGTGCTTCACGGGAATTGGCCGCTTGAATAATTCTAGTTTCACTGGTAGGAGATACTTAACCTGCGTTGAACACAGGGTAGACGTTTCTTTCTATGACTTTTAATTCCTATATAATTTCAAATTTATACAAATGTTGCATTAGAACAGGACAAAGAATTCTCATATACCCATTTCTTGGCTAACTTCACCAACTGTTTTCACTCTGCAACATTTATCTGGCCTATTTTGTCATCTTGTCTTCCACTCTCACTCCTTTCTCCCCATTTCTAGGATCTGTTTCCGACTTTGTGGCCTCTTGTCCTCAAGTCTTTTCAATAAGTATTTCCTAACCCCAAGGGCATGGGCACAGGACAATGATCAATCGTGGGAAATGAAGTCACACTACTATTGTCTCATCCACCACTGGCTTCCAATTTTGTCCACCATCTCCCAATAATGCCATTTCTAGCCATCTTCCCTCCCCCTTCTTAGACCAGTCCTGCCTCAGGAATTGTATATATACAGTATTTGGGCTCTTTGGTCCTGTCTCAGCTGCACACTGCCTCAAGTTTCTTTGTGTGTTCCGACCTTGAGTTTTTTGAAGGGCACAGAGGGCAGCTCTCCTCTACAATGATGCACAAATGGCCAGTAGCTGAGGTTTGCACAGAGGAGATGCAGGTAATGGTGCGAATACCCCGGGGCATGATGTGTCTTTCTCAGGACCCTTTATGGGGGGGGTGGCGGGGGTGGGCACTGGTGTCTCCTTACTGATGATGCTGACTGTAAGATAAATTCCAACCAAAATAAGCAGGCGACGAGAGGCAACAAAGGGCCAGGCAGTTTATTTGAGGAAAATCCCGGGCGAGCTTCACCAGTCTACATAAATGGAGGCTGGAGAAGTCTCACCCAGCAGGTCAGGCAGCAAGTTTTTAAAGAAGGTAGGGGGAGGCAGAGCTTAGATTTACAGCGGCACGAGGATTGTCTAGCCTAGGGTGCATGAAGGTCTCATTGGTCTGTAGACAGGCCCTGGATAGCTACCACCATTCCTACAGCTTGCCCAAGGGCTCTAGTTAGGAACTTCTGGAATGTCGTCTGATCAGACCCTGGAATGTTGTCAGACCAGAACCTGCTGGTCTCCTCACCTTATTATGTGAGGCCTGAGTCTGTGCAGCGGGCTCACCCCTCCCCCAGTGTCTCCAGCCTTACACTGACTTTGATCCCACAGCTAAGCTCGTATCCACAGCAGTGCGGACATTCACCTTTTGTAAGAATCTGAATTATGAGAATTTGAAGAGGTAAAATCTACGACCATCAGTCCTTTTGTTTTCACTACAAATACACATAAGCAAAGTTCAAAAGGACTTTAAAAATGTATCAAGACTAATGAATTTTAAGGATACACAGTCACATGAACTGTCACGTAGATTTTCTACTTCTGCCACAGAGCAGGGCCTGGCCACGTGTGCCTTAGGTGGATCGCCTCCAGTCATCCTGTTGGAAGCATTTCCTTCGGCAGGTAAACAGCAGTGAGAACAGGCCATTCCTGCAGAAGATAGGGTTAGAAATGGGGAATATGTGTTTCTGGATGAGTTTAGTGGCACTCTCACCATTTCGCTGGCCTCAGTTTAGGCTCTGCAGTGTACGTTGCCATCCAAGGATGATTCTGTTTCTGTCTCTCCTCCTTCAGATCTGAGGAGGTGATTTTGCAAACTGAGCACCTAACTTAGCTGCAGACCCAGCTGTAGACGGCAGGGTAAAGGGCAGGAAGAGTTCCATCTTAAAGTAAGATTGCATTTTTACACCCAGGATGTTCAAGAGGCAAGATTCTTTAGCAAATAGACAATATCTCAGCCCACCTTGGGGGCTGGGCAGGCAGCCTTCTGATGTGCTCCCGGACCAAGGCACTGGTGTCCCAGGGAGAAATCAAGGCAGGAAATTCCTTATGTTAAGTTAATTTTTAATATTCAGGGACCATTAACAAGTCCACACCCCGAAGTTTTTTTCTTGTTCTTGAAAAATCCTCAACTGCCTATAAAACCCCTAGACAACGCACCACCATGGACTCTCTTGTCCCCTCCGGGCGTGAGCCGGGAGCTCTGTCCTTTCACTTTATCTCTAAATAAACGCCTGTACCCTGCTCTCCTACCTTGACTGTTTGTGAGGCTCATTCTTCGGATTCGTGAACAAGAACGCCGGCATCAAGACGACGGGTCTGAAACTGAAAGCTGAACATTTTCCCCCTGAAACATGCTGCTGCTTGTGGATTCCCATCTCCAACTCACATTCATTCCGCTGCCGAGTCCCGTGGATTCTGTGTCGTCCTCTCCAGCCATCCCAGCCGCACTGTCCTCCCAGCCACCCCCCGAGGGCCAAGCCCTCTCGTCCCTGCTGACACACCCGCAGGAGGGCGCGTGAGCACTATGGGCCGCAGCCTGCCTTCCTGCAGGCCCCTCGCTCCAGCGCCCAGGTGTCCCTTCAGAAACACGGTCCTGTGTCCCTCTGCTGCTGAAAGCCCTTCCTTCCAGGCCTGGACCTGCCCCCTCCCGTCCAGCCTCACCTCCAGCCTCAGGCCCGTGGGTGCTGGCAGTCCTCTGACAGTGAGACAGGCCACGGGCTCTGTTTCCTCCAGGGCTTCATAAAGCCCCTCTTACCTCTCGGTCAGGTTTCCGCACTCAACACGGAAGGTGCCCCGTTGGGTCCGCTGCCTTCCCTCGGCCTTCCCAGGATGCCACGTGCGCTTCGAGCCAGACCTGTGTCACTGTTCACTTGGATCATGTCTTTGCTAATTGCTCCTGGGGACAAGGGCTCTCTTTTCTCTCTTCACCCCGTGTCTAGAAGCCAGGAACTAGTGCTGGGGTGGCGTAAGGGGCAGAGTGCGCTGCGCTGACCCGGTCTGCCTCTTTCCCCTGCCTGATACCCCTCCACCCTCCAATCCCTCCATTAGCCCCTGATGAGGACGGGAAGTCTCAGGAGCACAGTGATGACAGGAGCTGCAGGGCAACTTGTGGGAGTCCAGCTCCAGCGAGTCCAGGAGTCCCTGAAGGATGGACGACGTCAACGACTCACTGAAATGAATGAGGACAAAGACACGAGCAAAAGCTGAGCCTGGCCTTTAATGAAAAGCAGAAGCCTGATTATATGCTCTTTGATTACATAAAGTGTAGATATTAATCATTTAATTGACACACAGCACGGTTACATAAGTTTGGAGAATGAGATTATGTCATTTCGCAGGTCTTAGCAGTTCACTTGTTTCCAAGTAAGCTTTCTTCTTACTTACTGCAGCCAGAAAATCGTACAAAGGTTAGGTAGGTGCCAGACTCTTGGTTTCTATACAGATGACTATCTAAAGCTCACTAATCTATTATTTTGATGTACGGCCCAGAAGCTTTCATAGTTATACTCCCGTTCTTCATGTCCTGTAGGAAAGAAACAGGCTCTCTCTAAAAGGACACGATGACTTTTTGGTAGGCAGGGACAAATTTTATAAACTGTGCCTTGGACCCATTTTCAGTAAGACTTAAAAGGGAGATTTTTCTGATCTGGAGTTAGGTAATGCCCTGTTCTCATTTGTTTTATAGTTTGCCAGGACCTTCTTTGGTGGGCTAGCCAAAGAATATCATTTGCTCTCTGTACCCACTGTCACCATTAATCATTGAGTATGTCATTTGGAGGCCACGTAGGGGCAGAGGAAGGAACCTCAACCCAGGTAACTTTTCCCTATCATTTTTCCATAAACTTGGGTCCAAAACTCATGGGGTCTCTCTTTCCCGTCATCAGGGGTAGTCACAAGGACAGGACTGCTTTTTTCCAACTTCCTATAGGGCCAGTCCCTAAAATTTTCAGGGAGAATTGGATATGGCTTCTTCCCTGTAGGGGCAACATGAATTGAAACCAAAATAAGCAAATTCACTAAAAGGAACATTTTGAGCAGGAGGGATATCGGGGGTGCTCCTCTCGGAAGGCCACTGTGCCGCCCCTTCCATCCGACTGTGCAACTGCGCCGTCAGGCTGCCGGTTCTGACCGGGTCCTGGCAGCATCTAGCATGAGGAAGGCGGAAGGCTGCGTATTTTGGAGGGGATTCGCCTTAAAGCCTGGGAAGACCTGGGGCCAGATGCCTGGTCGAGGGAGCAGAGGCCGCATGAAAGCTGGGCTCCGGGGCGGCCAGGTGGGAAACGGATCGGGAGGGAACTGAGGACACGTGAAAATGCCAAGTGCCTGCAAGGGTCAAACCACCCAGAGGGAAAGGCAAGCAGAAGGGCCTGTGGGGGCTGCACACTCCCGGACCTGGGCTGTGAGGAGTTTCTGAGCTGCTCAGTGAGGCTGGGGCCCGTCTGCTGTGCTTGGGACACCCCCAGCCAGTGAGGGGCACAGCGGCAGGCCCAGAAGGGGTGGTCTGGCTTCAAATATGTAGCCAAGTCCCTAACAGACTTCAGCTCAGGATGCCAACTGTCCAGGGTACATGCGGCCCGAGGGAAGAGCCTCATCACTAACATTCCTTACTCTCCATTTAGGTTTCACTCATCAGTAGGAGGACGACTTTGTGGTCAGAAAATGCAAACCATAGCACCAGCCAAGGCTGTTTGACTTTAGGTCAACCCACCTTCAAACATCAGAGTGCCTCAGTTTCCTCATCTGCAAACTGGGAGTTTATAACAACCACTGCACAAGAGCAAACTATGGTTAAGTGAGCCGATCAGGTTTCTTCATCTGAGGGGAGCAGGGAGGTCGGGAATTCTCCACATAGGTTTTTTCAAAAGTTTAGCTGCCCGGGCCTGGGTCCGACCCCTAGACATTGACTCTCCTTGCTCAGGGGAGAACAGTGAGTCAGTCTTGACTATCTCACACCCTACATTCAGTCCATCATCTCATCCATGTGCTTCTCCTCTTTCACAACTGTTTATTTTGAATTAACATTGTACTTATAGAAAATTTGCAAAGGTAATATAGAGAATTTCCCTACACTTCTCACCAGGCTCCCCTAATATTAGCATCTTACAGAATCATGGCTATGGGAACAGAGGCAGGAATCTAACATCAGCACACTATTATGAACTAAACACCTTACTCAAAGTTCGCGAGCTTCTCTATCATGTCCACTTTTGGGACTCTGGGACACCACCCGGAACCCCACCAGGGCCATGCTAACCACGCTGCTGTCATCTCTAGTCTGTGTGCCTGCCTCCCAGCCATCCCCTTGGCTTCTCTGGGGGCCGATCTACAGCCTCCGGAAGCTTGGTTGATCCTAAGTAATAGGACTGCCTAACTCCTTAAGGGAAGAGACAACCACACCGAGGAGCAGGTATTCAACCAAGAGATTTATTCAGCGGTGGCGAGGTGGCTGCCCATGAGAGTGAGCGCAGCAGCCCCGGGCTGGGCAGCTTTGGCTTACGTCTCCTTATATTAAGGCACTTGGCACCAGCTGACTGGGTATGGAATCGTTGGGGTTAGCTGGCAGGACGTTATTGGTCTGTATCACAGAATTTTCTGCATCATGAGAGGGGAGCGGAACCTAATTTCGGGAAACTGAACCTTAACGGTCACCATCTCAGGTCGAAAAGTGTGGGGTCAGGCGCCATTTTTGACTAACATTCTTACCTTTTTGATTTGGTATTGGAGACGGGACGTCACTGATATCTCTGGCTCTTTCCCACTGGAAGGGGGCGGCGATGGGGGCGCAAAAGGGAAGAGTTATGATCAGACAAGGTGGGGGCCATCTGTCTCATGATGGCGAAGGAATCTCAGCATTCGTCTCATCCACAGCCTTCAGCAACTGGTAGTCCCTAAGGAGGAGCTGGTTGTAAGTCTGGTAGAAATCTTGCTAATCTGATTTTGAATGAACTTAATTCTGCAGGGCAGGAAGGTACAGAAAAGAAAGATGATGAGCAAAGGACCGAGGACAGGCAGGAGCCAAGTGAGGAGAGAGGACTGGAAGTCCCTTCATGCTAGTCTTTGTGGGGGACCTTTTGAGACTTTCTGCAACATCGGCCAGTCAGCGTACGTTTCTTCCACTAGTCCTGACTCGTTGACATGATCACAGCATTCTTCTTTAAGGAAGAGGCAGGTCCCCCCCTTTTCGGGGGTTAGAAGATCTAGGGCCTGCCGGATTTGACGGGTCCCTTGGGGTGGAGAGGTAACTTGTCTCCGAGGTGAGGACAGGGATGCGGTGGTGGAATCGAAGCAGTTTGTAGCTTGGCATTAAGGTCCTCTGCTGCCTTTGGGTGTGTCCTAAGGCTCCTCCTGAGAGGCCCATTCCTGCGCACAGGCAGACAGGGCATCCCGACCGTAATGGGAAGGAAGGCTGCTCAGCGGGTTCTGGAGTGAGGAAGCGACCGTTGTACTTCAGAGCTGCTGTATGATGTTATTTGAGGGACAATAGTGACAAGAAAACAGGGATCTGATTGATTGGGTAGAATTTGGTTGAGGAGAGTGCCGTTACACCAGAGAAAGTCTCCCAGTCCCGAACAGGAGGTTGTGGAGATGGTCTGGTTATAAGAGCGATTGCCTCTCCCTAGAGAGACATTAGTAAGGAAGTTTGGAAAATGCAGGCACATAAAGGGAGTGAGATATTGTCTGTTTCTGGTTCCCTTAAGGGAACATTGGTAATTGGGCTGATAGGAGGTCCTGAGGTCGAGAAGGTATAATTTGTGATGTTAAGAGAAACTGCAGAGAATAAGGGCCGAGCTAAAAACGCACAGAGGGAACCATTTGTTGGCTTTAGGGCGGCAGTAGTGAGGTTTAGGAGGCAAGGGTGTTTGGTGTGATACGGAGCCCAGAGTAGAGTGAAGGGATGAGGAGGCATGTGAAGGGGGGGAGTCTGGGTCGGTGCTTTGTAGCTAATTAACAAGTATTCGTTCTGAGCGATGTACGCTGGATGACAGTCGGGAGTGTTGGGTAACAATGGAGACATGCTCTCTATTTAGGCTAAACTCCCCGGATGGTGAGATGAGTACCCATGGGAATAGAATTTTCCTGTTACTCTAGTCGCCCATTGGGAATCCGATGTGTCAGAAATTGTTCATGTGTAGGTTTCTGTGTTCGAGTTCAATTTGAACATCCCGTCGCCATTGTGTGCATCACGTATTTTTGCATAACCAGTAGGGTCAGTCTCGGTAAGTTCCGACCCACCAGCCGTGACAGGACTCTTTTGTCCAGTCGAAGGTGATACATAGGCAGGGCTGCGTGGCTTGTGGCGCCATCTCGGAGTTGTGTAGGGCATCCTAATGGCGGAAGCACAGCCTGTTGTGGGACAATCAGCTGTGGCTGCCACGGCAGTGTTTTTTGTGTTTTTTTTGTATGTATGTTTCCCTCAACTTAAATCTCCAAACATATGACATATTGGCAAAGGGGGTAAGTAAGCAGAGGGTAAGAGTGAATAAGGTGGGGATGCTAAGATCCGTCCTCGGGAATGATGGGGGGTAGTTTTAGACAGCAGATGTGAAGTTTTATGGGCTCTGTTTTGCAGGGGGTACAGGTGAAGCGTGGAGGAGTCAGGTTCAAGGCTTTTTCTCCTGAGCTGTCTCCCGGAGGCCTGGCAGGCTTCAACCTCGAGATATGAATCCACGAGGTAAATTTTCCAGGGGACTCCTCTCGTCGAGCAGCAGTAGGGGTTCAGACAATGATTTTTAGAGGGCCTTTCATTTTGGGGTTAAGGGAGTGGAGTCAGAGGAGGGAGGAAAGAAGTATACCCAGTCGCTCGGAGTCAGAGGAATGGAGTGAGACCTCAAGGGATCTGGAAACAGGGCCGCTTGATGACTTCAGAGCTGGGAGCGAATGAAAGAGAGAAGGGGATAAGAAACGTGTTCAGGGAGAAGGGGACGGGAGGGAGTTATTCCAGGGGGCAGCAGAGGTCTACCATAGAGTACCTCAAAAGGGGATAATAATGAAGGTTTTTCTGTCGGAACAGAGTTAGAGGAAGGAGTTTAATCCAATCAGTGTGAAATTCGCGAGAGAGTTTGGTCAGAAGGTTTTTTAGTGTTTAACTGGTACGTTCAACTTTTCCTGACAATTTGGGATGATAAGGAATATGGAAATGCCATGGGATGTCGAGAGCTCCTACAATTTTTTCTGTAATGTGGGAAACAAAGTCTGGACCATCGTCTGATTGAAATGAGGTGGGCATTGCAAATCTCGGGATTATAACTGAGAGAAGAATTGAAGCGATGTTGGAACCCTCTTGTTTGAGGTGGGGAAGGCCTCAACCCACCCCAAGAACGTGTCCACAAACACCAGAAGATAAGTGTGTTTTCAGACTCTGGGTGTGTCTGTGAAGCCAAGCTGCCAGTCTGCTCTGGGGATATGTCCTCTGGCTTGATGAGTTGGAAAAGAGCTGGGTTTCAAAGCGGTGTTAGGACTGGTTCTTTTGCAGAAATGACAGTCCGTGGTTAGCTCTTGGATGTATTTGCGGTCTTTGGCATTTAGAGGAAAGAGTTTGAGAAAGAGTTTTAAATATTGTGGGATGTTGTGAAATAGAGAGTGTAAGTAGGAACAGAGGTCATGTTTGGGGGGAAAATTATCAGGAATGTTGGAAGAGCAGTGAGGAATGTCTAGAGCAATGCTCGGGCTTTCTGACATTAGCAGCCTTTCCTGCGGCCTGTGCTGCCTTCGAAGTGCCTATTGTTGGGGACGAGTCGGATTGATGTGAGTGGCAGTAAACGATTCTTATCTCACGAGGGAGGAGAGAGGGATGGAGGAGGTCTGTGGTCAGTTTAGAATTGGTAATGGGGGTGCCTTTGGTAGTTAATAGTCCCCTCTCTTTCCAGATGGCTGAGTGAGAAAGAAGGATGTGCAAACATACTTGGAATCAGTATAAAGTGTAAGGGAGCATTCAGCGGCCAGTTGGAAGGCCCGCTTGACTGCAAAGAGTTCGGCCTGTTGGTTGGTTGTGTTTTGTGGCAGAGATTTTGCTTCAATGGTTTCAGTTACGGTAACAATGGCATATCCTGCCTGCCGTTCCCCCTCCATTAGAAAGGAACTGCCATCAGTGAACCACAAATGAGTAGGATTTCTTGGGGCCCCTCTTTTATATGGGAGGGACATGGGAGGAGGTCTTCGAGGGTTTCAATACACTGATGGGAGGGTGGGTCTTGCGTAATGGGGAGCAATGCAGTGGGATTTAGGGATGAGCGGGCCTGAAAGGAGATAGAAGAATCATGTAGGAGGAAGACAAGGAGTGAAAGCATTCAGCAGGGGGAAGGGTCCTCAATCCTTTACATGTTAGGAGGTCTTTAAAATGATGGGGTGATATGGCTGTGATTGTGCCTCCATAGGTGAGTGTTTTTGCCTCCTGGATTGGATCATATGCCGCTGCCAAGGCTCTTAGTCGGGAGCCCATCCTTGGACTGTAGCATCTAACTTTTTGGAGAGATAGGCTACAGGAGCGAAGGTGGGGCCTTTCATTTGTCCTAAGACTCCTAAGTCCAGTCCGTTGTATTCATGTACGTATAGTGTAAAAGGTTGTTGTGTGTCTAGTAAGTGAAGGGCAGGAGCTTGAAGAAGAGCTTCTTGGAGCTTTACAAAGGGAGTCTTGGCAGAGTTGAGTAGGGGTTCCTCTGAGTCTCCTTTAGTTAAAGTGTAGAGGGGTGCAGCCAGGAGGGAGAATTTGGGAACTCAGGCTCAAAAATATCGTGCTAGACCTAGGATTGAGACTATTTCTTCTTTCATTATTGGGGTGGGCAATTCTCGAATAAGTCTTTCAGGTCTAGAGTGATGGCCTTGGAGCCACGTGGACTCCCAAGTATGTGACTGTTTGTTGAGATCATCGAACTTTATGTAGGGAGACTCGGTATCCTTTTACAGGAAGGAAGTTAAGAAGGGTAATGGTATCGGTCTCAGAGACTTGAAGAGAGGGGCTGCACAGAAGGAGATCATCAACATACGGGAGGACTGTGAACTGGGGAAGTGTCAGCTCCTTAAGGTCATTTGCTAGGGCTTGTCCGAATATCTGTGGACTGTCCCTGAAACCCTGGGGTAGAACTGTCCAAGTGAATTGTTGGGATTGGTGTGTGTGTGTGGGGGGGGTCAGTCCAGGTGAAAGTAAAGATATGTTGAGATGCGGGGAATAAAGGGATGGTGAAGAAAGCATTTTGAGACCAATAACTGAAAATAGAGGGAAGAGTTGGGTATGGAGGATAGTATTGTATACGGGTGTGGGACCACTGGGTGGGTAGGTTTGACTGCAATATTTATGAGTTTCAAATGTTGAATTAAGGGGAAAGAACCATTAGGCTTTTTTACAGCTAAAATGGGGGTGTTATAGGGAGAATGTGTGGGCCTAATGAGTCCTTTCCTATGTACATCTGCAATGATTGGCTGAAGCCCTAGAAGACTAGTGGTGGGCAGGGGACATTGGGGTTGCAAGGAAAGTGCAGGGGGTCCTTCAGGTGAACTTTGACAGGCATGTGTTTTGCTAAGGAGGGTGTGGTGGCATTCCAGACTTGGGGGTTCACTGATAGAGGGGGATGGAAGGGCTTAGAATTGGCATTGCCTCGATAGATTCTGTGAGAATGAGGATAAGGGAAGGAGCGAGGCTAAATGAAATGGAAGCTTGGAATTTCGATAATATGTCTCATCCTAATGAGGTAATACTGCATTGGGACATGAGTAGAAATGTGTGGGAGAAGGGGTTACCAGAAAAAGAGCTGGAGAGTGTGGGGATTTTATGGAAATATTGTTTGGCCCCCTACCCGGACAATAGGGGATTTAGATGGAGAGGTAGGTCCCCAAAACTCCCTCAATAATGAGAATGTCACACCCATGTCTATGAGGAAGTTAAAGGGATGTCCATCCACCAGAATGGTTACCTTGGGCTCCTGGAAGGTGAAGACATTTGTCGGGAGGGGAGTCCCAAGGGCTCATCAGTCATCCAACACCAGGCCCAAGAGTTCTGGGTTTGGGGTGGAGTCTGATCCGGCCCCCTGTGGGGCTGGGACTATCTACCGCCCAGTGAACTCTGGAATGGCACTTGGAGCATGGTCCTGGTGGTGGCCTGGGATTGGGGCACACGCATGCCCAATGTTCTTCCATCCAGAATTTAAAACAGGGTCACGGAGGCAATTTTGGTGGAGGACGTCCTCTCCGTGGTCCCGTCACAGTGGACGGATTGGGGTCTGTTAGGGCCTGTGCTAGCATCTGATACTTCTGCTGTTTGTCTTTTTCATCTCTATTGTGACAGACTTTAAAAGCTGTGGCTAGAACAGAGTTTTTGGGGAAAGAGGCCATCTCTCCAGATTTTAAAATTCAGCCCGTATGTCAGGGTAACTCTGGGAAAAGCAATAGGTCATGAGGAGTTGTCTGCCATCAGGGGTTTCTGGGTCGAGGCTGGTGTATTGCTGAGGGGCTTAAGGCAGTCTATCTAGAAAAGTGGAGGGGTTTTCCTGTTTTTGTTCAATGATTTCCTGCAGTTTTTCAAAACTGACTGCCTTCTGCATGGCTCGTTTAAGTCCACAACTAGGCAGGTGGAGAAATGATCTCGGAGGGCTAGTGTACTGGGAGTGCCGTAGTCCCAGGTAGGATCCTGATCTGCAATGGCCTGAGCCCCTATTGGATGGGTGGGGGTGGTCGGATGAACCTCATCAGCGTATGTATGACCTTGTTCCCTTACCCACCTGCGCTCTTCGGGGAGAAGTGTATTGGATAGGATCATATAGATATCATGGTAGCTGAAGCTGTATGCCTGCAGTAGATTTTGAAATTCGTTGATGTATGAGGTTGAATTGGTGGTATAGGAGTCTAGACGCTTTTCAATCTGGGAGAGGTCCGCCATAGAGAAGGGAACATGAACGCGGACTATTCCTTCAGTTCCGGCCGCCTCCCAAAGAGAGGCCTTAATCTTTGGCAAGTGAGCCGACTGGGTGAAGAGCGAGTGGTGGGAGGACTGAAAGAAGGGGAGGTGGGGGCAGGGGCAGAGGGGGTAGGAGGAGCTGGTACTGGTGGAGTTGGTGCTGGGGGTGGTGCTGAGATTGGGGGAGGGTGGCGGTTGTGGAGCTTGTCATCTGTAAGGAGGTGGCACGTCCACTGGGTCAAACTCTGTGGGGGAAGAAGGGGTGGCTGAGGACAGGCTATATGCTAGTAAGACATGTTTTGGGTTACAATTTCTGCATAAGGACAGATTAGCTCCGAGGACAGAGAAAGCCTGGACATAGGGAGTCTCTACCCATTTTGTCGATCACTCACAATAGCTGTAAAGATCTTGCAGAAGGGTGGGATCTAAGGACCCGTGAGGGGGCCATTTACTTTGGTTCTCTAATGAGTAAGTGGACCAATCTTGGGCACAAAGTTTGATGAGGTTTTTGGGCTTGATGTCGAGTTAGGCTAAGAGTGTTCACATCGTTTAAACGACATCTGAGTGGGGAGTCAGCTGGCAGAGAGGACGTTCCCCGCATGTGGATATGAGAGTGTTGGTATGTTGATTAGAGGGGTGCCCCACTCAACTCAAATATCAGGTGAGATCTTGGGCTTTAGGAGTTGGTTGTCACCAAGTCCCAATAGCTGAGTGACCCTGATGGGTTGGTGGGTCTTGGGTCACCTGGTAACGAGGTTTTTGGAGAGCAGGAGGAAGGGTGAGACCCAGGCCAAATGAGAGGAAAGGAAAGGGTCTGGTCTTACCGCTGGCTGAGCCCTAGGACTGATAAGAACTACTCAGAGACCAATGCCACCATAAAGGTATGAGTGGGGTGTCTTCCTCCCTCACGGTAGGCCTCAGGAAGTGCCAGATGATCAACGGTGAGCTTCCCATTTTGTGACTGTAGGGGTTGAGGGATTCAGGATTGGGGAATTGACCGATCTTGGAGCCTACGGTGTATGTGAGGAAGGCGATGGAGAGGATGGGTGCAGGCTGGCCGCTACCTCAAGGGAGTCTCAAGCGGTCTCACCCTCGAATGAAGGGAGTCCCCCTCCTGGTGGGGAGGCCACATCTGAGTCATGGCACCAATAAAAGGAGTGCCAATTCCTTAAGGGAAGAGACAACCACACCCGAAGCAGATATCCAAGCAAGAGATTCACTCAGTGGTGGCGAGTTTGCTGCCCGCTAGAGTGAGGGAGCAGCCCTGTGGGCTAGGGAGCCCTGCCTACATCTCCTGATAAGGCACTTTAAACCAGCTGATTGGTTATGGCGTCGTTGGGCTTAGCTGGCAGGACGTTATTGGTCTGTGTCACAGAGTTTTCTGCATAATGAGTGGGAAGCTGAACCTAATCTTGGGAAACTGAAACTTAATGGTTGCCATCTCTGGTCCAAAAGTGTGGTGTCGGGCGCCACTTTTGACTAACACTAAGGAGTGCTCGGATCTGTTATGGGGCAGCTTTGCTCCCCTTTGCTTTCTTGGGTTTGGAGTCTTCTTTTCCTCTCCTCCTATTTTGTCATTTTTCTTCAGAGCTCCTTTTCTCGAGCTGAAATTCTGTTCTTGACACACTGTGGAGCATGAAGCTCTCGTGGGGAATTCCCTCTTGTTCCTTGGGCTGCACTTTCTCCGAGCTTTGGTTCTTTGTGTGCTGCATTCTTGGTTCCTTTTCCCTTTGGGGCGGGGGGAGAGGAACTGGAGAATGTTTGCACGGCTTCCCTTGTGCTCTTTCCCCACCTTTTTGGCTATCAGGGCACGACCTGCTTTCCCTGCTGCGGTGGGGGTGACCTCTTGATTTCCAGCCCACACTGTCTGACATAGGTGGGGTTTCCCTCATGAGCGAGTTGTTTGAGGTCCCGGTATTTTGTGATCTTGTATTTTTAGTAGTCTGGTATCCAGATGGAATCGCGGGGATGGGCATGGGGCAGGGAGAGAGGTCCACTGAGGGGACAGAATCTTGTTCACATAAATACAGTGTTCTCACTAAGCAGATTTGAGCTAGGTCCTCTATTCTTTTTCTTTTCTTTTAAAGATTTTGGTTTTGTTCTAATAGGTGAATACTAGTCCTTTGTCTGTGTGTGTGTATCATGCTTTCATTATCCATTACCCATCAATGGAGACTTTGGTTTTTGTGTTTCTCGGCTATTGTAAATAATGCTGAAATGAACATTGGAGTGCAGATATCTTTATAAGTATTTTCATTTTCTTCAGATAAATACCCAGAGGTGGAATTACTGGATCATATGGTATTTCTATTTTTTCTTTTCTGAGGATCCTCTATGCTGGTTCACATAGTGGCTGCACTGGTTCACACTCCCCCTGGCAGGGCACAGTGGTTCCTTTCCCCCACATCCTCGCCAATGCTTCTTATTTCACGTCTTGTTCATGCTAACCATTTTAACAGGGGAGAGGTGATATCTCACTGTACTTTGAACTTGCATTTCCCTGTTGATTAATAATGTTGAGCATCTATTCACCTACCTGCTGGCCATCTGTATGTTGTTTTTGGAAAAATGCCCATATTTCTCCCCAATTTTTTTTATTTATTAAGGTTTCATTGGTATACAATCTTATGTTCGGATTTCACATGGGCAACATTGGGGTTACTGCATTCCCCGTATTATCAAGCCCCACCATTACCCATTACAGTCACTGTCCATCAGCATAGTAAGATGCTACAGAGTCACTACTCTTCCCTGTGCTATACTTTCTCCACATGCCCCCCTGTATTATGTGTGCTAATCATAATGCCCCTTAAACCTCTAATCCCTCCCAACCCCTCCACCCTCCCCATTTCCTTTCCCATTAGTAACTCTAAGCCCATTCCTGGGTTCCGGACTCTGCTGCTGTTGTGTTCCTTCAGTTTTTGTTTTGTGTTATACTCCACAGATAACTGAAATCATTTGGTACTTGTCTTTCTCTGCCTAGCTTATTTGACTGAGCATAATACTCTCTAGCTTCATGCATGACCCAGCTATAGACTGCATAGTAAAAGGCAAGAAGAATTCCATCTCAACGATAAGATTGCATTTTAACACCCAGGAAGTTTAAGAGGCAAGATTCCTTAGCAAGTAGACAATACCTCAGCCTACCTTGGGGGCTGGGCAAGCGGCCTTTTGATATGCTCCCAGAACAAGGTGCCGGTATCCCAGAGAGAAATCAAGGCAGGAAATTCCCTATGTTAAGTTTTAATATTCAGAGGCCACATAACAAGACCTTCCCCAAGGCTTTAGAGATAGTCCCCACCTTTTTGGACAGGCTCTAGCACAACACCTCAAATCCCTTACACTCTTGAGCTCCACCATCCTTCCATACATAGATGATCTTCTCCTGTGCAGTCCCTCCCTACAAATCTCTCAACAAGATACTACTCTCCTTTTAAACTTTCTCTCAGAACACGGCTATCAGGTTTCACCCTCCAAAGATCAGCTGTCTGCCGCTCAGGCCAAACACCTGGGAGTTCAGCTCTCCCCGGGCTACAAATCCATTACCATAGACAGGAAAAAACTTCTCCAAACCATGCCCATTGCAAACACCAAAGACACCATCACTAACTCCCAAATGGCAAGGAACAGACACAGTAATCCTTTCCATGCCAACTGCAGTTAAACTCGAGGTTCCTCCCCATTTGATGCACAACTCCCACCTTAAGCCCTTTGTCTCACCTTATTCCCCGGCCACCAAATCTCCCCCAGGTTCCTACTCCTCCACCCTGATGGGACCTCTTACTCTCTGCATTTCGTGACGTTCATCTCCACTTCCACTCATCACAGAAGAAGTTTCTGCCAGCACGGAGTCCTAAGACCTCCCTTAAAACCGTCACGCGTCATGCTTCAGGATTGTGATCCCTGGTCTCAACACTTATTCTCCCACCAGACATATCTTCCCAACACCAGCCCTTTCTTCTCTTTCAGGCTATCCAAGAGATTTCACCATCAAGGAATCCCTTTGCCCTACAGGTTGCTTTGCTGCCTACACATATGTCCCCAAAGAATGCTATAATCCAGCCACCCTATGTGAACGTGGCAATTGGCCAAAATGCAAAACATTTCTAACCAGACCTTGAACCAGCTTGTATTACAGGGTTACCAACCCCTCTCCAAGGACGATGATCCTTACTAAATCTGAAACACACCATCGCCACTTCAGATCAAGGGCTCATCTGAAGATCGCCCCCCATCAATACAAAAATGACCTTCACCCCTAATCACCAGGAAGCAGTTACTGAAGGCTGACGCTCACCCCTTCCCAAATCCTCTACCACTTATAAAACAGAAAACGGAGGAACTTAAGAATATAGTAATTCAGGGTGCCAAGATAGCAGGGTGAGTACAGCAGCAGCAATCTCCTCCCAAAAACATATACATTTTTCAAAATGCAACAAATACAACTATTCCTAAAAGAGAGACCAGAAGACACAGGACAACAGCCAGGCTACATCTACACCTGCGAGAACGCAGGACTCCATGAAGGGGGTAAGATACAAGCCGGCGCCCGGTGGGACCCGAGCGCCCCTCACCCCAGCTCTCGGCGGGAGGAGAGGAGTCGGAGCGGGAAGGCAGAGGGAGCCTAAGACTACTAAACACCCAGCATCAGCCATCCGCAACGGAGCACAGACACACAGAGCGAGGATTGTGGGATACTAGGTACACAGGACAGTAAAACCTGTGGGCGGGTCCCCGCAGCCAGCACCCCTGGGACAGAAAAAGTGAGTGGTTTCTGAAAGTCTTAAAGGGACAGGGCCTCACAGCTGGATGGTAATGTCCCAGAGCACACAGCCCAGCAGCTGGGAGTCCCAGTGAACTCTGGGCACCCTAACCTCCAGGGTGGCAGTGCAGCCCTGAGACCCCTCACAGCAATAAACAGCCCCCCATCTGTTCCCCCTCCAGTGTGGCCTGGCCAGAGCAGGGGAGCAGCCTGAGGCTGGCCACGCCCACAGAAAGGGAGCTTCCTCCATACCGGCTGGGCAAGAAACAGAGACCTATCTATGTGCAACCGCCCAACATGAGCCACTAGGGGTCGCCATTGTCCCAGGAAAGGAAGGCCAGGAGCGAGTGGAAAGGGTCTTGGTTCTCCCAGCTGACAGACGAGCCAACAGCACACCACTGCGTCTGTCACCATGAGAAGGCAGAGGAATTTGATCCAGACCAGACTAACCCAGACATCCTTCACACCCCCCCCTGAGAAGTCACCTGGGGAGATAGATTTAACCAATCTTCCTGGAAAAGAATTCAAAATAAAAGTCAAAACCATGCTTATGGAATTGCACAGAAACATGCAAGAGCTAAGGACAGAGAATACAGAAATAAAACAATCTCTGGAAGGACTTCAAAGCAGAATGGAGGAGATGGAAGAGGCCATTAATGGACTAGAAATCAGAGAACAGGAACCCAGAGAAGCTGATGCAGAGAGAGATAAAACGATCTTGAGGAATGAAAGAATCCTAAGAGCACTATGTGACCGATCGAAATGGAAACTATCCGCACTACAGGCGTATCAAAAGGAGAGAGAGAAAAAGGGATAGAAAGTGTCTTTGAAGAAATAATTGCTGAAAACTTCCCCAAACTGGGGAAGGAAATGGCCTCTTAGACCACGGAAGCCGACAGAAATCCCATGACAAGGGACCCAAGGACAGCAACACCAAGAAATATAATAATTAAAATGGCAAAGATCAAGGACAAGAACAGAGTATTAAAGGCAGCCAGAGAAATTAAAAAAAAAAGGTCACCTACAAAGGAAAACCCACCAGGCTATCGTCAGACGTCTCAACAGAAACCCTACAGGCCAGAAGAGAATGGCATGATACATTGAATGCGAAGAAACAGAAGGGCCTTGAACCAAGGATACTGTATCCAGCATGACTATCATTTAAATATGAAGGAGAGATTAAACAATTCCCAGACAAGCAAAAGTTGAGGGGATTTGCCTCCCACAAACCACCTCCACAGGGTATTTTAGAGGGACTGCTCTACATGGGAGCACTCCTAAAAAGAGCAGAGAACAAAACACCCAACATATGAAGAATGGAGGAGGAGGAATAAGAAGGGAGAGAAGTAAAGAATCAGCAGAGAGTGTATGTAAAAGCTCAATAAGAAAGTTAAGTTAGACAGAAACATAGTAAAGAAGCTAACCTTGAACCTTTGAAAACCGCAAATCTAAACCCTGCAATGGCAATAAGTACATATCTTTTAATAGTCACCCTAAATGTAAATGGACTGAATGCACCAATCAAAGGACACAGAGGAATAGAATGGAGAAAAAAGAAAGACCCACCTATATGCTCTTATAAGAGACTCACCTCAAACCCAAAGACATACACAGACTAAAAGACAAGGGATGGAAAAAGATATTTCATGCAAACAAGAGGGAGAAAAAAGCAGGGGTTGCAGTACTAGTATCAGACAAAATAGACTTCAAAACAAAGAAAGTAACAAGAGATAAAGAAGGACATTACATAATGATAAAGGGGTCAGTCAAACAAGAGGATATAACCATTATAAATATATATGCACCCATCACAGAATCACCTATAAATGTGAAACAAATACTAACAGAACTAAAGGAGGAAATACACTGCAATGCATTCATTTTAGGAGGTGTCAACACACCACTCACCCCAAAGGACAGATCCACCAGACAGAAAATAAGTAAGGACACAGAGGCACTGAACAACACACTAGAACAGACGGACCTAATAGACATCTATAGAACTCTACATCCAAAAGCAACAGGATATACATTCCTCTCAAGGGCACATGGAACATTCTCCAGAATAGACCACATACTAGGCCACAAAAAGAGCCTCAGTAAATTCAAAGAGATTGAAATCCGACCAACCAACTTTTCAGACCACAAAGGAATAAAACTAGAAATAAATTGTACAAAGAAAGCAAAAAGGCTCGCAAACACATGGAGACTTAACAACATGCTCCTAAATAATCAATGGATCAACGAGCAAATTAAAATGGAGATCCAGGAATATATGGAAACAAATGACAACAACAACACAAAGCCCCAACTTCTGTGAAACGCAGTGAAAGCAGTCATAAGAGGAAAGTATATAGCAGTCCAGGCATATTTAAAGAAGGAAGAACAACCCCACATGAGTAGTCTCATGTCACAATTATGGAAATTAGAAAAAGAAGAACAAATGAGGCCTTAGGTCAGCAGAAGGAGAGACATAATAAAGATCAGAGAGGAAATAAATAAAATTGAGAAGAATAAAACAATAGAAAAAATCAATGAAAACAATACCTGTTTCTTTGAGAAAATAAACAAAATAGGTAAGCCTCTAGGCAGACTAATTAATAGAAAAAGAGAATCAACACACATCATCAGAGTCAGAAACGAGAAGGGAAAAATCACGATGGATCCCACAGAAATACAAAAACTTATTGAATTATTAGAGAATACTATGAAAACCTATGTGCTAACAAGCTGGAAAACCTAGAAGAAATGGACAACTTCTTAGAAAAATACAACCTTCCAAGACTGACCGAAAAGAAACAGAAAATCTAAATAGACCAATTACCAGCAATGAAATTGAATCAGTAATCAAAAAACTTCCCAAGAACAAAACCCCTCGGTCAACTGGATTTACCTCAGAATTTTATCAGACATACAGAGAAGACATAATACCCATTCTCCTTAAAGTTTTCCAAAAAATAGGCGAAGAGAGAATACTCCCAAACTCATTCCATGAAGCCAATATCACACTAATACCAAAACCAGGCAAACGCTCCATCAATAAAAAAACTACAGATCAATATCACTGAGGAACATAGATGCAAAAATACTCAACAAAATATTAGCAAACCAAATTCAAAAATACATCAAAAGGATCATACACCATGACCAAGTGGGATTCATCCCAGGGATGCAAGGATGGTACAACATTCAAAAATCCATCAACATCATCCACAACATCAACGAAAAGGACAAAAACCACATGATCATCTCCATAGATGCTGAAAAACATTGGACAAAATTCAACATCCATTCATAATAAAAACTCTCAACAAAATGGGTATAGAGGGCAAGTACCTCAACATAATAAAGGTCATATATGATAAACCCACAGCCAACATCATACTGAACAGCGAGAAGCTGAAAGCTTTTCCTCTGAGATCGGGAACAAGACAGGGATGCCCACTCTCCCCACTGTAATTCAACATAGTACAGGAGGTCTGGCCATGGATATTAGACAAAACAACGAAATAAAAGGAATCCAGATTGGTAAAGAAGAAGTTATATTGTCACTATTTGCAGATGACATGATATTGTACATAAAAAACCCTAAAGACTCCACCCCAAAATCACTAGAAATAATATCGGAAATCAGCAAAGTTGCAGGATACAAAATTAACACACAGAAATCTGTAGCTTTCCTATACACTAACAATGAACTAATAGAAAGAGAAATTAGGAAAAGATTTCCATTCACAATTGCACCAAAAAGAATTAAATACCTAGGAATTAACCTAACCAAGGAAGTGAAGGACCTATACCCTGAAAACTCTAAGCCACTCTTAAGAGAAATTGAAGAGGACACTAACAGATGGAAACTCATCCCATGCTCCTGGCTAGGAAGAATTAATATCGTCAAAATGGCCATCCTGCCCAAAGCAATATACAGATTCGATGCAATCCCTATCAAATTACCAACAGCGTTCTTCAGCGAACTGGAACAAATAGTTCAAAAATTCATATGGAATCACTGAAGACCCCGAATAGCCAAAGAATTCCTGACAAGGAAGAAGAAAGTGGGCGGGGTGGGGGGGTGTCTCACTCCACAACTTCAATCTCTACTACAAAGCCATAGAAATCAAGACAATTTGGTCTTGGCACAAGAACAGACCCACAGACCAGTGGAACAGAATAGAGACTCCAGACATTAACCCAAACATAGATGGTCAATTAATATATAATAAATGAGCCATGGACCTAAAATGGGGAAATAACAGTCTCTTCTACAGATGGTGCTGGTAAAACTGGACAGCTACATGTAAGAGAATGAAACTGGGTCACTGTCCAATGCCATACACAAAACTAAATTTGAAATGGATCAAAGACTTGAACGTAAGTCATGAAACCATAAAACTCTGAGAAAAAAACATAGGCAAAAATCTCTTAGACATAAACATGAGTGACTTCTTCTTTAACTTATCTCCCTGGGCAAGGGAAACAAAAGCAAAAATGAACAAGTGGGACTATATCAAGCTGAAAAGCTTCTGTACAGCAAAGGACAACATTAATAGAACAAAAAGGTATCCTACAGTATGGGAGAATATATGCATAAATAACAGATCCGATAAAGGGTTGACATCCAAAATACATAAAGACCTCCCACAACACAACAAACAGAAAGCAAATAGTCCAATTAAAAAATCGGTAGAGGAGCTGAACAGACTCTTCTCTAAAGAAGAAATTCAGATGGTCCACAGACACATGAACAGATGCTCCAAATCGCTTGTCGTAAGAGAAATGCAAATTTAAACCACAGTGAGATATCACCTCACACCAATAAGGATGGCTACCATCCAAAAGACAAATAACAAATGCTGGCGAGGTTGTGGAGAAAGGGGAACCCTCCTACACTGCTGGTGGGAATGTAAATGAGTTCAACCATTGTGGAAAGCAGTATGGAGGTTCCTCAAAATGCTCAAAATAGAAATACCATTTGACCCAGGAATTCCAGTTCTAGGAATTTACATTAAGAATACAGCAGCCCAGTTTGAAAAAGACAGAGATGCCCCTTTGTCTATCACAGCACTATTTACAATAGCGAAGAAATGAAAACAACCTAAATGTCCATCAGTAGATGACTGGATAAAGAAGATGTGGTGCATATACACAATGGAATATTGCTCAGCAATAAGAAGAAAACAAATCCTACCATTTGCAACAACATGGATGGAGCTAGAGGGTATTATGCTCAGTGAAATAAGCCAGGAGGAGAAAGACAAGTACCAAATGATTTCACTCATATGCGGAGTATAAGAACAAAGGAAAAGTGAAGTGTAGGTTGCCATCCATAGATCATTCTGTTTCGGTGGGAATTGACTGTCTTCCTTGGAATCTGTGGTGCAGGCCGCAGCTCACTAAATCTAAACCGAGATCTGTTTCTTGTTATCTCTACCCCCTCATTGCCTGGCGCCAGGGAGGACTTTCCCCAGCGACCTGGAGGCAAATACATTCCTGGAGTAAAGCATGTTAATCACTGTGTCTAGAAACTTGTTCACCCACTCAACAATGTGATGCCTGGTCAATAAATATGAGAGGTGCCTTTCCAGCACCACTCTCGAGCTGGCGTGCCTCGAGTCCCCTGGCTGGCCCACTCAGGTCTTCAATATCTGATCACATTGCCTCCTTTATCTGTGGGTCAGAGATGGAGAAGAGGCCAACACTGAAGGAACAAAACATCAGCAGAATCACAGAACCCAAGAATGTACTAACAGTTACCAAAGGGAAAGGGACTGGAGAGGAAGGGCGGGGAAAAAGAAAGGGGGCATTACGATTAGCATGTACAGTGTGGGGGGGTATGGGGAGGGCTGCGCAAAGAGAAGACAGGTGGTGATTCTACAGCATCTGGCAACGCTGATTGACAGTGACTGTAGTGGGGGGTGGGGGGGGACTTGAGGGGAGGGAGCCTGGTAAACACAGTGTTCTTCATGTAATTGTAGATTAATGATACCAAAAAAATAATCTCCTGCATTTGCCCATGTCTCCTGAGTCATTCTGGGGTAAGGAGGGAAGCGGTGAGATACCCTTTCAATAGGTGTCATAGAAAGTACCTTGTGAGACTATGATGTTAGAAACCATTTACAGAATTAAAATGAAAATTCAGAAGTTTGTGGAAATTGGGCACAGTTAAAAAACAAACGGATCAAAGAAGATAAAAAGGAAATTGCAGATTATCAGTGCCCCATTCTGAGAAGACTTTAAACTAAAATGCACACACTCTTTTCAAGTCATGGAGCTGTAATGAACTTGTACAGTGGACCTGGGTGGGAAGGGCCTGGAGAGATTTTCCCCAAGGTAGGAAGGGCCAGGGCCAGCACTGGGCAGCAGGGACTGCCCAGCAGACGGGCCAGTGTGCACAGGGCAGAAACCAAGAGAAGCAGGGCTGCAGTGTAGCTTTCACTTTCTTTACTCAGGTGGTCTTACAATGGCCCATTAGAAATTTCTTTTATTAAGGTATGACTGATATACACTCTTATGGAGGTTTCACATGAAAAAACAATGTGGTTACTGCAGTTATCTATATTATCAAGTCCCCCCCACACCCCACTGCAGTCACTGTCCATCAGTGCAGCAAGTTGCCACAGCTGCGCTATGTCCCTTCTCTGTGCTACACTGTTCTCCCCGTGACCCCTCACACTGTGTGTACTAAACACAATACCCCTCCGTCCCCTTCTCCCTACCCCCCGCCCTCCCACACCCCTACCCTGTGGTAACCACTAGTTCCTTCTTGGATCTCTGAGGCTGCTGCCATTTTGTTCCTTCGGCTCTGCCTCATTGTTATACTCCACAAATGAGGGAAATCATTTGGCATTTGTCTTTCTCCCACAATGGCCCATCTTTACTTAGACTTTATTTCCTGCAAATTTGATGACATCCTGTAGCTACTGGTATTACAACTGCCAAGGGGACCACCTTACAAATTATACTTAATAACCTGAGGCTGACCTATAAAGATGAGTCTCTGCATATAATGACTTTCAGTTGCTACAGCAAAAGTCAGTGGCTCAAATATTGACTGTAACATCCTGAAGCCTGGAAACATTGACTGAGAAAGAATTAGAGTTGTCAGGATGTCCTGTACCTGGCCATCACCTCCTTTTAAGTAGCAATGTTGGATGGGTCATGGAATGCCACTAGACTGTCCCAAAGGGACACCTGGGGAACATGCCCAGCCCCGCACTAGAGGACTGATCACACAGGCAGCTACAGATCCTCTGGGTTTGGTCTTGTGACTGCCGGCAAATTGTGCACATCGGAAACACAAATCAAACTGCTCTAATCCCCTAAACCCCCTTCCTCCCCTCGATGTTACCTGTCTTAGCCATGTTTTCAAGGGAAATCTGTACCCATTATGTCCATGTCCCTACATCCTCTTTTTCCCTAAATCCATTGCATAGTAGCCTCTGTCTTTGCCACTAGGATGAATTACACTCTCCGGGCAGGGAGGCACTTCCCAAGTTGCCAGAATCAGTGCTCATTTCAGGTCTGTGTTAATGACTTAACTGAGGCATTACACAAAATTGATTCTCCCTTCTAACCTCAGTACCCTTGACTTAGACCTCACCTGCACCCCCTCGGCTATATTGCCCCAGTACCTCTAGCTGCCAACAGTAAACACTACCTGTGCGTTTTGGTGGGCCCAGTCCCACGGGTTCCTGTTTAATTCTTGTTGTAGGCCAAATTGTGCTGGAGGCCAAGAGTTCGAGCTTTAAAAGCAGACACCGGAGTCTGAATCACAGCTCTTCCGGTACGTTGCTGAAAGTGCCTGAACAAGTTGCTTCCCCACTCTGAGCCTCAAATCCCCATTATGAAATCTGAATAATGATAGTAGTCCTCGCTATCCCTGTCAGGTGGGTTTAATGTGCTGCATGGCAAGTACCTAGCATCCGGTGTTCACCTGAAGAATTGTACTACCACCCACCCTGTCACCCAGCGTGTCCCCTCCGCACATCCCCTGCCTTTGTCTTCCCTAAGGCTGGGTGCAGCTCGTGCCTGGGCTGTTGCCGTGGTCCGGTCTCCAAGCTCACCACATCCAGCTCACCCTCCACATTCTCACCACAGCGGAATTTCTGGCACAAAGTCAGATTGTATTTCACTCTTGCGTTTATACCGTCACTGTATTTTGTTCAGATAATTGTTCTACACTTGTCACCAAATATTGTAAGTAATTTATGCAGCTCAGATGCCTGTAAGTAAACCGTGAGCTTCTAACAGGGAACTAACAGTCTTGGTCATCCTCATGTGATGCAGGGCAAATGTTGAATGATAGATGCTGGATGGACAGATAAAAATCCAGGTCTCTGGAATTGGTTCTGTTGACACATCCTTTATAAATAACTTGTGAAATGATCGGAATAGAACCTGGTGCTTCTGACTGTACGGGGAACGCTTTATCGCCTGAGACTACACCACCAGCCTTAGATGTGGGCCTCTTCAAAGGAAACAGGCCTGCTCTCAGAAATCACTCTGAGTGAACTGTGAAATCGGGAGGTCTGGACACTGGGCTTGGGGAGGACGCAGGTACTGCCTATATGCACCAGCTTTTTTTTTTTTTTTAGACTTCTGGGAAAGGAATTTGTTTTCATCCTCTTGAAGCCTGCCCCTCAAGTGTCACTACTCAAGAGGAAACCTTCTATAGAAATGGAGGTTTCTCAGTGAACAAGGCAGAATCCATTTCTGCATTCCTGAGTTTACCTTCTGGCACTGAATGAACGCAGTTCTCAAGTTTAAATACATTGGTCAGATTAGGCCACATTGAGTAAAGTTGTTTGTGCAAAGACTTGAACGTGTAATAATAGGAGACTGTGCGATTGTCAGGCAGGGTGCTGTCAGCCATGTTTGGTGAGTATGTAATTTTAACTTCGACTTTTCTTGTATTTTTTATTTTGCTATCTTTAATGCACAAGTAAACAAACATTATGGTTACTAGACTCCCCTATTATCAAATCCCCACCACATATGCCATTACAGTCACTGCTCAACAGCATACTAAGATGCTATACAATCACTACTTGTCCTCTCTGTGTTATACTGCCTTACCTGTGTCCCCCATCACCACCTACATTGTACGTGCAAATCATAATGCCACTTTTTCCCCCTTATCCCTCCCTTCCCACTCACCCACCCCAATCCCTTTCCCTTTGGTAACTGTTAGTCCATTCTTGGGTTCTGTGTGTCTGCTGCTAATTTTTTTATTCGGTTTATGCTTTGTTCTTATACTCCACAGATGAGTGAAATCATTTGGTATTTGCTTTTCCCTGCCTGGCTTATTTCACTGAGCATAATACCCTCTAGCTCCATCCACGTTGTTGCAAATGGTAGGATCTGTTTTCTTCTTATGACAGAATAGTATTACATTGCATACATGCACCACCTCTTCTTTACCCATTCATCTACTGATGGACATTTAGGTTGCTTCCATTTCTTGGCTACTGTAAGTAGTGCTGCAATAAACATAGGGGTGTATATGTCTTTCTCAAAATGGGCTGCTGCATTCTTAGGGTAAATTCCTAGGAGTGGAATTCCTGATTTAAATGGTATTTCTATTTTTAGTTTTTTGAGGAACCTTTATACTGCTTTCCACAATGGTTGAACTACTCTACATTCCCACCAGCAGTGTAGGAGGGTTCCCCTTTCTCCGCATCCCTGCCAACATTTGTTGTTGTTCGTCATTTGGATTTTGGCCATCCTAATTGGTGTGAGGTGATACTCATTGTGCTTTTAATTTGCATTTCTCTGATGACTAGCGATGTGGAGCATCTTTTCATGTGTCTGTTGGCCATCTGAATTTTCTTTGGAGGAGTGTCTGTTCAGATACTCTGCCCATTTTTTAATTGGCTAATTTATATTTTGTTTGTCGAGGTGCATGAGCTCTTTGTTTAATTTAGGATGTCAAACCCTTATCAGATCTGTCATGTATGAATATATTCTCCCATATTGTAGAATGCCTTTTTCTTCTACTGACGGTGTTCTTTGCTGTATAAATGACAAAGGTTTGTCATTTGATATACTACCATTTGTTCATCTTTGCCTTTGTTTCCCTTGCCCAGGGAGATTTGCTCATTAAGAAGTTGCTCGTGTTTATGTCCAAGAGAGTTTTCCCTATGCTTTTTTCTAAGAGCTTTATGGTTTCATGACTTATATTCTGATCTTCCATCCATTTTAGATTTACTTTGTCTGTTGGGTTGGAGAATAATCCAGTTTCATTCTCTTACATGCAGCTGACCAGTTTTGCCAACACCAGCTGTTGAAGAGGCTGTCATTTCCCCATTGTATGTCCATGGCTTTTTATCATGTATTAATTGACCATATACGCTTGGGTTTATATCTGGGCTCTCTAGTCTGTTCCATTGTTCTATGGGTCTGCTTTTGTGCCAGTACCAAACGGTCTTGATTACTGTGGGTTTGTAGTAGAGCTTTTAGTTGGTAAGCAATATCCCGCATGCTTTATTCTTCCTTCTCAGGAATGATTTGTCTATTTGGGGTCTTTTGTGGTTCCATATGAATTTTAGAACTATTTGGGTTAGTTCATGAGCAATGCTGTTGTTGTTTTGATAGGGATTCCATTGAATCTGTAGATTGATTTAGGCAGGATGGCCATTTTGACCATATTAATTCTTCCAATCCATGAGCATGGGATGTGTTTCCATATATTTGTATCTTCTTTAATTTCTCTCATGGATGTCTTGTAGTTTTCAGAGTATAGGTCTGTCACTTCCTTGGTTAGGATTATACCTACGTGTTTCATTCATTTTTATGCAATTGTGAATGGAATTGTTTTCCTGATTTCTCTTTCTGTTATGTTATTTTTTCTTGTATTCTCTTTGATTTAGAGTCTGCATTGAGATTACTAGGTCCACTCTGATCTCTTCTGGTCACTCTTTGTATGTTACATCATTTTCCATCCTCTCAGGTACAATCTATTTGAGTCTTGTATTGAAACTGTACCTTTTGTGGATATGGTATAACGTATAGTTGGGTCATGTGTTCTCCACTATGCAAATCTGTTTTTGATTGGAATGTTTAATCTTTGACATCTAAGAATTTCTGGTAAGGCAGGACTTCTCTCATTTTGTTACTTGTTATCTATATATTTTACAGAATTTTTGTCTCAATTGCTACTTTGCCATATTGTTTTGTGTTTAGTTGATTTTCTGTTTTGAATTGTTTGAACTACTTTCTCATTTCCTTTTGTTTTGTTCTGTACCAGTTTTCTTGGTGGTTACCTTTACCTTGTAATTATATTTAACACTCTATAGTTACAACAACTTTGAATTTATGACAATGTACGTTCATGAGTAGACAAAAACTCTGCTCTTTTACAGAGGGGTTAACACCACTTTCAGTTTAGATACCAGAAAATTGCACCTTTATTCACTGTGTCCCCAAAAATATAAACTAATAATTATATGGAACATGGTACCTGCTTAAGTTCCATAGAAAAGAAAATGCAGATGTAGAAGCCAAAATAATGACACTAGCTTGGAAATTAATAATTTGTAATGTATTTGCCTTTTAAATCATGTAGAAAGTAAAAACAGTTACAAACCCATTTAGTATTAGCATCCTTTCATTTCACCCTGTGAGTCTCCCTGAGCATTTACTGCAGGGCAGGTCTGGTAGTAACTAAATTGTTCATCTGCAAATGACTGCTTTTCTCCCTCCCTTTTAAAGTTCACTTTTGCCAGATACAAAATCCTCGGTTAACAGGTTTTTATTTTCCTTTCAGAGCTATGGAGACATGGGCCCACTGCACTCTGGCCTCCGGAGTTTCTGATGAGAAGTCTGGTTTGTATGAGTTGCTTCTCTTAATTTTGTAACATTCAACCTTAGCCTTTTCAAGTTTGATGTTAGTGTCTTTGCATGATTCTGTGTCAGTCTTGTCTTTTGTGCTTTAGACATGTGTATATTTATGTCTTTCACCAACTCTGGATGTTCTATTTCTCTCCTTTCTGGTTCCCTTGCAATGCTTATGTTGGTCCACTGCATGGTGTTATGCATGTCACTCAGGACTTTTTCTTTTTTTTTGGTATTTTTAATCTACAATTACATGAGGAACATTACGTTTAGTAGAATCCCCCATCACCAAGTACCCCCTACAAAGACTGTGACAGTCACTGTCCATCAGCGTAGTAAGAAGCTGCAGAATCACTACTTGCCTTGTGTTGCTCTGCCCTCCCTGCCTCCCCACCCCACATTATACATGCTGATCATCCTGCCCCCTTTCTTTTCCGCCCCCTTATCCCTCCCTTCCCACCCATCCTCCCCAGTCCCTTTCCCTTTGGTATCTGTTAATCCATTCTTGGTTTCTGTGATTCTGCTGCTGTTTTGTTCCTTCATTTTTTTCTTTGTTCTTATACTCCACAGATGAGTGAAATAATTTGGTACTTGTCTTTCTCTGCCAGGCTTATTTCACTGAGCATAATATCCTCTACTTCCATCCATGTTTTTGCAAATGGTAGGATTTCTTTTCTTCTTATGGCTGAATAATATTCCATTGTGTTTATGTGCCACATCTTCTTTATCCATTCTTTATCATGATGGACACTTAGGTTGCTTCCATTTCTTGGTTATTGGAAACAGTGAGGCGATAAACATAGGGCGCATCTGTCTTTTTCAAAGTGGGCTGCTGTATTCTTATGGTAAATTCCTTGGAGTGGAATTCTTGGGTCAAATGGGATTTCTATTTTGAGCTTTTCGAGGAACCTCCATACTGCTTTCCACAATGCTGGGTCTAGTTTATATTCCGACCAGCAGTGTAGGAAGGTTCCCCTTTCTCCACAACCTCAGCAACATTTCTTTTTGTTTGTCTTTTGGATGGTGGCCATCCTTACTGGTGTGAGGTGATATCTCATTGTGCTTTAAATTTGCATTTGTCTGGTAACTAGCCATGTGGACCATATTTTCATGTGTCTATTGACTACCTGAATTTCTCTTCAGGTTTTTTTTACATTTCTTCAGTTTTCTCTTCCTGTTCCTCTGATTCATTTATTTCTATTATCTTAAATTCAAGTTCATGAATTCTTTATTCTGTTTCCTCAAACTTCTTTGAATCCCTTTAGGGAATTTATTGTTGCAGCTAGTGTATTTTTAGCTGCAGATCTTCATTTTCATTTTTATTTGTTTTCCATCTGTTTAATATTTCCATTTTTTGCCCATGCATATTCTTGACCTTCTTAACCTCCTTAGTTCTTTCACATCCTATAAGACAATTGCTCTAGAGTCTTTGTGTCATACACCTGCCATCAGCTCTCCCATAGAAACACACTTTTTCTTCTTTGAATGAGTCATACATACCTGGTGCATTGTATGCCCCATAGTTTTTCTGGAAAACTGATATTTGAATCTAACAATTTGTTATCTGTGGGAATAAACTCTCCCCCTTCACCAGGGCTTAGTGTTTTGGTGATGTTTTTATTTTTGACTGTTGAAGGCTGTGTCAGTGACAAGGATGATCCTGAGTTTTAAATTTAGAATCTCCCTTTATTTTTCTACCAGAGCCTTCCTTTCCTTTGGCTGTGTGGTCACTGTCCAGTTTTCCTGTATATGTAATTCCTATTCAATTTTCCAGTTTAATTAAAGCTCCAGAGGGGAAATGAGAGAAATGGAGGAACAGAGTGTTCTGGCCCTTGAAATCTCCAGGGAATCTCTTCTGCTGGACAGGGTGGGGCTTGCAGCCAAAAGGGAGGAAAAACATTGACCACGTGCACTCTGTCTGGGCCTATCTGGCCAGAAGCAGCAGTCCTCGTTCAGAGACAAGATCCCTGAGACCTGGACTCGTCCTTTCTTCCCTGTACGGCTCCTGCAAGTTGTGTGCAAGCTGCTGCAGGAGTGCATGGCTGTGGCCCTGGGGCTGGGAGGCTGCCAGTGTGCAAGGAGCTGAAAGGGATAGAAACTAACCACAGGTTACCTTCCTAGGCTTTCCTTGGAAGTTGTAAGGCTTCAGTAGCCTCCAGAGCCCAAAACATTTGCATCATGCAGGTTCTGCCAGTCTATGTGTTGTATCATTGGGAGACAGATTCCAGGGGCTTCCTATTTTGTCATCTTTCCAGAATGTTACAATGAAGTTTTCTTTTTGTCCCCAACAAATTATTCTTTTATTATTTCTTTTTATTAAAGTATCATAGATATACAATATTATGATGCTTTCAATTACACAAAACTGGCTCAAAATTCACCCATATTGTTAAGTCCCCATGCCCTCCATTGTGTCAGTGTCCCTCAACATGGTATAATGTTAGTCATTAGCTGTATTCTCCCTGCCATACTACCGACCCCATGGACAAACTATATAATCATTTTCTTTAACACAAAGCTTAAATTTAAAATTAAATCAGAAAAGATTAATTTCATATATACTTTTTCACATATATGATGGTGTTTAAAATGAAAAATGGATAAAAAGACTAAGAAAAATGCAAAGGAAATTGAAAAGCATTAACATATTTGTATGCTTTGTGAACATTTTCAGCCTTCTTATGCTGAAATTAAAATTATTTGCCTCGATGCTTTCATCAGGATACCACTAAACCTCTACAATGTTCCCAAATGTCAGTTCATTCCTGCATGTTGTAATATACATTTTATTCTTGCTTTAAGCCGAGAATTATTTCAATGTATTTTTAAAAGTTTTCAAATGAATATATTTCTTGTAATGGTTTAATTCTTCTTTCGGCATTCTATGTCGTTAGATTTCCGTTTTTTAAATGCAAGTACATTTCCCATCAAGCACCTGATCAGGACTTCTGAATTTTCATACTCAGTTCAAAGAAAAGTGTATTATGTAAAGGTGTGTATGTGTAGAAACAAGACAATGCTTGGCTTAAAGCAAAAATAAAAATGGATATTACAACATACCGGAATGATTTGAAATTAAGAGAGTAATGAACAAATTCAGTGGTATTTTGACAAACACAAAAAGGAAATCCAGTAAATTTAATTTCAAAGTAAGCTTGAAGTCAAAGCAGATTCAAACTTTCCTGAGAAAATAAACATAAAGACATAAGCTTGCATAGAGCAGACAAACTACATCAATGATTAAGAAAACCCAAACGTTGTTTTATGATTAAAGCTTTTTAAGGATAATCCCAACTTAATGACTGGAATAAATCCTGTCTGGCCATGTCATGTAATTATTTTTATATATTGTTGGACATTAGGTACTAATAGGAGTTCCTTACTATGTTCATAAGATATATTGGTCTGTTGTTTTCTTTTTAATGTCTTTCTATTCTTTGAATAGTAACACTGTCCTTAGAATGGGTTGAGAAGTGTTCCCCCTGCTTCTATTTTCTAGAAGACATTGTAGAAAACTGGCATAATTTCTTCTTTAAATATTTTATAGATTTCATCAGTGAAGCCATTTGAGCCCGGTGAATTCTCTTTTGGGAGGTTATTATTGATTCGATTTCTTTATTAGATATGATCCTACTGATGTGACCTATTTCTTTTTGTATGAGCCTCCGTAGACTGGGGCTTTGAATCATTTCATGCATTTCTCCTAATTTACCAGATTTCTGAACAGAGTTCTACATGTTCTTTCATTATTATTTTCATACCATGGTATCAATAGTGCTGGCTCATCTTTTAATTTTTGATATTAGCAATTTGTCAATTCTGTTAATTAACCTAATAGTTGATCAATATCTTTGGTCTTTTCAATGCAACAGCTTTTGGTTTCCTTCATTTAGTCTACTGGTTTCCCGTTTATAGTTTCATTGATCTCTGGCCCAGTGTTCATTGTTTCTTGTTCTGCTTGCTTAGGGTCTATACTGCTCTTACTTTTTAACTTTATATGATAGATGGTTACATTAAAGAATTATTTCTTTTTCCATCCTTATGTGTGCATCACTGGCATAAATTTCTCTTTACAATGCTTTCACTGCATTACACAAATTGCAACAAATTGTTTTCATTCATGTACAAAATACTTAAAAAATATCTTTCCCTAGTACTTCTGTTCAACCCATGTGGCACGTACAAGTGCATTTTTAAATTTCCAAGTATTTTGGTATATTGATGTATGTTTCTGGTATTGAGCGCTAGTTTCATTTGACTGATCATACAGTGAACCTTTTATGATGCGCGCATTAGCTTCTGGCGGCCACCATAACTCGTTACCACAGACTGGGGGACTTGAACATCAGCTGAGTTCCTCACAGCTTTGGAGTCCAGAATTCCACGACTAAGGTTTCAGCAGGGTTGATGTCTTCTGAGGCCCCTTTGGCTTGTGAGTGGCTGTGTTCTGCTGCCTTCACATGATCTCTCTGTGCCTATGTTGTACTTCCTCATGTTTGTAATGACGGCATCCTATGGGGTTAGGGCCCAACCTACTGACTTCATGCACACTTCGTTACTTCCTTATACACCCCGTCTCCACATGCAGTCACATTCTGAGTTACTGGGGATCAGGACTTCAACATATGAGGTTCGGTTGGGGGGACACACAATTCAGCCCATAGCAATGTCTCTTTTTTTAAACCTATTTTGGTGGGTTTTACTGCACAGAATGGTGTCCACCTTGGTGAATATTTCATATGTGCATGAGAAAATGTGTATTCTGCTGCTGTAGGATCAAATATCCTGTAAATGTAAGATCCAATCATATCATAAGTGATTATCTACTCAGTTGAAATCTGTCCTAGTTTTCTGCCTTCTGCGTATTTCAGTTACTGATAGAGTGCTGCTTAAGTGGCCACCTCTTACAATAAGCATGTTTGTTTCTCTTTGCAGTCCTATCAGGTTTTGCTTCAGGTATTTTGAGGCTGTTTGGTGCACAGCAATTAAGGATTGTGGTAATTTCTTGGAGTGTTGATCCCTTATTACTATGCAATGCCTCTATTTGTCAAGGATAATTTTTCTTGTTCTGAAATTGGCTTCCTTTAAAGACAATGTATGTTCTCCAGCTTTTGTTTGATAGCTATGATATACCTTTTGCCACTTACTTCACCTTGCAGTGTGTATTTAAATATAAATTATTTTCCAGAGAATATGTGGTTCTTTACCTTGAAAGGAATTGTTAGTTGGATTAATATCTATCATAGACGTGTTTTGCATTCAGTGCATTTTCTCTGTATTTTTCTCCCTTCTGTGAATCTGAACTTTTCACAATTGTTTCCTTTTAAGAAATCAGTACTTATTTTTAAAAATTTGCAGCACTTCCAATAGTGTATCAGCACATTAACAACTCACACAGATCCTCTAAAATAATGTTATACTGTCTCATGGGCAGGTTAGATACCTTATGACAGTGTAATCCCAATTCGCATTGCATTCATTCATTTTAATTATTCAAAAGCTATACATTATTGATATTATTATTTTGAAAATGAATCAGCATGTCCATTAAGAGTTGTATTTACATTGCCAGCACTCATTACGTAAAACTGACATTCTCATATATACTGTAAATTCATATATATGTACATTTATCATATATGTATATAAATATACATTTTTTTTCACTGACAAAGATTTAACACAACCTACAAGTCAGGCCTACTGACAAAATTTTACATTTTTGTTGCCTGAGAAAGGCCTTGTTGTCCACTTCTCAATGAGCATTATGGGATACAGAATCCCAGGTTAGTTTCTTTTTCTTTCAATTTCTTAAATATTTCATTCCTAACTTATTGGAGTGTGATTTCTAGAGGGCTCCAGCTTACCATTTTTTACTGGATGCTAAAAATTATGTTACCAGTGCTGCTAAAGTAAAACCTCCATGAGATTGTATATTAATGATATGTTAATTTAAAAAATGATGTTAGGTATGACAGAAGTGGAAGTAACCAGGCCTTTGGTGTGCGGTTTTATACTTATCTCAGTTGGGCTGTTAGTATTTGTTGTAGCTGCGTGTCAGACACGTCGGTGCCTGCTTCTGTCCTCTCGGTCTCCCCTGGTGGGCTTTTCCCTAAGAACTTGTTCTTAAATAGAGTGTCTGGGTTGTAATTTACTGCAACTATACCAGGCTCGATTGATCTGGTGGTCAAGTTTGGGGAAGAGTGTTCTTAAATCTTGTGACTAATTTCCGTAAAGTGTTCCCATGTCCCTGTACTAACCAGTGAATGTTTACCATTTAGGAGGTGTGGTTCACTTTCTTTAGCTTCTAGTAAAAAAGCTGCTTGCTTGCACTTTATGTTCATGTTGAAATGAGCTCTTCCCAATGTTTTCAGGGATACTTGGGATCTGAAGCATCTCTTAGTGGCCCCCCACCCTGTGTGTGACAGGAGAGTGAGAGGGAGGAGGAGCAGGCTAACTCCCCTTCCTCCCAGTCAGAGGCTGAGGCAGGTCTCAAGGTCCGGACCGTGTTAGGTGGGTCAGTGCATGTGTGACATTTCTCAGAATAGTTACTTCTACCCACGGCATATTTTAAAGTGGTTCCTTTATTTTTCCCCTGCTGGAAGCATGAGTTTTTCTCAGATCTTCACTTACAATGTGAACATGCTGAAGGTAAACCTCATGAATTTGTGGTGATTTTTCCCCAAATGGCCAACAGGCATTGTTCTTACTGTTCATTTCTCCCACCTGGGAGTCTGATGGCAGGGGTGTAGTGTGCAAGGCCTGGTGCATGCAGGTCAGGCTGCATCGGCCCCTCTTCTTTCCTGAGAACATTTTCTAAGGAGGGCATAGTCACGAATATGGGTCGCACCACTGAGCTCTTTCTGAAAGACACAGACCCGTTCCTTTCATGTCTGACCAAGGAGAATGGGGTTTTCCTGGTTTCTGTGGGGATAGAATCCTAACTGCACTAAGCAGCTGCCCTGAGTACAGCCCACTGTCCTGCACTTTGAATATTTCCACTTTTCCTACTCTGCCAAGACCCTGTGCTCCCTCCCTCCCTCCTTTCCCTTTACAATGCCCATCACCCCAAGCAGCAATGAGATCTATACACACGCAGATACACTAACTGGCTCATGCAAATATGAACCCCAGGAAGTCCCACCACCAGCCATCTGGAAGCTGGTCTGTAAGCCTGAGACCTAGGGGAGCCGATGGCATGAGTCCCGGAGGTCAGAACGCCCACGTGAAGCTCTCTGGTGGACCTGAGCACCCAGGGTGCAGATGTCTGAAGGCAGGAGAGGGTGGAAGTTGCAACTCCAGAAGAATATTTCACACTTCACCTTTTTGTTCCATTTGGGCCAATGATGCTGCCCACAAAGCTGAGGACAATCTCCCCAGTTTGCTGAGCCAAATACTCATCCCAGGGACAGCCTCCCAGAAACACCAGAATAATGTTAGCTCTCGGGGCACCCCTTAGTGTAGGGAACACAGTTAACCCCCAGTCACTGACTCCGTGTTGCACATGAAGAGCCTTCTGCATCCCAGTGTCCTTCTGCAGTGTTTATGGAGGGCAGCAGGGAGCACTGACCCATTAGTTCCTCATCTGTACATTCAAGTGCCCAAGTCATCACACCCATCACACCTATGCCTCCACGAGGGCATTCCCCCGGGGACGGCGGGGGAAACAAGTTGAGCACCTACCTGTGCCCACATGCCAGCCTGCTCTTCTGCCAGACATGCAAGAAGCCAAAACCCTAATCCCTATTTTCCACCCACGTTGTCAGGCTGCTCTGAGTACCACTTGTGCGATGGCTCTCTGCAAGGAAGACACTGAGATGACACTGAATAAAAGAAGGCTTTTATCTGGACAGAGAATGCGGGAGAACATGGGGAGGAGGTGAGGCTGGTGGGAGACGGGAGGCAACAGGAGCGTTTGGTGGAAGAGCCCCGGACAGCTGGGTAGCCTCAGGGAGGGCGTGTCAGCAACAGCCCTGCCCTGATCCCCGGGCTGTCATCACCGGCTCAGGGCTGCCCACGGGAAGATCAGTCAGTCACAAGACCCGGTCTGCAGGAGAGACATTTCCCCAGGATCCCGGGTAATTCGCTCCCCTCCCCTCCCCTGCTGTCTGCTTCTCAAACCTGGACATTGTGTGTCAGAATCTGCCTTAAATACTCAGAACCACGGAGACTTAATTTTCATGGATGGGGAGCATCTCCAAGTTCAAGTCTTGGTAGACCTGCGGATCTCCTTGGCCTGCGTGATGCATCCGCAAGCGGGGTCACGGGCTCAGCTGCAGCTTTGCACAGCAGCGGTTACTTCACGGGAATGGTTGACCACCATAGGCAGACCCTGAGGTGCGGACGGTCAGCCATCGACTAATGCTTTGGCCACACGCTGCACACAAGTGCTTCCCTGATGAGTGGAACCTCTAACACCCACACGTGTGATTATGGCTCACGTTCCTCTGCATGAAGCACACATGGGCCCTTTCCTCCACGTGTGCACTGGGGACTTGGCCACACTCCCTTCATACGAAAGGCTTCTCCCCTGAGTGTACCTTCTGATGTCTCTGGAGATTCGATTTACTCTGAAAACCTCGCCCACAATGACTACACACAAAAGGTTCCTCCTGAGTGTTTCCGCTGGTGGTAGACGAGGGATACCTTGTGGAGAAAACCTACACCACACTCCGTGCACTCAAAAGGCTTCTCCCCCGAGTGTCTCCTCAGGTGGGAGGTAAGAGATGATTTATTTAAAAACCCTTGTCCGCACTCCCTGCACTCAAAAGGCTTCTCCCCCGAGTGCGTCCTCAGGTGGTAGGTAAGAGATGATTTGTGGAGAAAGCCTTTCCCACAGTCCTTGCACACAAAAGGCTTCTCCTCTGAGTGTTTCCACTTGTGGGTTGTCAGGGATGATTTGTGGGCAAAGGCTTTCCCACAGTGCTTGCACAGAAATGGCTTCTTCCCCGAGTGTCTCCACTGGTGGGCGAGAAGAGATTTTTTTCGGGTAAAGGCTTGTCCACACTCCTTGCAAACAAAAGGCTTCTCACCTGAGTGTGTCTTCAGATGACGTAGGAGATATGACTTCATGCTGAAATTTCGCCCACAGTACCTGCACACAAAAGGCTTCACCCCCAAGTGTTTATTCTGATGGTTTATGAGACTGGGCTTCCACCTGAAACTCTGCCCACAATACCTGCACACAAAGGGCTTCTCTCCTGAATGTGTACGCTGGTGGGAGTACAGGGATGGTTTATGGTAAAAGCTTCGCCCACACTCCTTGCACACAAAAGGTTTCTCTCCTGAGTGTGTCCTCTCATGGGAGATCAGGCCTAATTTTCGTTTATAGGCAAGCCCACACGTCTTACACACAAAAGGCTTCTCCCCTGAGTGTGTACTCCAATGGGATTTGAGGGATGATTTTCGGGAAAATCCTTGCCCACAGTCCTTGCACACAAAAGGCTTCTCCCCAGAGTGAGTCTTCTGGTGGCACATCAGGTTTGATTTATGGGTAAAGCATTTCCCACACTCCGTGCACACAAAAGCTTTCTCCCCTGAGTGAGTCCTATGGTGCTCTATAAGGACTGATTTATACATAAAGCCTTTCCCACACTCCGTGCACACAAAAGCCTTCTTGCCTGAGTGAGTCCTCTGGTGGCACATCAGGGTTGATTTACGGATAAAGCCTTTCCCACACTCCTTGCACACAAAAGGCTTCTCCCCCGAGTGTGTCCTCTGGTGGTACATCAGGTCTGATTCATGGATAAAGCCTTTCCCACACTCCTTACACACAAAAGGCTTCACCGTTGAGTGAGTCTTCTGGTGGTGCATCAGTTCTGCTTTACGGATAAAGCCTTTCCCACACTCCTTGCACACAAAAGGCTTCTCCCCTGAGTGAGTCTTCTGGTGGTACATCAGGATTGATCTACACATAAAGCGTTTCCCACACTCCTGGCACACAAAAGGCTTCTCCCCTGAGTGAGTCCTCTGGTGGTGCATCAGGTTTGATTTATGATTAAAGCCTTTCCCACACTCCTTGCACACAAAAGGCTTCTCCCCTGAGTGTAACCACTGGTGGGCGACTAGGCTTGATTTTTGGGTAAAGCCTTTCCCACACTCCTTGCACACAAAAGGCTTCTCCCCTGAGTGTTTATACTGGTGGCGGGTCAGGTGTTTTTTATGGGAATAGCGTTTGCCACACTCATTGCACACAAAGGGCTTCTCCCCTGAGTGAGTCCTCTGGTGGTGCATCAGGTTTGATTTATGAGTAAAGCCTTTCCCACACTCCTTGCACACAAAAGGCTTCTCTTCTGAGTGTGTATATTGGTGGGACATCAGGGCTGATTTTTGGATGAAGCCTTTGCCACACTCCTTGCACACAAAAGGCTTCTCCCCTGAGTGTGTCATGCAATGGTATCTCAAGGCTGATTTATGGGAAAACCGTAGCCCACACTCATTGCACAGAAAAGGCTTCTCCCCAGAGTGTGTCCTCTGGTATGTTACGAGGTTTGACTTACTGCTGAAGTCTGGCCTACCCTCCCTGCACATATATGGAATCTCTCCTGGGTGCATCTTCAGGTGCAAGAAGAGTGCTGACTTATCAGTAAAGTCCTGTCCACACTCCCTGCATGTTAAAAGATTCTGTCCACGATGTGCTTTTCTGTGTTCGAGTACGTCTGTCTTCTGGCTAAAGCCTTGCCCACAATTCGCATGCATGAACCCCTCCCACCCTGAATTTCCTACTCCTTCAAAAACTTTGCCTGTTTCTTTAGGATTTACCTTCTGGGCTTGGCTGCCCTCTATTTCCACCACTGAGTTCCTTTGCCCCAGACTTACTGCCTGGGTGGGGTGTGGGCTGGAAGGTATCCCAGACATCTGACTCCCCCTCCTCGGGAAGGTCTGGGAGTTTTCTTCTCTCTCTTGACCTGCTCCCTTATGACCATGGTCACTCTGATGAGAGAGTTCTTCCTGCTCTTGTTCCTGGTGCTCCAGCCCAGGATTCCTCGGCTGTGGGTTATTTGTTGCACGTGCACCTGCAGACATCTGAGCAGAATGGTCGTGAATCGTGTGCCTCAAGAGGATGTGCTGAGCGGAGGCCAGTGGGCAGCAGGGAGAGAGATGGATTTCTGGCTTTGCTTCTGCTGAAGAGAAAAAGTGCCCCATCAGGATGGTCGCAGGCGAGGCAGCCTGGACCACCACACAAGACAAATGCCACCACCTCCCATGAGGGTTGCCCTCCCAGGCCCTGCTCTTCCATCTAGTTGGAAGCTGCTATCTTCTCTTGGAGAGAGCAATGTACACACTAGGGAAGGATTTTCTTCAGTCTGTTATCTGACTTCAGGTAGTGCATCAGCTAAGTTACAAATGCTACTGAGCCTCAGGAGGGAGATCTTCCTGTGTGTGACAACATGGATGGCCCTGATGTCATCATGCTGAGTCACAGAGGACAGACAAATCCCACACGACAGCACCTGTATGTGGGATCTGAGAAACAGAAACAGAAATAGACGGACAGGCAAGGAATCTGAAGGACACCAAGGGTGGGGGACGGGCTGGTAGCAGGCAAAACAAGGTGAGGGGATGAAGATGCGCAAACTTCCAGCTATAACATAACTAAGTCACGGGAAGTAGTGTACAGCACAGGGAAGATGATGTAATTAATTTGTGAGATCATACATGGCTAGTATTATCATGGGGATCATTTTCTAATGCATAAAAGTAATAAATCACTGTGGCCTGAAATGAATCACACCTGAAAACAATGGGAAGTTGTACATCAATGACACCTCAGTCAAAACTGTATCAGATGTCACCTATGGTGTAAACACACGAGAGGCTCCACAACACATGGACTACATCTTTCAACGAATTGCTGGGCCCTGTACCCTTCCCGCTCAAAACTCAGTTTCTTCCACTTTTGAGTCCCCCACTCCAGCCGACACTGACGGAGGTTTTTCTGTTCTTTGGAAAATGCTCCTTCCTGACTGGGTAGAAGGAACACAAAATACACCCATATAAATCTGCTTGGATTCATGGTTTACTTGGTCTGAGTTCTGCTCAAAGCTGATGACATGGTCAGAGAGGCCTCTGCTGTCCGTCCTGTGTGACCAAGTCACCCACTCCCAGCCCACTATCCCAACGCCACCCCCACGTGCTTCTCTGGTAGTGCCTTCACAGCACTTCTTTCCTGAAATCACAGAGGCGGTTAGGGGTGCTCCTGTGCCTACCACCAGTGCAGGTAAGCAAAAAGGAGAGGGGATTGTATGGGCCCCTTCAGTGCTGCATTCCCAGGGTGACAACAGAGGTTGGCATGGAATAAAAGGCCAACTGATGATTCATGAATGAGTATGTTCTATGAATGACCACATCCTAATAGTATGATGTCTTAAAGGTGAGCAATTAAGAACACTAACAAGAGTCACCTTTGCTGAGAAAGGTGGGAAATATTTTAGTAGACTTGATTTTTATTCTGCAAGCTGCTCACCATTAAGTGCCAATGTGAGAAAATAATATATACACACACAAAATGAATACAAAAACCACCTGTAGAAAGGAAATATTTACACTCGCTATTGTGGCTACAAGGAAAACAAAACATTCATGTTCAGAAGGAAAATCTGCAGTAAAAGGAGAAAGTCCACTTTGGAATGCACTCCTGGTGCTTTTGGCCATCAGTGTGCAGACGGTCCCAGCGGATCACCCGGCACCTCTCAAACGTGTGACTTTCTGAGTATTTACATGTCACCCGAGGGCTTCCAGTTACTCTCAGTGGCTTCTGACCATTCCGAGGATACAGCGCTAGCTGCATCTACGAAGCCTGAGAAGTAAGAGTGTCTGGGCTGGCAGCCTTTATTCTGTACCACCTGGGACACCCCAGATTCCTGAGCCCACTGTGTTGGCTTCAAGCCCCTGCAAGGGCCCTTGTCAACCCTAACAGGCCTGACATGGAGTTGCTTTTGTAAGAATTCTGTGGTCAAAATATGAACACTGGGGCCATGTTTCAACACTCACAGTCTGACAAGTTGGTGGCAGAAAGAACCACTCTCCTTAAAATTCACTGACAGATAAATCAATGAGCAACTCTGTTGGGGTGGGAAAGGAGCTGCTATGCTCGGGAAAATACAGAGCAAGGAAAGAGAAAGACGTCCAAAATCTGAATGAGCTCCCTCCATGCAGACCACACGGAATGGGCAAGTCAACAATGCATTGGTGTTGGCACAGAAGGCCTGGTACAATTCCACTCACATCAAGGTCCAGAAGCGACCAAGTGCTGCCCACTGGGCAGAACCACAGCAGTGGAGGCCTTGGGGGATGGAGAGGTGGGGAAAGGACTGGGAAGGGGCCTGTGGAGATGGGCTGGGGAAGAGCAGGGCTCAGCTCACCCACATGCATGCACGTGAGAACGCATGGCCTGTCACTGCAGGTCTGCACATGTCATGGTATTCGGACTCTACCTACAAAGACCCGCACGGAAACATGTGAATATTGGTTGGATGGACTTCCATGCAGTAAGGCTCAAGAGTTATAGGAAATGGTGTGTGAAACTCCCTTTGACAGCACCAGACATAAAAGGGGATCTTGGACAAAAGAGGAAGGCACAGATGGGGAAATATGTCATCAAGAATATACAGCAAAATGCTAGGTGTTCAATACAACAAATAAAAATTTCACAATCTTGGCACTAAGTATTGTGGGATGTAGACTTAAAAGACACATGGGGAGAGGTTAAAGACGGCAGAATAAGAAGTGAGACAGAGAATCCCTCCAAGAAACCACATATAATATGAAAATACACTTAATACAACTAATCCAAAAAGAGCAACAGGAAAAAAGACTGGGCCAGGCTGCATACACCTGGGAAGAGAGCAGACCTCACTAAACAGGGTGATGTACAAAGCCCTGATCCAACGGGACTCAATCCCTTCCCTGAACCCAGCTCACGGGAGGAAGAGAAACACAGTGGGGAGGGGGTGGAGCCTGAGGCTGCTAAACACCCAGCCCTGGAGATCTGCTTTGGGAGCACAAACCTACACTGCATTTTGCCTGAAGATTAGTGGGGTTTTAAAGCTAAGACAAGAGGAATACTCAAAGGGACTGAGATTTCAGATGTATTTGGAAAACAGGGATCCACATGCCGTGGCTGTGGGACAAAGGAAAGGTGGGCAGTCTGAGTGGCTTCCTAGCAGCAAGAGGGCTGCTGAAGGAGTGGGGATTGCCCAGACCTTGCTGCACGGGAGATGGTATAGTGGACAAAGATCTCTGGGTGCGCTCTGCCCAACAGCTTGGGAACTATCGGAAGCTTCAGGTGCTCCATTTCCCTGGCTGGCTGGCTACTCAGCTCCGAGAGTGCCACTGTGTTATGCAGCCTACTGCGCCTTCCTCCTTGCCTGCTTGCACAGACTCACAAACTGGCAGTCCCTGCCCTGGTGTCACATCAGGCAAAGGGAAGACCACCTATACCAGCTACACAAAGCACAGAGGAATACAACTGTGTGCTCTGTCCACTGGTTTTGACAGTGGAGACAGGCACTGCAGCTGGTAAGCAGGTAATAGCTCTTTCCTCCCGCTAGGCACTAGCGCCGCTAACCTGACACCCCCAACATCACTTCAGGGGATGAGCAGAACCAGAGACTAGAGCTTCTGGGCACTACAGAGTGCCACACACAAATATGAAATGCCAAAGGGATATGGTTCAAACAAAAATCTCACAAACACCAGATAAAAGGCCAAGAGAAACTGAACTCAGCAGTGTTCCTGAATGACATTTCAAATAAAAATCATAAACATGCTCAAGGAGGTACAGAAAAATATTTAAGAACTCAGAAATGAATTTAGGATGGAGATTTCATAATTAAGAAATTCCACACCCGAAATGAAATATAAAAAGGAGGGACTTAAAAGCAGATTACATGTAGCACAAGAAACGGTAAATGGAATAGAAATTAGAGAAAAGGAATATAAGAAACCTGAGGAACAGAGAGAAAAGGGGAAGTATAGGAATGAAAGAATGTTCAGAGAACTGTGAGGCCAATATAAGCAGGACAATATTTGTATTATAAGGGTACCAGCAGAAGGAGACAGAGAAAAAGGGATGGAAAGTGTCTTTGAGGAGGTAAATGCTCAAAACTTCAATCTGTGGAAGGAGATACTCTCTCAGGCCATGGAGGTGCACAGATACCCCAACACAAGAGACTCAAGGAAGACAACACGAAGACATGTGATAATTAAAATGGCAAAGATCAAGGATAAGGCAGACTTTCAAAAGTACCTAGAGAGAGAAAAAAGATCACATAAAAGGAAAGCCCACCAGGCTAGCTTCAGATTTCTCAACAGAAACATTACAGGCCAGAAGGGAGTGGCATTGATATATTCAATGCAATGAAGCACAAGGGACTTCAACCAAGAATACGCTACCCAGCAAGGCTAAAATTTAAATTTGAAGGAGGGATTAAACATTTTCAGATATGCAAAAGCTGACAGAATTCACCTTCCACAAACTACCTCTACACTGCATTTTGAAGGGACTGCTATAGATGGAAGTATTCCAAAGGCTAAATACCTGTCACCAGAGGGAATAAAACCACAGGAAATAAAGCAGAACAATTAATCACTAAGCAGACACAGAATCCAATCAACTAGCTGCAAACTAATTCAAGGAGCAGACAAAGAGTACCGAATATGATACCTAACATACAAAGAATGGAGGTGGAAGAAAAAGGAGGAAAAAAAAGAACGTTTAGGTTGTGTTTGTTATAGCATACTGAGTTAAATTAGACTGTGAGATGCTAGGGTTATTACCCTTGAATTTTTGGTAACCACAAATTTAAATCCCGTAATGGCAATAAGTACATACCTACCGATAACCACCGCAAATAGGAATGGTCTGCATGCAGTAATCAAAAGATATTGAGTCACTGAATAGATAAAAGAAACAAGACCCATCTATGTGCTGCCTATGAGAGACTCACCTCAAACCCAAAGACATACACACATTGAAAGTAAAGGGATGGAAAAAGATACTTCATGGAACTAATAGGGAGAAAATTGCAGGACTTGCACTACTTGTATCAGACAATATATTCTTCAAAAGAAAGAAAGTAACAGGAGACAAAGAAAGACATTACATAATGATAAAGGTGTCAATCCAACAAGAGGGTATAACCGTTATAAATATCTATGCCCCCAACAGATGAGAACCTACATATGCGAAACAAATACTAACAGAATTAATGGGGCAAACAGAATGCAATGCATTCGTTTTAGGAGACTTCAACACACCACTCACTCCAAAGGACTGATAACCAGACAGAAAATAAGAGACACAGGCACTGAACAACATTTCAGAACACATGGACCTAACAGACATCTACAGAACTCTACACCCAAAAGCAGCAGAATACATATTCTTCTCAAGTGCACACACATCTTTATCAAGAATGCATACAGTAGGCCACAAAAAATGCCTCACTAAATTCAAAAACATTGAAATTCTACCAACCAGCTTCTCAGACCACAAAGCTTTGAAACTACAAAGAAATTACACAAAGAAATTACAAAGGAGGCTTACTAACATGCTAGAAAGAAAATCAATGGATCAATGACCAAATGAAAACAGAGATCAAGCAATATATGGAGACAAATGGCAACAGTGATTCAACACCACAAAATTTCTGCAGTGCAATGAAGGCCGTGCTAAGAAGGAAGTATATTTCAATACAGGCCTACATCACGAAAGAAGAACAATCCAATATGAACAGTCTAAGCTCACAATTAATGAAACTAGGGAAAGAACAAATGAGACCAAAAGTCAGTAGAAGGAGGGACATAATAAAGATTGGAGCAGAAATAAATAAAATCAAGAAGAATAAAACAATAGAAAGAGTCAGTGAAAGCAGGAGCTGGTTCTTCAAGAAAATAAACAAAACAGATCAACCCCTAGCTAGACTTACCGAGAAAAACAGACTCTACACACAGACACAGAAACAGAAATGAGAACGGAAAAATCGCCACAGACACCACAGAAATAGAATTATAAGAGAACACTATGAAAAATTATATGCTGACAAACTGGATAACCCAGAAGAAACTTTCAAGAAAAATACAACCTTCCAAGGTTGACCCAGGAAGAAACAGAAAATCAGAATAGACCAATTACTAGCAAGGAAATTGAATTGGTAATGAAAAAACCACGTAAGAACAAAATCCCTGGAGCAGATGGTTTCACTGCTGAATTTTATCCAACATTTGTGAAGACCTAATACTCATCCTCCTTAAAGTTTTCCAAAGAGCAGAAGAGGAGGAAATACTCACAAAGTCACTCTATTAGGCCAGCATCACACTAACAATTAAACCAGGCAAAGACAGCACAAAAAAGGAAAATTAGAGACCACTATCCCTGATGAACACAGAAGCAAAAATACTCAACAAAATATTAGTAAATTATATTCAAAAATACATCAAAAAGATCATGCATCATGATCAAGTAGGATTTATTCCAGGGGTGCAAGGATGGTACAACATTCGAAACATCCATCAACATCATTCACCACATCAAGAAACAGGAGGACAAAAACCACATGATCATCTCTATAGACCCTGAAAAAGCAATTGACAAAATTCAACATCCATTCATGATATAAACTCTCAACAAAATGGGTATACAGGGCTAGTATCTCAACATAACACAGGTCATATGTGAGAAACCCACAGCCAACATCATACTTAATAGAGGGATGATGAAAGCTTTTCCTGTAAGATCGGGAACAAGACAAGAATGCCAACACTCCCCACTTCTGTTCAACAGAGTACCGAAGGTCCTAGACATGGCATTCAGAAAACACAAAGAAATAAAAGGCACCCAGATTGGAAGGAAGAAGTTAAACTGTCCATGTTTCCAGTCGATATGATATTGTACATAAAAAATCCTGAAGAATGCACTCCAAAACTACTAGATCTAATATCTGAATTCAGCAAAGTAGCAGGATACAAAATTATTACACAGAAATCTGTTCCATTCCTATACACTAATGACGAACTAGCAGAAAGAGAAATCAGGAAAACAATTCCATTCACAATTGCATTAAAAAAGAATAAAATGCCTGGGAATGAACCTAACTAAGGGAGTGAAAGACCTATATGCGGAAAACTACAAAACATACATGACAGAAATTAAAGAAGATATGAATAAATCGAAATACTTCCTCTGCTCATAGATAGAAATAATTAATATTGTCAAAATGGCCGTCCTACCTAAAGTAATCTCCAGATTCTGTGCAATCCCTCTCAAAATACCAACAGCATTCAATGACCTAGACCAAATAATTCTAAAACTCATATAAAACCAAGAAAGACCCAGAATAGCCAAAGCAATCCTGAGAAGGAAGAAAAAAGTGCGGGGGATTACACCCCCAACTTCAACCTCTACTACAAAGCCACAGTAATCAAGACAATATGATACTGGCAGAACAACAGACACATAGAACAATGGAACAGACTAGCGAGACTAGATATAAAACCAAGGACATATGGTCAATTAAAATGTGATAAAGGAGCAATGGATATACAGTGGGGAAATGAAAGCCTCTTGAACAACTAGCATTGGCAACACTGGACAGCTACATGCAAGAGAATGAAAATGGATTATTTTCTAACCCTGTACACAAAACGAAACTCAAAATGTATCAAAGATCTGAATCTAAGTCATGAAACCATTAAACTATTAGAAAAAGATGCAGGTAAAAATCTCCTGAATATAAACATGAGCAGCTTTTCCTTGAATGCATCTCTTTGGGCTACGGAAACCAAAGCAAAAGTGAACAAATGGGACTCCATCAACCTAAAAACCTTGTACAGCAAAGGACACCAACAGCAGAACAAACAGGAATTCAACAGTACGGGAAAATATAGTCACAAATGACAGATCCAATAAAGGACTGACATCCAAAATATATAGAGAGCTCACACACCTCAACAAACAAAAAGCAACTAATCCAATTAAAAAATGGGCAGAGGAGTTGAATAGACAGTTCTCTAAAGAAGGAAGTAAGATGGCCAACGGACACATAAAAAGATGCTCCACATCGCCAATCATCAGAGAAATGCAAATTGAAACCACAATGAGATATCACCTCCCATCAGTAAGGATGGCCAACACAGAAAAGACAAAGAACAAAAAACACTGGCGAGGATGTGGAGAAAGGGGAACCTCCTACACGGCTGGTGGGAATGTAAGCTAGTTCAACCACTGTGGAAAGCAGTATGGAGTTTCCTCAAAAAACTAGAAATAGAAATACCATGTGACTCAGGAATTCCATTCCTAGGAATTTACGCCAAGAAAACAACATCTCACATTCAAAGAGACATATGCAGGAGGGCGGAGCCAAAGCCAAGATGGCAGCATGAGTAGAGCAGCGGAAATCTCCTCCCAAAACCACATATATCTATGAAAATATAACAAAGACAACTCTTTGTAGAATAAAGACAAGAGGACACAGGACGACATCCAGACCACATCCAAACCTGCAAGAACCCAGCGCCTTGGAAAGGGGTAAGATACATGCCTCTGCCTGGTGGGTCCCGAGCACCCCTCCCCCCACCTCCCAGTGGGAGGAGAGGAGTCAGAGCAGGAAGGAGAAGGAGCCCAAGTCCGCTGAACACCCAGCCCCAGCCATCCAGACCAGAGCGCAGACACAGTGCATGTGCGGGGCTCTGGATACTAGGGAAACAGGGCAGCAAGAACGGTGAGCAGGTGCCTGAGGCCGGCGCCAGAGGACAAAAGAAAAGCGAGTAGGGACTCTCTTGTCCCCTCCTAGCATGAGCCGGGAGCTCTGTCCTTTCACTGTATCTCTAAATAAAAGCCTGTACTTTGCTCTACCAAATAAAAAAATAATAGTAATAGCGAGCGGCCATCGTTTTTTTGTTCTTGTTCTTGTTTTGTTGTGGTGAGTGCTTTTTTGAAGTCTTAAAGGGACAGGGACCCCAATACTAGGGAAATAGAGCAGCAAGAACGGCAAGCGGGTATCGAAGACCAGCGCCATAGAACAAAAGAAAAGCGAGCAGCCATTTTTGTGTTGTTGTTGTTTTGTTTCGGCAAGCGCTTTTTGGAAGTCTTAAACGGATAGGGACCCCAATACTAGGGAAATAGGGCAGCAAGACCGGTGAGCGGGTGCCTGAGGCTGACACCACAGAATAAAGAAAAACGAGCGGCCATTTTCCTTTTTCTTTTTTTTTGTGGTCGCTGTTTTGTTTTGGCGGGTGCTTCTTGGAAGTCTTAAAGGGGCAGGGCGGGACACATACTCTAGAGGTAGGGATTCCGGGGATCTTTGGCACTCTAATCCTCTGGGCTGCAGGGAGCACGGAGGCCCTTTATGGAGATAAATAGCCTCCCAGCCGCTCCCCCTCCAACGTAACTCCACCCCTTTGGAGCAGCAGCCCGAGCCACAGCAGGCCCACAGCAACAGCGGAGATAACCTCCATAGCAGATGGGGAGGAAGCAGAAGCCCTGTCTGTGTGCAGCTACCCAGCATAAGCCACTAAAGGTCGCTATTCTCCCAGGAGAGGAAGGCCACAAACCAACAAGAAGGGAAGTTATACCAGCCGTCACTCGTCCCAGCTCTGCGAACTATTCCTGTCACCATGAAAAGACAAAATTACAGGCAAACCAAGATCACAGAGACAACAGAGGAGACAGACCTAACCACTCTTCCTGACAAAGAGTTCAAAATAAAAATCATAAACATGCTGACAGAAATGGAGAGAAATAAGCAAGAGATATGGGATGAAGTGCAGAGGGAGATCACAGATGCCAGAAAGGAGATTACAGAAATGAAACAAACTCTGGAAGGATATATAAGCACAATGGATAAGATGCAAGAGGCCATTGATTGAATTGAAAGCAGAGAACAGGAACGCATGGAAGCTGACATAGAGAGAGATAAAAGGATCTCCAGGAATGAAACAATGTTAAGAGAACTGTGTGACCAATCCAAAAGGAACAATATCCATATTATAGGGGTACCAGAAGAAGAAGAGAGAGGAAAGGGGATGGAAAGTATCTTGGAAGAAATAATTGCTGAAAACTTCCCCAAACTGGAGGAGGAAATAATCAAACAGACCAGGGAAATACACAGAACCCCCAACAGGAAGGATCCAAGGATGACAACACCAAGATACATAATAATTAACATGGCAAAGATCAAGGACAAGGAAAGAGTTTTAAAGGCAGCTAGAGAGAAAAAGGTCACCTATAAAGGAAAACCCATCAGGCTAACATCAGACTTCTCGACAGAAACCCTACAGGCCAGAAGAGAATGGCATGATATATTTAATGCAATGAAACAGAAGGGCCTTGAACCAAGGATGCTGTATCCAGCACGACTATCATTTAAATATGATGGCGGGATTAAACAATTCCCAGACAAGCAAAAGCTGAGGGAATTTGCTTCCCACAAACCACCTCTACAGGGCATCTTACAGGGACTGCTCTAGATGGGAGCAATCCTAGAAAGAGCACAGAACAAAACACCCAACATATGAAGAATGGAGGAGGAGGAATAATAAGGGAGAGAAGAAAACAATCTCCAGACAGTGTATATAACACCTCAGTAAGTGAGCTAAGTTAGGCAGTAAGATACTAAAGAGGCTAACCTTGAACCTTTGGTAACCACGAACTTAAATCCTGCAATGACAATAAGTACATATATTTCAATAGTCACCCTAAATGTAAATGGACTGAATGCACCAATCAAAAGACACAGAGTAACAGAATGGATAAAAAAGCAAGACCCACCTATATGCTGCTTACAAGAGACTCACCTCAAACCCAAAGACATGTACAGACTAAAAGTCAAGGGATGGAGAAACATATTTCAGGCAAACAACAGTGAGAAGAAAGCAGGGGTTGCAATACTAATTTCAGACCAAATAGACTTCAAAACAAAGAAAGTAACAAGAGATAAAGAAGGACACTACATAATGATAAAGAGCTTAGTCCAACAAGAGGATATAACCATTCTAAATATATATGCACCCAACACAGGAGCACCAGCATATGTGAAACAAATACAGAACTAAAGGGAGAAATAGACTGCAATGCATTCATCTTAGGAGACTTCAACACACCACTCACTCCAAAGGATAGATCCACCGGGCAGAAAATAAGTAACGACACACGGGCATTGAACAACACACTAGAAGAGATGAACCTAACAGACATCTATAAAACTCTACATCCAAAAGCAACAGGATATACATTCTTCTCAAGTGCACATGGAACATTCTCCAAAATAGACCACATACTAGGCCAGAAAAAGCGCCTCAGCAAAATCCAAAATATTGAAATTCTACCAACCAGTTTTTCAGACCACAAAGGTATAAAAGTAGAAATAAATTCTACAAAGAAAACAAAAAGGATCACAAACACATGGAGGTTTAACAACATGCTCCTAAATAATCAATGGATCAACAAACAAATTAAAATAGAGATCAAGGAATATATAGAAACAAATGACAACAACAACACAAAGCCCCAACTTCTGTGGGACGCAGTGAAAGCAGTCTTAAGAGGAAAGTATATAGCAATCCAGGCACACTAGAAGAAGGAAGAACAATCCCAAATGAATAGTCTAACATCACAATTATCAAAATTGGAAAAACAAGAACAAATGAGGCCTAAAGTCAGCAGAAGGAGGGACATAATAAAGATCAGAGAAGAAATAAACAAGATTGAGAAGAATAAAACAATAGGAAAAATCAATGAAACCAAGAGCTAGCTCTTTGACAAAATAAAATAGATAAGCCTCTAGCCAAACTAATTAAGAGAAAAAGAGAATTAACAGAAATCAACAGAATCAGACATGAGAATGGAAAAATCACGACACACTCCACAGAAATATTAAGAATTATTGAAGACTACTATGAAAACCTATATGGCAACAAGCTGGAAAACCTAGAAGAAATGGACAACTTCCTAGAAAAATACAACCTTCCAAGACTGACCAAGGAAGAAACACAAAAGTTAAACAAACCAATTATGAGCAAAGAAATGAAAACGGTAATCTAAAAACTACCCAAGAACAAAACACCAGGGCCGGACGGATTTACCTCAGAATTTTATCAGACAGACAGAGAATACATAATACCCATTCTCCTTAAAGTTTTCCAAAAAATAGAAGAGGAGGGAATACTCCCAAACTCATTCTATGAAGCCAACATCACCCAAACACCAAAACCAGGCAAAGACCCCACCAAAAAAGAAAATTACAGACCAATATCCCTGATGAATGTAGATGCAAAAATACTCAATAAAATGTTAGCAACTCGAATTCAAAAGTATATCAAAAGGATCATACACCATGACCAAGTGGGATTCATCCCAGGGATGCAAGGATGGTACAACATTCGAAAATCCATCAACATCATCCACCACATCAACAAAAAGAATGACAAAAACCACATGATCATCTCCATAGATGCTGAAAAAGCATTTGACAAAATTCAACATCCATTCATGATAAAAACTCTCAGCAAAATGGGTATAGAGGGCAAGTACCTCAACATAATAAAGGCCATATATCATAAACCCATAGCCAGCATTATACTGAAAGGCAAGAAGCTGAAAGCTTTTCCTCTGAGATCGGGAACTAGACAGGGATGCCCACTCTCCCCACTGCTATTTAACATAGTACTGGAGGTCCTAACCACGGCAATCAGACAAAATAAAGAAATACAAGATATTCAGATTGGTAAAGAAGTTAAATTGTCACTATTTGCAGATGACATGATAGTACAGAAAAAACCCTAAAGACTCCACCCCAAAACTACTACAACTGGTATCAGCATACAGCAAAGTTGCAGGATACAAAATTAACACACAGAAATCTATAGCTTTCCTATGCACTAACAATGAACCAATAGAAAGAGAAATCAGGAAAACAATTCCATTCACAATTGCATCAAAAAGAATAAAATACCTAGGAATAAATCTAACCAAAGAAGTGAATGACCTATACTCTAAAAACCACAAGTCACTCTTAAGAGAAATTAAATGGGACACTAACAGATGGAAACTCATCCCATGCTTGTGGCTAGGTAGAATCAATATCGTCAAAATGGCCATGCTGCCCAAAGCAATATGCAGATTTGATGCAATCCATATCAAATTATCAGCAACATTCATCAATGAACGGGAACAAATAATTCAAAAATTCATATGGAAACACCAAAGACCCCGAATAGCCAAAGCAATCCTGAGAAAGAAGAATAAAGTAGGGGGGATCTCACTCCCCAACTTCAAGCTCTACTATAAACCCACAGTAATCAAGACAATTTGGTACTGGCACCAGAACAGAGCCACAGACCAGTGGAACACACTAGAGACTCCAGACATTAACCCAAACATATATGGTCAATTAATATTTGATAAAGGCTCCATAGACATACAATGGTGAAATGACAGTCTCTTCAACAGATGGAGCTGGCAAAACTGGACAGCTACATGTAGGAAAATGAAACTGGACCATTGTCTAACCCCATATACAAAAGTAAATTCAAAATGGATCAAAGACCTGAATGTAAGTCATGAAACCATTAAACTTGTGGAAAAAAACATAGACAAAAACCTCTTAGACATAAACATGAGTGACCTCTTCTTGATCATATCTCCCCGGGCAAGGAAAACAACAGCAAAAATGAACAAGTGGGACTATATTAAGCTCAAAAGCTTCTGTACAGCAAAAGACACCATCAATAGAACAAAAAGAAACCCTACAGTATGGGAGAATATATTTATAAATGACAGATCCGATAAAGGCTTGACGTCCAAATTGTATAAAGAGCTCACATGACTCAGCAATCAAAAATCAAATAATCCAATTAATAAATGGGCAGAGGAACTGAACAGACACTTCTCCAAAAAAGAAATACAGATGGCCAACAGACACATGAAAAGATGCTCCACATCACTAATTATCAGAGAAATGCAAATTAAAACTACAATGAGGTATCACCTCACACAAGTAAGGATGGCTGCCATCCAAAAGACAAACAACAACAAATGTTGGTGAGGCTGTGGAGAAAGGGGAACCCTCCTACACTGCTGGTGGGAATGTAAATTAGTTCAACCATTGTGGAAAGCAGTATGGAGGTGCATCAAAATGCTCAAAACAGACTTACCACTTGACCCAGGAATTCCACTCCTAGGAATTTACCCTAAAAACACAGCAATCAAGTTTGAGGACAGATGCACCCCAATGTTTATCGCAGCACTATTTAGAATAGCCAAGAATTGGAAGCAACCTAAATGTCCATCGGTAGATGAATGGATAAAGAAGATGTGGTACAAATACACAATGGAATACTACTCAGGCATAAGAAGAGGGCAAATCCTACCATTTGCAACAACATGGATGGAGCTGGAGGGTATTATGCTCAGTGAAATCAGCCAAGCGGAGAAAGAGAAATACCAAATGATTTCACTCATCCGTGGAGTATAAGAACAAAGGAAAAACAGAACGAACAAAAGAGCAGCAGAATCACAGAACCCAAGAATGGACTAACAGGTACCAAAGGAATAGGGACTGGGGAGGATGGGTGGGTAGGGACGGATAAGGGGGGGGAGAAGGGGCGTATTAAGATTAGCATGCATGGGGGGTTGGGAGAAAGGGGAGGGCTGTACAACACAGAGAAGACAAGTAGTGATTGTACAACATTTTGCTATGCTGCTGGACAGTGACTGTAAAGGGGCTTATGGGGGGACCTGGTATAGAGGAGAGCCTAGTAATCATAATATTCTTCATATAAGTGCAGATTAAAGATAACAAAAAAAAAGAAAGAATGAAAACGGGGATTACTCCCTGATAGGATAAAACTAACTGTAAATCAATGATTAATGCATGCTTTAAATATCCTTAATTTTGATCACTTAAAGGGTATCAGATGATCAGCTATGGATGTACACTTTTCTGATAATATTCCTTTCTCTTAAAAAGAAAAAAAGCAATTCCAGTGTGGTAACCTCCAATGAGTTCTACACAATGGTATAAAGGGCATATCAAAGTGTGGGCAAAGGGTCTGTTTGTGTTTATACAGAGGATCAAAGCCTAATTTGGCTACCCAGAAAATGAACTAAGATACGATATGAAGAAGAACTTCCAACATCAGCACTCTCTGGAAGACTCATACCAGGAGATGATCATCAAAAAACCTCCACAAAGATCCAGGCGATGCTGCAGTTGTAGCTGCATCCATCCCACCGTTTCCTGGACTTGCCATTGGAATGAAGAAGGAGATATCTAAGCTGGCCTGTCCTTTCAGTAAAACAACAAAGTTGACTGGATCTATACTGTTGGAACTCAACCAAGAATTAGGAGAAGTGCAAGTTGTAGTGCTCCAAAATCTTACAATTACAGACTATCTACTGTTAAAAGAACATATGGGATGTGAACAGTTCCCAGGAATGGGTTGTTTTAATTTATCTGATTTCTCTCAGACTGTTCAAGTACAGTTGGACAACACCCATCATATCATAGACAAATTTTCACAAATGCCTAGGCTGCCTAAATGGTTTTCTTGGCTGCACTGGAGATGGATGGTAATTATAGATTTGCTTTCGTTATGTAACTATATTCCTATTATGTTAATATGTGTGCACAAGTTAGTTAGTAGTTTAAAACCTATACATGCTTATGTTACTCTACAAGAAGATATGTCAAAGAAATAATCAATCCTCCCATGTTTTCTTCCATCTGCTACCTCCATAGCTTTTCTTCTTTCTTTCTTATTACAACCCTTAAATAGAATTCGTGCCTCATATCGAATTTACCGAGTATCATAATTCCTCCAGGTGGTAAAGATACCTCGACACAAATGCTGGGCATAGAAGCCACAGGGCATAAATCTGCAAACAAGTAAAAAGCTAACCTTTTCAAACAATATGGCTTCTCTCCACTTACCAACTTTACATCTCCCTGTATGGCCCCGGAAGATGACTGGTTAGCCAGAGACGGGTAAGATTCCTCAAGGGAGGAACAACCTAATACAGGCACAGTCGCAGGAGGGCCATCAGGTGAGAAACTGGGGAACAACAGTGGTGAGGCTAAGAACCTCACCCCCCCAACCGTTTTGAGAGAAAGCTCCTGCATCCGTGGATGTTTTATTGCCCTTGTCTAGCTCGGATTACCACATAGTCTACATCCACACACATGATCGTCTACATTTGCTCTCTTACAACAGTAAACTATGTTTTCAACTTTATCTTGCATCTACCTACCACTTCAGCATTTTGCTAAAAATAAATATAATAATAATAAAGGGAGAAATGTGGGATCCACATATAAATCAAGTATAAAAATCAAATGAATATTCATATTTGACCTGATGGTTTATAGTTCATAATGCGTGATCGAAAGTTTCTGTGATGGCTGCCCTTGTACTGTTCACCATGTAATAACTTATTCACTACATAAAAATTTGTTCACCATGTAAGAACTTGTTCGTTATGCTTCAGAAGATTAGAGACTGATGAGAATTAGGCTTGAGATGGATTAATGATTGTGCATTGAGCATTGACCCGCCTATACAGAATTTTATTGTTGTTAACAACCATTTGATCAGTAAATGACAGATGTCCTCTCAAAAAAAAAAAAAAAGGAATCCTACCATTTGCAACCAGGTCGATGGAGGTGGAGAGTATTATGCTCACTGAAATAAGTCAGGCGGGGAAAGGAAAATACCAAATGAGCTCCCTCATTTGTGGAGTATAACAAGAAAGCAAAACTTAAGGAACAAAACAGACTCACACATGCGAAGATGGGACTAATGGATACCAAACGGGAGGGGTGGGGGATGGCAGGTAGGGTGGGACAGAGAAGTGGATTGTGCAGCATGATGATTAGTGAACACACTGTGTGTGGGGTCACGGGGTAGACAGTGTAGCGCAGAGACCAGAAGGGACTCCGGCATCTTAGTACACTGATGGACAATGACTGCAATGGGGTGTTTGGGGGAAATCGTTAATAAGGGTGAATGTTGTAACCACATTGTCATTCTTGTGAAACCTTCATAAGAGTGTCTATCAATTGATATCTTAACAAAACATAAAATAAATAACAGACACATGGTACAAAAACATGTTAAATAATTTATGCTATCAAAAAGTAATCTAATGAACCGTACTATTAAGATCAGAATAGAGTAAGTGTTACTAGATTCTGGAGATGAAAGGATAGGAAGACCATGACTTGCTTCAAAATAATCGAGATGTGGAAGAAGAGGGTGAGAGTGGGAGGAGGCAGGACTGCCCCCAAGAGAGTGGAGCTGGGAGACAGGCCCACAGAGCTCATCAGATCAGGGCTATTTCACGTCAGGTCGCCTGTACACAAAGAACAAGGCACTAAAAAAATGACCATGATCACACAGGGACAGATGGATTCACTGGGGAGAAACACAATAGATGTCATACAATAGAAGACTTAAAATGCGTCTCTCAAATGCGGGACGGATAGTACAAACTGACCGACTCCTGCCAAACAAACTGGTAAAGACGTATAAGTAGAGAAACGACAACAATCTACAGGATGTGTTCGCGGCTGAGGCTCAGCGAGGATTCCTGCAGCAGGACACAAGGGGACTTCCAAGCACATGGCAATGGCAGCCACCTCAAAATGAGTCGGCTACCACGCTCCCCAAGAGGGGCCTAGGGATCAGGAAGGACAGACGAAGCCGAAAACCAACACCCTCAGCATAACCAGAAGACACCCCACAAATTCACACTTGTCCACAGCCAAGGAAGGGGCATCAGATCTCAGCAGAATCTCCCGTGATCCCACCACAAGGGCCTGGGGGAGGGAGGCCCAGGAAGTACTGGGCACACAGGAGACGGGAACAGGGGGCCCAAAGGGGAACCCCCATTGCTCCAAGACAGCACGTCCAGGCGACAGGTGAAAGAACCGTGACAAGCAGACCCCATGGTGCCCACCTCCAGACAGCAGACACCCGAACGCAGTGCCTCTGGGTCACAAGAGGGAAAAGGAAGGAGAAGTGGCCCCAGAGACAATGGTGGCAAGAAGAGGTGCAAGATGGGACACACGGGGCCCTGCAGGACAGTAACACAGACAAGACACTCCACTGCTGCCTCAGAGAGCCGGGTCAGCAAGGCCACAGAGGGAAAGCCTACTGGGGAGAAGGAGGGCTTCCTGCAGTCGGAAGGTGTCTGGGCACCCAGGACACCCCCTCACTCATCCAAGATGATGGGGTGGGAGGGAGGCAGGGCCAGGCAGCCCCAGCAGCCGCGGTGCAGGAGGACAGCTTCCTGCCAGGGCCCCTGAGCAGCCGCCACCACCATGCAAGGCCGAAGGCCAGTGTCCACCCGGAGGCTCCCCTCACCTGGATGGGGGCCTGGACAGTGTCTCCTCTCTTCCCTCCAGGGCTCTTCCCCTCGCTCCAGCCACGTGATGAGATCCGGTTTACAACAGGGAATTCCTGCTTAGCGGGACAAAGGAGCAGGTCAGTCTTAATTATAGGCTCAAGGGGCTATTTGCTGGCATGGCAGTGGTCCTGGCTCAGACCGACAGTGGCGTGACCTGTCTCCTGAGCTTGGAGTAGAGGCTGGGGTGAAGTGCCCCACCCGGGGAGCGAAGCCTCCCAGGGGGGCAGTGCAAGTACTACAGGCCCTGCCCATCCCCAGGGGAGCAGGAAGCTGAGCACCTGCTTCTCAGTGGGAGACCAGGAAGAGTAAGGATCAAAGGGGTCAAAACAGCCCTGAGGGGAGCCCCAGCTCACCCAGCGACACCAGGTGGCTGAAGTTCTCCAGCATCACGTGTCTGTACAGGGTCCTCTGCGCAGGGCTCAGCAGCTCCCATTCCTTCTGCGTGAAATCCACAGCCACATCCTCAAACGTCACAAAAGCCTGCAACACAAACCCAGGCCTGCTCACCAGGAGGCTGCGAGCCACAGCCTGGCCATGTGTGGGCAAGATGGCTGCATCCGTCCCCCAGCTTTGCAGGCGACCACCGGGTGCCAGACCTTCCACACTGCAGGCGGTGGTTCCCAGGGGCAGCCTGAGACGGACAGCACGTCTGCCCTCCTCCCCAGCCCGAGGACCTGCCTCGTCCTGCGGTGGCTGATCAGACAGGTCACCTCCCCTAGAAGGCTGCTGCCTTGGCACTGTACCAACGAGGCAGCCACCAGGGCAAGTGAAGGGGTGGGTCTGTCCTGTGATGGCAAAGATGGGACATCTGGTACGTCTCACCTCTCTGCCGGTCTTCCAGGGTCCCAGGGCCGCATTCCTGCTCTCCATGGAGAAGGTAAGCCCTCGGAGGGCTGCTCTGTGGGGAGGGAAGAGAATAAGAGGGTGCGTGGGTGCACCTGCTCCGTGTGAGGCAGGGCTGACCCTCACAGTGGGGAGTAGTCATGGGCACCAGCACGGCCACCTCCAGTGTCCTGACAGGGGCAGAGGGAGCCAGGCTACCTGCTGGCTCATCTCCAAGCTGAGGCCTGGGCGAGAGGCTTCAGTGCCACGGGAGCTGAGTGAAGATTTCTTACCATGCTCAGTGAGTGAGAGACGGACTTGGGACCCCCCAGGGGAGCTCCTGCCTCTCAGGTCAGGTCCCAGAGCTCCAGGGGGCCTCATGAAGGCTCTAGCGCCTCTCCCAGCCTCAGGCTCCATGTGCTTAAGTAACCACAGGGCGCAGACCAGAGGCCACCGGTACATGGTGTTGGCAGGATGCACAGCATGCTGCTAACCTCATACTGAAGCCCAGGGGGAGACGTGGGCAGGTAACGTGGGGGGTCCCCGGTATAGAAGCAATATCCCAAACCAGGGCAACCGCAGCCAGCCAGGTCACCCCCAGAACCTCTCCCACATTTGAGGGGTGTGGCAGCCTGTGTCTGCAGAGCTGATGGCAGGTCACACTGTGGAGGGCTTGGGGGCTTCTGATCAGAGGTGACCAGGCAGAGGCTTCCCCCCAGGACTGCTTCTCACAGCGCCTGGCCTACCTCCACCCCTCATACACTCAAGGTTGGGGGCCAAGCCTGGGGCCCAGCGGACAAATCAGTATTGGAACAGTTCCCAGTATCTCAACGCACCATCAGCACGGGAGGCGGCTGAGCTGCAGTGAACAAGAAGCCCTAAGACACAGAGTCGGCCTCACGTGCGGGAGCCGCTGCCATCTGGGTCCTGGTGCAGCAAAGCACCTGTGGGCACTTTACCGGGAGTCGGTGTGATCCGAACATGAGCCGGTCAGAAGGTGACACTGAAGAGTCATTAAACAATACGGCCACACATGGTGGCATTACAATGGGGCAACGGGTCCACAGAGGCTCGTCATACCGTCCTTTCACAATTTGTATTTTAAAAAATAACAGCGAAAATATGGTAATTTAACTGTCAAAGTGCAGAGCAAAACGATGTCATTAGAACGTTCTCCATATTGAGAAATACAGGCCTGGGTAACCGAAGGGGCCACGTGCTGGAGAGAGAATCCGAGCACTGGGCGGCGTACTAGCTTAGAGAGACTTAACAAGACATCGTGTAGAACTGGTCAGAGGGAGAGCATTGAAATCCCCTATGTTCTGTATGGGTAATCAAAAAGATTTTTTAACATTTCTTCTTGTGATTTCTTTATACAGACTTTTTATACCCCCTCTGTTGCATGTCTATGTACTCAAAAGTCCCAACGTTATGCTCCTCTATGTACTTTCAAGTTTAAATATTTTATGTTATCTGCAGTCTAAGTCACTTTTTATTTCCTCTTCTCATTATTTGTTGCCAGGTCACAGAAATTCAAGTGATTTTTAAAAACCTGATTTTGGATCTTGTGAAGTTCTAAGTTCTCTTCTTAGTACAAGTAGTTCTATGATAGATCCCTTACGAGATATACTGTAGGAGAGCCAGGGAGAGGCTTTTACTTAGAAATAAAGTGAGAGGACAGACCTCCGGGCTCAGTACAGGAGGGGACGAGAGGCCCCCCGTAAAGATATTTTCTAAGTACACAACAATGTCTTCTGGGAATAAAGACAGCCGAACTTTTTTCTAAGTGCTTATGCCTCTTTTTCCTTGTTTGCCCCACTAGATATTCTAGTATAACGCTGAGTGAGGGTGGGGAAAGCTGGACGGAAATGCTCGTCCCTCATCTTCTAGGAGGGCACCTCACCACTCACGCACGCCTTTGCTGCTTCCCACCCGCAGGCACTGAGCTATTACTGTGCTATGTAGAGGGCACGGCCCGGCGCTCTCAGCGGAGTGAGACGCACTACCTACTGCCGGGAGGACAAGCCGGTAATAAACCCTTTCACCCCCAGAATAATCTACTCTCATTTCTTTGGTCACTGAATCCATTGTGAACTTGTCCAAGGCAGGACGCCCCGCAAGACAACTCCATTAAAGTGGCAAACTGAACTGGCTTCAGGAAATTAAGTCTCTGTCCCCTCTTGGGTATGAACTCCACGTGGCCAGAGTATATGATCCTGTGCATGTGCTGCAGGACTCCATCTGCTAACGTTTGGTGAGCCTCTCTGACAGCCTCTGGGCTGATGCCTCACATGAAGGAGCATGAGGGGTGTTACAGAAACGCCCCCCAAATCCTGAGAAGTAACGTGTGCACAGACATTTCTTAAAATGCAACAATACAGGGGCAGAATAAATTTTATGATGCTTTACAGATTCTGTGTCTCTTAGAAATTGAAGGTGTGTGGCCGCTCTGCACTGAGCAAGTCCACTGGCACCACTTTCCCTACAGCACTGGCTCACTCATGCCTCTGGGTCACATTTGGCAATTCTCACGTTATTTCACACTTTTCATCGTTCTCCTATTTGTTAGGTGACCGGTGATCTTTGATGTTGCCACTGTAGTGCTTTGGGTGCCCCCTCACTGCACCCACGAGATGGCAGAGTCCATCAGGGGGCGTCCCGAGGGCTGTGCTCACTGGCGGTCCCGTCCCTCTCCCTCTGCTCAGGCCTCCCTGTCCCCTCACACACAGCAATGTACAAATAAGGCCAACGGGTTACCCGACAGTGGCCTCTAAGTGTTCCAGTTAAAGGTCACCTGTCTGTCTTGTAAACTGAAAAGCTAGAGAAGATTCAGATGAGGGAGGAGGGCATGTCAGAGGCCAAGATGGGCTGAGAACGAGCCCTTTTCACTGAAGACTGAGCCCAGTTCTCTAGGTATGAACACACAGAAAAGGTTCATGAGGGCAGCAGTGCTCCTCCACTGAGCCCCCATTTGAAAAGATGAAACAGCGTGTGGACGATATGGGGAAAGTTTCGCTGGTCTGGACAGGAGACCAAACCAGCCACAACATTCCCTAAGACGAAAGCCTGACCCAGAGCGAGACCCTCAGTCTCTCCAATCCTACGGAGCTCAGAGATGTGAGGAAGCTGCAGAAGAAAGGGCTGAAGCCGGCAGAGGTTGCCTGATGCAGTTTAAGGAGAGGAACCACCTCTGTAACATAAAAGTGCAGGGAAAGGGGCAGTGCAGATGGTGAAGCGGCACAAGATCTTTTCCGACAACTTCCAGCTGCGATCGCTGACGACGGGGGTACACTAAACAACAGGCTTGTAGTGTAGACAAGGCAGCCTTGCATTGGAAGATGTCATCTAGGACCGTGATAGCTGGAGATCGGAAGGCAGTCCGTTTGCAAACCTTCAGAGGACAGGCTGGCTCTCTTGTGAGGGGCTAATGCAGCTGGTGACTTTACGTTCAAGCCCATGCCCATTTGCCATTCTGAAAATCCTAGGGTCCTGGAAATTATGCTACATTTAGAAAAGATTCCTTCCAAATTTTACTTCTTCACAATGCAGCTCGGCACATAAGAGCGCTGACGGAGGTGTACTCTAAGGTGAACACTTGCAGGCTTGCTTACACATCCACTGGATGCAGCCCTTGGATTAAAAAGCAGTTTTGGGTTTTAAGTCTTATTATAGAAGAAGCACATTTCATAAAGGTCCAGCTGCCGTAGACGGCGATTGCTCTCAGGGATCTGGGCAGAGGAAAGTGAAAATTACTGAAAAGGATTCTCCCTTCTAGGTGTTATTGTAAGAATACTCAGGATTCCTGGAAAGAGGACAAAATATTGACATTTACAGACGTTTGGAAGAAGCTGTGCCTAAATTTTGCAAGTGACCTCAAGTGGTTCAAGACTACAGGGGAGGAAGTAACTATAAATGTGGTGCGAACTACAAGAGACCTAGGTCTCCAAGTAAGGCCTCAAGAGGGGACTGGATCACTAGAATCACAGCATAAACTTTAATGGACAAGCAGATGCTTTTTAGGCACGAACAAAGAGCTCTCTTGGGGTGGAATCTACCTGTGGTGCAGATGTCATCAGGGTAGCTGAAATGACAGAGAAAGATTTAGAATATTTTATAACCTTAGATGAAAATGCAGCAGGACAGTTTGTGACACTACTATTGTGAAAGTTCTGGTGTGGGTAAAATGCAATCGATGTGCGTCCCAAGCTAGAGAGAAATCGTTTGTGAAATACAAAATGGGACACAATAAAGATCAGAACATAATATAATAGAGAAATTAAAGAACAGGGAAAAAAATGAATGACAACAACTGCTGTGTCTTCAAGAAAATAATCAACATAGATAAATCCCTAGCAGATTTGTCAGGAATAAAAAGAAAGGACACAAATAAAGTCAGAAAGAAAAAGGAGAAATAACTAACACCACAGAAATTCAAAGAGTTCCATGGAAAATTGTATACCAGAAAACTGGACAAGCTAGAACACGTGAACTAATTCCCAGAAAAGTACAAACTTCCAAAACTGATATGGAGGAAAGAGAAAAGCTAGACAAATTACCAGTGAAATAAAATTGAATTTTTAATTTAAAAAACCCTCAAAAAATGAAAAGCCAGCTGAATTGTACCAAACACTCAAGGAAACGCTAATACGCATCCTTCCTAAAGCACTGCCAAAATAGAAGAGCAGGGGCTACTTCCAAACCCACTCTATCAGGCCAGCATCACCGTAAAAGCAAAACAAACACATTGCAACAAAACAGCATGAAAGATCAACAGCCATGGTGAACAGAGATGTGAAAATCCTCCACAAAATAATAGAAACCAAATTCAAAAACACAGCAAGAAGACCATCCATCACGACCACGTGCGATTTCTCCCAGGGAATTGAGGAGCAAAAATATTTGCAAATTGACTAACGTGATACACGACATTAATAAAAAAGGCTAAAAATGAAGTGATAATCTCAACAGATATTGAAAAATCACTTGAAACAAATTCAACATCGATTCATGATAACAGCACTCAACAAAATGGATGTACAGAGTGCACACCTCAACGTAAGAAAGGCCACATAAGACAACTCCACAGCTAACATCACCTGAATCGGGAAAAGCTGAAATATTTTTCTCCAAGATCAGGAAATAATCAAGTACACTCTTACCACTTTCATTCAACATAGTAGTGCAAGTCCTAGTCATGGCAATCAGAGAAGAGACAGAAGGCTTCCAAATTGGTGAGGAAGAAGGAAAACTGTCACTATTTGCAGATGACATGATATTATACATAGAAAACCCTGGAGACTTCACTAGAACACTGTTAGAAGGAGTAACTGGATCCAGCAAAGTTGCAGGATACAAGATCAATATACAGATATTTGCGGCATTTCTACATACTAACAGTGAACACAAGCAGAAACCAGGAAACCAATTCCATTCGCAACTGCATCAAAAAGAATAAAACACCCAAGAGTCACCTTAACCAAGGAGGTGAAACAGCTGTACTCTGAAAACTGTAAGACACTAAAGAAAGAAATCGAAGAAGCACCAATAAATGGAAATCTCCTCTGTGCTCCTTTATAGAAAGAAATAATATTGTCAAAATGGCCATCCTGCCCAAAGGAATTTACATGGTCAATGCAATCCATTTTGAAACACCAACGGTATTTTCCAGTGAACCACAGAAGACTCCAAAGAGCCAAAGCAATCTGGAGAAAGAAGAACAACGAACGGTGAGAACGGGGGCTTCATGCTCTCTGACTTCAGGCTACAGTACACAAAACACTGTGGTGCTGGCACAGAGCAGGCCCATAGGCCAATGGAACAGAACGCAGAGCCTACAAATAAAGCCACATACATTTGGTCAATTAATACACGACAAAGGAACCACAAGTATACAATGGGGAAAACAGGCAGTGTTGGGAAAGCTGGACAGCTACATGCAAGTGAACGAAACTGGATTATGCTTTAACTGCACAGAAGAGTAAACCCAAAATGCATTAGAGACCTGACTCTAAGACATGGAGCCATGACACGCTTAGAAGAAAACACAGGCACAAGGGTCATATTTATGGTTGCATTACTTAAAAGAGCCAAGTTATAGAAGCAACCAAACTGACAGAAGAACAGATAGACATGCTACATGTAGGCAATGGAGCATGACTGAGCCACAGGAAAGATATCCAGCCACTTGTGACAGGAAGGGTGGACCTGGAGGGTATGATGCTAAGTGAAACGTTACACCAGGCAGAGGAAGAAAACACTATATGACTTCACATATGATACAAAACAAAACGAATAGAATTCACTGCCAGACTCAGAGAAGGGACTGGTGGTTACCATGGGAAGGGAGGGTTTGGGATTGGGGTTGAAGCAGGCGAGGAGGACAGAGGTACAAAAACTCAATCATAACGAAACTAGCGGGGGAGGGAAAGCACAGCATAGAGCATACAGGCCACAGCTCTCTTCTATGTTTCTATGGCGATAGTAAATAGTAGTAATTACACTAGTTGGGGTGAACACTTAATAATGCAGGGAACTGCCAAATCACTACAGTGCAGATCCGAATCCACTGGAATATTATACATCAATTATTCTTCAGTAAAAAATCATGATAAAATTAAACTTTCAGATTTAAAAAATGAAGAATCAAACACTTTTAGAAACACATGAATCTAAAAGCCCAAGACATCCATCCCGCAAACCCCAAGAAGGATGACCCCAGAGAGCCTCACTGAGGTAGCAGAGCCCTCAAGCATGCTGACCGGAGCCAGAGCTGTAAGAACCCAGGGTCGGCAGGAGGAGGAGGTGAGGACAACGGCGGTGCTGGCCACTCGGGGAGAAATCGCCACCGTGAGCGGAAACCTGGGGAGAGAGGGCGCTGCCTGTCACCTGCACTGGCCACAGTCAGTTGTTCCGTCACACCGACAGGGCGGGAGGGGGTTCCCAGCTTGTGGCTCAATCACAGATTCTTAGTATCCTTACAAACATTTAGACAGTTCTGAATAAATGTTTCTCCAAATGCTGAGTGGCCGTAAGAAAGCTGTCAGTGATTTAAAGAGGTGTTTTTTAATAATATCCACATTACAGTTGTTTTGTGGGGAAAGGGTCCATAGAGCTCCCTACTCCGCTGTCCCCAACGTCTGAATTTTTGGTTATATTTTGAGCACAAATAGAGCCAAGTAGTCAGGTGAGTGGTGGGCGCATCATCTGTCCTCCCGGGCACATGGGTACAAGCAGCACAGAAGTAGATTATGGGGAAGAACCCAGAAGGTGGGAGGGAGGGAGTTGGGGGAATATCTGGCAAAGTCGGAGAGAGGGCCCGTCACCTCGTGAAGGAGGAGACGCCTGTCCACATGTGGGAGCTGCACCTTCACCAAGACGCACAAGGAAAGAACAGGAGAGAGAAGTGAAAAGTACCTGGTGAACACGAGACAGTTCTCTTCCCAGGCCTTTCATACTAACGGCCCCGAGCACGGAATCGAAAGTGCACAGACGCTTTTGAGTCCACTAGGGAGAGTTCCACGGGACCGAGTAGCTCGTGAAATTACGGGGTTGTTAAACTTCTAGTGTGATAATGGGGCCAAAGATGAGTTAAAAGGCAGAGCCACCACACTCGCGCTCAGGAAGCCTGCTGCAGTGTCCGCAGATGAATGAGGTCTGACCGGGCTCAAGACATGGTATGAAAATAGAAAGCTTAGGTTAGGGTGGGGCCTGGAGACACAAATAACAAACTGTTGGGCTGATGAGGGTATCAAGAGATTATACATTATATTTCAATTCATGTGTAAGCATTTTTCATTATAAACTTAAACATGGATTCTCTCTTCCCAAACAAACGGGAATGAGAGGAGAATCCTCTCTGCAGGCCCAGAGTGGAGACCCCCACGAGCTCTGTCTGTTCTGACTCCCGCCCCCTGCCGACATTCCTGGGCGCCAACACATGCAGAACAGGAACGGAGAGGCAGCGACGGCGGCTTCACAGTCAGCAATGCCTCACGTGGGAATGCCAGGCACACTGGGAACATTTAGCTCGTCCACTTATAATTCATTGAAATGTTGAGGAAACAAACCATCCTGGGGTGATGAGAAACTTTCATATACGGATTCGGATGATGGAGACTCAACACCTTATATTTACCAAAACTTTCTGAACTGCACCTTAAAATGAGAGCGTTTTACTGTGTTGAAATCATACCTCAGTAACACTGACGATTTCTTCCTCTGCAGAGCAGAGATTCCAGCCCTAAGCAGCAGGCTGGATGAGAGATAAACCGTGGATAGAGCACAAAGCCCAGGACCTGCACAGAAGCGTTGCTCAGGGAATGCTACCTGAACCGTTTTTCACATGGCCGGTTCTACACCAGGCTCGCAGTCGCCTGCCCACAGCACCGACAGGAGCAGGGACAGACGTGTCCTGAGCAAGGGGCTGGGATCTGGGGAAACGTTTCTCGCTGAGAGGCTTGGTGGCCCGAGAAGCAGCTGCGGCTCTGAGATCACACGGCACAGTGCAGCTCACAGGCCGTCAGTCACGGCCGGGGGAAAGCCCTCCTGGCTTGCAGCAGAGACGGTAACAGGCAAGGAGTACCCAACCCAGGCGGCTGTCCTCCCTACGCCCAGCGCAGTCCCCTCTCCTGTGGGCACAGAACTGGAGGCAGCAGAGCGGGTGGCTACAGGAGTGTGTCCTGGGAAATTCCCAAACCTGGGGTCCACGGCCGCCTCTTGTTCTGGGAAGAGACCCAGAATGTAGGCATCTGCACACAGCCTCTCCTGACGGGATGCTGACACTGATCAGAAAGTCTGTCCTCTTAATGCATCTGGAACAGAAAGTTTTAATAGTAACACTTAAACTATTATTGGGCATTCACTGTACCCCAGAGATGGAACACGTCACAACAGCCTTATGATGTGGTTATTTACCACCCTCCTTTTTCAGATGAGGAAGTTGAGGCACAGAGAGTTTAAAACAGTAACAAAGCCGAGGTCTGAAGTCTCACTGTAAAGCCCATGCTTCACACCAGTGGGCATGGCTAAGGAGATGCCCAGCATACACACATGGGGGAGAATGTGGATCAAACCAGAATATCTGTGTTCATAAGAAAACCACTGGCCCAAAGATGATATACTCTTCTTATGGTCCTATGCTGGCGAACAATGACTTAATGCCAAACCTGATGGTAGTTTCACCCTCCCTGGAAGAGAACCTTTAACCAGTCAACATGGAATTTCCTGCTCAGCACTGGGGAATTTATTGAGACCCCTTCTGTTCCCCGTCGGGCATCCTCGCGTAAAACAATGGATCCTTGGCCAGTAATTTCCTTTCCTCTGCTCCCTTTCCACCTTTAATAACCTTTCCTTTTCTGCAGCCCAAAGGGGTCTCCCTCCACTCACAGAGGCAATGCTGCCCACTCTTGAGCGATCTAATAACGCCCATTAGATTTTCAAATTTACTCAAATGAGTTCCACTTTTTTCAACACTTGCAAAGTGATGTGTCAGATGAAGCTGATGCATTCATGGGATAACAGTATCTCTACTACTGTGTTTTGCTCACAATTTTTGCCACAATGAGTTAAAACCATTTATTTCACAGTCATCCCACAGGCCTACTGGTGTTGGAAAACCTGCCTGGCCTCACTACTCCTCCCACGCCAATAACCGAGGGAGTCGGAGTGATGCAGGGGGAGGAAGGGGTCGCCTCCTTTCCCAAAGCCACCCAACCGCCCTTGGTTGCCTGCCCCAAGTTGAACCCCAGCCATGTTTCCAAAACCTCTGCCAGGACACATGGACAGCCAGCCACCTCTTCCCTGCTGGAGGAAGACTGCCCCAAGGAGACCCTGCCCCAACCTCGACTGCTGGCCCTCACCCAAATTAAATCACCCAAGTGACATCTGCCCCTTTGTTAGGCAGGAAAACAGGTTTGAGCAGGAAGGAAAGAGAGTTAAGGCCAGAAAAGCCACTGGCAGGGGCTCAAAGAGTTTACCTGTTAAAACTACAAAGCCAGAAAGGATGGAGTTAGTGAATTGGTCAGTTAAAGCCCAGAAGGCCAGCTTCACATGGAATGTTTGAATACTCCCCGGATAAAGGAAGTGTCTCGGCACAGGATATGTCTTCACTGTGTCACTGGGCTCACACCTTTGTAAGATTTACTTGAGCCTGCTGAAAGCCCCAGCTTATTCGGGAGAAATTCCATCCTGAGGCTAAGACTGCATTTTAATCAAACAGACAATGACTCAGCTCACTTCCTAGGCAGCACAGATGGTCTCGACTGATATGCTTCCAGGCAGGACTGCTGTCCTGGGAGGGAATCAGACGGGTAAATGTCTTGTGCTAAGTTAAAAGAAAAAACTTCATGTCTCATCAAAGATGAACATTCTGGAACCAGTGGACAAGTCCACACTCCAAGCCTTTTGTTATAGTCCTGAAAATCCTTCACCACAGACAAAACTCCAGACCCTGAACACTTAGGGGCGCACCTCTGTGGTCGCCTGCACTTTCTAAGTGTGTAGCCCTTCCCAATTTTTCACCGCACCTGTCTCTTAGGTAGCCCACACTCCCCTTTCTCCAAGTGTGCACATTTTTGCCTTAAATCAACTCTCACTACTACAATGCTCTGTCTCTATATTTTTCCACTGTGTCTGTGCCACTTTGCTTTGTCATTGTGATCCTCTGGATTTAAGCTCAAACTTTCACGCCCTCTGCCCTATAACAGATAAGGAGGGGCTGCTGAGAGCTCAGATCTGGGCTCGCAAATCACTGTCACCTGGGTGCCACAGATGGCGCTGCAGCTCACGGTCATGCTCTCTAGTAACCTGCCTGAAAGCCCACTTATTTGTCTCTAGGACGTTCCCAGAACATAACCTCATTCCATCCTGTGCTCTGCGGCTCCCCCAAAGCCTGGGGTGGTAGGGACTCGGTTCCCACACTATACAGATCCAAGTACACACTGGATGCAAGGTGACATTGGCTTAAGCAGTCAGCAGGGGATGCGACCCATGCACAGCAGAGGTTCAGTGAACTTCCTTTGTCATTCTCTCTGTCATTCCCTCACACTCTTGCCTTAATAAACTGCTTCCTCGAGAAGGGGATTGAGGGGTATTATGATCAGTTCACATGGTGTGTGGGGGTCCTGGGGAAGACAGTGTAGCACAGAGAAGACAAGTAGTGACTCTGGCATCTTTCTACACTGACAGAGAGTGACTGCAATGGGGTACGGGATGGGGTACACAATAATGTGGGAGAACATAATAACCACATTGTTTTTCATGTGAAGCCTTCATAAGAGTATATATCAATAATACCTTAGTAAAAATATTGTATAAAAATATAATGAGATAAACTCCTCCCTCACCTTATACTGAGTTCTCCCACTCCGAACCAACTCCTCTCCCCCAAAAAATATGTCCCAACTGTTTGAGGGTAAGTACTATCTCGGAGGAGAACTGAATCAAGAAATTGCTTGTATTAAGTTCATCTTACAGAACATCTACAGGACAGACTACGGATGGTGACGTAACATCTCTCACCATATCTCAGGTCATGAGGCCACATATCATGAGACTGTTAGGCAGAAGAATAGATATGAGTGGGTGGGGTGGAAAGAAAATAAGGCCAGGAAAACCCACCAGGAGGATCTCAAAAGACTTGGACACTTATACTGTTAAGCCAGAAATGATGGATAGTTAAAAGAATTAAACAGTGAGGCTAAAAACTCCTGGAGTCACTTGGCCTGGAATTCTTGAATATTCCCAGGTAAAAGTATCTCAGCATAGCCTCTGTCTTCATCTTGTCAATTACATCATGCCATTGTAACATTTACTATGCCTGCTAAAAGGCCCAGCTTATGCTTTAACTTTACCCATATGCTGTTTTCTCCTCCTACAGCCCCTAAACTAGTAATTTGCAACCAGGGCAAGAGATAAGCATCATGATTAATTGTCAGGAGCCAGTCCGAATTGCCCACCTGATGGCACTGCCCAGATGCCCAGCAAGACAGAACCACAAAGTGGACTTCTGACAGGAACAACCCCGCTAACTCTCCTTATTATTATGGTATTTGGAAATGTTGCTATAGGGTATTTATACACTAAATTGGAAAACCAAATTTAAAATACCCTGGGAGAAATGCTAGAGGCAAGACCCCATTTCCCCCAGAAAGTAGGGACGGAATGAGAAGGGGAGGATGCAGAGAGAACTTTGGAAACAAGTATTAGGATATAATAAACAGGGGTGGTTTGAGTGGGTTCCAGTACCCTCTCCCCGTCCAACTCGGCCCTGAGAGGAATTTCTAAACACTACTAGACCTACTGGGTCCCAGGGAAAAAAATAGAACAACAAAGGAGAGCCAGCACGTATAACGGACGGGATAGTGTGGGTGGAAGTGCCTGGCATGACTGTACACACTCTCCCCATTGAAGAGATTTTCTTACAGATATTATTGTATATGGTTTAAAGAAACTCTCAAAAAGGACATGACCCTGCCCTCCCTGGGAAGAAAGGTGGCCTGACTGGGCCCCTAAGCCTTCAAATTCGTTGGTTATTACCCCCTTACCTCATCCCCCCAGGGGCAACGCTCTCGTCTCTATGAAACTGGGCACCTACCCAAGGGTACAGTTTCCAGTTCCCGCAATTACAATCAGGTTAGTCTTGGTACACTGCTTTGATGACAGACTGTTTTGATGTTTTTCTTTATATCTGCATGTAATGCTCTAGACCTAGAAAAATAGACTTAGCTATACTTACTAATTAAATGAATAGTAACCGTGGCTATTTTAGAATCAATAATAAGGAAACTGCAAGTAGGGCCCAAGCCAACCAGGTGTGAGGGAACATTGTGAGAATTAAGTCTTGTTTGTTCTGAAACCGCCAGGGATGCCAAGCAAGCACACGTGGAAAACATTAATAATTGCTAAGGCGCCAATAATCTCATCTCTTAAGATTGACCTTTATGTGAACATTTTTTTCCCAAAGAATCAAATGATCTAATCTTTATGACAGTGCATACTCAAAACATATATAACCTTGCTACATTTCAATAAAACAGGCCAGGCTCAGCTCGGGAACTCTGCTACTGTCTGTGTCCTCATTCATTCATTCCGTCACCCGCAGACACCGTTCTTCCCTCAGGGACCCCTGGACTCGCTGGAGCTGGACTCTGCCAATTAATTTTGGAAACAAGCCCAGCTCTAAACAGCATCGTGACAACAGGAAGAATTCCAGCTTAAAACCAAGACTGCGTTTTAAAACGCAGGAAATTAAGCAGTACGATACTTAAAACAGTCTTTAGCAAACAGACAATGACTCAGCCACCTAGGGGGCGGGGCAGGCAGTCATAAGCTGACATGCTGGCAGACAGATGGTGCTACCCTAGGGAGAAATCAAAGCACTAAATTTCCTGTGCAGAGTTAATTTTGTAGAATTACCTGGAGGACAGAGAAGAGACTTAATATCTCATCACAGACGAACATTTTGGGACCACTTAACAAGTCTACACTCCCTAGCCTGTGACATTCGTGAAAAATCAATAAATTGGGAAACCCCCAACCCTTCAGCACGCACCGCTTTGAGGTCACCCACACTAAGTGCTTAGCCTTGAATGAATCTTAAAGCTTCCAGCGCCTTTTCTCTAAGATCGCCCACACCCCTTCCGGAGTGAGCACTTTCTCTAATTACAACTTATGCCCTTCAGGGTGCCTCGCCTCCCTGAGGTCGCCTGCACTTTATCCCTAAGTAAGTAACTTTAAAGAAAACCTCTTCTCTGCTTCACTACTTTGTCTCTGCCCTTCAATTCTCTGTTGCAGTGGGGGCAGGAATGAAGGAAAATAAACAACGCTCCCCTAAGGACACCACAAGTCATGCGTATGCCCAGCAACGCCCCAGCTTTTCCCCATTCTTGAAAGCCTGAAAAGACACAATCCTAAGACTACGAGTGAACCTTCTCTGAGGCTGCCCACAACTCCCCTTTCTTCGAGCGGCACTTTTGGACTTAAACATTTCTAACTGGTGCGATCAAATTATTTTGCTTTGTCTCTGCGCCCTTCCAGCGGTGAGCGTCTTTGTTACTTCGCTGTCATTCTAACCTGCAGACTGAAGCGCAAGCCTCCCCCCTCTGTCCTACTTCGGGTAAGCAGGGAAGGGCCACCGAGGTCTGAGTTGGGCTCACGAGTTCCCGTCGCCTGGGACACCGGGACAGGCCTCCCGCTGTCCGACCGCGCTCTTTAGAAGCCGCCCCCCAAATCTCCTTTCTTGGCCTTCGGGAAGGTCTCCGAACACGGCCGCACTCCGTGCAGTGCTCTGGACTCCCCGATATGCTGGGGTGCTAGGCCGGGGTTCCCAGGCTGTGCAGACCCACGCGGACCCCGCATCCAGGTGACCCGGCCGTGCAAGTTGCCGAGGCACCTGCCCCCGCGGAGCTCAGCGAGCGCCCCTTTCCGCCCCCGGCCCTCCCTGCTCTCTGCCGCTGCTCACCGTTGTGGACGCCGCCCTCACCTCCACTCGCCCGACCTGTTCGAGGACTCCCTCTCCTCGGGCGTCAGGAACCCGCCCGCCCAGGCGGAGGCTCCGCCGAGCGCGCGGGGAGCGGCCCTCCAGACGCAGCCGCCCCACGACGCCGGGACTCCCCGGGCCGCAGCTCCCGGCCTTTCCCAGAGGCTCTCCCGGCGACTCGCCCCGTCTCCCCCTGGGACACGGACTCCCTGCCCCTGCGGCCTGCAGGCGCTTCCGGCCTCAGCACCCCTCCCCCGCCGCACCCGCACGGCCGGCCTCCTCCCCGCTCGGAAGAGCGAGCAGGACACGGGGCTGCAGGGCCCCGACTCACCCGGGGACAGACGGCGGGCGGGGACGGGGACTCCGCGTCCTCTGCCGGATGCAGACGGAGGCTCTGCGCCTCGGCGTGGCCGTCCACCCGAGCACACTACCCGGGATCCCCCCGCGCAGGCCGGGATTCCAGGACCCAGAATCCTCAACGGCCGCTCCAGGACGTCAGTACCCAGAATCCTCGGGGGGCGCTCCAGGAAGTCAGTACCCAGAATCCTCGGTGGGGCGGTGCTAGGACGTCGGTGCACAGATGCCCTGGTGGGCAGTTCCAACGCGTCTACACCAGTCAGGGGTGTTGAAACCTCGGCACCCAGAAACCTTGACGGGGCGGCTTCAGGACCTCAGTACCCAGAATCCTCAGGCCCTCTTCAGCTGTCCAGCACTAACCCGTACCCAGAAGCGCCAGCGCGGCACCGCCCCAGGACTTCAACACCCAGAATCCTCGGAGGCGGGGCCAATGGTGTGCAGTACGCAGAATCGTGGGGCAGCTCCACCTCCCGGGACTGCACCTCCCAGAGCCCTCCTTTAGGGCATGCCTGCACTTCAGACTGGAGTCCCCAGCCGCATGGGCTCTCTTTTGTCTCAGCTTGGAGCCTATGCTGTATGTGAGGAAGGCGATGGAGAGGATGGGTGCAGGCTGGCCGCTACCTCAGGGGAGTCTCAAGCGGTCTCACCCTCGAATGAAGGGAGTCCCCCTCCTGGTGGGGAGGCCACATCTGAGTCATGGCACCAATAAAAGGAGTGCCAATTCCTTAAGGGAAGAGACAACCACACCAGAAGCAGATATCCAAGCAAGAGATTCACTCAGTGGTGGCGAGTTTGCTGCCCGCTAGAGTGAGGGAGCAGCCCTGTGGGCTAGGGAGCCCTGCCTACATCTCCTGATAAGGCACTTTAAACCAGCTGATTGGTTATGGCGTCGTTGGGCTTAGCTGGCAGGACGTTATTGGTCTGTGTCACAGAGTTTTCTGCATAATGAGTGGGAAGCTGAACCTAATCTTGGGAAACTGAAACTTAATGGTTGCCATCTCTGGTCCAAAAGTGTGGTGTCGGGCGCCACTTTTGACTAACACTGTAAGAATAGAAATAGGTTAGCATAAGCATAGCCATCTTAAAGGCCTAGAAGCCATTTTCTGAGTATGTGACTTAGAAAGAAAAACTGGAACTGGGTAAGGCCTTGAAAAACAAGTTAATCATGAGCACCGGGTGGTGGGCAGCTGTGACCCTTGGTCAGCTAACCTTGGTCAGTAAATCTTACATACCAAGCTTATCGTGCAGAACCTCCCTAACCATTGAGGAGTAGTCTTACCCTGCCCTTGCTTAACCCCAGGATATATGTCTTGCAAGAATAATGTATAGTTATAGAAAATTGCTATGAGTTAAGTGCTTTGAAATTGCTATATAAACCCTTGGCTCTGAGTGCTCGGGGTCCTTGTTGAGACCCGCTGCGTCGGGGCTGACTTGGACCCCAACTAGTTGGCTGAATAAAGACTTTGCTTGAATTTACATCTCTATGCCTGTGTAGTTTGTTCTCTGGGGAAGCCTCGGAAGCCTGGACCCTAACATTTGGGGGCTCGTCCGGGATACGAGCAGCTTCCCTGAGAACAAAGGACAGCTGGAGGCAAGGTCTAATTGTCCGGACAGGGCAGTGTAATTCGAGGGTCGCCCCCTCGTGTCTGCATAAATCCATTATAAAGCGGGAGTCGCCATCCCGTGTATGGTCTCGGGTTAGTGGTCCCGAGTGAGGAAGTCCGGGCTGGTAGTCCCGGCCCCCAGGTTAGCGACCCTGGGTGAAGCCCAGGTAACCAATCCTGGCCCTAGGGTCCGAGTGACTCGGCCTTAGGAAGGCAAATCCGATCAGCAGAAAACTGGCGCCCGAGGAGGAAAAGATCGAGCTCGTCACCCTGCGGCAGTCCGAGTGGACGCCCTTCAGGAGAATTACGAGAGTTTCTGAGGACCCTGAAAGTGGTGAGTGTGGTGCGCACCAGAGTGAGAGAAGGACCGGTCCGAACGAGTGCGATCAGATGTGGTGTGTGTGCTTGGTGTTATCATTGACTGTTTTACTGTGTTTTGGTTTCGGTTTATATTTTTTTGCGCTTCTCATTTTAAGTTTCCTTGTTCTAAGGTTCTCCTGCTCTCTCCGTTCCTCCTTTCTGCCACTACATCATTCCCCGCGGGCACGGGTCGGGCAATTAAGAGCCATTAGGGCGCCCGCCGCTAGAAGACTCCCGTGACAGGATAAGGGGGTCACAGCCGCGAATCCCAGATAAATTCGCGTCCCCCCTGGAAGGAAAACTGTGCAACGACAGGCACTCGTTCACAAGCACATACAACAGTCATTTTGTTTGAAGTGGCATCTTCATCCTTCGCCTTTGTCTCCCTCATATTCTTTTTCCTTCTTTCTCACCATGGGTCAGACTCAGACGACCCCCTAAGTGTGTAAATGAATATATCTTTCTACCTCCGGATGGTATTAATGAAATTGATTTAAAGACAAGCGCTTGTGAAAATTGGGTATTCTAAAACTTCCAGAAAACCTGATAAAAAGTGTTAAGCATTAATGCTAATTTGAGTTTGCCTGAGGCGGGCATGTCCTTGTAGTTATCAGCTGCCTAAATTTACCTGAGGTCATTTAAGTCATGTTATCTGCTAAATCTTTTAAAAATAAAATGCTTAAAAGCTTGGCTTTGTCTAATATTCAGTAAAAGTCTTGTAAGTAATCTAGAATAGTTGTTACGAATGAGTGAACTAAATGACTGAAGCAAGTGAACCTCTTTTTAATTGTGTGTTACAGTGTGTATACCTACCTACTGCGTGAGGATCTTTGTAGAAACCTAAAACCTTAAAGTTTTGCTAAGTTAAGAAGATATACTCTATGAGAGATTGTGCTGTAAAGCTCATGGTTACAGAAATTATAAAATGTGTTCATAAATTTGTCAATCTAAAGAATGTTAGTTTAACAGTTTACAATGGCCTGCTTCTCGGTGTTCACTGGAAATTAAAGTTTCTAATGGTTTTAAGTTTTAATTAAAACTATTTAAAGTAATAAAACATTTCTCTATGCTAAAAAATGTATGTTTTAATAAGAAAAAGTATAAAGAATGAAAAGTCTTCTGCATGCTAAAGAATGTGTTTTGTGATAAAGAAAGTAACTTTGTTCTAAAGTACAGCTATTTGTTTAAAGAGAGAAAACAGCGTGGTGCCTTTTGTTGTGGAAGACCTGCTCAGCCTGTTGCTTTGGGGGGGAGGGTCAGGATGTTTAGAGATTAAGTGAGATAAACCCAGTCAAGCCGCAGGCAAGCCCAGGCTAATTCTCACCGGCTTATGTGCTTGGGACCATAGGGCAAATGAAGAATAAATTACTATATTCTTACAGATATAGTCGTGCCTAGTGAAATTAAAGCAAGTGAGTCTTGATATCAAGTGCACAGCAAAATTAGAATCTCGTTTCTAGTTAAACAGTTTTCTTTAACTGTTAGTCTGCTCTTAATGTTGAAAGATCAAAGCAGTTTCTCATGCTTAAAGTCTCAGTGAGTTGCCAGAATATTAAAAAAAAAAAAAAAATGAAATCGTAATATTAAAAAGACTAAAAGCTAAAGTTTGTTAACAACTGTATAAGCTTTATTTACCTTTGAAATATTTTGTTTTTGAAAACGATTGCATGGCCTGAGAAATTGAATTATTTATTCCATATATTTTTATAAGTGGAAAAATCTCTAACCAACAAATGATTAAAGTTGTTACTGATTATTTGTTTTCTTAATTTATCCTCCTAAGCAGAATGGTAACAAAGCTTTTTTCAGCTGATTAAATGCACTTAGTTAACAAACCAAAATTTATTCTTAAAAATTAAACTAGAATCTAGACAAGATTATGTTTCTCCCAGAAAAACAAGTTTCACTGTAAAAGTTTAAATGGACAAACGTGTGACCACTTTTGAGAAAGGTTGTAATAGATTTTTTTGACAACCACCAGGTCTTCTTGTTTAATTTATATGCTGTATGTTTTAAAAAAAAAAAAACATGGGGGATGAAAGGAAAGGAGCGACACATAGCAGCAATTAACCGGAGAGTTCCGCTTTATTAGGGAAAGGTGCTGGGTTATATAAGAAGGGGCATGAATTGATTGAAGTGTCACTTCTACGGAGCTGGTGGCTGTTGGCTAGGTGCTGGGATTGGGAGGGGAGCGAGAGGTGATTGGGCTTCAGGTGGCGCCGGCGGAAACCAAGGACCCCGAAGAGAAGCCGGAAGTTTGCCATCTTACTAGTAGTAGTCCTTCAGAGGACTCTTCATATTTTTTTAATGCAAATGATCTTAGAGCTTTTAATAGAATTTGCATAGCAGCTTATATCTACTATTAAAGAGTAAAACATTCTTGAAGCTTTCAGAGAAGACCTGTAGACTTAAGCACTTTCTCTGCTTTTTTTGTATCTGGTCTTGGACACTTATGCTAAGTTCAAAAAAAAAAGTGCTTTTACCTCTAGTTAACTCTGATATTTTCCAGAGGGCCCCTGGAACATGTCAGAAGAATTTTTTCTCATTAGAGAAAGTATTTGACTAATTTGGCTTATTTATCTGATATATATTTATTTATTTACCAGGAAAGCACTGTCAAAGAGAATGATGCTAAACTTTGTTACTAAATGTTTTGTATTACAGAAATATCAGAATTTCCTTATGTCAACTGTCTTACAGTAAGCTCTCATCAGATCTTTAACCATTGTCATTTGTAAGTCTTTTGTCATTTATAGTATTATCCCTAAACTGGTAAAGAACTAGATTTCAGCAGAACAGGTATTAGTTACATAAGATTACATAAACTAAAGAAAATAATTTTGTGTCTTTTTGTTTCAAATGTTGCTGATAAAGTGTTTTAACCTTGTTCTCTTAAACTGACAACAGTTTAGTAAATGACTATCTTTATGAGCAGAATTGAAACTTCCTTCTCTCTACCTGATCCCTCCAGAGTTTAAAAACTTTCAGTGACTGTTTTTGTATTCCATGGCAGTATGTTTATTTGCATGAGTTCAATAAGAATCTGCTTTCCTTGTGAGAAGACTACTTAAGAACACTGGTTATACTGCCAGGGCTTTGACTAGAATGTCATACCTGAGAGACATGTGCATGGACTCAGATGTGAACAACTTTAAGGAACTAAGATTGACTTTATAAAGCCAACAAAGCCCCTTGGAAGAACTGGCCTGGTACCTTGCTTACAGAGTTCCCAGCAGCCTTACCAGGTGAGTAAAGAAGGTCACTTCCTGGCAGGTGCAGAGACCTCGAGAAGAGAAGAATTCATCCAAATCTACAGGTACTGCAGGCAAAGCCTGATGGCAAGTCTAGCTTGGCTGTCTGGCCTCAAGAGGCCTTTAAAAGTTCAATCTGAAATTCCTTACAAAAAGTTCCAGCAAAGCATATTTAAAAGAGCCTGTGTAATCAATTGCTCTTCTTGCTGCACTTGTGCAAATGATCAAGCCAGCTGTTAATTATTTTCTTAACCTGGTTACTTCTAATAAAAATGAGGGTGATTTTAGAGAAAAGTATTGTTTCAATAACTGCAGCCTCCAGAATAGAAAATCCAACTCCAGATGTTGCTACATAACCTAATAACACAATTTGTTTTATCTTGCCTAGAAGCCACAAAACTGCAAATAGTAATAGAAGCGCCAGCCTTCTGAAGCCCTCTCAACTGACCAGTAATAGAGACCTAGCTGCACCCTTTACTGCACCCCCTTCTCAGCACGAAGCAGCCAGAGCGGTCATCGCCCCTTTTCCCTAGCAGCAGCTAGAGTCCCTATCTGTAGAAGACAAAGACCGAGACTCACTTTATCCTCTGCAAGTAGGCAAAGAACCTGCATTGAGAGAGTTCCTGAAACTTACACCTCCCTCTGCAACAGGACAGAAGTAATCAGCACCACCTCAGCTTATTCTAACAAGTAGTAGGCCCGCCAAACCGGAGTCACTCCATGTGTTACCTTTATCAAAGAACGCATTAGCACCGTGCAAATCAGAGTGTTGAGACAGAACTATCAGAGTGTTAACCAAACAGATGACCCCTAATTTCATGATTGAAATAGATACAAGAAGAAGAGGGGAATGTAAGAATAGAAATAGGTTAGCATAAGCATAGCCATCTTAAAGGCCTAGAAGCCATTTTCTGAGTATGTGACTTAGAAAGAAAAACTGGAACTGGGTAAGGCCTTGAAAAACAAGTTAATCATGAGCACCGGGTGGTGGGCAGCTGTGACCCTTGGTCAGCTAACCTTGGTCAGTAATCTTACATACCAAGCTTATCGTGCAGAACCTCCCTAACCATTGAGGAGTAGTCTTACCCTGCCCTTGCTTAACCCCAGGATATATGTCTTGCAAGAATAATGTATAGTTATAGAAAATTGCTATGAGTTAAGTGCTTTGAAATTGCTATATAAACCCTTGGCTCTGAGTGCTCGGGGTCCTTGTTGAGACCCCCTGCGTCGGGGCTGACTTGGACCCCAACTAGTTGGCTGAATAAAGACTTTGCTTGAATTTACATCTCTATGCCTGTGTAGTTTGTTCTCTGGGGAAGCCTCGGAAGCCTGGACCCTAACAACACTAAGGATTGCTCGGATCTGTTATGGGGCAGCTTTGCTCCCCTTTGCTTTCTTGGGTTTGGAGTCTTCTTTTCCTCTCCTCCTATTTTGTCATTTTTCTTCAGAGCTCCTTTTCTCGAGCTGAAATTCTGTTCTTGACACACTGTGGAGCATGAAGCTCTCGTGGGGAATTCCCTCTTGTTCCTTGGGCTGCACTTTCTCCGAGCTTTGGTTCTTTGTGTGCTGCATTCTTGGTTCCTTTTCCCTTTGGGGCGGGGGGAGAGGAACTGGAGAATGTTTGCACGGCTTCCCTTGTGCTCTTTCCCCACCTTTTTGGCTATCAGGGCACGACCTGCTTTCCCTGCTGCGGTGGGGGTGACCTCTTGATTTCCAGCCCACACTGTCTGACATAGGTGGGGTTTCCCTCATGAGCGAGTTGTTTGAGGTCCCGGTATTTTGTGATCTTGTATTTTTAGTAGTCTGGTATCCAGATGGAATCGCGGGGATGGGCATGGGGCAGGGAGAGAGGTCCACTGAGGGGACAGAATCTTGTTCACATAAATACAGTGTTCTCACTAAGCAGATTTGAGCTAGGTCCTCTATTCTTTTTCTTTTCTTTTAAAGATTTTGGTTTTGTTCTAATAGGTGAATACTAGTCCTTTGTCTGTGTGTGTGTATCATGCTTTCATTATCCATTACCCATCAATGGAGACTTTGGTTTTTGTGTTTCTCGGCTATTGTAAATAATGCTGAAATGAACATTGGAGTGCAGATATCTTTATAAGTATTTTCATTTGTTAGATTCCCCTGAGGAAGGCGCCGCCCCAAATCACTCACCAAAGACGTTTCTTGATGCAACAAGCAAGAGGAATTTATTCGGAAGCCAACTAGTTGGGGTCCAAGTCAGCCTGTCGCAGCAGGTCTCAACGAGGACCCTGAGTACTTACAACTAAGTGGTTATATACGATTTTCTGAGGCATTTAGCCCTAGAGATTTACCATGGTTACAGATTATGTTGTAGTAACAAGATAACAATACTACATAGCAAGATAACAATACTACAAAGGCAGTAATTTTTCAAACCTACGATTTCTGAGTTGGTGCCACGTCCTGGGGGTGTAGCAAGGTAGGGTCAGCTTTTATGTTTAACTAACCGAAAGGTTAGCGCTGCCAGCAGTCATGATTGATTAACTTGTTTTTCCAGAGGAGTTACCTGGTTTCAGTTGTTCCCTCTGAGTCATATATCAGAATGGCTTTTTGGGCTTCAAGATGGCTACTCTTAGGCTAACTTATTCCCCAGGGAGGTTGGGGTCCTACATTCCCCACTTCTTTTTCTGAACATTCTAATCATGGAATGTTGATTTCTTCTTGATGTGTGAGGGTATGATACTGTTGTCTCAGCATTAGCACCTGCACAGCACTTACTCTTTCTCTAATAAAGGTTATTACTCGATTTAAAATGCAGGGACCTAAGGTGAGGAGCAATATAAAAATAAGCAGGGGTCCTGTCAAGGTGGATATTAGAGTTGTAAGCCATGGGGATCTAGAGAACCAGGATTCAAACAGGCTCTGGTTAGCTTCTCGTTCTCGCTTTCGCTGATCTAATCTTTCTCTTAATTTAGACATTGAGTCTCTTACTACTCCAGTATGGTCTGCATAGAAGCAGCACTCTTCCTTTAGAGCTGCACATAATCCACCTTCTTTTAGAAATAGTAAATCTAATCCTCGTCTGTTTTGCAGCACTACTTCAGAGAGAGAGGTTAGGGACTCTTCAAGTTTAGAAATAGACTGTTCTATAGTTCTCAAATCTTCATCGATAGCTATTCTTAGTCCTTCATAATGTTGGTTTTCTTGTATAATTGCAGCTGCCCCTGTTCCTACTCCGGCTGCGACTCCTACTCCTAGTAATACAGCTAGAGTGAGTGAGACTGGCTCTCTTTTATACCTTAGTCTAGGTTCCAATTCTGCCACGAATGAGAAGTCATCATGATACATTAGTCTGGGTACTAACTGGACCATTATACAGAATTCGTGGGAGAAATTGAAGACAGAGGTGGAAACACATGGAGTTAGTCCAGTATTACAGGCCCACCATCCTTCAGGTGGTGGGACTAAATACCTGTTTTCTCTTGTGGGGATCATGGGGATGGTCTCATTACATAAATTTTTATGCGTGGCGGGAACCGTACCTAGACACTTTCCTATTCCAGACACTTCGGTTAGTGTTAGCTTTTTATGACTGCCCCAACTACAAATTTCGTGGCTGGTTGTATTCTTAAAATCAGCTGACAATCCCAGCCCTTCATAATAAGGTGGTCTAGAAGAAAAACATAGCCAACAGGACTCTGTAGTTTTAGGGTCGGTGGCATTTAGGACTCTGAAAGCTCCCTCAACAAGGTTGAGGAGGCGCTGTCCATTGCTAGAAAAAGAGGTCAGTGGGCTAGGAGCAAAGACGGGGACAGCTGAAATAGTTAGGGTCCTTTTCGGGGCTGGGGTTGGGAGGCGAGGCTGATCTGGTAAGACAGCGTTTGGTCCTACTGGAATAGCTGGGAGGGTTTCTACTTTGAGTCTAAGAGTGAATACAACTCCATTATCATATCCTTCCTGATAGAGTCTTAATCCCCACATGAGCCCTTTTTCCCAATTTGCCTCCTTTCCGGTTTCAGTAAAGGAAATATCAATAAGATTACAGGTAGAGCTGGTCATACATTGGGCCTGAGTACTGTTTCTTTTAACTCTTATAAGACTTGGAGGGGAGCTCCCGGCATTTCTGCCTATCCAATGACATGTCCCTGTTTGTTCACAGCCCCAATTTTTGCAGAAAAAGTCTGCCTGCCCACCACACTGTGAGGCTTTAGCACGATCGGTTGAGGGGGCTGGGCACACATAGAAGCAAGTATCTTGGAGTTTTTTCATAGAAGCCCGAGATCCACATCCTGGCCTTCCTATTCTACCTCCGTGCCGAGGGTCTTGTTTGAAGAGAGTACATATGTCTACAGTGAGGGTAGGCCACCAAGTCCCCCTAGGATGCTGTTCTGTTAACTGGACTACTACTTGGTGGGAAGCTGGGGTAATGATTTGCCATGTCAGTAACCTGGGTTCGTGGGGGTTAGGGTTCTGGTGGGTTGGAAGTAGCAGGAGCATCAGAATTACTAACAGCATAATTCTTTTTACACAAGTGAAGCTTAAGGGGGTTATCAGTCCGAGTTACTCGCCAGTCCGGGTCCGGGGGTGCCTTCTTTAGATGTGAAGCGTGTATCCAGGAAGAGACGCCGTCCACTTTTACAGCTGTGGGAGTAGTCAGGAGGACGATGAAAGGTCCCTTCCACCGTGGCTCGAGGTTTCCTGTCCGGTGCCTTCTCACGTAGACTGGGTCTCCCACCTGGAACTGGTGAGGCACCGAGAGGTCTTCTGGCTGATAGGCTTCCTTGATGGAGGCCCACACCTCTTTCTGCACAGCCTCCAAGGCTCGTAACCTTTCAAGCAAAAACTTATTAGTTGCACACTCAGGGAATGTATGAAGATGTGCTGACTGAAGCGGGGCCGGGGCCCCAAACATTATTTCAAAAGGCGTTAGTCCAAAGCGGCTGGGAGTGTTCCTAACTCTAAACAGGGCAAAGGGAAGGAGGACTAACCAATCACATAAGCCAGTCTCTATGGACAATTTAGTCAAGGTCTCTTTTAGAGTTCTGTTCATCCTTTCTACCTGTCCTGAGCTCTGGGGCCTGTATGCACAATGCAATTTCCAATCCGTCCCCAGGATCTTGGCCAATCCCTGACTTACCTGGGCAACAAAAGCAGGGCCGTTGTCGGAGCCGATTACCTTTGGAATCCCAAACCTGGGAAATATTTCTTCAAGGATTTTTTTAGACACCGTCTGAGCTGTTTCAGTTTTGGTGGGGAATGCCTCTGTCCATCCTGAAAATGTGTCTAGAAAAACTAGAAGGTACTTGTATCTATACTTAGCAGGCTTAATTTCAGTGAAGTCAACTTCCCAATAAGTTCCTGGGCGATCTCCTCGAAGTCTTTTCCCGGATATTGCTTGATTTTTGCTCACGTTTACTAATTGACAGGGAACACAATTTTTTACAATCTCGTCAGCTAATTTTCCTAATCCAATAATATGATAAGGGGAGTCTCGAACTAAAGTCTTTAGGTTTTTTGCTCCCAAATGTGTCAGTTGATGTAATTGCCTTAAGTATTCTTCTGCCTCTTTCCGGGGCAGGACAACTTTCCCTTTTTCAGACTTGTATATCTCTTGGGGTGAGGAATTTTTGAACCCTAATTTGTTTATACAAACGAGATCTTCAGGTGTGTACTGGAAGCTCTCGATGTGAGTGGCTTCTGGACACACCTGAAGGGGCAAAATGTTCATTCCCTGAGCCGCTTGCTTTGCGGCTTGGTCTGCTCTCCGATTTCCTCGAGCTATTGGAGAGTCATCTTTCTGGTGTCCAGGGCAATGCATTATTGCTACTTCTTTAGGCCTATGGATGGCTTCCAGCAAATCTAAAATTTCTTGTTTGTTTTTAACATCTTTCCCGGCAGAAGTTAACAGCCCTCTCTGTCTATAAATAGCCCCGTGTATATGAGCAGTGGCAAAGGCGTATCTGCTGTCAGTGTAGACGTTAAGTCTCTTACCTTCTGCCATCTTTAGGGCCTGAGTCAGGGCGATGAGTTCTGCTCGCTGTGCAGAGGTGCCCGTTGGGAGTCCACTGGCCCATACAACTCGGTCATCATCTACTACTGCAGCTCCGGCCATTCTCTTACCATCCATGATGTAACTGCTCCCGTCTGTATACCAAGTCAGGAGTCTCGTTCCCCCTAAGGGCTGATCTTGCAAGTCCTGGCGGGTTCCTGTCTCTTCAGCCAGAATTTCCTGGCAGGTGTGAAGCACTTCTTTCTCCAAATCGGGGAGCAGAGTGGCCGGGTTTAGGATGGCAGGGGGGGCAAACTCTACTCGATCACGATTCAGGAGTAAGGTTTGGTAGTGAGTCATTCTGGCATTCGACATCCATCTCTCGGGTGGTTGCCGAATTACACTCTCCAACGCATGTGGAGCAACTACAGTAAGTTTCTGTCCCAGTGTCAGTTTGTCAGAATCTTTAACTAGGAGGGCCACAGCCGCTACTACTCTCAAACAGGCAGGCCATCCACTACTTACTGGGTCTAATTTTTTTGACAAATAGGCGACAGGTCTCTTCCAAGGCCCCCATTGCTGGGTCAACACTCCCCGAGCCACTCCACTCCGCTCATCCACAAAAAGGACGAATGGCTTAGTTACGTCTGGCAGGGCCAGAGCGGGTGCCGACAGGAGGGCTTTCTTGATTTCATCAAAGGCCTGTTGCTGTTCAGGTCCCCAAACAAACGGGGCTGCTTTTTTGGTTAGGGGGTACAGGGGGGCGGCTAAGGTGGCATATCCGGGTATCCACAATCTGCAGAACCCTGCTGTTCCCAGAAATTCGCGGACTTGGCGCGGAGTAGTAGGGACCGGGATCTGCGTCACAGTCTGCTTCCGGGCTTCAGTAAGCCACCTCTTCCCTTCTCTCAGGGAATACCCTAAATAAGTCACTTGTGGTTGGCAGATCTGTGCCTTTTTGGCAGATGCTCTATACCCCAGCCTAGTAAGTTCAGTCAAAAGGGCTTCAGTAGCCGCTTGGCAGACTTCCTGTGTAGGAGCGGCTATCAGTAAGTCATCAACATATTGTAACAAGGTTACCTGCGGGTTGGAGGCTCGGTAAAAGGCCAAGTCCTGGTGTAAAGCCTCGTCGAAGAGGGTAGGTGAGTTCTTGAATCCTTGTGGCAAGCGAGTCCAGGTCAATTGTCCAGTAGTTCCTGTGGAGGGGTCTTTCCACTCAAAAGCAAACAGCGGTTGGCTACTCTGGTGCAGGCGCAAACAAAAGAAGGCATCTTTTAAATCTAAGACTGTATACCAAGTATTTTCTGGGGCCAGAGAGCTTAGCAGGTTGTAAGGATTCGGCACAGTGGGATGAATGTCCTGTGTTCTCTTATTAACTTCTCTCAAATCTTGCACTGGTCGATAATCTCCTGTTCCCGCTTTCTTTACAGGCAGCAAGGGAGTGTTCCATGGGGATTTACATTTTACTAATATTCCCTGTTCTATGAGCCTCTGGATATGGGGCCTAATCCCATCTCTGGCTTCTTTACTCATTGGATATTGTCTCACAGTTACTGGTGAGGCTGAGGCTTTTAATTCTATGACCACCGGGGGTTGGTTTACAGCGAGTCCCATACCTGCCGTCTCTGCCCAGGCCCCTGGAAACTGGTTGAGCCACCTCTGATTAACTCGGGAGGGTTCTGGTTCCTTAAAAAGGCGGTACTCGTCTTCTAACTTTATAGACAGAATGCTTAGGCCCAAGGGTCTCTTTTTGCTATCAGTCACTTGGGTATCTTCAGTCTGAAAGGATATTTGGGCCCCGACTTTGGTCAAGATGTCTCTTCCCAACAAGGGTGTAGGGCATTCCGGTATAACAAGGAATGAGTGGTTTACTTGTCCCACTCCTAAGTCCACTGTTCTTTGGGTAGTCCATGCATATTGTTTCTGACCCGTGGCCCCAAACACCCAAGACTTTTTACTAGAAAGGGGGCCTCTAGCTTGGGTCAGTACTGAATGTTGAGCACCGGTATCCACCAGAAACTCAACGGGTTGCCCCTCCACCTTCAGAGTTACCCTAGGCTCGGGGAGGGGTTCCAAGCCCCGTCTTTCCTAGTCCTCATCTTCTAGCAGGGACAACACTTTCTTCGGAGGTCCCCGTGGTGGTTTCTTAGGGCAATCTTCACCCAATGCCCCTTTTCCTTGCAGTACGCACACTGATCTTTATCCAAAGGAGGTCGGTTGCCCAGGGACCCTGCCTTACTAGTTCTACCACTAGAGGGCGGCCGTCCCTTACTTTCTACTACTGCGGCCAAGATTTTTGTTAAATTTCTCTCATGCTTCCTATCTCTCTTTTCTTCTTTACTTTCTCTCTCCTTCTCTTTCCTTAACTCTTTCTCTTCTTCAGTCTCTCTCTTATGATAAACTTTCTCTGCTTCTTTCACTAAATCTCTCAGCGACAAATCCTGTAAGCCCTCCAATCTCTGAAGCTTTTTCTTAATGTCGGGTGCCGATTGCCCGATAAAGGCAAGGGCCACTGAAGCACTATGCCCCTCAGAAGTGGGATCAAAGGGGGTATACCGCCTGAAGGCTTCTATCAGGCGCTCTAAGAATACTGCAGGTGCTTCAGTGGCTCCCTGGCTGACCTCTCTTACCTTGGCCAAATTGGTGGGGCGTCTTGCGGCCCCACGGAGACCTGCCACCAGAGCCTGACGATAGATGGTTAGTCGCTCCCTACCTTCTGGAGAATTAAAGTCCCAGTTGGGTCTAGTCAACGGGAACCCCCTCTCTATGTCATGAGGGAGTTGCGAAGGCCGTCCGTCGGTTCCAGGCACATTCCTCCGTGCCTCCAGGAGAATCCTCTCTCTCTCTTCCGTGGTAAAGAGCACCTGTAAAAGCTGCTGACAGTCATCCCAGGTGGGCTGGTGGGAAAACATCAGAGACTCTACTAAACCAGTTAGTTTCTGTGGCTCCTCTGAAAAGGGCGGGTGGTTAGCTTTCCAATTATACAAATCAGCAGAGGAGAAGGGCCAATATTGCAGGGGTTGGAAAGGTGGTTCCCCTTCTTCTCCAAGGATGGGAACTCCATAAGACCGGAGAGGAAAGATACCCGGTGGGTCCAAGATGACCCCTCGGCGGCGCCGGGTGCCCTGGGCAGGTCCCGGAGCCTGCCCTACTGCCTCAGCATCAGGGACTGAGGGTGCCGGAGCTGGGGGTGCTGAGGGTGCTGAGGGTGCTGAGGGTGGGGGCACCGGAGGTGCCGTAGGGGCAGGAGGGTAAGGAGGGGGAGGGGGATCATCAATTATAAGTGAATCCTGAGTATCAGGGTAAACTTTGGTAGTTTCCTTTTCCTTTTTCTGAGGTTGAGTCTGGGCAGCTAAAACTCGAGGGCCCATTTTCTTTTGCACCCAGGGCTTTACCCAGGGTGGTGGGTTCTCCACCAACTCTTGCCAGACTACAATGTAGGGCTGCTGATCCGGGTGTCCTTGAGACGAATCCTGAAAGACAACAGCTTTTACTGCTAATAAGGTGGGGAGATCAAAAGTCCCCTCCGAGGGCCACCCAACATTGTAGGTGGGCCATTCGGAGGTACAGAAAGTCTGCCATGGTCCCTTTTTCACTTCTACTGACAAGTTATGTGCCCTCGCTCTAACTTCCGTCCAATGATCTAGCGTCAGGCTAAGGGGAGTCGTCACTGTCTGTCCCATTGTCAGTATAACAATAATTAGACACGTAAAGGACACAAAGAACAAAGACACACACAGATTAGACACACAGCGGCCGCTTTTGGTTCTTTTCAGAGCCTCGAACAGAAACCGAAAGGAATCAGAGGGTTGATATTCTCGGCGCCCAAAAATCAACCCTATCTCATCAGGTTCAGTTTGCCGGAAAAACAGACGGGAGGCTACCAGGCGTCCCTGGCCTCCCAACCTCCCTGGGGCGTCCCCCAGGGTTGCAGCCTGCGGTGCTCTAGTACGTCTACCGACCGCAGTCACAGCCCCTTTACAGGATTGAGACGGCTGCCAGACAGCGGGTACCCTTCAGAACTCCGACCGGTCTCACTGAAACAGAAAACAGAACACATACAACTCAAGGCGCCACTAATCTTACCTCTTCCTCCAAGAGCGACTTCGGGAGTGAAGCGGGGTGGACGCCCGATCCCGGACGAGCCCCCAAATGTTAGATTCCCCTGAGGAAGGCGCCGCCCCAAATCACTCACCAAAGACGTTTCTTGATGCAACAAGCAAGAGGAATTTATTCGGAAGCCAACTAGTTGGGGTCCAAGTCAGCCTGTCGCAGCAGGTCTCAACGAGGACCCTGAGTACTTACAACTAAGTGGTTATATAGGATTTTCTGAGGCATTTAGCCCTAGAGATTTACCATGGTTACAGATTATGTTGTAGTAACAAGATAACAATACTATATAGCAAGATAACAATACTACAAAGGCAGTAATTTTTCAAACCTACGATTTCTGAGTTGGTGCCACGTCCTGGGGGTGTAGCAAGGTAGGGTCAGCTTTTATGTTTAACTAACCGAAAGGTTAGCGCTGCCAGCAGTCATGATTGATTAACTTGTTTTTCCAGAGGAGTTACCTGGTTTCAGTTGTTCCCTCTGAGTCATATATCAGAATGGCTTTTTGGGCTTCAAGATGGCTACTCTTAGGCTAACTTATTCCCCAGGGAGGTTGGGGTCCTACACATTTTCTTCAGATAAATACCCAGAGGTGGAATTACTGGATCATATGGTATTTCTATTTTTTCTTTTCTGAGGATCCTCTATGCTGGTTCACATAGTGGCTGCACTGGTTCACACTCCCCCTGGCAGGGCACAGTGGTTCCTTTCCCCCGCATCCTCGCCAATGCTTCTTATTTCACGTCTTGTTCATGCTAACCATTTTAACAGGGGAGAGGTGATATCTCACTGTACTTTGAACTTGCATTTCCCTGTTGATTAATAATGTTGAGCATCTATTCACCTACCTGCTGGCCATCTGTATGTTGTTTTTGGAAAAATGCCCATATTTCTCCCCAATTTTTTTTATTTATTAAGGTTTCATTGATATACAATCTTATGTTCGGATTTCACATGGGCAACATTGGGGTTACTGCATTCCCCGTATTATCAAGCCCCACCATTACCCATTACAGTCACTGTCCATCAGCATAGTAAGATGCTACAGAGTCACTACTCTTCCCTGTGCTATACTTTCTCCACATGCCCCCCTGTATTATGTGTGCTAATCATAATGCCCCTTAAACCTCTAATCCCTCCCAAACCCTCCACCCTCCCCATTTCCTTTCCCATTAGTAACTCTAAGCCCATTCCTGGGTTCCGGACTCTGCTGCTGTTGTGTTCCTTCAGTTTTTGTTTTGTGTTATACTCCACAGATAACTGAAATCATTTGGTACTTGTCTTTCTCTGCCTAGCTTATTTGACTGAGCATAATACTCTATAGCTTCATGCATGACCCAGCTATAGACTGCATAGTAAAAGGCAAGAAGAATTCCATCTCAACAATAAGATTGCATTTTAACACCCAGGAAGTTTAAGAGGCAAGATTCCTTAGCAAGTAGACAATACCTCAGCCTACCTTGGGGGCTGGGCAAGCGGCCTTTTGATATGCTCCCAGAACAAGGTGCCGGTATCCCAGAGAGAAATCAAGGCAGGAAATTCCCTATGTTAAGTTTTAATATTCAGAGGCCACATAACAAGACCTTCCCCAAGGCTTTAGAGATAGTCCCCACCTTTTTGGACAGGCTCTAGCACAACACCTCAAATCCCTTACACTCTTGAGCTCCACCATCCTTCCATACATAGATGATCTTCTCCTGTGCAGTCCCTCCCTACAAATCTCTCAACAAGATACTACTCTCCTTTTAAACTTTCTCTCAGAACACGTCTATCAGGTTTCACCCTCCAAAGATCAGCTGTCTGCCGCTCAGGCCAAACACCTGGGAGTTCAGCTCTCCCCGGGCTACAAATCCATTACTATAGACAGGAAAAAACTTCTCCAAACCATGCCCATTGCAAACACCAAAGACACCATCACTAACTCCCAAATGGCAAGGAACAGACACAGTAATCCTTTCCATGCCAACTGCAGTTAAACTCGAGGTTCCTCCCCATTTGATGCACAACTCCCACCTTAAGCCCTTTGTCTCACCTTATTCCCCGGCCACCAAATCTCCCCCAGGTTCCTACTCCTCCACCCTGATGGGACCTCTTACTGTCTGCATTTCGTGACGTTCATCTCCACTTCCACTCATCACAGAAGAAGTTTCTGCCAGCACGGAGTCCTAAGACCTCCCTTAAAACCGTCACGCGTCATGCTTCAGGATTGTGATCCCTGGTCTCAACACTTATTCTCCCACCAGACATATCTTCCCAACACCAGCCCTTTCTTCTCTTTCAGGCTATCCAAGAGATTTCACCATCAAGGAATCCCTTTGCCCTACAGGTTGCTTTGCTGCCTACACATATGTCCCCAAAGAATGCTATAATCCAGCCACCCTATGTGAACGTGGCAATTGGCCAAAATGCAAAACATTTCTAACCAGACCTTGAACCAGCTTGTATTACAGGGTTACCAACCCCTCTCCAAGGACGATGATCCTTACTAAATCTGAAACACACCATCGCCACTTCAGATCAAGGGCTCATCTGAAGATCGCCCCCCATCAATACAAAAATGACCTTCACCCCTAATCACCAGGAAGCAGTTACTGAAGGCCGACGCTCACCCCTTCCCAAATCCTCTACCACTTATAAAACAGAAAACGGAGGAACTTAAGAATATAGTAATTCAGGGTGCCAAGATAGCAGGGTGAGTACAGCAGCAGCAATCTCCTCCCAAAAACATATACATTTTTCAAAATGCAACAAATACAACTATTCCTAAAAGAGAGACCAGAAGACACAGGACAACAGCCAGGCTACATCTACACCTGCGAGAACGCAGGACTCCATGAAGGGGGTAAGATACAAGCCGGCGCCCGGTGGGACCCGAGCGCCCCTCACCCCAGCTCTCGGCGGGAGGAGAGGAGTCGGAGCGGGAAGGCAGAGGGAGCCTAAGACTACTAAACACCCAGCATCAGCCATCCGCAATGGAGCACAGACACACAGAGCGAGGATTGTGGGATACTAGGTACACAGGACAGTAAAACCTGTGGGCGGGTCCCCGCAGCCAGCACCCCTGGGACAGAAAAAGTGAGTGGTTTCTGAAAGTCTTAAAGGGACAGGGGCCTCACAGCTGGATGGTAATGTCCCAGAGCACACAGCCCAGCAGCTGGGAGTCCCAGTGAACTCTGGGCACCCTAACCTCCTGGGTGGCAGTGCAGCCCTGAGACCCCTCACAGCAATAAACACCCCCCATCTGTTCCCCCTCCAGTGTGGCCTGGCCAGAGCAGGGGAGCAGCCTGAGGCTGGCCACGCCCACAGAAAGGGAGCTTCCTCCATACCGGCTGGGCAAGAAACAGAGACCTATCTATGTGCAACCGCCCAACATGAGCCACTAGGGGTCGCCATTGTCCCAGGAAAGAAAGGCCAGTAGCGAGTGGAAAGGGTCTTGGTTCTCCCAGCTGACAGACGAGCCAACAGCATACCACTGCGTCTGTCACCATGAGAAGGCAGAGGAATTTGATCCAGACCAGACTAACCCAGACATCCTTCACACCCCCCCCCTGAGAAGTCACCTGGGGAGATAGATTTAACCAATCTTCCTGGAAAAGAATTCAAAATAAAAGTCAAAACCATGCTTATGGAATTGCACAGAAACATGCAAGAGCTAAGGACAGAGAATACAGAAATAAAACAATCTCTGGAAGGACTTCAAAGCAGAATGGAGGAGATGCAAGAGGCCATTAATGGACTAGAAATCAGAGAACAGGAACCCAGAGAAGCTGATGCAGAGAGAGATAAAACGATCTTGAGGAATGAAAGAATCCTAAGAGCACTATGTGACCGATCGAAATGGAAACTATCCGCACTACAGGCGTATCAAAAGGAGAGAGAGAAAAAGGGATAGAAAGTGTCTTTGAAGAAATAATTGCTGAAAACTTCCCCAAACTGGGGAAGGAAATGGCCTCTTAGACCACGGAAGCCGACAGAAATCCCATGACAAGGGACCCAAGGACAGCAACACCAAGAAATATAATAATTAAAATGGCAAAGATCAAGACAAGAACAGAGTATTAAAGGCAGCCAGAGAAATAAAAAAAAAAGGTCACCTACAAAGGAAAACCCACCAGGCTATCGTCAGACTTCTCAACAGAAACCCTACAGGCCAGAAGAGAATGGCATGATATATTGAATGCGAAGAAACAGAAGGGCCTTGAACCAAGGATACTGTATCCAGCACGACTACCATTTAAATATGAAGGAGAGATTAAACAATTCCCAGACAAGCAAAAGTTGAGGGGATTTGCCTCCCACAAACCACCTCCACAGGGTATTTTAGAGGGACTGCTCTACATGGGAGCACTCCTAAAAAGAGCAGAGAACAAAACACCCAACATATGAAGAATGGAGGAGGAGGAATAAGAAGGGAGAGAAGTAAAGAATCAGCAGAGAGTGTATGTAAAAGCTCAATAAGAATGTTAAGTTAGACAGAAACATAGTAAAGAAGCTAACCTTGAACCTTTGAAAACTGCAAATCTAAACCCTGCAATGGCAATAAGTACATATCTTTTAATAGTCACCCTAAATGTAAATGGACTGAATGCACCAATCAAAGGACACAGAGGAATAGAATGGAGAAAAAAGAAAGACCCACCTATATGCTGCTTATAAGAGACTCACCTCAAACCCAAAGACATACACAGACTAAAAGACAAGGGATGGAAAAAGATATTTCATGCAAACAAGAGGGAGAAAAAAGCAGGGGTTGCAGTACTAGTATCAGACAAAATAGACTTCAAAACAAAGAAAGTAACAAGAGATAAAGAAGGACATTACATAATGATAAAGGGGTCAGTCAAACAAGAGGATATAACCATTATAAATATATATGCACCCATCACAGAATCACCTATAAATGTGAAACAAATACTAACAGAACTAAAGGAGGAAATACACTGCAATGCATTCATTTTGGGAGACTTCAGCACACCACTCACTGCAAAGGACAGATCCACCAGACAGAAAATAAGTAAGGACACAGGGGCACTGAACTACACCCTAGAACAGATGGACCTAATAGACATCTATAGAACTCTACATCCAAAAGCAACAGGAAATACATTCTTCTCAAGGGCACATGGAACATTCTCCAGAATAGACCACATACTAGGCCACAAAAAGAGCCTCAGTAAATTCAAAGAGATTGAAATCCGACCAACCAACTTTTCAGACCACAAAGGAATAAAACTAGAAATAAATTGTACAAAGAAAGCAAAAAGGCTCGCATACACATGGAGACTTAACAACATGCTCCTAAATAATCAATGGATCAACGAGCAAATTAAAATGGAGATCCAGGAATATATGGAAACAAATGACAACAACACAAAGCCCCAACTTCTGTGAAACGCAGTGAAAGCAGTCATAAGAGGAAAGTATATAGCAGTCCAGGCATATTTAAAGAAGGAAGAACAACCCCACATGAGTAGTCTCATGTCACAATTATGGAAATTAGAAAAAGAAGAACAAATGAGGCCTTAGGTCAGCAGAAGGAGAGACATAATAAAGATCAGAGAGGAAATAAATAAAATTGAGAAGAATAAAACAATAGAAAAAATCAATGAAAACAATACCTGTTTCTTTGAGAAAATAAACAAAATAGGTAAGCCTCTAGGCAGACTAATTAATAGAAAAAGAGAATCAACACACATCATCAGAGTCATAAACGAGAAGGGAAAAATCACGATGGATCCCACAGAAATACAAAAACTTATTGAATTATTAGAGAATACTATGAAAACCTATGTGCTAACAAGCTGGAAAACCTAGAAGAAATGGACAACTTCTTAGAAAAATACAACCTTCCAAGACTGACCGAAAAGAAACAGAAAATCTAAATAGACCATTTACCAGCAATGAAATTGAATCAGTAATCAAAAAACTTCCCAAGAACAAAACCCCTCGGTCAACTGGATTTACCTCAGAATTTTATCAGACGTACAGAGAAGACATAATACCCATTTTCCTTAAAGTTTTCCAAAAAATAGGCGAAGAGAAAATACTCCCAAACTCATTCCATGAAGCCAATATCACACTAATACCAAAACCAGGCAAACGCTCCATCAATAAAAAAACTACAGATCAATATCACTGAGGAACATAGATGCAAAAATACTCAACAAAATATTAGCAAACCAAATTCAAAAATACATCAAAAGGATCATACACCATGACCAAGTGGGATTCATCCCAGGGATGCAAGGATGGTACAACATTCAAAAATCCATCAACATCATCCACAACATCAACGAAAAGGACAAAAACCACATGATCATCTCCACAGATGCTGAAAAACATTGGACAAAATTCAACATCCATTCATAATAAAAACTCTCAACAAAATGGGTATAGAGGGCAAGTACCTCAACATAATAAAGGTCATATATGATAAACCCACAGCCAACATCATACTGAACAGCAAGAAGCTGAAAGCTTTTCCTCTGAGATCGGGAACAAGACAGGGATGCCCACTCTCCCCACTGTAATTCAACATAGTACAGGAGGTCTGGCCATGGATATTAGACAAAACAACGAAATAAAAGGAATCCAGATTCGTAAAGAAGAAGTTATATTGTCACTATTTGCAGATGACATGATATTGTACATAAAAAACCCTAAAGACTCCACCCCAAAATCACTAGAAATAATATCGGAAATCAGCAAAGTTGCAGGATACAAAATTAACACACAGAAATCTGTAGATTTCCTATACACTAACAATGAACTAATAGAAAGAGAAATTAGGAAAAGATTTCCATTCACAATTGCATCAAAAAGAATTAAATACCTAGGAATTAACCTAACCAAGGAAGTGAAGGACCTATACCCTGAAAACTCTAAGCCACTCTTAAGAGAAATTGAAGAGGACACTAACAGATGGAAACTCATCCCATGCTCCTGGCTAGGAAGAATTAATATCGTCAAAATGGCCATCCTGCCCAAAGCAATATACAGATTCGATGCAGTCCCTATCAAATTACCAACAGCGTTCTTCAGCGAACTGGAACAAATAGTTCAAAAATTCATATGGAATCACTGAAGACCCCGAATAGCCAAAGAATTCCTGACAAGGAAGAAGAATGTGGGTGGGGTGGGGGGGTGTCTCACTCCACAACTTCAATCTCTACTACAAAGCAATAGAAATCAAGACAATTTGGTCTTGGCACAAGAACAGACCCACAGACCAGTGGAACAGAATAGAGACTCCAGACATTAACCCAAACATAGATGGTCAATTAATATATAATAAATGAGCCATGGACCTAAAATGGGGAAATAACAGTCTCTTCTACAGATGGTGCTGGTAAAACTGGACAGCTACATGTAAGAGAATGAAACTGGGTCACTGTCCAATGCCATACACAAAACTAAATTTGAAATGGATCAAAGACTTGAACGTAAGTCATGAAACCATAAAACTCTGAGAAAAAAACATAGGCAAAAATCTCTTAGACATAAACATGAGTGACTTCTTCTTTAACTTATCTCCCTGGGCAAGGGAAACAAAAGCAAAAATGAACAAGTGGGACTATATCAAGCTGAAAAGCTTCTGTACAGCAAAGGACAACATTAATAGATCAAAAAGGTATCCTACAGTATGGGAGAATATATGCATAAATAACAGATCCGATAAAGGGTTGACATCCAAAATACATAAAGACCTCCCACAACACAACAAACAGAAAGCAAATAGTCCAATTAAAAAATCGGTAGAGGAGCTGAACAGACTCTTCTCTAAAGAAGAAATTCAGATGGTCCACAGACACATGAACAGATGCTCCAAATCGCTTGTCGTAAGAGAAATGCAAATTTAAACCACAGTGAGATATCACCTCACACCAATAAGGATGGCTACTATCCAAAAGACAAATAACAAATGCTGGCGAGGTTGTGGAGAAAGGGGAACCCTCCTACACTGCTGGTGGGAATGTAAATGAGTTCAACCATTGTGGAAAGCAGTATGGAGGTTCCTCAAAATGCTCAAAATAGAAATACCATTTGACCCAGGAATTCCAGTTCTAGGAATTTACATTAAGAATACAGCAGCCCAGTTTGAAAAAGACAGAGATGCCCCTTTGTCTATCACAGCACTATTTACAATAGCGAAGAAATGAAAACAACCTAAATGTCCATCAGTAGATGACTGGATAAAGAAGATGTGGTGCATATACACAATGGAATATTGCTCAGCAATAAGAAGAAAACAAATCCTACCATTTGCAACAACATGGATGGAGCTAGAGGGTATTATGCTCAGTGAAATAAGCCAGGAGGAGAAAGACAAGTACCAAATGATTTCACTCATATGCGGAGTATAAGAACAAAGGAAAAGTGAAGTGTAGGTTGCCATCCATAGATCATTCTGTTTCGGTGGGAATTGACTGTCTTCCTTGGAATCTGTGGTGCAGGCTGCAGCTCACTAAATCTAAACCGAGATCTGTTTCTTGTTATCTCTACCCCCTCATTGCCTGGCGCCAGGGAGGACTTTCCCCAGCGACCTGGAGGCAAATACATTCCTGGAGTAAAGCATGTTAATCACTGTGTCTAGAAACTTGTTCACCCACTCAACAATGTGATGCCTGGTCAATAAATATGAGAGGTGCCTTTCCAGCACCACTCTCGAGCTGGTGTGCCTCGAGTCCCCTGGCTGGCCCACTCAGGTCTTCAATGTCTGATCACATTGCCTCCTTTATCTGTGGGTCAGAGATGGAGAAGAGGCCAACACTGAAGGAACAAAACATCAGCAGAATCACAGAACCCAAGAATGTACTAACAGTTACCAAAGGGAAAGGGACTGGAGAGGAAGGGCGGGGAAAAAGAAAGGGGGCATTACGATTAGCATGTACAGTGTGGGGGGGTATGGGGAGGGCTGCGCAAAGAGAAGACAGGTGGTGATTCTACAGATTCTGGCAACGCTGATTGACAGTGACTGTAGTGGGGGGTGGGGAGGGACTTGAGGGGAGGGAGCCTGGTAAACACAGTGTTCTTCATATAATTGTAGATTAATGATACCAAAAAAATAATCTCCTGCATTTGCCCATGTCTCCTGAGTCATTCTGGGGTAAGGAGGGAAGCGGTGAGATACCCTTTCAATAGGTGTCATAGAAAGTACCTTGTGAGACTATGATGTTAGAAACCATTTACAGAATTAAAATGAAAATTCAGAAGTTTGTGGAAATTGGGCACAGTTAAAAAACAAACGGATCAAAGAAGATAAAAAGGAAATTGCAGATTATCAGTGCACCATTCTGAGAAGACTTTAAACTAAAATGCACACACTCTTTTCAAGTCATGGAGCTGTAATGAACTTGTACAGTGGACCTGGGTGGGAAGGGCCTGGAGAGATTTTCCCCAAGGTAGGAAGGGCCAGGGCCAGCACTGGGCAGCAGGGACTGCCCAGCAAACGGGCCAGTGTGCACAGGGCAGAAACCAAGAGAAGCAGGGCTGCAGTGTAGCTTTCACTTTCTTTACTCAGGTGGTCTTACAATGGCCCATTAGAAATTTCTTTTATTAAGGTATGACTGATATACACTCTTATGGAGGTTTCACATGAAAAAACAATGTGGTTACTGCAGTTATCTATATTATCAAGTCCCCCCCACCCCCACTGCAGTCACTGTCCATCAGTGCAGCAAGTTGCCACAGCTGCGCTATGTCCCTTCTCTGTGCTACACTGCTCTCCCCGTGACCCCTCACACTGTGTGTACTAAACACAATACCCCTCCGTCCCCTTCTCCCTACCCCCCGCCCTCCCACACCCCTACCCTGTGGTAACCACTAGTTCCTTCTTGGATCTCTGAGGCTGCTGCCATTTTGTTCCTTCGGCTCTGCCTCATTGTTATACTCCACAAATGAGGGAAATCATTTGGCATTTGTCTTTCTCCCACAATGGCCCATCTTTATTTAGACCTTATTTCCTGCAAATATGAAGCCATCCTCTAGCTACTGGTATTACATCTGCCAAGGGGACCACCTTACAAGTTATACTTAATAACCTGAGGCTGACCTATAAAGAGGTCTGTGCATCTCATGACTTTCAGTTGCTACAGCAAAAGTCAGTGGCTCATAAATATTAACTGTAGCATCCTGAAGCCTAAAAACATTTAATCAGAAAGAATTAAAGTCAGGATGTCCTTTATCTGGCCATCACCTCCTCTTAAGTAGCAATGTTGGATGGGTCATGGAATGTCATTAGACTGTCCCAAAGGGACACCTGGGGAACATGCCCAGCTCTGCACTAGAGGACTGATCACACAGGCAGCTACAGATCCTCTGGGTTTGTACTTGTGACTGCCGGCAAATTGTGCACATCGGAAACACAAATCAAACTGCTCTAATCCCCTAAACCTCCTTCCTCCCCTCGATGTTACCTGTCTTAGCCATGTTTTCAAGGGAAATCTGTACCCATTATGTCCATGTCCCTACATCCTCTTTTTCCCTAAATCCATTGCATAGTAGCCTCTGTCTTTGCCACTAGGATGAATTACACTCTCCGGGCAGGGAGGCACTTCCCAAGTTGCCAGAATCAGTGCTCATTTCAGGTCTGTGTTAATGACTTAACTGAGGCATTACACAAAATTGATTCTCCCTTCTAACCTCAGTACCCTTGACTTAGACCTCACCTGCACCCCCTCGGCTATATTGCCCCAGTACCTCTAGCTGCCAACAGTAAACACTACCTGTGCGTTTTGGTGGGCCCAGTCCCACGGGTTCCTGTTTAATTCTTGTTGTAGGCCAAATTGTGCTGGAGGCCAAGAGTTCGAGCTTTAAAAGCAGACACCGGAGTCTGAATCACAGCTCTTCCGGTACGTTGCTGAAAGTGCCTGAACAAGTTGCTTCCCCACTCTGAGCCTCAAATCCCCATTATGAAACCTGAATAATGATAGTAGTCCTCGCTATCCCTGTCAGGTGGGTTTAATGTGCTGCATGGCAAGTACCTAGCATCCGGTGTTCACCTGAAGAATTGTACTACCACCCACCCTGTCACCCAGCGTGTCCCCTCCGCACATCCCCTGCCTTTGTCTTCCCTAAGGCTGGGTGCAGCTCGTGTCTGGGCTGTTGCCGTGGTCCGGTCTCCAAGCTCACCACATCCAGCTCACCCTCCACATTCTCACCACAGCGGAATTTCTGGCACAAAGTCAGATTGTATTTCACTCTTGCGTTTATACCGTCACTGTATTTTGTTCAGATAATTGTTCTACACTTGTCACCAAATATTGTAAGTAATTTATGCAGCTCAGATGCCTGTAAGTAAACCGTGAGCTTCTAACAGGGAACTAACAGTCTTGGTCATCCTCATGTGATGCAGGGCAAATGTTGAATGATAGATGCTGGATGGACAGATAAAAATCCAGGTCTCTGGAATTGGTTCTGTTGACACATCCTTTATAAATAACTTGTGAAATGATCGGAATAGAACCTGGTGCTTCTGACTGTACGGGGAACGCTTTATCGCCTGAGACTACACCACCAGCCTTAGATGTGGGCCTCTTCAAAGGAAACAGGCCTGCTCTCAGAAATCACTCTGAGTGAACTGTGAAATCGGGAGGTCTGGACACTGGGCTTGGGGAGGACGCAGGTACTGCCTATATGCACCAGCTTTTTTTTTTTTTTTTAGACTTCTGGGAAAGGAATTTGTTTTCATCCTCTTGAAGCCTGCCCCTCAAGTGTCACTACTCAAGAGAAAACCTTCTATAGAAATGGAGGTGTCTCAGTGAACAAGGCGGAAACCATTTCTGCATTCCTGAGTTTACCTTCTGGTAATGAATGAACGCAGTTCTCAAGTTTAAATACATTGGTCAGATTAGGCCACATTGAGTAAAGTTGTTTGTGCAAAGACTTGAACGTGTAATAATAGGAGACTGTGCGATTGTCAGGCAGGGTGCTGTCAGCCATGTTTGGTGAGTATGTAATTTTAACTTCGACTTTTCTTGTATTTTTTATTTTGCTATCTTTAATGCACAAGTAAACAAACATTATGGTTACTAGACTCCCCTATTATCAAATCCCCACCACATATGCCATTACAGTCACTGCTCAACAGCATACTAAGATGCTATACAATCACTACTTGTCCTCTCTGTGTTATACTGCCTTACCTGTGTCCCCCATCACCACCTACATTGTACGTGCAAATCATAATGCCACTTTTTCCCCCTTATCCCTCCCTTCCCACTCACCCACCCCAATCCCTTTCCCTTTGGTAACTGTTAGTCCATTCTTGGGTTCTGTGTGTCTGCTGCTAATTTTTTTATTCGGTTTATGCTTTGTTCTTATACTCCACAGATGAGTGAAATCATTTGGTATTTGCTTTTCCCTGCCTGGCTTATTTCACTGAGCATAATACCCTCTAGCTCCATCCACGTTGTTGCAAATGGTAGGATCTGTTTTCTTCTTATGACAGAATAGTATTACATTGCATACATGCACCACCTCTTCTTTATCCATTCATCTACTGATGGACACTTAGGTTGCTTCCATTTCTTGGCTACTGTAAGTAGTGCTGCAATAAACATAGGGGTGTATATGTCTTTCTCAAAATGGGCTGCTGCATTCTTAGGGTAAATTCCTAGGAGTGGAATTCCTGATTTAAATGGTATTTCTATTTTTAGTTTTTTGAGGAACCTTTATACTGCTTTCCACAATGGTTGAACTACTCTACATTCCCACCAGCAGTGTAGGAGGGTTCCCCTTTCTCCGCATCCCTGCCAACATTTGTTGTTGTTCGTCATTTGGATTTTGGCCATCCTAATTGGTGTGAGGTGATACTCATTGTGCTTTTAATTTGCATTTCTCTGATGACTAGCGATGTGGAGCATCTTTTCATGTGTCTGTTGGCCATCTGAATTTTCTTTGGAGGAGTGTCTGTTCAGATACTCTGCCCATTTTTTAATTGGCTAATTTATATTTTGTTTGTCGAGGTGCATGAGCTCTTTGTTTAATTTAGGATGTCAAACCCTTATCAGATCTGTCATGTATGAATATATTCTCCCATATTGTAGAATGCCTTTTTCTTCTACTGACGGTGTTCTTTGCTGTATAAATGACAAAGGTTTGTCATTTGATATACTACCATTTGTTCATCTTTGCCTTTGTTTCCCTTGCCCAGGGAGATTTGCTCATTAAGAAGTTGCTCGTGTTTATGTCCAAGAGAGTTTTCCCTATGCTTTTTTCTAAGAGCTTTATGGTTTCATGACTTATATTCTGATCTTCCATCCATTTTAGATTTACTTTGTCTGTTGGGTTGGAGAATAATCCAGTTTCATTCTCTTACATGCAGCTGACCAGTTTTGCCAACACCAGCTGTTGAAGAGGCTGTCATTTCCCCATTGTATGTCCATGGCTTTTTATCATGTATTAATTGACCATATACGCTTGGGTTTATATCTGGGCTCTCTAGTCTGTTCCATTGTTCTATGGGTCTGCTTTTGTGCCAGTACCAAACGGTCTTGATTACTGTGGGTTTGTAGTAGAGCTTTTAGTTGGTAAGCAATATCCCGCATGCTTTATTCTTCCTTCTCAGGAATGATTTGTCTATTTGGGGTCTTTTGTGGTTCCATATGAATTTTAGAACTATTTGGGTTAGTTCATGAGCAATGCTGTTGTTGTTTTGATAGGGATTCCATTGAATCTGTAGATTGATTTAGGCAGGATGGCCATTTTGACCATATTAATTCTTCCAATCCATGAGCATGGGATGTGTTTCCATATATTTGTATCTTCTTTAATTTCTCTCATGGATGTCTTGTAGTTTTCAGAGTATAGGTCTGTCACTTCCTTGGTTAGGATTATACCTACGTGTTTCATTCATTTTTATGCAATTGTGAATGGAATTGTTTTCCTGATTTCTCTTTCTGTTATGTTATTTTTTCTTGTATTCTCTTTGATTTAGAGTCTGCATTGAGATTACTAGGTCCACTCTGATCTCTTCTGGTCACTCTTTGTATGTTACATCATTTTCCATCCTCTCAGGTACAATCTATTTGAGTCTTGTATTGAAACTGTACCTTTTGTGGATATGGTATAACGTATAGTTGGGTCATGTGTTCTCCACTATGCAAATCTGTTTTTGATTGGAATGTTTAATCTTTGACATCTAAGAATTTCTGGTAAGGCAGGACTTCTCTCATTTTGTTACTTGTTATCTATATATTTTACAGAATTTTTGTCTCAATTGCTACTTTGCCATATTGTTTTGTGTTTAGTTGATTTTCTGTTTTGAATTGTTTGAACTACTTTCTCATTTCCTTTTGTTTTGTTCTGTACCAGTTTTCTTGGTGGTTACCTTTACCTTGTAATTATATTTAACACTCTATAGTTACAACAACTTTGAATTTATGACAATGTACGTTCATGAGTAGACAAAAACTCTGCTCTTTTACAGAGGGGTTAACACCACTTTCAGTTTAGATACCAGAAAATTGCACCTTTATTCACTGTGTCCCCAAAAATATAAACTAATAATTATATGGAACATGGTACCTGCTTAAGTTCCATAGAAAAGAAAATGCAGATGTAGAAGCCAAAATAATGACACTAGCTTGGAAATTAATAATTTGTAATGTATTTGCCTTTTAAATCATGTAGAAAGTAAAAACAGTTACAAACCCATTTAGTATTAGCATCCTTTCATTTCACCCTGTGAGTCTCCCTGAGCATTTACTGCAGGGCAGGTCTGGTAGTAACTAAATTGTTCATCTGCAAATGACTGCTTTTCTCCCTCCCTTTTAAAGTTCACTTTTGCCAGATACAAAATCCTCGGTTAACAGGTTTTTATTTTCCTTTCAGAGCTATGGAGACATGGGCCCACTGCACTCTGGCCTCCGGAGTTTCTGATGAGAAGTCTGGTTTGTATGAGTTGCTTCTCTTAATTTTGTAACATTCAACCTTAGCCTTTTCAAGTTTGATGTTAGTGTCTTTGCATGATTCTGTGTCAGTCTTGTCTTTTGTGCTTTAGACATGTGTATATTTATGTCTTTCACCAACTCTGGATGTTCTATTTCTCTCCTTTCTGGTTCCCTTGCAATGCTTATGTTGGTCCACTGCATGGTGTTATGCATGTCACTCAGGACTTTTTCTTTTTTTTTGGTATTTTTAATCTACAATTACATGAGGAACATTACGTTTAGTAGAATCCCCCATCACCAAGTACCCCCTACAAAGACTGTGACAGTCACTGTCCATCAGCGTAGTAAGAAGCTGCAGAATCACTACTTGCCTTGTGTTGCTCTGCCCTCCCTGCCTCCCCACCCCACATTATACATGCTGATCATCCTGCCCCCTTTCTTTTCCGCCCCCTTATCCCTCCCTTCCCACCCATCCTCCCCAGTCCCTTTCCCTTTGGTATCTGTTAATCCATTCTTGGTTTCTGTGATTCTGCTGCTGTTTTGTTCCTTCATTTTTTTCTTTGTTCTTATACTCCACAGATGAGTGAAATAATTTGGTACTTGTCTTTCTCTGCCAGGCTTATTTCACTGAGCATAATATCCTCTACTTCCATCCATGTTTTTGCAAATGGTAGGATTTCTTTTCTTCTTATGGCTGAATAATATTCCATTGTGTTTATGTGCCACATCTTCTTTATCCATTCTTTATCATGATGGACACTTAGGTTGCTTCCATTTCTTGGTTATTGGAAACAGTGAGGCGATAAACATAGGGCGCATCTGTCTTTTTCAAAGTGGGCTGCTGTATTCTTATGGTAAATTCCTTGGAGTGGAATTCTTGGGTCAAATGGGATTTCTATTTTGAGCTTTTCGAGGAACCTCCATACTGCTTTCCACAATGCTGGGTCTAGTTTATATTCCGACCAGCAGTGTAGGAAGGTTCCCCTTTCTCCACAACCTCAGCAACATTTCTTTTTGTTTGTCTTTTGGATGGTGGCCATCCTTACTGGTGTGAGGTGATATCTCATTGTGCTTTAAATTTGCATTTGTCTGGTAACTAGCCATGTGGACCATATTTTCATGTGTCTATTGACTACCTGAATTTCTCTTCAGGTTTTTTTACATTTCTTCAGTTTTCTCTTCCTGTTCCTCTGATTCATTTATTTCTATTATCTTAAATTCAAGTTCATGAATTCTTTATTCTGTTTCCTCAAACTTCTTTGAATCCCTTTAGGGAATTTATTGTTGCAGCTAGTGTATTTTTAGCTGCCGATCTTCATTTTCATTTTTATTTGTTTTCCATCTGTTTAATATTTCCATTTTTTGCCCATGCATATTCTTGACTTCCTTAACCTCCTTAGTTCTTTCACATCCTATAAGACAATTGCTCTAGAGTCTTTGTGTCATACACCTGCCATCAGCTCTCCCATAGAAACACACTTTTTCTTCTTTGAATGAGTCATACATACCTGGTGCATTGTACGCCCCATAGTTTTTCTGGAAAACTGATATTTGAATCTAACAGTTTGTTATCTGTGGGAATAAACTCTCCCCCTTCACCAGGGCTTAGTGTTTTGGTGATGTTTTTATTTTTGACTGTTGAAGGCTGTGTCAGTGACAAGGATGATCCTGAGTTTTAAATTTAGAATCTCCCTTTATTTTTCTACCAGAGCCTTCCTTTCCTTTGGCTGTGTGGTCACTGTCCAGTTTTCCTGTATATGGAATTCCTATTCAATTTTCCAGTTTAATTAAAGCTCCAGAGGGGAAATGAGAGAAATGGAGGAACAGAGTGTTCTGGCCCTTGAAATCTCCAGGGAATCTCTTCTGCTGGACAGGGTGGGGCTTGCAGCCAAAAGGGAGGAAAAACATTGACCACGTGCACTCTGTCTGGGCCTATCTGGCCAGAAGCAGCAGTCCTCGTTCAGAGACAAGATCCCTGAGACCTGGACTCGTCCTTTCTTCCCTGTACGGCTCCTGCAAGTTGTGTGCAAGCTGCTGCAGGAGTGCATGGCTGTGGCCCTGGGGCTGGGAGGCTGCCAGTGTGCAAGGAGCTGAAAGGGATAGAAACTAACCACAGGTTACCTTCCTAGGCTTTCCTTGGAAGTTGTAAGGCTTCAGTAGCCTCCAGAGCCCAAAACATTTGCATCATGCAGGTTCTGCCAGTCTATGTGTTGTATCATTGGGAGACAGATTCCAGGGGCTTCCTATTTTGTCATCTTTCCAGAATGTTACAATGAAGTTTTCTTTTTGTCCCCAACAAATTATTCTTTTATTATTTCTTTTTATTAAAGTATCATAGATATACAATATTATGATGCTTTCAATTACACAAAACTGGCTCAAAATTCACCCATATTGTTAAGTCCCCATGCCCTCCATTGTGTCAGTGTCCCTCAACATGGTATAATGTTAGTCATTAGCTGTATTCTCCCTGCCATACTACCGACCCCATGGACAAACTATATAATCATTTTCTTTAACACAAAGCTTAAATTTAAAATTAAATCAGAAAAGATTAATTTCATATATACTTTTTCACATATATGATGGTGTTTAAAATGAAAAATGGATAAAAAGACTAAGAAAAATGCAAAGGAAATTGAAAAGCATTAACATATTTGTATGCTTTGTGAACATTTTCAGCCTTCTTATGCTGAAATTAAAATTATTTGCCTCGATGCTTTCATCAGGATACCACTAAACCTCTACAATGTTCCCAAATGTCAGTTCATTCCTGCATGTTGTAATATACATTTTATTCTTGCTTTAAGCCGAGAATTATTTCAATGTATTTTTAAAAGTTTTCAAATGAATATATTTCTTGTAATGGTTTAATTCTTCTTTCGGCATTCTATGTCGTTAGATTTCCGTTTTTTAAATGCAAGTACATTTCCCATCAAGCACCTGATCAGGACTTCTGAATTTTCATACTCAGTTCAAAGAAAAGTGTATTATGTAAAGGTGTGTATGTGTAGAAACAAGACAATGCTTGGCTTAAAGCAAAAATAAAAATGGATATTACAACATACCGGAATGATTTGAAATTAAGAGAGTAATGAACAAATTCAGTGGTATTTTGACAAACACAAAAAGGAAATCCAGTAAATTTAATTTCAAAGTAAGCTTGAAGTCAAAGCAGATTCAAACTTTCCTGAGAAAATAAACATAAAGACATAAGCTTGCATAGAGCAGACAAACTACATCAATGATTAAGAAAACCCAAACGTTGTTTTATGATTAAAGCTTTTTAAGGATAATCCCAACTTAATGACTGGAATAAATCCTGTCTGGCCATGTCATGTAATTATTTTTATATATTGTTGGACATTAGGTACTAATAGGAGTTCCTTACTATGTTCATAAGATATATTGGTCTGTTGTTTTCTTTTTAATGTCTTTCTATTCTTTGAATAGTAACACTGTCCTTAGAATGGGTTGAGAAGTGTTCCCCCTGCTTCTATTTTCTAGAAGACATTGTAGAAAACTGGCATAATTTCTTCTTTAAATATTTTATAGATTTCATCAGTGAAGCCATTTGAGCCCGGTGAATTCTCTTTTGGGAGGTTATTATTGATTCGATTTCTTTATTAGATATGATCCTACTGATGTGACCTATTTCTTTTTGTATGAGCCTCCGTAGACTGGGGCTTTGAATCATTTCATGCATTTCTCCTAATTTACCAGATTTCTGAACAGAGTTCTACATGTTCTTTCATTATTATTTTCATACCATGGTATCAATAGTGCTGGCTCATCTTTTAATTTTTGATATTAGCAATTTGTCAATTCTGTTAATTAACCTAATAGTTGATCAATATCTTTGGTCTTTTCAATGCAACAGCTTTTGGTTTCCTTCATTTAGTCTACTGGTTTCCCATTTATAGTTTCATTGATCTCTGGCCCAGTGTTCATTGTTTCTTGTTCTGCTTGCTTAGGGTCTATACTGCTCTTACTTTTTAACTTTATATGATAGATGGTTACATTAAAGAATTATTTCTTTTTCCATCCTTATGTGTGCATCACTGGCATAAATTTCTCTTTACAATGCTTTCACTGCATTTCACAAATTGCAACAAATTGTTTTCATTCATGTACAAAATACTTAAAAAATATTTTTCCCTAGTACTTCTGTTCAACCCATGTGGCACGTACAAGTGCATTTTTAAATTTCCAAGTATTTTGGTATATTGATGTATGTTTCTGGTATTGAGCGCTAGTTTCATTTGACTGATCATACAGTGAACTTTTTATGATGCGCGCATTAGCTTCTGGCGGCCACCATAACTCGTTACCACAGACTGGGGGACTTGAACATCAGCTGAGTTCCTCACAGCTGTGGAGCCCAGAATTCCAGGACTAAGGTTTCAGCAGGGTTGATGTCTTCTGAGGCCCCTTTGGCTTGTGAGTGGCTGTGTTCTGCTGCCTTCACATGATCTCTCTGTGCCTATGTTGCACTTCCTGTTTGTAATGACAGCATCCTATGGGGTTAGGGCCCAACCTACTGACTTCATGCACACTTGGTTACTTCCTTATACACCCCGTCTCCACATGCAGTCACATTCTGAGTTACTGGGGATCAGGACATCAACATATGAGGTTCGGTTGGGGGAACACACAATTCAGCCCATAGCAATGTCTCTTCTTTTAAACATATTGTGGTGGGTTTTACTGCACAGAATGGTGTCCACCTTGGTGAATATTTCATATGTGCATGAGAAAATGTGTATTCTGCTGCTGTAGGATCAAATATCCTGTAAATGTAAGATCCAATCATATCATAAGTGATTATCTACTCAGTTGAAATCTGTCCTAGTTTTCTGCCTTTTGCGTATTTCAGTTACTGATAGAGTGCTGCTTAAGTGGCCACCTCTTACAATAAGCATGTCTGTTTCTCTTTGCAGTCCTATCAGGTTTTGCTTCAGGTATTTTGAGGCTGTTAGGTGCACAGCAATTAAGGATTGTGGTAATTTCTTGGAGTGTTGATCCCCTTATTACTATGCAATGCCTCTATTTGTCAAGGATAATTTTTCTTGTTCTGAAATTGGCTTCCTTTAAAGACAATGTATGTTCTCCAGCTTTTGTTTATGATAGCTATGATATACCTTTTGCCACTTACTTCACCTTGCAGTGTGTATTTAAATATAAATGATTTTCCAGAGAATATGTGGTTCTTTACCTTGAAAGGAATTGTTAGTTGGATTAATATCTATCATAGATGTGTTTTGCATTCACTGCATTTTCTCTGTATGTTTCTCCCTTCTGTGAATCTGAACTTTTCACAATTCTGTTTCCTTTTAAGAAATCAATACTTATTTTTAAAACTTCCAATAGTTCATCAGCACATTAACAACTCACACAGATCCTCTAAAATAATGTTATACTGTCTCATGGGCAGGTTAGATACCTTATGACAGTGTAATCCCAATCCCCATTGCATTCATTCATTTTAATTATTCAAAAGCTATACATTATTGATATTATTTTGAAAATGAATCAGCATGTCCATTAAGAGTTGTATTTACATTCCCAGCACTCATTTACGTAAAACTGACATTCTCATATATACTGTATTCATATATATGTACATTTCTCATATATGTATATAAATATACATTTTTTTTCACTGACAAAGATTTAACACATCCTACAAGTCAGGCCTACTGACAAAATTTTACATTTTTGTTGCCTGAGAAAGGCCTTGTTGTCCACTTCTCAATGAGCATTATGGGATACAGAATCCCAGGTTAGTTTCTTTTTCTTTCAATTTCTTAAATATTTCATTCCTATCTTGTTGGAGTGTGATTTCTAGAGGGCTCCAACTTACCATTTTTTGCTGGATGCTAAAAATTATGTTACCAGTGATGCTAAAGTAAAACCTCCATGATTGTATATTAATGATATGTTAATTTAAAAAATGATGTTAGGTATGACAGAAGTGGAAGTAACCAGGCCTTTAGTGTGGTTTTATACTTATCTCAGTTGGGCTGTTAGTATTTGTTGCAGCTGCGTGTCAGACGCGTCGGTGCCTGCTTCTGTCCTCTCGGTCTCCCCTGGTGGGCTTTTCCCTAAGAACTTGTTCTTAGAGTGTCTGGGTTGTAATTTACTGCAACTATACCAGGCTCGATTGATCTGGTGGTCAAGTTTGGGGAAGAGTGTTCTTAAATCTTGTGACTAATTTCCATAAAGTGTTCCCATGTCCCTGTACAAACCAGTGAATGTTTACCATTTAGGAGGTGTGATTCACTTTCTTTAGCTTCTAGTAAAAAAGCTCCTTGCTTGCACTTTATGTTCATGTTGAAATGAGCTCTTCCCAATGTTTTCAGGGATACTTGGGATCTGAAGCATCTCTTAGTGGCCCCCCACCCTGTGTGTGAGAGGAGAGCGAGAGGGAGGAGGAGCAGGCTAACTCCCCTTCCTCCCAGTCAGAGGCTGAGGCAGGTCTCAAGGTCAGGACCATGTTAGGTGGGTCAGTGCATGTGTGACATTTCTCAGAAAAGTTACTTCTACCCACGGCATATTTTAAAGTGGTTCTTTTTTCTTTCCCGTGCTGGAAGCATGAGTTTTTCTCAGATCTTCACTTACAATGTGAACATGCTGAAGGTAAACCTCATGAATTTGTGGTGATTTCTCCCCAAATGACCAACAGGCATTGTTCTTACTGTTCATTTCTCCCAGCTGGGAGTCTGATGGCAGGGGTGTAGTGTGCAAGGCCTGGTGCATGCAGGTCAGGCCGCATCGGCCCCTCTTCCTTCCTGAGAACATTTTCTAAGGAGGGCATAGTCACGAATATGGGTCGCACCACTGAGCTCTTTCTGAAAGACACAGACCCGTTCCTTTGAAGTCTGACCAAGGAGGATGGGGTTTTCCTGGTTTCTGCGGGGATAGAATCCTAACTGCACTAAGCACCTGCCCTGAGTACAGCCCACTGTCCTGCACTTTGAATATTTTCACTTTTCCTACTCTGCCAAGACCCTGTGCTCCCTCAATCCCTCCTTTCCCTTTACAATGCACATCACCCCAAGCAGCAATGAGATCTATACACACGCAGATACGCTTAACTGGCTCATGCAAATATGAACCCCAGGAAGTCCCACCACCCGCCATCTGGAAGCCGGTCTGTAAGCCTGAGACCTAGGGGAGCCGATGTCATGAGTCCCTGAGATCAGAACGCCCACGTGAAGCTCTCTGGTGGACCTGAGCACCCAGGGTGCAGATGTCTGAAGGAAGGAGAGGGTGGAAGTTGCAACTCCAGAAGAATATTTCACACTTCACCTGTTTGTTCCATTTGGGCCAATGATGCTGCCCACACAGCTGAGGACAATCTCCCCAGTTTGCTGAGCCAAATACTCATCCCAGGGACAGCCTCCCAGAAACACCAGAATAATGTTAGCTCTCGGGGCACCCCTTAGTGTAGGGAACACAGTTAACCCCCAGTCACTGACTCCGTGTTGCACACGAAGAGCCTTCTGCATCCCAGTGTCCTTCTGCAGTGTTTATGGAGGGCAGCAGGGAGCAGTGACCCATTAGTTCCTCATCTGTACATTCAAGTGCCCAAGTCATCACACCCATCACACCTATGCCTCCACGAGGGCATTCCCCCGGGGACGGCGGGGGAAACAAGTTGAGCACCTACCTGTGCCCACATGCCAACCTGCTCTTCTGCCAGACATGCAAGAAGCCAAATCCCTAATCCCTATTTTCCACCCACGTTGTCAGGCTGCTCTGAGTACCACTTGTGCGATGGCTCTCTGCAAGGAAGACATTGAGATGACACTGAATAAAAGAAGGCTTTTATCTGGACAGAGAATGCGGGAGAACATGGGGAGGAGGTGAGGCTGGTGGGAGAGGGAGGCAACAGGAGCGTTTGGTGGAAGAGCCCTGGGCTGCTGGGTAGCCTCAGGGAGGGCGTGTCAGCAACAGCCCTGCCCTTATCCCCGGGCTGTCATCACCGGCTCAGGGCTGCCCACGGGAAGATCAGTCAGTCACAAGACCCGGTCTGCAGGAGAGACATTTCCCCAGGATCCCGGGTAATTCGCTCCCCTCCCCTTCCCTACTGTCTGCTTCTCAAACCTGGACATTGTGTGTCAGAATCTGCCTTAAATACTCAGAACCACGGAGACTTAATTTTCATGGATGGGGAGCATCTCCAAGTTCAAGTCTTGGTAGACCTGCGGATCTCCTTGGCCTGCGTGATGCATCTGCAAGCGGGGTCACGGGCTCAGCTGCAGCTTTGCACAGCAGCGGTTACTTCACGGGAATGGTTGACCACCATAGGCAGACCCTGAGGTGCGGACGGTCAGCCATCGACTAATGCTTTGGCCACACGCTGCACACAAGTGCTTCCCTGATGAGTGGAACCTCTAACACCCACACGTGTGATTATGGCTCACGTTCCTCTCCATGAAGCACACATGGGCCCTTTCCTCCATGTGTGCACTGGGGACTTGGCCACACTCCCTTCATACGAAAGGCTTCTCCCCTGAGTGTACCTTCTGATGTCTCTGGAGATTCGATTTACTCTGAAAACCTCGCCCACAATGACTACACACAAAAGGTTCCTCCTGAGTGTTTCCGCTGGTGGTAGACGAGGGATACCTTGTGGAAAAAACCTACACCACACTCCGTGCACTCAAAAGGCTTCTCCCCCGAGTGTCTCCTCAGGTGGGAGGTAAGAGATGATTTATTTAAAAACCCTTGTCCGCACTCCCTGCACTCAAAAGGCTTCTCCCCCGAGTGCGTCCTCAGGTGGTAGGTAAGAGATGATTTGTGGAGAAAGCCTTTCCCACAGTCCTTGCACACAAAAGGCTTCTCCTCTGAGTGTTTCCACTTGTGGGTTGTCAGGGATGATTTGTGGGCAAAGGCTTTCCCACAGTGCTTGCACAGAAATGGCTTCTTCCCCGAGTGTCTCCACTGGTGGGCGAGAAGAGATTTTTTTCGGGTAAAGGCTTGTCCACACTCCTTGCAAACAAAAGGCTTCTCACCTGAGTGTGTCTTCAGATGACGTAGGAGATATGACTTCATGCTGAAATTTCGCCCACAGTACCTGCACACAAAAGGCTTCACCCCCAAGTGTTTATTCTGATGGTTTATGAGACTGGGCTTCCACCTGAAACTCTGCCCACAATACCTGCACACAAAGGGCTTCTCTCCTGAATGTGTACGCTGGTGGGAGTACAGGGATGGTTTATGGTAAAAGCTTCGCCCACACTCCTTGCACACAAAAGGTTTCTCTCCTGAGTGTGTCCTCTCATGGGAGATCAGGCCTAATTTTCGTTTATAGGCAAGCCCACACGTCTTACACACAAAAGGCTTCTCCCCTGAGTGTGTACTCCAATGGGATTTGAGGGATGATTTTCGGGAAAATCCTTGCCCACAGTCCTTGCACACAAAAGGCTTCTCCCCAGAGTGAGTCTTCTGGTGGCACATCAGGTTTGATTTATGGGTAAAGCATTTCCCACACTCCGTGCACACAAAAGCTTTCTCCCCTGAGTGAGTCCTATGGTGCTCTATAAGGACTGATTTATACATAAAGCCTTTCCCACACTCCGTGCACACAAAAGCCTTCTTGCCTGAGTGAGTCCTCTGGTGGCACATCAGGGCTGATTTACGGATAAAGCCTTTCCCACACTCCTTGCACACAAAAGGCTTCTCCCCCGAGTGTGTCCTCTGGTGGTACATCAGGTCTGATTCATGGATAAAGCCTTTCCCACACTCCTTACACACAAAAGGCTTCACCGTTGAGTGAGTCTTCTGGTGGTGCATCAGTTCTGCTTTACGGATAAAGCCTTTCCCACACTCCTTGCACACAAAAGGCTTCTCCCCTGAGTGAGTCTTCTGGTGGTACATCAGGATTGATCTACACATAAAGCGTTTCCCACACTCCTGGCACACAAAAGGCTTCTCCCCTGAGTGAGTCCTCTGGTGGTGCATCAGGTTTGATTTATGATTAAAGCCTTTCCCACACTCCTTGCACACAAAAGGCTTCTCCCCTGAGTGTAACCACTGGTGGGCGACTAGGCTTGATTTTTGGGTAAAGCCTTTCCCACACTCCTTGCACACAAAAGGCTTCTCCCCTGAGTGTTTATACTGGTGGCGGGTCAGGTGTTTTTTATGGGAATAGCGTTTGCCACACTCATTGCACACAAAGGGCTTCTCCCCTGAGTGAGTCCTCTGGTGGTGCATCAGGTTTGATTTATGAGTAAAGCCTTTCCCACACTCCTTGCACACAAAAGGCTTCTCTTCTGAGTGTGTATATTGGTGGGACATCAGGGCTGATTTTTGGATGAAGCCTTTGCCACACTCCTTGCACACAAAAGGCTTCTCCCCTGAGTGTGTCATGCAATGGTATCTCAAGGCTGATTTATGGGAAAACCGTAGCCCACACTCATTGCACAGAAAAGGCTTCTCCCCAGAGTGTGTCCTCTGGTATGTTACGAGGTTTGACTTACTGCTGAAGTCTGGCCTACCCTCCCTGCACATATATGGAATCTCTCCTGGGTGCATCTTCAGGTGCAAGAAGAGTGCTGACTTATCAGTAAAGTCCTGTCCACACTCCCTGCATGTTAAAAGATTCTGTCCACGATGTGCTTTTCTGTGTTCGAGTACGTCTGTCTTCTGGCTAAAGCCTTGCCCACAATTCGCATGCATGAACCCCTCCCACCCTGAATTTCCTACTCCTTCAAAAACTTTGCCTGTTTCTTTAGGATTTACCTTCTGGGCTTGGCTGCCCTCTATTTCCACCACTGAGTTCCTTTGCCCCAGACTTACTGCCTGGGTGGGGTGTGGGCTGGAAGGTATCCCAGACATCTGACTCCCCCTCCTCGGGAAGGTCTGGGAGTTTTCTTCTCTCTCTTGACCTGCTCCCTTATGACCATGGTCACTCTGATGAGAGAGTTCTTCCTGCTCTTGTTCCTGGTGCTCCAGCCCAGGATTCCTCGGCTGTGGGTTATTTGTTGCACGTGCACCTGCAGACATCTGAGCAGAATGGTCGTGAATCGTGTGCCTCAAGAGGATGTGCTGAGCGGAGGCCAGTGGGCAGCAGGGAGAGAGATGGATTTCTGGCTTTGCTTCTGCTGAAGAGAAAAAGTGCCCCATCAGGATGGTCGCAGGCGAGGCAGCCTGGACCACCACACAAGACAAATGCCACCACCTCCCATGAGGGTTGCCCTCCCAGGCCCTGCTCTTCCATCTAGTTGGAAGCTGCTATCTTCTCTTGCAGAGAGCAATGTACACACTAGGGAAGGATTTTCTTCAGTCTGTTATCTGACTTCAGGTAGTGCATCAGCTAAGTTACAAATGCTACTGAGCCTCAGGAGGGAGATCTTCCTGTGTGTGACAACATGGATGGCCCTGATGTCATCATGCTGACTCACGGCAGACAGACAAATCCCACACGACAGCACCTGTATGTGGGATCTGAGAAACAGAAACAGAAATAGACGGACAGGCAAGGAATCTGAAGGACACCAAAGGTGGGGGACGGGCTGGTAGCAGGCAAAACAAGGTGAGGGGATGAAGATGCGCAAACTTCCAGCTATAACATAACTAAGTCACGGGAAGTAGTGTACAGCACAGGGAAGATGATGTAATTAATTTGTGAGATCATACATGGCTAGTATTATCATGGGGATCATTTTCTAATGCATAAAAGTAATAAATCACTGTGGCCTGAAATGAATCACACCTGAAAACAATGGGAAGTTGTACATCAATGACACCTCAGTCAAAACTGTATCAGATGTCACCTATGGTGTAAACACACGAGAGGCTCCACAACACATGGACTACATCTTTCAACGAATTGCTGGGCCCTGTACCCTTCCCGCTCAAAACTCAGTTTCTTCCACTTTTGAGTCCCCCACTCCAGCCGACACTGACGGAGGTTTTTCTGTTCTTTGGAAAATGCTCCTTCCTGACTGGGTAGAAGGAACACAAAATACACCCATATAAATCTGCTTGGATTCATGGTTTACTTGGTCTGAGTTCTGCTCAAAGCTGATGACATGGTCAGAGAGGCCTCTGCTGTCCGTCCTGTGTGACCAAGTCACCCACTCCCAGCCCACTATCCCAACGCCACCCCCACGTGCTTCTCTGGTAGTGCCTTCACAGCACTTCTTTCCTGAAATCACAGAGGCGGTTAGGGGTGCTCCTGTGCCTACCACCAGTGCAGGTAAGCAAAAAGGAGAGGGGATTGTATGGGCCCCTTCAGTGCTGCATTCCCAGGGTGACAACAGAGGTTGGCATGGAATAAAAGGCCAACTGATGATTCATGAATGAGTATGTTCTATGAATGACCACATCCTAATAGTATGATGTCTTAAAGGTGAGCAATTAAGAACACTAACAAGAGTCACCTTTGCTGAGAAAGGTGGGAAATATTTTAGTAGACTTGATTTTTATTCTGCAAGCTGCTCACCATTAAGTGCCAATGTGAGAAAACAATATATACACACACAAAATGAATACAAAAACCACCTGTAGAAAGGAAATATTTACACTCGCTATTGTGGCTACAAGGAAAACAAAACATTCATGTTCAGAAGGAAAATCTGCAGTAAAAGGAGAAAGTCCACTTTGGAATGCACTCCTGGTGCTTTTGGCCATCAGTGTGCAGACGGTCCCAGCGGATCACCCGGCACCTCTCAAACGTGTGACTTTCTGAGTATTTACATGTCACCCGAGGGCTTCCAGTTACTCTCAGTGGCTTCTGACCATTCCGAGGATACAGCGCTAGCTGCATCTACGAAGCCTGAGAAGTAAGAGTGTCTGGGCTGGCAGCCTTTATTCTGTACCACCTGGGACACCCCAGATTCCTGAGCCCACTGTGTTGGCTTCAAGCCCCTGCAAGGGCCCTTGTCAACCCTAACAGGCCTGACATGGAGTTGCTTTTGTAAGAATTCTGTGGTCAAAATATGAACACTGGGGCCATGTTTCAACACTCACAGTCTGACAAGTTGGTGGCAGAAAGAACCACTCTCCTTAAAATTCACTGACAGATAAATCAATGAGCAACTCTGTTGGGGTGGGAAAGGAGCTGCTATGCTCGGGAAAATACAGAGCAAGGAAAGAGAAAGACGTCCAAAATCTGAATGAGCTCCCTCCATGCAGACCACACGGAATGGGCAAGTCAACAATGTATTGGTGTTGGCACAGAAGGCCTGGTACAATTCCACTCACATCAAGGTCCAGAAGCGACCAAGTGCTGCCCACTGGGCAGAACCACAGCAGTGGAGGCCTTGGGGGATGGAGAGGTGGGGAAAGGACTGGGAAGGGGCCTGTGGAGATGGGCTGGGGAAGAGCAGGGCTCAGCTCACCCACATGCATGCACGTGAGAACGCATGGCCTGTCACTGCAGGTCTGCACATGTCATGGTATTCGGACTCTACCTACAAAGACCCGCACGGAAACATGTGAATATTGGTTGGATGGACTTCCATGCAGTAAGGCTCAAGAGTTATAGGAAATGGTGTGTGAAACTCCCTTTGACAGCACCAGACATAAAAGGGGATCTTGGACAAAAGAGGAAGGCACAGATGGGGAAATATGTCATCAAGAATATACAGCAAAATGCTAGGTGTTCAATACAACAAATAAAAATTTCACAATCTTGGCACTAAGTATTGTGGGATGTAGACTTAAAAGACACATGGGGAGAGGTTAAAGACGGCAGAATAAGAAGTGAGACAGAGAATCCCTCCAAGAAACCACATATAATATGAAAATACACTTAATACAACTAATCCAAAAAGAGCAACAGGAAAAAAGACTGGGCCAGGCTGCATACACCTGGGAAGAGAGCAGACCTCACTAAACAGGGTGATGTACAAAGCCCTGATCCAACGGGACTCAATCCCTTCCCTGAACCCAGCTCACGGGAGGAAGAGAAACACAGTGGGGAGGGGGTGGAGCCTGAGGCTGCTAAACACCCAGCCCTGGAGATCTGCTTTGGGAGCACAAACCTACACTGCATTTTGCCCTGAAGATTAGTGGGGTTTTAAAGCTAAGACAAGAGGAATACTCAAAGGGACTGAGATTTCAGATGTATTTGGAAAACAGGGATCCACATGCCGTGGCTGTGGGACAAAGGAAAGGTGGGCAGTCTGAGTGGCTTCCTAGCAGCAAGAGGGCTGCTGAAGGAGTGGGGATTGCCCAGACCTTGCTGCACGGGAGATGGTATAGTGGACAAAGATCTCTGGGTGCGCTCTGCCCAACAGCTTGGGAACTATCGGAAGCTTCAGGTGCTCCATTTCCCTGGCTGGCTGGCTACTCAGCTCCGAGAGTGCCACTGTGTTATGCAGCCTACTGCGCCTTCCTCCTTGCCTGCTTGCACAGACTCACAAACTGGCAGTCCCTGCCCTGGTGTCACATCAGGCAAAGGGAAGACCACCTATACCAGCTACACAAAGCACAGAGGAATACAACTGTGTGCTCTGTCCACTGGTTTTGACAGTGGAGACAGGCACTGCAGCTGGTAAGCAGGTAATAGCTCTTTCCTCCCGCTAGGCACTAGCGCCGCTAACCTGACACCCCCAACATCACTTCAGGGGATGAGCAGAACCAGAGACTAGAGCTTCTGGGCACTACAGAGTGCCACACACAAATATGAAATGCCAAAGGGATATGGTTCAAACAAAAATCTCACAAACACCAGATAAAAGGCCAAGAGAAACTGAACTCAGCAGTGTTCCTGAATGACATTTCAAATAAAAATCATAAACATGCTCAAGGAGGTACAGAAAAATATTTAAGAACTCAGAAATGAATTTAGGATGGAGATTTCATAATTAAGAAATTCCACACCCGAAATGAAATATAAAAAGGAGGGACTTAAAAGCAGATTACATGTAGCACAAGAAACGGTAAATGGAATAGAAATTAGAGAAAAGGAATATAAGAAACCTGAGGAACAGAGAGAAAAGGGGAAGTATAGGAATGAAAGAATGTTCAGAGAACTGTGAGGCCAATATAAGCAGGACAATATTTGTATTATAAGGGTACCAGCAGAAGGAGACAGAGAAAAAGGGATGGAAAGTGTCTTTGAGGAGGTAAATGCTCAAAACTTCAATCTGTGGAAGGAGATACTCTCTCAGGCCATGGAGGTGCACAGATACCCCAACACAAGAGACTCAAGGAAGACAACACGAAGACATGTGATAATTAAAATGGCAAAGATCAAGGATAAGGCAGACTTTCAAAAGTACCTAGAGAGAGAAAAAAGATCACATAAAAGGAAAGCCCACCAGGCTAGCTTCAGATTTCTCAACAGAAACATTACAGGCCAGAAGGGAGTGGCATTGATATATTCAATGCAATGAAGCACAAGGGACTTCAACCAAGAATACGCTACCCAGCAAGGCTAAAATTTAAATTTGAAGGAGGGATTAAACATTTTCAGATATGCAAAAGCTGACAGAATTCACCTTCCACAAACTACCTCTACACTGCATTTTGAAGGGACTGCTATAGATGGAAGTATTCCAAAGGCTAAATACCTGTCACCAGAGGGAATAAAACCACAGGAAATAAAGCAGAACAATTAATCACTAAGCAGACACAGAATCCAATCAACTAGCTGCAAACTAATTCAAGGAGCAGACAAAGAGTACCGAATATGATACCTAACATACAAAGAATGGAGGTGGAAGAAAAAGGAGGAAAAAAAAGAACGTTTAGGTTGTGTTTGTTATAGCATACTGAGTTAAATTAGACTGTGAGATGCTAGGGTTATTACCCTTGAATTTTTGGTAACCACAAATTTAAATCCCGTAATGGCAATAAGTACATACCTACCGATAACCACCGCAAATAGGAATGGTCTGCATGCAGTAATCAAAAGATATTGAGTCACTGAATAGATAAAAGAAACAAGACCCATCTATGTGCTGCCTATGAGAGACTCACCTCAAACCCAAAGACATACACACATTGAAAGTAAAGGGATGGAAAAAGATACTTCATGGAACTAATAGGGAGAAAATTGCAGGACTTGCACTACTTGTATCAGACAATATATTCTTCAAAAGAAAGAAAGTAACAGGAGACAAAGAAAGACATTACATAATGATAAAGGTGTCAATCCAACAAGAGGGTATAACCGTTATAAATATCTATGCCCCCAACAGATGAGAACCTACATATGCGAAACAAATACTAACAGAATTAATGGGGCAAACAGAATGCAATGCATTCGTTTTAGGAGACTTCAACACACCACTCACTCCAAAGGACTGATAACCAGACAGAAAATAAGAGACACAGGCACTGAACAACATTTCAGAACACATGGACCTAACAGACATCTACAGAACTCTACACCCAAAAGCAGCAGAATACATATTCTTCTCAAGTGCACACACATCTTTATCAAGAATGCATACAGTAGGCCACAAAAAATGCCTCACTAAATTCAAAAACATTGAAATTCTACCAACCAGCTTCTCAGACCACAAAGCTTTGAAACTACAAAGAAATTACACAAAGAAATTACAAAGGAGGCTTACTAACATGCTAGAAAGAAAATCAATGGATCAATGACCAAATGAAAACAGAGATCAAGCAATATATGGAGACAAATGGCAACAGTGATTCAACACCACAAAATTTCTGCAGTGCAATGAAGGCCGTGCTAAGAAGGAAGTATATTTCAATACAGGCCTACATCACGAAAGAAGAACAATCCAATATGAACAGTCTAAGCTCACAATTAATGAAACTAGGGAAAGAACAAATGAGACCAAAAGTCAGTAGAAGGAGGGACATAATAAAGATTGGAGCAGAAATAAATAAAATCAAGAAGAATAAAACAATAGAAAGAGTCAGTGAAAGCAGGAGCTGGTTCTTCAAGAAAATAAACAAAACAGATCAACCCCTAGCTAGACTTACCGAGAAAAACAGACTCTACACACAGACACAGAAACAGAAATGAGAACGGAAAAATCGCCACAGACACCACAGAAATAGAATTATAAGAGAACACTATGAAAAATTATATGCTGACAAACTGGATAACCCAGAAGAAACTTTCAAGAAAAATACAACCTTCCAAGGTTGACCCAGGAAGAAACAGAAAATCAGAATAGACCAATTACTAGCAAGGAAATTGAATTGGTAATGAAAAAACCACGTAAGAACAAAATCCCTGGAGCAGATGGTTTCACTGCTGAATTTTATCCAACATTTGTGAAGACCTAATACTCATCCTCCTTAAAGTTTTCCAAAGAGCAGAAGAGGAGGAAATACTCACAAAGTCACTCTATTAGGCCAGCATCACACTAACAATTAAACCAGGCAAAGACAGCACAAAAAAGGAAAATTAGAGACCACTATCCCTGATGAACACAGAAGCAAAAATACTCAACAAAATATTAGTAAATTATATTCAAAAATACATCAAAAAGATCATGCATCATGATCAAGTAGGATTTATTCCAGGGGTGCAAGGATGGTACAACATTCGAAACATCCATCAACATCATTCACCACATCAAGAAACAGGAGGACAAAAACCACATGATCATCTCTATAGACCCTGAAAAAGCAATTGACAAAATTCAACATCCATTCATGATATAAACTCTCAACAAAATGGGTATACAGGGCTAGTATCTCAACATAACACAGGTCATATGTGAGAAACCCACAGCCAACATCATACTTAATAGAGGGATGATGAAAGCTTTTCCTGTAAGATTGGGAACAAGACAAGAATGCCAACACTCCCCACTTCTGTTCAACAGAGTACCGAAGGTCCTAGACATGGCATTCAGAAAACACAAAGAAATAAAAGGCACCCAGATTGGAAGGAAGAAGTTAAACTGTCCATGTTTCCAGTCGATATGATATTGTACATAAAAAATCCTGAAGAATGCACTCCAAAACTACTAGATCTAATATCTGAATTCAGCAAAGTAGCAGGATACAAAATTATTACACAGAAATCTGTTCCATTCCTATACACTAATGACGAACTAGCAGAAAGAGAAATCAGGAAAACAATTCCATTCACAATTGCATTAAAAAAGAATAAAATGCCTGGGAATGAACCTAACTAAGGGAGTGAAAGACCTATATGCGGAAAACTACAAAACATACATGACAGAAATTAAAGAAGATATGAATAAATCGAAATACTTCCTCTGCTCATAGATAGAAATAATTAATATTGTCAAAATGGCCGTCCTACCTAAAGTAATCTCCAGATTCTGTGCAATCCCTCTCAAAATACCAACAGCATTCAATGACCTAGACCAAATAATTCTAAAACTCATATAAAACCAAGAAAGACCCAGAATAGCCAAAGCAATCCTGAGAAGGAAGAAAAAAGTGCGGGGGATTACACCCCCAACTTCAACCTCTACTACAAAGCCACAGTAATCAAGACAATATGATACTGGCAGAACAACAGACACATAGAACAATGGAACAGACTAGCGAGACTAGATATAAAACCAAGGACATATGGTCAATTAAAATGTGATAAAGGAGCAATGGATATACAGTGGGGAAATGAAAGCCTCTTGAACAACTAGCATTGGCAACACTGGACAGCTACATGCAAGAGAATGAAAATGGATTATTTTCTAACCCTGTACACAAAACGAAACTCAAAATGTATCAAAGATCTGAATCTAAGTCATGAAACCATTAAACTATTAGAAAAAGATGCAGGTAAAAATCTCCTGAATATAAACATGAGCAGCTTTTCCTTGAATGCATCTCTTTGGGCTACGGAAACCAAAGCAAAAGTGAACAAATGGGACTCCATCAACCTAAAAACCTTGTACAGCAAAGGACACCAACAGCAGAACAAACAGGAATTCAACAGTACGGGAAAATATAGTCACAAATGACAGATCCAATAAAGGACTGACATCCAAAATATATAGAGAGCTCACACACCTCAACAAACAAAAAGCAACTAATCCAATTAAAAAATGGGCAGAGGAGTTGAATAGACAGTTCTCTAAAGAAGGAAGTAAGATGGCCAACGGACACATAAAAAGATGCTCCACATCGCCAATCATCAGAGAAATGCAAATTGAAACCACAATGAGATATCACCTCCCATCAGTAAGGATGGCCAACACAGAAAAGACAAAGAACAAAAAACACTGGCGAGGATGTGGAGAAAGGGGAACCTCCTACACGGCTGGTGGGAATGTAAGCTAGTTCAACCACTGTGGAAAGCAGTATGGAGTTTCCTCAAAAAACTAGAAATAGAAATACCATGTGACTCAGGAATTCCATTCCTAGGAATTTACGCCAAGAAAACAACATCTCACATTCAAAGAGACATATGCAGAAGGGCGGAGCCAAAGCCAAGATGGCAGCATGAGTAGAGCAGCGGAAATCTCCTCCCAAAACCACATATATCTATGAAAATATAACAAAGACAACTCTTTGTAGAATAAAGACAAGAGGACACAGGACGACATCCAGACCACATCCAAACCTGCAAGAACCCAGCGCCTTGGAAAGGGGTAAGATACATGCCTCTGCCTGGTGGGTCCCGAGCACCCCTCCCCCCACCTCCCAGTGGGAGGAGAGGAGTCAGAGCAGGAAGGAGAAGGAGCCCAAGTCCGCTGAACACCCAGCCCCAGCCATCCAGACCAGAGCGCAGACACAGTGCATGTGCGGGGCTCTGGATACTAGGGAAACAGGGCAGCAAGAACGGTGAGCAGGTGCCTGAGGCCGGCGCCAGAGGACAAAAGAAAAGCGAGTAGGGACTCTCTTGTCCCCTCCTAGCATGAGCCGGGAGCTCTGTCCTTTCACTGTATCTCTAAATAAAAGCCTGTACTTTGCTCTACCAAATAAAAAAATAATAGTAATAGCGAGCGGCCATCGTTTTTTTGTTCTTGTTCTTGTTTTGTTGTGGTGAGTGCTTTTTTGAAGTCTTAAAGGGACAGGGACCCCAATACTAGGGAAATAGAGCAGCAAGAACGGCAAGCGGGTATCGAAGACCAGCGCCATAGAACAAAAGAAAAGCGAGCAGCCATTTTTGTGTTGTTGTTGTTTTGTTTCGGCAAGCGCTTTTTGGAAGTCTTAAACGGATAGGGACCCCAATACTAGGGAAATAGGGCAGCAAGACCGGTGAGCGGGTGCCTGAGGCTGACACCACAGAATAAAGAAAAACGAGCGGCCATTTTCCTTTTTCTTTTTTTTTGTGGTCGCTGTTTTGTTTTGGCGGGTGCTTCTTGGAAGTCTTAAAGGGGCAGGGCGGGACACATACTCTAGAGGTAGGGATTCCGGGGATCTTTGGCACTCTAATCCTCTGGGCTGCAGGGAGCACGGAGGCCCTTTATGGAGATAAATAGCCTCCCAGCCGCTCCCCCTCCAACGTAACTCCACCCCTTTGGAGCAGCAGCCCGAGCCACAGCAGGCCCACAGCAACAGCGGAGATAACCTCCATAGCAGATGGGGAGGAAGCAGAAGCCCTGTCTGTGTGCAGCTACCCAGCATAAGCCACTAAAGGTCGCTATTCTCCCAGGAGAGGAAGGCCACAAACCAACAAGAAGGGAAGTTATACCAGCCGTCACTCGTCCCAGCTCTGCGAACTATTCCTGTCACCATGAAAAGACAAAATTACAGGCAAACCAAGATCACAGAGACAACAGAGGAGACAGACCTAACCACTCTTCCTGACAAAGAGTTCAAAATAAAAATCATAAACATGCTGACAGAAATGGAGAGAAATAAGCAAGAGATATGGGATGAAGTGCAGAGGGAGATCACAGATGCCAGAAAGGAGATTACAGAAATGAAACAAACTCTGGAAGGATATATAAGCACAATGGATAAGATGCAAGAGGCCATTGATTGAATTGAAAGCAGAGAACAGGAACGCATGGAAGCTGACATAGAGAGAGATAAAAGGATCTCCAGGAATGAAACAATGTTAAGAGAACTGTGTGACCAATCCAAAAGGAACAATATCCATATTATAGGGGTACCAGAAGAAGAAGAGAGAGGAAAGGGGATGGAAAGTATCTTGGAAGAAATAATTGCTGAAAACTTCCCCAAACTGGAGGAGGAAATAATCAAACAGACCAGGGAAATACACAGAACCCCCAACAGGAAGGATCCAAGGATGACAACACCAAGATACATAATAATTAACATGGCAAAGATCAAGGACAAGGAAAGAGTTTTAAAGGCAGCTAGAGAGAAAAAGGTCACCTATAAAGGAAAACCCATCAGGCTAACATCAGACTTCTCGACAGAAACCCTACAGGCCAGAAGAGAATGGCATGATATATTTAATGCAATGAAACAGAAGGGCCTTGAACCAAGGATGCTGTATCCAGCACGACTATCATTTAAATATGATGGCGGGATTAAACAATTCCCAGACAAGCAAAAGCTGAGGGAATTTGCTTCCCACAAACCACCTCTACAGGGCATCTTACAGGGACTGCTCTAGATGGGAGCAATCCTAGAAAGAGCACAGAACAAAACACCCAACATATGAAGAATGGAGGAGGAGGAATAATAAGGGAGAGAAGAAAACAATCTCCAGACAGTGTATATAACACCTCAGTAAGTGAGCTAAGTTAGGCAGTAAGATACTAAAGAGGCTAACCTTGAACCTTTGGTAACCACGAACTTAAATCCTGCAATGACAATAAGTACATATATTTCAATAGTCACCCTAAATGTAAATGGACTGAATGCACCAATCAAAAGACACAGAGTAACAGAATGGATAAAAAAGCAAGACCCACCTATATGCTGCTTACAAGAGACTCACCTCAAACCCAAAGACATGTACAGACTAAAAGTCAAGGGATGGAGAAACATATTTCAGGCAAACAACAGTGAGAAGAAAGCAGGGGTTGCAATACTAATTTCAGACCAAATAGACTTCAAAACAAAGAAAGTAACAAGAGATAAAGAAGGACACTACATAATGATAAAGAGCTTAGTCCAACAAGAGGATATAACCATTCTAAATATATATGCACCCAACACAGGAGCACCAGCATATGTGAAACAAATACAGAACTAAAGGGAGAAATAGACTGCAATGCATTCATCTTAGGAGACTTCAACACACCACTCACTCCAAAGGATAGATCCACCGGGCAGAAAATAAGTAACGACACACGGGCATTGAACAACACACTAGAAGAGATGAACCTAACAGACATCTATAAAACTCTACATCCAAAAGCAACAGGATATACATTCTTCTCAAGTGCACATGGAACATTCTCCAAAATAGACCACATACTAGGCCAGAAAAAGCGCCTCAGCAAAATCCAAAATATTGAAATTCTACCAACCAGTTTTTCAGACCACAAAGGTATAAAAGTAGAAATAAATTCTACAAAGAAAACAAAAAGGATCACAAACACATGGAGGTTTAACAACATGCTCCTAAATAATCAATGGATCAACAAACAAATTAAAATAGAGATCAAGGAATATATAGAAACAAATGACAACAACAACACAAAGCCCCAACTTCTGTGGGACGCAGTGAAAGCAGTCTTAAGAGGAAAGTATATAGCAATCCAGGCACACTAGAAGAAGGAAGAACAATCCCAAATGAATAGTCTAACATCACAATTATCAAAATTGGAAAAACAAGAACAAATGAGGCCTAAAGTCAGCAGAAGGAGGGACATAATAAAGATCAGAGAAGAAATAAACAAGATTGAGAAGAATAAAACAATAGGAAAAATCAATGAAACCAAGAGCTAGCTCTTTGACAAAATAAAATAGATAAGCCTCTAGCCAAACTAATTAAGAGAAAAAGAGAATTAACAGAAATCAACAGAATCAGACATGAGAATGGAAAAATCACGACACACTCCACAGAAATATTAAGAATTATTGAAGACTACTATGAAAACCTATATGGCAACAAGCTGGAAAACCTAGAAGAAATGGACAACTTCCTAGAAAAATACAACCTTCCAAGACTGACCAAGGAAGAAACACAAAAGTTAAACAAACCAATTATGAGCAAAGAAATGAAAACGGTAATCTAAAAACTACCCAAGAACAAAACACCAGGGCCGGACGGATTTACCTCAGAATTTTATCAGACAGACAGAGAATACATAATACCCATTCTCCTTAAAGTTTTCCAAAAAATAGAAGAGGAGGGAATACTCCCAAACTCATTCTATGAAGCCAACATCACCCAAACACCAAAACCAGGCAAAGACCCCACCAAAAAAGAAAATTACAGACCAATATCCCTGATGAATGTAGATGCAAAAATACTCAATAAAATGTTAGCAACTCGAATTCAAAAGTATATCAAAAGGATCATACACCATGACCAAGTGGGATTCATCCCAGGGATGCAAGGATGGTACAACATTCGAAAATCCATCAACATCATCCACCACATCAACAAAAAGAATGACAAAAACCACATGATCATCTCCATAGATGCTGAAAAAGCATTTGACAAAATTCAACATCCATTCATGATAAAAACTCTCAGCAAAATGGGTATAGAGGGCAAGTACCTCAACATAATAAAGGCCATATATCATAAACCCATAGCCAGCATTATACTGAAAGGCAAGAAGCTGAAAGCTTTTCCTCTGAGATCGGGAACTAGACAGGGATGCCCACTCTCCCCACTGCTATTTAACATAGTACTGGAGGTCCTAACCACGGCAATCAGACAAAATAAAGAAATACAAGATATTCAGATTGGTAAAGAAGTTAAATTGTCACTATTTGCAGATGACATGATAGTACAGAAAAAACCCTAAAGACTCCACCCCAAAACTACTACAACTGGTATCAGCATACAGCAAAGTTGCAGGATACAAAATTAACACACAGAAATCTATAGCTTTCCTATGCACTAACAATGAACCAATAGAAAGAGAAATCAGGAAAACAATTCCATTCACAATTGCATCAAAAAGAATAAAATACCTAGGAATAAATCTAACCAAAGAAGTGAATGACCTATACTCTAAAAACCACAAGTCACTCTTAAGAGAAATTAAATGGGACACTAACAGATGGAAACTCATCCCATGCTTGTGGCTAGGTAGAATCAATATCGTCAAAATGGCCATGCTGCCCAAAGCAATATGCAGATTTGATGCAATCCATATCAAATTATCAGCAACATTCATCAATGAACGGGAACAAATAATTCAAAAATTCATATGGAAACACCAAAGACCCCGAATAGCCAAAGCAATCCTGAGAAAGAAGAATAAAGTAGGGGGGATCTCACTCCCCAACTTCAAGCTCTACTATAAACCCACAGTAATCAAGACAATTTGGTACTGGCACCAGAACAGAGCCACAGACCAGTGGAACACACTAGAGACTCCAGACATTAACCCAAACATATATGGTCAATTAATATTTGATAAAGGCTCCATAGACATACAATGGTGAAATGACAGTCTCTTCAACAGATGGAGCTGGCAAAACTGGACAGCTACATGTAGGAAAATGAAACTGGACCATTGTCTAACCCCATATACAAAAGTAAATTCAAAATGGATCAAAGACCTGAATGTAAGTCATGAAACCATTAAACTTGTGGAAAAAAACATAGACAAAAACCTCTTAGACATAAACATGAGTGACCTCTTCTTGATCATATCTCCCCGGGCAAGGAAAACAACAGCAAAAATGAACAAGTGGGACTATATTAAGCTCAAAAGCTTCTGTACAGCAAAAGACACCATCAATAGAACAAAAAGAAACCCTACAGTATGGGAGAATATATTTATAAATGACAGATCCGATAAAGGCTTGACGTCCAAATTGTATAAAGAGCTCACATGACTCAGCAATCAAAAATCAAATAATCCAATTAATAAATGGGCAGAGGAACTGAACAGACACTTCTCCAAAAAAGAAATACAGATGGCCAACAGACACATGAAAAGATGCTCCACATCACTAATTATCAGAGAAATGCAAATTAAAACTACAATGAGGTATCACCTCACACAAGTAAGGATGGCTGCCATCCAAAAGACAAACAACAACAAATGTTGGTGAGGCTGTGGAGAAAGGGGAACCCTCCTACACTGCTGGTGGGAATGTAAATTAGTTCAACCATTGTGGAAAGCAGTATGGAGGTGCATCAAAATGCTCAAAACAGACTTACCACTTGACCCAGGAATTCCACTCCTAGGAATTTACCCTAAAAACACAGCAATCAAGTTTGAGGACAGATGCACCCCAATGTTTATCGCAGCACTATTTAGAATAGCCAAGAATTGGAAGCAACCTAAATGTCCATCGGTAGATGAATGGATAAAGAAGATGTGGTACAAATACACAATGGAATACTACTCAGGCATAAGAAGAGGGCAAATCCTACCATTTGCAACAACATGGATGGAGCTGGAGGGTATTATGCTCAGTGAAATCAGCCAAGCGGAGAAAGAGAAATACCAAATGATTTCACTCATCTGTGGAGTATAAGAACAAAGGAAAAACAGAAGGAACAAAACAGCAGCAGAATCACAGAACCCAAGAATGGACTAACAGGTACCAAAGGAATAGGGACTGGGGAGGATGGGTGGGTAGGGACGGATATGGGGGGGGAGATGGGGGGTATTAAGATTAGCATGCATGGGGGGTTGGGAGAAAGGGGAGGGCTGTACAACACAGAGAAGACAAGTAGTGATTGTACAACATTTTGCTATGCTGCTGGACAGTGACTGTAAAGGGGTTTATGGGGGGACCTGGTATAGAGGAGAGCCTAGTAATCATAATATTCTTCATATAAGTGCAGATTAAAGATAACAAAAAAAAGAAAGAATGAAAACGGGGATTACTCCCTGATAGGATAAAACTAACTGTAAATCAATGATTAATGCATGCTTTAAATATCCTTAATTTTGATCACTTAAAGGGTATCAGATGATCAGCTATGGATGTACACTTTTCTGATAATATTCCTTTCTCTTAAAAAGAAAAAAAGCAATTCCAGTGTGGTAACCTCCAATGAGTTCTACACAATGGTATAAAGGGCATATCAAAGTGTGGGCAAAGGGTCTGTTTGTGTTTATACAGAGGATCAAAGCCTAATTTGGCTACCCAGAAAATGAACTAAGATACGATATGAAGAAGAACTTCCAACATCAGCACTCCCTGCAAGACTCATACCAGGAGATGATCATCAAAAAACCTCCACAAAGATCCAGGCGATGCTGCAGTTGTAGCTGCATCCATCCCACCGTTTCCTGGACTTGCCATTGGAATGAAGAAGGAGATATCTAAGCTGGCCTGTCCTTTCAGTAAAACAACAAAGTTGACTGGATCTATACTGTTGGAACTCAACCAAGAATTAGGAGAAGTGCAAGTTGTAGTGCTCCAAAATCTTACAATTACAGACTATCTACTGTTAAAAGAACATATGGGATGTGAACAGTTCCCAGGAATGGGTTGTTTTAATTTATCTGATTTCTCTCAGACTGTTCAAGTACAGTTGGACAACACCCATCATATCATAGACAAATTTTCACAAATGCCTAGGCTGCCTAAATGGTTTTCTTGGCTGCACTGGAGATGGATGGTAATTATAGATTTGCTTTCGTTATGTAACTATATTCCTATTATGTTAATATGTGTGCACAAGTTAGTTAGTAGTTTAAAACCTATACATGCTTATGTTACTCTACAAGAAGATATGTCAAAGAAATAATCAATCCTCCCATGTTTTCTTCCATCTGCTACCTCCATAGCTTTTCTTCTTTCTTTCTTATTACAACCCTTAAATAGAATTCGTGCCTCATATCGAATTTACCGAGTATCATAATTCCTCCAGGTGGTAAAGATACCTCGACACAAATGCTGGGCATAGAAGCCACAGGGCATAAATCTGCAAACAAGTAAAAAGCTAACCTTTTCAAACAATATGGCTTCTCTCCACTTACCAACTTTACATCTCCCTGTATGGCCCCGGAAGATGACTGGTTAGCCAGAGACGGGTAAGATTCCTCAAGGGAGGAACAACCTAATACAGGCACAGTCGCAGGAGGGCCATCAGGTGAGAAACTGGGGAACAACAGTGGTGAGGCTAAGAACCTCACCCCCCCAACCGTTTTGAGAGAAAGCTCCTGCATCCGTGGATGTTTTATTGCCCTTGTCTAGCTCGGATTACCACATAGTCTACATCCACACACATGATCGTCTACATTTGCTCTCTTACAACAGTAAACTATGTTTTCAACTTTATCTTGCATCTACCTACCACTTCAGCATTTTGCTAAAAATAAATATAATAATAATAAAGGGAGAAATGTGGGATCCACATATAAATCAAGTATAAAAATCAAATGAATATTCATATTTGACCTGATGGTTTATAGTTCATAATGCGTGATCGAAAGTTTCTGTGATGGCTGCCCTTGTACTGTTCACCATGTAATAACTTATTCACTACATAAAAATTTGTTCACCATGTAAGAACTTGTTCGTTATGCTTCAGAAGATTAGAGACTGATGAGAATTAGGCTTGAGATGGATTAATGATTGTGCATTGAGCATTGACCCGCCTATACAGAATTTTATTGTTGTTAACAACCATTTGATCAGTAAATGACAGATGTCCTCTCAAAAAAAAAAAAAAAGGAATCCTACCATTTGCAACCAGGTCGATGGAGGTGGAGAGTATTATGCTCACTGAAATAAGTCAGGCGGGGAAAGGAAAATACCAAATGAGCTCCCTCATTTGTGGAGTATAACAAGAAAGCAAAACTTAAGGAACAAAACAGACTCACACATGCGAAGATGGGACTAATGGATACCAAACGGGAGGGGTGGGGGATGGCAGGTAGGGTGGGACAGAGAAGTGGATTGTGCAGCATGATGATTAGTGAACACACTGTGTGTGGGGTCACGGGGTAGACAGTGTAGCGCAGAGACCAGAAGGGACTCCGGCATCTTAGTGCACTGATGGACAATGACTGCAATGGGGTGTTTGGGGGAAATCGTTAATAAGGGTGAATGTTGTAACCACATTGTCATTCTTGTGAAACCTTCATAAGAGTGTCTATCAATTGATATCTTAACAAAACATAAAATAAATAACAGACACATGGTACAAAAACATGTTAAATAATTTATGCTATCAAAAAGTAATCTAATGAACCGTACTATTAAGATCAGAATAGAGTAAGTGTTACTAGATTCTGGAGATGAAAGGATAGGAAGACCATGACTTGCTTCAAAATAATCGAGATGTGGAAGAAGAGGGTGAGAGTGGGAGGAGGCAGGACTGCCCCCAAGAGAGTGGAGCAGGGAGACAGGCCCACAGAGCTCATCAGATCAGGGCTATTTCACGTCAGGTCGCCTGTACACAAAGAACAAGGCACTAAAAAAATGACCATGATCACACAGGGACAGATGGATTCACTGGGGAGAAATACAATAGATGTCATACAATAGAAGACTTAAAATCCGTCTCTCAAATGCGGGACGGATAGTACAAACTGACCGACTCCTGCCAAACAAACTGGTAAAGACGTATAAGTAGAGAAACGACAACAACCTACAGGATGTGTTCGCGGCCGAGGCTCAGCGAGGATTCCTGCAGCAGGACACAAGGGGACTTCCAAGCACATGGCAATGGCAGCCACCTCAAAATGAGTCGGCTACCACGCTCCCCAAGAGGGGCCTAGGGATCAGGAAGGACAGACGAAGCCGAAAACCAACACCCTCAGCATAACCAGAAGACACCCCACAAATTCACACTTGTCCACAGCCAAGGAAGGGGCATCAGATCTCAGCAGAATCTCCCGTGATCCCACCACAAGGGCCTGGGGTAGGGAGGCCCAGGAAGTACTGGGCACACAGGAGACGGGAACAGGGGGCCCAAAGGGGAACCCCCATTGCTCCAAGACAGCACGTCCAGGCGACAGGTGAAAGAACCGTGACAAGCAGTCCCCATGGTGCCCACCTCCAGACAGCAGACACCCGAACGCAGTGCCTCTGGGTCACAAGAGGGAAAAGGAAGGAGAAGTGGCCCCAGAGACAATGGTGGCAAGAAGAAGAGGTGCAAGATGGGACACACGGGGCCCTGCAGGACAGTAACAAAGAGAAGACACTCCACTGCTGCCTCAGAGAGCCGGGTCAGCAAGGCCACAGAGGGAAAGCCTACTGGGGAGAAGGAGGGCTTCCTGCAGTCGGAAGGTGTCTGGGCACCCAGGACACCCCCTCACTCATCCAAGATGATGGGGTGGGAGGGAGGCAGGGCCAGGCAGCCCCAGCAGCCGCGGTGCAGGAGGACAGCTTCCTGCCAGGGCCCCTGAGCAGCCGCCACCACCATGCAAGGCCGAAGGCCAGTGTCCACCCGGAGGCTCCCCTCACCTGGATGGGGGCCTGGACAGTGTCTCCTCTCTTCCCTCCAGGGCTCTTCCCCTCGCTCCAGCCACGTGATGAGATCCGGTTTACAACAGGGAATTCCTGCTTAGCGGGACAAAGGAGCAGGTCAGTCTTAATTATAGGCTCAAGGGGCTATTTGCTGGCATGGCAGTGGTCCTGGCTCAGACCGACAGTGGCGTGACCTGTCTCCTGAGCTTGGAGTAGAGGCTGGGGTGAAGTGCCCCACCCGGGGAGCGAAGCCTCCCAGGGGGGCAGTGCAAGTACTACAGGCCCTGCCCATCCCCAGGGGAGCAGGAAGCTGAGCACCTGCTTCTCAGTGGGAGACCAGGAAGAGTAAGGATCAAAGGGGTCAAAACAGCCCTGAGGGGAGACCCAGCTCACCCAGCGACACCAGGTGGCTGAAGTTCTCCAGCATCACGTGTCTGTACAGGGTCCTCTGCGCAGGGCTCAGCAGCTCCCATTCCTTCTGCGTGAAATCCACAGCCACATCCTCAAACGTCACAAAAGCCTGCAACACAAACCCAGGCCTGCTCACCAGGAGGCTGCGAGCCACAGCCTGGCCATGTGTGGGCAAGATGGCTGCATCCGTCCCCCAGCTTTGCAGGCGACCACCGGGTGCCAGACCTTCCACACTGCAGGCGGTGGTTCCCAGGGGCAGCCTGAGACGGACAGCACGTCTGCCCTCCTCCCCAGCCCGAGGACCTGCCTCGTCCTGCGGTGGCTGATCAGGCAGGTCACCTCCCCTAGAAGGCTGCTGCCTTGGCACTGTACCAACGAGGCAGCCACCAGGGCAAGTGAAGGGGTGGGTCTGTCCTGTGATAGCAAAGATGGGACATCTGGAAACGTCTCACCTCTCTGCCGGTCTTCCAGGGTCCCAGGGCCGCATTCCTGCTCTCCATGGAGAAGGTAAGCCCTCGGAGGGCTGCTCTGTGGGGAGGGAAGAGAATAAGAGGGTGCGTGGGTGCACCTGCTCCGTGTGAGGCAGGGCTGACCCTCACAGTGGGGAGTAGTCATGGGCACCAGCACGGCCACCTCCAGTGTCCTGACAGGGGCAGAGGGAGCCAGGCTACCTGCTGGCTCATCTCCAAGCTGAGGCCTGGGCGAGAGGCTTCAGTGCCACGGGAGCTGAGTGAGGATTTCTTACCATGCTCAGTGAGAGACGGCCTTGGGACCCCCCAGGGGAGCTCCTGCCTCTCAGGTCAGGTCCCAGAGCTCCAGGGGGCCTCATGACGGCTCTAGCGCCTCTCCCAGCCTCAGGCTCCATGTGCTTAAGTAACCACAGGGCGCAGACCAGAGGCCACCGGTACATGGTGTTGGCAGGATGCACAGCATGCTGCTAACCTCATACTGAAGCCCAGGGGGAGACGTGGGCAGGTAACGTGGGGGGTCCCCGGTATAGAAGCAATATCCCAAACCAGGGCAACCGCAGCCAGCCAGCTCACCCCCAGAACCTCTCCCACATTTGAGGGGTGTGGCAGCCTGTGTCTGCAGAGCTGATGGCAGGTCACACTGTGGAGGGCTTGGGGGCTTCTGATCAGAGGTGACCAGGCAGAGGCTTCCCCCCAGGACTGCTTCTCACAGCGCCTGGCCTACCTCCACCCCTCATACACTCAAGGTTGGGGGCCAAGCCTGGGGCCCAGCGGACAAATCAGTATTGGAACAGTTCCCAGTATCTCAACGCACCATCATCACGGCAGGCGGATGAGCTGTGATGAAGAAGAAGCCCTAAGACACAGAGTCGGCCTCACGTGCGGAAGCCGCTGCCATCTGGGTCCTGGTGCAGCAAAGCACCTGTGGGCACTTTACCGGGAGTCGGTGTGATCCGAACATGAGCCGGTCGGAAGGTGACACTGAAGAGTCATTAAACAATACGGCCACACATGGTGGCATTACAATGGGGCAACGGGTCCACAGAGGCTCGTCATACCGTCCTTTCACAATTTGTATTTTAAAAAATAACAGCGAAAATATGGTAATTTAACTGTCAAAGTGCAGAGCAAAACGATGTCATTAGAACGTTCTCCATATTGAGAAATACAGGCCTGGGTAAACGAAGGGGCCACGTGCTGGAGAGAGAATCCGAGCACTGGGCGGCGTACTAGCTTAGAGAGACTTAACAAGACATCGTGTAGAACCGGTCAGAAGGAAAAGCATTGAAATCCCCTATGTTCTGTATGGGTAATCAAAAAGATTTTTTAACATTTCTTCTTGTGATTTCTTTATACAGACTTTTTATACCCCCTCTGTTGCATGTCTATGTACTCAAAAGTCCCAACGTTATGCTCCTCTATGTACTTTCAAGTTTAAATATTTTATGTTATCTGCAGTCTAAGTCACTTTTTATTTCCTCTTCTCATTATTTGTTGCCAGGTCACAGAAATTCAAGTGATTTTTAAAAACCTGATTTTGGATCTTGTGAAGTTCTAAGTTCTCTTCTTAGTACAAGTAGTTCTATGATAGATCCCTTACGAGATATACTGTAGGAGAGCCAGGGAGAGGCTTTTACTTAGAAATAAAGTGAGAGGACAGACCTCCGGGCTCATTACAGGAGGGGACGAGAGCCCCCCCCCTTAGGATATTTTCTAAGTACACAACAATGTCTTCTGGGAATAAAGACAGCCGAACTTTTTTCTCAGTGCTTATGCCTCTTTTTCCTTGTTTGCCTAGATATTCTAGTATATTCTAGTATAACGCTGAGTGAGGGTGGGGAAGGCTGGACGGAAACACTCGTCCCTCATCTTCCAGGAGGGCACCTCACCACTCACGCACGCCTTTGCTGCTTCCCACCCGCAGGCACTGAGCTATTACTGTGCTATGTAGAGGGCACGGCTCGGAGCTCTCAGCGGAGTGAGACGCACTACCTACTGCCGGGAGGACAAGCCGGTAATAAACCCTTTCACCCCCAGAATGATCTACTCTCATTTCTTTGGTCACTGAATCCATAGTGAACTTGTCCAAGGCAGGACGCCCCACAAGACAACTCCATTAAAGTGGCAAATTAAACTGACTTCAGGAAATTAAGGCTCTGTCCCTTCTTGGGCATGAACTCCACGTGCCTAGAGTATATGATCCTGTGCACGTGCTGCAGGACTCCATCTGCTAAGGTTTGGTGAGCCTCTCTGACAGCCTCTGGGCTGATGCCTCACATGAAGGGGCATGAGGGGTGTTACAGAAACGCCCCTCAAATCCTGAGAAGTAACGTGTGCACAGACATTTCTTAAAATGCAACAATACAGGGGCAGAATAAATTTTATGATGCTTTACAGATTCTGTGTCTCTTAGAAATTGAAGGTGTGTGGCCGCTCTGCACTGAGCAAGTCCACTGGCACCACTTTCCCTACAGCACTGGCTCACTCATGCCTCTGGGTCACATTTGGCAATTCTCACGTTATTTCACACTTTTCATCGTTCTCCTATTTGTTAGGTGACCGGTGATCTTTGATGTTGCCACTGTAGTGCTTTGGGTGCCCCCTCACTGCACCCACGAGATGGCAGAGTCCATCAGGGGGCGTCCCGAGGGCTGTGCTCACTGGCGGTCCCGTCCCTCTCCCTCTGCTCAGGCCTCCCTGTCCCCTCACACACAGCAATGTACAAATAAGGCCAACGGGTTACCCGACAGTGGCCTCTAAGTGTTCCAGTTAAAGGTCACCTGTCTGTCTTGTAAACTGAAAAGCTAGAGAAGATTCAGATGAGGGAGGAGGGCATGTCAGAGGCCAAGATGGGCTGAGAACGAGCCCTTTTCACTGAAGACTGAGCCCAGTTCTCTAGGTATGAACACACAGAAAAGGTTCATGAGGGCAGCAGTGCTCCTCCACTGAGCCCCCATTTGAAAAGATGAAACAGCGTGTGGACGATATGGGGAAAGTTTCGCTGGTCTGGACAGGAGACCAAACCAGCCACAACATTCCCTAAGACGAAAGCCTGACCCAGAGCGAGACCCTCAGTCTCTCCAATCCTACGGAGCTCAGAGATGTGAGGAAGCTGCAGAAGAAAGGGCTGAAGCCGGCAGAGGTTGCCTGATGCAGTTTAAGGAGAGGAACCACCTCTGTAACATAAAAGTGCAGGGAAAGGGGCAGTGCAGATGGTGAAGCGGCACAAGATCTTTTCCGACAACTTCCAGCTGCGATCGCTGACGACGGGGGTACACTAAACAACAGGCTTGTAGTGTAGACAAGGCAGCCTTGCATTGGAAGATGTCATCTAGGACCGTGATAGCTGGAGATCGGAAGGCAGTCCGTTTGCAAACCTTCAGAGGACAGGCTGGCTCTCTTGTGAGGGGCTAATGCAGCTGGTGACTTTACGTTCAAGCCCATGCCCATTTGCCATTCTGAAAATCCTAGGGTCCTGGAAATTATGCTACATTTAGAAAAGATTCCTTCCAAATTTTACTTCTTCACAATGCAGCTGGGCACATAAGAGCGCTGACGGAGGTGTACTCTAAGGTGAACACTTGCAGGCTTGCTTACACATCCACTGGATGCAGCCCTTGGATTAAAAAGCGGTTTTGGGTTTTAAGTCTTATTATAGAAGAAGCACATTTCATAAAGGTCCAGCTGCCGTAGACGGCAATTGCTCTCAGGGATCTGGGCAGAGGAAAGTGAAAATTACTGAAAAGGATTCTCCCTTCTAGGTGTTATTGTAAGAATACTCAGGATTCCTGGAAAGAGGACAAAATATTGACATTTACAGACGTTTGGAAGAAGCTGTGCCTAAATTTTGCAAGTGACCTCAAGTGGTTCAAGACTACAGGGGAGGAAGTAACTATAAATGTGGTGCGAACTACAAGAGACCTAGGTCTCCAAGTAAGGCCTCAAGAGGGGACTGGATCACTAGAATCACAGCATAAACTTTAATGGACAAGCAGATGCTTTTTAGGCACGAACAAAGAGCTCTCTTGGGGTGGAATCTACCTGTGGTGCAGATGTCATCAGGGTAGCTGAAATGACAGAGAAAGATTTAGAATATTTTATAACCTTAGATGAAAATGCAGCAGGACAGTTTGTGACACTACTATTGTGAAAGTTCTGGTGTGGGTAAAATGCAATCGATGTGCGTCCCAAGCTAGAGAGAAATCGTTTGTGAAATACAAAATGGGACACAATAAAGATCAGAACATAATATAATAGAGAAATTAAAGAACAGGGAAAAAAATGAATGACAACAACTGCTGTGTCTTCAAGAAAATAATCAACATAGATAAATCCCTAGCAGATTTGTCAGGAATAAAAAGAAAGGACACAAATAAAGTCAGAAAGAAAAAGGAGAAATAACTAACACCACAGAAATTCAAAGAGTTCCATGGAAAATTGTATACCAGAAAACTGGACAAGCTAGAACACGTGAACTAATTCCCAGAAAAGTACAAACTTCCAAAACTGATATGGAGGAAAGAGAAAAGCTAGACAAATTACCAGTGAAATAAAATTGAATTTTTAATTTAAAAAACCCTCAAAAAATGAAAAGCCAGCTGAATTGTACCAAACACTCAAGGAAACGCTAATACGCATCCTTCCTAAAGCACTGCCAAAATAGAAGAGCAGGGGCTACTTCCAAACCCACTCTATCAGGCCAGCATCACCGTAAAAGCAAAACAAACACATTGCAACAAAACAGCATGAAAGACCAACAGCCATGGTGAACAGAGATGTGAAAATCCTCCACAAAATAATAGAAACCAAATTCAAAAACACAGCAAGAAGACCATCCATCACGACCACGTGCGATTTCTCCCAGGGAATTGAGGAGCAAAAATATTTGCAAATTGACTAACGTGATACACGACATTAATAAAAAAGGCTAAAAATGAAGTGATAATCTCAACAGATATTGAAAAATCACTTGAAAAAAATTCAACATCGATTCATGATAACAGCACTCAACAAAATGGATGTACAGAGTGCACACCTCAACGTAAGAAAGGCCACATAACACAACTCCACAGCTAACATCACCTGAATCGGGAAAAGCTGAAATATTTTTCTCCAAGATCAGGAAATAATCAAGTACACTCTTACCACTTTCATTCAACATAGTAGTGCAAGTCCTAGTCATGGCAATCAGAGAAGAGACAGAAGGCTTCCAAATTGGTGAGGAAGAAGGAAAACTGTCACTATTTGCAGATGACATGATATTATACATAGAAAACCCTGGAGACTTCACTAGAACACTGTTAGAAGGAGTAACTGGATCCAGCAAAGTTGCAGGATACAAGATCAATATACAGATATTTGCGGCATTTCTACATACTAACAGTGAACACAAGCAGAAACCAGGAAACCAATTCCATTCGCAACTGCATCAAAAAGAATAAAACACCCAAGAGTCACCTTAACCAAGGAGGTGAAACAGCTGTACTCTGAAAACTGTAAGACACTAAAGAAAGAAATCGAAGAAGCACCAATAAATGGAAATCTCCTCTGTGCTCCTTTATAGAAAGAAATAATATTGTCAAAATGGCCATCCTGCCCAAAGGAATTTACATGGTCAATGCAATCCATTTTGAAACACCAACGGTATTTTCCAGTGAACCACAGAAGACTCCAAAGAGCCAAAGCAATCTGGAGAAAGAAGAACAACGAACGGTGAGAACGGGGGATCATGCTCTCTGACTTCAGGCTACAGTACACAGAACACTGTGGTGCTGGCACAGAGCAGGCCCATAGGCCAATGGAACAGAACGCAGAGCCTACAAATAAAGCCACATACATTTGGTCAATTAATACACGACAAAGGAACCACAAGTATACAATGGGGAAAACAGGCAGTGTTGGGAAAGCTGGACAGCTACATGCAAGTGAACGAAACTGGATTATGCTTTAACTGCACAGAAGAGTAAACCCAAAATGCATTAGAGACCTGACTCTAAGACATGGAGCCATGACACGCTTAGAAGAAAACACAGGCACAAGGGTCATATTTATGGTTGCATTACTTAAAAGAGCCAAGTTATAGAAGCAACCAAACTGACAGAAGAACAGATAGACATGCTACATGTAGGCAATGGAGCATGACTGAGCCACAGGAAAGATATCCAGCCACTTGTGACAGGAAGGGTGGACCTGGAGGGTATGATGCTAAGTGAAACGTTACACCAGGCAGAGGAAGAAAACACTATATGACTTCACATATGATACAAAACAAAACGAATAGAATTCACTGCCAGACTCAGAGAAGGGACTGGTGGTTACCATGGGAAGGGAGGGTTTGGGATTGGGGTTGAAGCAGGCGAGGAGGACAGAGGTACAAAAACTCAATCATAACGAAACTAGCGGGGGAGGGAAAGCACAGCATAGAGCATACAGGCCACAGCTCTCTTCTATGTTTCTATGGCGATAGTAAATAGTAGTAATTACACTAGTTGGGGTGAACACTTAATAATGCAGGGAACTGCCAAATCACTACAGTGCAGATCCGAATCCACTGGAATATTATACATCAATTATTCTTCAGTAAAAAATCATGATAAAATTAAACTTTCAGATTTAAAAAATGAAGAATCAAACACTTTTAGAAACACATGAATCTAAAAGCCCAAGACATCCATCCCGCAAACCCCAAGAAGGATGACCCCAGAGAGCCTCACTGAGGTAGCAGAGCCCTCAAGCATGCTGACCGGAGCCAGAGCTGTAAGAACCCAGGGTCGGCAGGAGGAGGAGGTGAGGACAACGGCGGTGCTGGCCACTCGGGGAGAAATCGCCACCGTGAGCGGAAACCTGGGGAGAGAGGGCGCTGCCTGTCACCTGCACTGGCCACAGTCAGTTGTTCCGTCACACCGACAGGGCGGGAGGTGGTTCCCAGTTTGTGGCTCAATCACAGATTCTTAGTATCCTTACAAACATTTAGACAGTTCTGAATAAATGTTTCTCCAAATGCTGAGTGGCCATAAGAAAGCTGTCAGTGATTTAAAGAGGTGTTTTTTAATAATATCCACATTACAGTAGTTTTGTGGGGAAAGGGTCCATAGAGCTCCCTACACTGCTTTTCCCAAAGTCTGAATTTTTGGTTATATTATGAGCACAAATAGGGCCAGGTAGTCAGGTGAGTGGTGGGCGCATTATCTGTCTTCCTGGGCACATGGGTACAGGCAGCACAGAAGTAGATTACGGGGAAGAACCCAGAAGGTGGGAGGGAGGGAGTTGGGGAAACATACGGCAAACTCAGAGAGAGGGCCTGTCACCTCGTGGAGGAGACGCCTGTCCACACGTGGGAGCTGCACCTTCACCAAGACGCACAAGGAAAGAACAGGAGAGAGAAGTGAAAAGTACCTGGTGAACACGAGACAGTTCTCTTCCCAGGCCTTTCATACTAACGGCCCCGAGCACGGAATCGAAAGTGCACAGACGCTTTTGAGTCCACTAGGGAGAGTTCCACGGGACCGAGTAGCTCGTGAAATTACGGGGTTGTTAAACTTCTAGTGTGATAATGGGGCCAAAGATGAGTTAAAAGGCAGAGCCACCACACTCGCGCTCAGGAAGCCTGCTGCAGTGTCCGCAGATGAATGAGGTCTGACCGGGCACAAGACACGGTATGAAAATAGAAAGCTTAGGTTAGGGTGGGGCCTGGAGACACAAATAACAAACTGTTGGGCTGATGAGGGTATCAAGAGATTATACATTATATTTCAATTCATGTGTAAGCATTTTTCATTATAAACTTAAACATGGATTCTCTCTTCCCAAACAAACGGGAATGAGAGGAGAGTCCTCTCTGCAGGCCCAGAGTGGAGACCCCCACGAGCTCTGGCTGTTCTGACTCCCGCCCCCTGCCGACATTCCTGGGCGCCAACACGTGCAGAACAGGAACGGAGAGGCAGCGACGGCGGCTTCACAGAGTCAGCAATGCCTCACGTGGGAATGCCAGGCACACTGGGAACATTTAGCTCGTCCACTTATAATTCATTGAAATGTTGAGGAAACAAACCATCCTGGGGTGATGAGAAACTTTCATATACGGATTCGGATGATGGAGACTCAACACCTTATATTTACCAAAACTTTCTGAACTGCACCTTAAAATGAGAGCGTTTTACTGTGTTGAAATCATACCTCAGTAACACTGACGATTTCTTCCTCTGCAGAGCAGAGATTCCAGCCCTAAGCAGCAGGCTGGATGAGAGATAAACCGTGGATAGAGCACAAAGCCCAGGACCTGCACAGAAGCGTTGCTCAGGGAATGCTACCTGAACCGTTTTTCACATGGCCGGTTCTACACCAGGCTCGCAGTCGCCTGCCCACAGCACCGACAGGAGCGGGGACAGACGTGTCCTGAGCAAGGGGCTGGGATCTGGGGAAACGTTTCTCGCTGAGAGGCTTGGTGGCCCGAGAAGCAGCTGCGGCTCTGAGATCACACGGCACAGTGCAGCTCACAGGCCGTCAGTCACGGCCGGGGGAAAGCCCTCCTGGCTTGCAGCAGAGACGGTAACAGGCAAGGAGTACCCAACCCAGGCGGCTGTCCTCCCTACGCCCAGCGCAGTCCCCTCTCCTGTGGGCACAGAACTGGAGGCAGCAGAGCGGGTGGCTACAGGAGTGTGTCCTGGGAAATTCCCAAACCTGGGGTCCACGGCCGCCTCTTGTTCTGGGAAGAGACCCAGAATGTAGGCATCTGCACACAGCCTCTCCTGACGGGATGCTGACACTGATCAGAAAGTCTGTCCTCTTAATGCATCTGGAACAGAAAGTTTTAATAGTAACACTTAAACTATTATTGGGCATTCACTGTACCCCAGAGATGGAACACGTCACAACAGCCTTATGATGTGGTTACTTACCACCCTCCTTTTTCAGATGAGGAAGTTGAGGCACAGAGAGTTTAAAACAGTAACAAAGCCGAGGTCTGAAGTCTCACTGTAAAGCCCATGCTTCACACCAGTGGGCATGGCTAAGGAGATGCCCAGCATACACACATGGGGGAGAATGTGGATCAAACCAGAATATCTGTGTTCATAAGAAAACCACTGGCCCAAAGATGATATACTCTTCTTATGGTCCTATGCTGGCGAACAATGACTTAATGCCAAACCTGATGGTAGTTTCACCCTCCCTGGAAGAGAACCTTTAACCAGTCAACATGGAATTTCCTGCTCAGCACTGGGGAATTTACTGAGACCCCTTCTGTTCCCCGCCGGGCATCCTCGCAGAAAACAATGGATCCTTGGCCAGTAATTTCCTTTCCTCTGCTCCCTTTCCACCTTTAATAACCTTTCCTTTTCTGCAGCCCAAAGGGGTCTCCCTCCACTCACAGAGGCAATGCTGCCCACTCTTGAGCGATCTAATAACGCCCATTAGATTTTCAAATTTACTCAAATGAGTTCCACTTTTTTCAACACTTGCAAAGTGATGTGTCAGATGAAGCTGATGCATTCATGGGATAACAGTATCTCTACTACTGTGTTTTGCTCACAATTTTTGCCACAATAAGTTAAAACCATTTATTTCGCAGTCATCCCACAGGCCTACTGGTGTTGGAAAACCTGCCTGGCCTCACTACTCCTCCCACGCCAATAACCGAGGGAGTCGGAGTGATGCAGGGGGAGGAAGGGGTCGCCTCCTTTCCCAAAGCCACCCAACCGCCCTTGGTTGCCTGCCCCAAGTTGAACCCCAGCCATGTTTCCAAAACCTCTGCCAGGACACATGGACAGCCAGCCGCCTCTTCCCTGCTGGAGGAAGACTGCCCCAAGGAGACCCTGCCCCAACCTCGACTGCTGGCCCTCACCCAAATTAAATCACCCAAGTGACATCTGCCCCTTTGTTAGGCAGGAAAACAGGTTTGAGCAGGAAGGAAAGAGAGTTAAGGCCAGAAAAGCCACTGGCAGGGGCTCAAAGAGTTTACCTGTTAAAACTACAAAGCCAGAAAGGATGGAGTTAGTGAATTGGTCAGTTAAAGCCCAGAAGGCCAGCTTCACATGGAATGTTTGAATACTCCCCGGATAAAGGAAGTGTCTCGGCACAGGATATGTTTTCACTGTGTCACTGGGCTCACACCTTTGTAAGATTTACTTGAGCCTGCTGAAAGCCCCAGCTTATTCGGGAGAAATTCCATCCTGAGGCTAAGACTGCATTTTAATCAAACAGACAATGACTCAGCTCACTTCCTAGGCAGCACAGATGGTCTCGACTGATATGCTTCCAGGCAGGACTGCTGTCCTGGGAGGGAATCAGACGGGTAAATGTCTTGTGCTAAGTTAAAAGAAAAAACTTCATGTCTCATCAAAGATGAACATTCTGGAACCAGTGGACAAGTCCACACTCCAAGCCTTTTGTTATAGTCCTGAAAATCCTTCACCACAGACAAAACTCCAGACCCTGAACACTTAGGGGCGCACCTCTGTGGTCGCCTGCACTTTCTAAGTGTGTAGCCCTTCCCAATTTTTCACCGCACCTGTCTCTTAGGTAGCCCACACTCCCCTTTCTCCAAGTGTGCACATTTTTGCCTTAAATCAACTCTCACTACTACAATGCTCTGTCTCTATGCTTTTCCACTGTGTCTGTGCCACTTTGCTTTGTCATTGTGATCCTCTGGATTTAAGCTCAAACTTTCACGCCCTCTGCCCTATAACAGATAAGGAGGGGCTGCTGAGAGCTCAGATCTGGGCTCGCAAATCACTGTCACCTGGGTGCCACAGATGGCGCTGCAGCTCACGGTCATGCTCTCTAGTAACCTGCCTGAAAGCCCACTTATTTGTCTCTAGGACGTTCCCAGAACATAACCTCATTCCATCCTGTGCTCTGCGGCTCCCCCAAAGCCTGGGGTGGTAGGGACTCGGTTCCCACGCTATACAGATCCGAGTACACACTGGATGCAAGGTGACATTGGCTTAAGCAGTCAGCAGGGGATGCGACCCATGCACAGCAGAGGTTCAGTGAACTTCCTTTGTCATTCTCTCTGTCATTCCCTCACACTCTTGCCTTAATAAACTGCTTCCTCGAGAAGGGGATTGAGGGGTATTATGATCAGTTCACATGGTGTGTGGGGGTCCTGGGGAAGACAGTGTAGCACAGAGAAGACAAGTAGTGACTCTGGCATCTTTCTACACTGACAGAGAGTGACTGCAATGGGGTACGGGATGGGGTACACAATAATGTGGGAGAACATAATAACCAGATTGTTTTTCATGTGAAGCCTTCATAAGAGTATATATCAATAATACCTTAGTAAAAATATTGTATAAAAATATAATGAGATAAACTCCTCCCTCACCTTATACTGAGTTCTCCCACTCCGAACCAACTCCTCTCCCCCAAAAAATATGTCCCAACTGTTTGAGGGTAAGTACTATCTCGGAGGAGAACTGAATCAAGAAATTGCTTGTATTAAGTTCATCTTACAGAACATCTACAGGACAGACTACGGATGGTGACGTAACATCTCTCACCATATCTCAGGTCATGAGGCCACATATCATGAGACTGTTAGGCAGAAGAATAGATATGAGTGGGTGGGGTGGAAAGAAAATAAGGCCAGGAAAACCCACCAGGAGGGACTCAAAAGACTTGGACACTTATACTGTTAAGCCAGAAATGATGGATAGTTAAAAGAATTAAACAGTGAGGCTAAAAACTCCTGGAGTCACTTGGCCTGGAATTCTTGAATATTCCCAGATAAAAGTATCTCAGCATAGCCTCTGTCTTCATCTTGTCAATTACATCATGCCATTGTAACATTTACTGTGCCTGCTAAAAGGCCCAGCTTATGCTTTAACTTTACCCATATGCTGTTTTCTCCTCCTACAGCCCCTAAACTAGTAATTTGCAACCAGGGCAAGAGATAAGCATCATGATTAATTGTCAGGAGCCAGTCCGAATTGCCCACCTGATGGCACTGCCCAGATGCCCAGCAAGACGGAACCACAAAGTGGACTTCTGACAGGAACAACCCCGCTAACTCTCCTTATTATTATGGTATTTGGAAATGTTGCTATAGGGTATTTATACACTAAATTGGAAAACCAAATTTAAAATACCCTGGGAGAAATGCTAGAGGCAAGACCCCATTTCCCCCAGAAAGTAGGGACGGAATGAGAAGGGGAGGATGCAGAGAGAACTTTGGAAACAAGTATTAGGATATAATAAACAGGGGTGGTTTGAGTGGGTTCCAGTACCCTCTCCCCGTCCAACTCGGCCCTGAGAGGAATTTCTAAACACTACTAGACCTACTGGGTCCCAGGGAAAAAAATAGAACAACAAAGGAGAGCCAGCACGTATAACGGACGGGATAGTGTGGGTGGAAGTGCCTGGCATGACTGTACACACTCTCCCCATTGAAGAGATTTTCTTACAGATATTATTGTATATGGTTTAAAGAAACTCTCAAAAAGGACATGACCCTGCCCTCCCTGGGAAGAAAGGTGGCCTGACTGGGCCCCTAAGCCTTCAAATTCGTTGGTTATTACCCCCTTACCTCATCCCCCCAGGGGCAACGCTCTCGTCTCTATGAAACTGGGCACCTACCCAAGGGTACAGTTTCCAGTTCCCGCAATTACAATCAGGTTAGTCTTGGTACACTGCTTTGATGACAGACTGTTTTGATGTTTTTCTTTATATCTGCATGTAATGCTCTAGACCTAGAAAAATAGACTTAGCTATACTTACTAATTAAATGAATAGTAACCGTGGCTATTTTAGAATCAATAATAAGGAAACTGCAAGTAGGGCCCAAGCCAACCAGGTGTGAGGGAACATTGTGAGAATTAAGTCTTGTTTGTTCTGAAACCGCCAGGGATGCCAAGCAAGCACACGTGGAAAACATTAATAATTGCTAAGGCGCCAATAATCTCATCTCTTAAGATTGACCTTTATGTGAACATTTTTTTCCCAAAGAATCAAATGATCTAATCTTTATGACAGTGCATACTCAAAACATATATAACCTTGCTCCATTTCAATAAAACAGGCCAGGCTCAGCTCGGGAACTCTGCTACTGTCTGTGTCCTCATTCATTCATTCCGTCACCCGCAGACACCGTTCTTCCCTCAGGGACCCCTGGACTCGCTGGAGCTGGACTCTGCCAATTAATTTTGGAAACAAGCCCAGCTCTAAACAGCATCGTGACAACAGGAAGAATTCCAGCTTAAAACCAAGACTGCGTTTTAAAACGCAGGAAATTAAGCAGTACGATACTTAAAACAGTCTTTAGCAAACAGACAATGACTCAGCCACCTAGGGGGCGGGGCAGGCAGTCATAAGCTGACATGCTGGCAGACAGATGGTGCTACCCTAGGGAGAAATCAAAGCACTAAATTTCCTGTGCAGAGTTAATTTTGTAGAATTACCTGGAGGACAGAGAAGAGACTTAATATCTCATCACAGACGAACATTTTGGGACCACTTAACAAGTCTACACTCCCTAGCCTGTGACATTCGTGAAAAATCAATAAATTGGGAAACCCCCAACCCTTCAGCACGCACCGCTTTGAGGTCACCCACACTAAGTGCTTAGCCTTGAATGAATCTTAAAGCTTCCAGCGCCTCTTCTCTGAGATCGCCCACACCCCTTCCCGAGTGAGCACTTTCTCTAATTACAACTTATGCCCTTCAGGGTGCCTCGCCTCCCTGAGGTCGCCTGCACTTTATCCCTAAGTAAGTAACTTTAAAGAAAACCTCTTCTCTGCTTCACTACTTTGTCTCTGCCCTTCAATTCTCTGTTGCAGTGGGGGCAGGAATGAAGGAAAATAAACAACGCTCCCCTAAGGACACCACAAGTCATGCGTATGCCCAGCAACGCCCCAGCTTTTCCCCATTCTTGAAAGCCTGAAAAGACACAATCCTAAGACTACGAGTGAACCTTCTCTGAGGCTGCCCACAACTCCCCTTTCTTCGAGCGGCACTTTTGGACTTAAACATTTCTAACTGGTGCGATCAAATTATTTTGCTTTGTCTCTGCGCCCTTCCAGCGGTGAGCGTCTTTGTTACTTCGCTGTCATTCTAACCTGCAGACTGAAGCGCAAGCCTCCCCCCTCTGTCCTACTTCGGGTAAGCAGGGAAGGGCCACCGAGGTCTGAGTTGGGCTCACGAGTTCCCGTCGCCTGGGACACCGGGACAGGCCTCCCGCTGTCCGACCGCGCTCTTTAGAAGCCGCCCCCCAAATCTCCTTTCTTGGCCTTCGGGAAGGTCTCCGAACACGGCCGCACTCCGTGCAGTGCTCTGGCCTCCCCGATATGCTGGGGTGCTAGGCCGGGGTTCCCAGGCTGTGCAGACCCACGCGGACCCCGCATCCAGGTGACCCGGCCGTGCAAGTTGCCGAGGCACCTGCCCCCGCGGAGCTCAGCGAGCGCCCCTTTCCGCCCCCGGCCCTCCCTGCTCTCTGCCGCTGCTCACCGTTCTGGACGCCGCCCTCACCTCCACTCGCCCGACCTGTTCGAGGACTCCCTCTCCTCGGGCGTCAGGAACCCGCCCGCCCAGGCGGAGGCTCCGCCGAGCGCGCGGGGAGCGGCCCTCCAGACGCAGCCGCCCCACGACGCCGGGACTCCCCGGGCCGCAGCTCCCGGCCTTTCCCAGAGGCTCTCCCGGCGACTCGCCCCGTCTCCCCCTGGGACACGGACTCCCTGCCCCTGCGGCCTGCAGGCGCTTCCGGCCTCAGCACCCCTCCCCCGCCGCACCCGCACGGCCGGCCTCCTCCCCGCTCGGAAGAGCGAGCAGGACACGGGGCTGCAGGGCCCCGACTCACCCGGGGACAGACGGCGGGCGGGGACGGGGGCTCCGCGTCCTCGGCCGGATGCAGACGGAGGCTCTGCGCCTCGGCGTGGCCGTCCACCCGAGCACACTACCCAGGATCCCCCGCGCAGGCCGGGATTCCAGGACCCAGAATCCTCAACGGCCGCTCCAGGACGTCAGTACCCAGAATCCTCGGGGGGCGCTCCAGGAAGTCAGTAGCCAGAATCCTCGGTGGGGCGGTGCTAGGACGTCGGTGCAGATTCCCTGGTGGGCAGTTCCAACGCGTCTACACCAGTCAGGGGTGTTGAAACCTCGGCACCCAGAAACCTTGACGGGGCGGCTTCAGGACCTCAGTACCCAGAATCCTCAGGCCCTCTTCAGCTGTCCAGCACTAACCCGTACCCAGAAGCGCCAGCGCGGCACCGCCCCAGGACTTCAACACCCAGAATCCTCGGAGGTGTGACCAGTGGTGTCCAGTACGCAGAATCGTGGGGCAGCTCCACCTCCCGGGACTGCACCTCCCAGAGCCCTCCTTTAGGGCATGCCTGCACTTCAGACTGGAGTCCCCAGCCGCATGGGCTCTCTTTTGTCTCAGCTTGGAGCCTATGCTGTATGTGAGGAAGGCGATGGAGAGGATGGGTGCAGGCTGGCCGCTACCTCAGGGGAGTCTCAAGCGGTCTCACCCTCGAATGAAGGGAGTCCCCCTCCTGGTGGGGAGGCCACATCTGAGTCATGGCACCAATAAAAGGAGTGCCAATTCCTTAAGGGAAGAGACAACCACACCAGAAGCAGATATCCAAGCAAGAGATTCACTCAGTGGTGGCGAGTTTGCTGCCCGCTAGAGTGAGGGAGCAGCCCTGTGGGCTAGGGAGCCCTGCCTACATCTCCTGATAAGGCACTTTAAACCAGCTGATTGGTTATGGCGTCGTTGGGCTTAGCTGGCAGGACGTTATTGGTCTGTGTCACAGAGTTTTCTGCATAATGAGTGGGAAGCTGAACCTAATCTTGGGAAACTGAAACTTAATGGTTGCCATCTCTGGTCCAAAAGTGTGGTGTCGGGCGCCACTTTTGACTAACACTGTAAGAATAGAAATAGGTTAGCATAAGCATAGCCATCTTAAAGGCCTAGAAGCCATTTTCTGAGTATGTGACTTAGAAAGAAAAACTGGAACTGGGTAAGGCCTTGAAAAACAAGTTAATCATGAGCACCGGGTGGTGGGCAGCTGTGACCCTTGGTCAGCTAACCTTGGTCAGTAAATCTTACATACCAAGCTTATCGTGCAGAACCTCCCTAACCATTGAGGAGTAGTCTTACCCTGCCCTTGCTTAACCCCAGGATATATGTCTTGCAAGAATAATGTATAGTTATAGAAAATTGCTATGAGTTAAGTGCTTTGAAATTGCTATATAAACCCTTGGCTCTGAGTGCTCGGGGTCCTTGTTGAGACCCGCTGCGTCGGGGCTGACTTGGACCCCAACTAGTTGGCTGAATAAAGACTTTGCTTGAATTTACATCTCTATGCCTGTGTAGTTTGTTCTCTGGGGAAGCCTCGGAAGCCTGGACCCTAACATTTGGGGGCTCGTCCGGGATACGAGCAGCTTCCCTGAGAACAAAGGACAGCTGGAGGCAAGGTCTAATTGTCCGGACAGGGCAGTGTAATTCGAGGGTCGCCCCCTCGTGTCTGCATAAATCCATTATAAAGCGGGAGTCGCCATCCCGTGTATGGTCTCGGGTTAGTGGTCCCGAGTGAGGAAGTCCGGGCTGGTAGTCCCGGCCCCCAGGTTAGCGACCCTGGGTGAAGCCCAGGTAACCAATCCTGGCCCTAGGGTCCGAGTGACTCGGCCTTAGGAAGGCAAATCCGATCAGCAGAAAACTGGCGCCCGAGGAGGAAAAGATCGAGCTCGTCACCCTGCGGCAGTCCGAGTGGACGCCCTTCAGGAGAATTACGAGAGTTTCTGAGGACCCTGAAAGTGGTGAGTGTGGTGCGCACCAGAGTGAGAGAAGGACCGGTCCGAACGAGTGCGATCAGATGTGGTGTGTGTGCTTGGTGTTATCATTGACTGTTTTACTGTGTTTTGGTTTCGGTTTATATTTTTTTGCGCTTCTCATTTTAAGTTTCCTTGTTCTAAGGTTCTCCTGCTCTCTCCGTTCCTCCTTTCTGCCACTACATCATTCCCCGCGGGCACGGGTCGGGCAATTAAGAGCCATTAGGGCGCCCGCCGCTAGAAGACTCCCGTGACAGGATAAGGGGGTCACAGCCGCGAATCCCAGATAAATTCGCGTCCCCCCTGGAAGGAAAACTGTGCAACGACAGGCACTCGTTCACAAGCACATACAACAGTCATTTTGTTTGAAGTGGCATCTTCATCCTTCGCCTTTGTCTCCCTCATATTCTTTTTCCTTCTTTCTCACCATGGGTCAGACTCAGACGACCCCCTAAGTGTGTAAATGAATATATCTTTCTACCTCCGGATGGTATTAATGAAATTGATTTAAAGACAAGCGCTTGTGAAAATTGGGTATTCTAAAACTTCCAGAAAACCTGATAAAAAGTGTTAAGCATTAATGCTAATTTGAGTTTGCCTGAGGCGGGCATGTCCTTGTAGTTATCAGCTGCCTAAATTTACCTGAGGTCATTTAAGTCATGTTATCTGCTAAATCTTTTAAAAATAAAATGCTTAAAAGCTTGGCTTTGTCTAATATTCAGTAAAAGTCTTGTAAGTAATCTAGAATAGTTGTTACGAATGAGTGAACTAAATGACTGAAGCAAGTGAACCTCTTTTTAATTGTGTGTTACAGTGTGTATACCTACCTACTGCGTGAGGATCTTTGTAGAAACCTAAAACCTTAAAGTTTTGCTAAGTTAAGAAGATATACTCTATGAGAGATTGTGCTGTAAAGCTCATGGTTACAGAAATTATAAAATGTGTTCATAAATTTGTCAATCTAAAGAATGTTAGTTTAACAGTTTACAATGGCCTGCTTCTCGGTGTTCACTGGAAATTAAAGTTTCTAATGGTTTTAAGTTTTAATTAAAACTATTTAAAGTAATAAAACATTTCTCTATGCTAAAAAATGTATGTTTTAATAAGAAAAAGTATAAAGAATGAAAAGTCTTCTGCATGCTAAAGAATGTGTTTTGTGATAAAGAAAGTAACTTTGTTCTAAAGTACAGCTATTTGTTTAAAGAGAGAAAACAGCGTGGTGCCTTTTGTTGTGGAAGACCTGCTCAGCCTGTTGCTTTGGGGGGGAGGGTCAGGATGTTTAGAGATTAAGTGAGATAAACCCAGTCAAGCCGCAGGCAAGCCCAGGCTAATTCTCACCGGCTTATGTGCTTGGGACCATAGGGCAAATGAAGAATAAATTACTATATTCTTACAGATATAGTCGTGCCTAGTGAAATTAAAGCAAGTGAGTCTTGATATCAAGTGCACAGCAAAATTAGAATCTCGTTTCTAGTTAAACAGTTTTCTTTAACTGTTAGTCTGCTCTTAATGTTGAAAGATCAAAGCAGTTTCTCATGCTTAAAGTCTCAGTGAGTTGCCAGAATATTAAAAAAAAAAAAAAAATGAAATCGTAATATTAAAAAGACTAAAAGCTAAAGTTTGTTAACAACTGTATAAGCTTTATTTACCTTTGAAATATTTTGTTTTTGAAAACGATTGCATGGCCTGAGAAATTGAATTATTTATTCCATATATTTTTATAAGTGGAAAAATCTCTAACCAACAAATGATTAAAGTTGTTACTGATTATTTGTTTTCTTAATTTATCCTCCTAAGCAGAATGGTAACAAAGCTTTTTTCAGCTGATTAAATGCACTTAGTTAACAAACCAAAATTTATTCTTAAAAATTAAACTAGAATCTAGACAAGATTATGTTTCTCCCAGAAAAACAAGTTTCACTGTAAAAGTTTAAATGGACAAACGTGTGACCACTTTTGAGAAAGGTTGTAATAGATTTTTTTGACAACCACCAGGTCTTCTTGTTTAATTTATATGCTGTATGTTTTAAAAAAAAAAAAACATGGGGGATGAAAGGAAAGGAGCGACACATAGCAGCAATTAACCGGAGAGTTCCGCTTTATTAGGGAAAGGTGCTGGGTTATATAAGAAGGGGCATGAATTGATTGAAGTGTCACTTCTACGGAGCTGGTGGCTGTTGGCTAGGTGCTGGGATTGGGAGGGGAGCGAGAGGTGATTGGGCTTCAGGTGGCGCCGGCGGAAACCAAGGACCCCCGAAGAGAAGCCGGAAGTTTGCCATCTTACTAGTAGTAGTCCTTCAGAGGACTCTTCATATTTTTTTAATGCAAATGATCTTAGAGCTTTTAATAGAATTTGCATAGCAGCTTATATCTACTATTAAAGAGTAAAACATTCTTGAAGCTTTCAGAGAAGACCTGTAGACTTAAGCACTTTCTCTGCTTTTTTTGTATCTGGTCTTGGACACTTATGCTAAGTTCAAAAAAAAAAAGTGCTTTTACCTCTAGTTAACTCTGATATTTTCCAGAGGGCCCCTGGAACATGTCAGAAGAATTTTTTCTCATTAGAGAAAGTATTTGACTAATTTGGCTTATTTATCTGATATATATATTTATTTATTTACCAGGAAAGCACTGTCAAAGAGAATGATGCTAAACTTTGTTACTAAATGTTTTGTATTACAGAAATATCAGAATTTCCTTATGTCAACTGTCTTACAGTAAGCTCTCATCAGATCTTTAACCATTGTCATTTGTAAGTCTTTTGTCATTTATAGTATTATCCCTAAACTGGTAAAGAACTAGATTTCAGCAGAACAGGTATTAGTTACATAAGATTACATAAACTAAAGAAAATAATTTTGTGTCTTTTTGTTTCAAATGTTGCTGATAAAGTGTTTTAACCTTGTTCTCTTAAACTGACAACAGTTTAGTAAATGACTATCTTTATGAGCAGAATTGAAACTTCCTTCTCTCTACCTGATCCCTCCAGAGTTTAAAAACTTTCAGTGACTGTTTTTGTATTCCATGGCAGTATGTTTATTTGCATGAGTTCAATAAGAATCTGCTTTCCTTGTGAGAAGACTACTTAAGAACACTGGTTATACTGCCAGGGCTTTGACTAGAATGTCATACCTGAGAGACATGTGCATGGACTCAGATGTGAACAACTTTAAGGAACTAAGATTGACTTTATAAAGCCAACAAAGCCCCTTGGAAGAACTGGCCTGGTACCTTGCTTACAGAGTTCCCAGCAGCCTTACCAGGTGAGTAAAGAAGGTCACTTCCTGGCAGGTGCAGAGACCTCGAGAAGAGAAGAATTCATCCAAATCTACAGGTACTGCAGGCAAAGCCTGATGGCAAGTCTAGCTTGGCTGTCTGGCCTCAAGAGGCCTTTAAAAGTTCAATCTGAAATTCCTTACAAAAAGTTCCAGCAAAGCATATTTAAAAGAGCCTGTGTAATCAATTGCTCTTCTTGCTGCACTTGTGCAAATGATCAAGCCAGCTGTTAATTATTTTCTTAACCTGGTTACTTCTAATAAAAATGAGGGTGATTTTAGAGAAAAGTATTGTTTCAATAACTGCAGCCTCCAGAATAGAAAATCCAACTCCAGATGTTGCTACATAACCTAATAACACAATTTGTTTTATCTTGCCTAGAAGCCACAAAACTGCAAATAGTAATAGAAGCGCCAGCCTTCTGAAGCCCTCTCAACTGACCAGTAATAGAGACCTAGCTGCACCCTTTACTGCACCCCCTTCTCAGCACGAAGCAGCCAGAGCGGTCATCGCCCCTTTTCCCTAGCAGCAGCTAGAGTCCCTATCTGTAGAAGACAAAGACCGAGACTCACTTTATCCTCTGCAAGTAGGCAAAGAACCTGCATTGAGAGAGTTCCTGAAACTTACACCTCCCTCTGCAACAGGACAGAAGTAATCAGCACCACCTCAGCTTATTCTAACAAGTAGTAGGCCCGCCAAACCGGAGTCACTCCATGTGTTACCTTTATCAAAGAACGCATTAGCACCGTGCAAATCAGAGTGTTGAGACAGAACTATCAGAGTGTTAACCAAACAGATGACCCCTAATTTCATGATTGAAATAGATACAAGAAGAAGAGGGGAATGTAAGAATAGAAATAGGTTAGCATAAGCATAGCCATCTTAAAGGCCTAGAAGCCATTTTCTGAGTATGTGACTTAGAAAGAAAAACTGGAACTGGGTAAGGCCTTGAAAAACAAGTTAATCATGAGCACCGGGTGGTGGGCAGCTGTGACCCTTGGTCAGCTAACCTTGGTCAGTAATCTTACATACCAAGCTTATCGTGCAGAACCTCCCTAACCATTGAGGAGTAGTCTTACCCTGCCCTTGCTTAACCCCAGGATATATGTCTTGCAAGAATAATGTATAGTTATAGAAAATTGCTATGAGTTAAGTGCTTTGAAATTGCTATATAAACCCTTGGCTCTGAGTGCTCGGGGTCCTTGTTGAGACCCCCTGCGTCGGGGCTGACTTGGACCCCAACTAGTTGGCTGAATAAAGACTTTGCTTGAATTTACATCTCTATGCCTGTGTAGTTTGTTCTCTGGGGAAGCCTCGGAAGCCTGGACCCTAACAACACTAAGGATTGCTCGGATCTGTTATGGGGCAGCTTTGCTCCCCTTTGCTTTCTTGGGTTTGGAGTCTTCTTTTCCTCTCCTCCTATTTTGTCATTTTTCTTCAGAGCTCCTTTTCTCGAGCTGAAATTCTGTTCTTGACACACTGTGGAGCATGAAGCTCTCGTGGGGAATTCCCTCTTGTTCCTTGGGCTGCACTTTCTCCGAGCTTTGGTTCTTTGTGTGCTGCATTCTTGGTTCCTTTTCCCTTTGGGGCGGGGGGAGAGGAACTGGAGAATGTTTGCACGGCTTCCCTTGTGCTCTTTCCCCACCTTTTTGGCTATCAGGGCACGACCTGCTTTCCCTGCTGCGGTGGGGGTGACCTCTTGATTTCCAGCCCACACTGTCTGACATAGGTGGGGTTTCCCTCATGAGCGAGTTGTTTGAGGTCCCGGTATTTTGTGATCTTGTATTTTTAGTAGTCTGGTATCCAGATGGAATCGCGGGGATGGGCATGGGGCAGGGAGAGAGGTCCACTGAGGGGACAGAATCTTGTTCACATAAATACAGTGTTCTCACTAAGCAGATTTGAGCTAGGTCCTCTATTCTTTTTCTTTTCTTTTAAAGATTTTGGTTTTGTTCTAATAGGTGAATACTAGTCCTTTGTCTGTGTGTGTGTATCATGCTTTCATTATCCATTACCCATCAATGGAGACTTTGGTTTTTGTGTTTCTCGGCTATTGTAAATAATGCTGAAATGAACATTGGAGTGCAGATATCTTTATAAGTATTTTCATTTGTTAGATTCCCCTGAGGAAGGCGCCGCCCCAAATCACTCACCAAAGACGTTTCTTGATGCAACAAGCAAGAGGAATTTATTCGGAAGCCAACTAGTTGGGGTCCAAGTCAGCCTGTCGCAGCAGGTCTCAACGAGGACCCTGAGTACTTACAACTAAGTGGTTATATACGATTTTCTGAGGCATTTAGCCCTAGAGATTTACCATGGTTACAGATTATGTTGTAGTAACAAGATAACAATACTATATAGCAAGATAACAATACTACAAAGGCAGTAATTTTTCAAACCTACGATTTCTGAGTTGGTGCCACGTCCTGGGGGTGTAGCAAGGTAGGGTCAGCTTTTATGTTTAACTAACCGAAAGGTTAGCGCTGCCAGCAGTCATGATTGATTAACTTGTTTTTCCAGAGGAGTTACCTGGTTTCAGTTGTTCCCTCTGAGTCATATATCAGAATGGCTTTTTGGGCTTCAAGATGGCTACTCTTAGGCTAACTTATTCCCCAGGGAGGTTGGGGTCCTACACATTTTCTTCAGATAAATACCCAGAGGTGGAATTACTGGATCATATGGTATTTCTATTTTTTCTTTTCTGAGGATCCTCTATGCTGGTTCACATAGTGGCTGCACTGGTTCACACTCCCCCTGGCAGGGCACAGTGGTTCCTTTCCCCCGCATCCTCGCCAATGCTTCTTATTTCACGTCTTGTTCATGCTAACCATTTTAACAGGGGAGAGGTGATATCTCACTGTACTTTGAACTTGCATTTCCCTGTTGATTAATAATGTTGAGCATCTATTCACCTACCTGCTGGCCATCTGTATGTTGTTTTTGGAAAAATGCCTATGTTTCTCCCCCGTTTTTTTTTTTATTTATTAAGGTTTCATTGATATACAATCTTATGTTCGGATTTCACATGGGCAACATTGGGGTTACTGCATTCCCCGTATTATCAAGCCCCACCATTACCCATTACAGTCACTGTCCATCAGCATAGTAAGATGCTACAGAGTCACTACTCTTCCCTGTGCTATACTTTCTCCACATGCCCCCCTGTATTATGTGTGCTAATCATAATGCCCCTTAAACCTCTAATCCCTCCCAACCCCTCCACCCTCCCCATTTCCTTTCCCATTAGTAACTCTAAGCCCATTCCTGGGTTCCGGACTCTGCTGCTGTTGTGTTCCTTCAGTTTTTGTTTTGTGTTATACTCCACAGATAACTGAAATCATTTGGTACTTGTCTTTCTCTGCCTAGCTTATTTGACTGAGCATAATACTCTCTAGCTTCATGCATGACCCAGCTATAGACTGCATAGTAAAAGGCAAGAAGAATTCCATCTTAACGATAAGATTGCATTTTAACACCCAGGAAGTTTAAGAGGCAAGATTCCTTAGCAAGTAGACAATACCTCAGCCTACCTTGGGGGCTGGGCAAGCGGCCTTTTGATATGCTCCCAGAACAAGGTGCCGGTATCCCAGAGAGAAATCAAGGCAGGAAATTCCCTATGTTAAGTTTTAATATTCAGAGGCCACATAACAAGACCTTCCCCAAGGCTTTAGAGATAGTCCCCACCTTTTTGGACAGGCTCTAGCACAACACCTCAAATCCCTTACACTCTTGAGCTCCACCATCCTTCCATACATAGATGATCTTCTCCTGTGCAGTCCCTCCCTACAAATCTCTCAACAAGATACTACTCTCCTTTTAAACTTTCTCTCAGAACACGGCTATCAGGTTTCACCCTCCAAAGATCAGCTGTCTGCCGCTCAGGCCAAACACCTGGGAGTTCAGCTCTCCCCGGGCTACAAATCCATTACCATAGACAGGAAAAAACTTCTCCAAACCATGCCCATTGCAAACACCAAAGACACCATCACTAACTCCCAAATGGCAAGGAACAGACACAGTAATCCTTTCCATGCCAACTGCAGTTAAACTCGAGGTTCCTCCCCATTTGATGCACAACTCCCACCTTAAGCCCTTTGTCTCACCTTATTCCCCGGCCACCAAATCTCCCCCAGGTTCCTACTCCTCCACCCTGATGGGACCTCTTACTCTCTGCATTTCGTGACGTTCATCTCCACTTCCACTCATCACAGAAGAAGTTTCTGCCAGCACGGAGTCCTAAGACCTCCCTTAAAACCGTCACGCGTCATGCTTCAGGATTGTGATCCCTGGTCTCAACACTTATTCTCCCACCAGACATATCTTCCCAACACCAGCCCTTTCTTCTCTTTCAGGCTATCCAAGAGATTTCACCATCAAGGAATCCCTTTGCCCTACAGGTTGCTTTGCTGCCTACACATATGTCCCCAAAGAATGCTATAATCCAGCCACCCTATGTGAACGTGGCAATTGGCCAAAATGCAAAACATTTCTAACCAGACCTTGAACCAGCTTGTATTACAGGGTTACCAACCCCTCTCCAAGGACGATGATCCTTACTAAATCTGAAACACACCATCGCCACTTCAGATCAAGGGCTCATCTGAAGATCGCCCCCCATCAATACAAAAATGACCTTCACCCCTAATCACCAGGAAGCAGTTACTGAAGGCTGACGCTCACCCCTTCCCAAATCCTCTACCACTTATAAAACAGAAAACGGAGGAACTTAAGAATATAGTAATTCAGGGAGCCAAGATAGCAGGGTGAGTACAGCAGCAGCAATCTCCTCCCAAAAACATATACATTTTTCAAAATGCAACAAATACAACTATTCCTAAAAGAGAGACCAGAAGACACAGGACAACAGCCAGGCTACATCTACACCTGCGAGAACGCAGGACTCCATGAAGGGGGTAAGATACAAGCCGGCGCCCGGTGGGACCCGAGCGCCCCTCACCCCAGCTCTCGGCGGGAGGAGAGGAGTCGGAGCGGGAAGGCAGAGGGAGCCTAAGACTACTAAACACCCAGCATCAGCCATCCGCAATGGAGCACAGACACACAGAGCGAGGATTGTGGGATACTAGGTACACAGGACAGTAAAACCTGTGGGCGGGTCCCCGCAGCCAGCACCCCTGGGACAGAAAAAGTGAGTGGTTTCTGAAAGTCTTAAAGGGACAGGGGCCTCACAGCTGGATGGTAATGTCCCAGAGCACACAGCCCAGCAGCTGGGAGTCCCAGTGAACTCTGGGCACCCTAACCTCCAGGGTGGCAGTGCAGCTCTGAGACCCCTCACAGCAATAAACAGCCCCCCATCTGTTCCCCCTCCAGTGTGGCCTGGCCAGAGCAGGGGAGCAGCCTGAGGCTGGCCACGCCCACAGAAAGGGAGCTTCCTCCATACCGGCTGGGCAAGAAACAGAGACCTATCTATGTGCAACCGCCCAACATGAGCCACTAGGGGTCGCCATTGTCCCAGGAAAGGAAGGCCAGGAGCGAGTGGAAAGGGTCTTGGTTCTCCCAGCTGACAGACGAGCCAACAGCATACCACTGCGTCTGTCACCATGAGAAGGCAGAGGAATTTGATCCAGACCAGACTAACCCAGACATCCTTCACACCCCCCCCTGAGAAGTCACCTGGGGAGATAGATTTAACCAATCTTCCTGGAAAAGAATTCAAAATAAAAGTCAAAACCATGCTTATGGAATTGCACAGAAACATGCAAGAGCTAAGGACAGAGAATACAGAAATAAAACAATCTCTGGAAGGACTTCAAAGCAGAATGGAGGAGATGCAAGAGGCCATTAATGGACTAGAAATCAGAGAACAGGAACCCAGAGAAGCTGATGCAGAGAGAGATAAAACGATCTTGAGGAATGAAAGAATCCTAAGAGCACTATGTGACCGATCGAAATGGAAACTATCCGCACTACAGGCGTATCAAAAGGAGAGAGAGAAAAAGGGATAGAAAGTGTCTTTGAAGAAATAATTGCTGAAAACTTCCCCAAACTGGGGAAGGAAATGGCCTCTTAGACCACGGAAGCCGACAGAAATCCCATGACAAGGGACCCAAGGACAGCAACACCAAGAAATATAATAATTAAAATGGCAAAGATCAAGGACAAGAACAGAGTATTAAAGGCAGCCAGAGAAATTAAAAAAAAAAGGTCACCTACAAAGGAAAACCCACCAGGCTATCGTCAGACGTCTCAACAGAAACCCTACAGGCCAGAAGAGAATGGCATGATACATTGAATGCGAAGAAACAGAAGGGCCTTGAACCAAGGATACTGTATCCAGCATGACTATCATTTAAATATGAAGGAGAGATTAAACAATTCCCAGACAAGCAAAAGTTGAGGGGATTTGCCTCCCACAAACCACCTCCACAGGGTATTTTAGAGGGACTGCTCTACATGGGAGCACTCCTAAAAAGAGCAGAGAACAAAACACCCAACATATGAAGAATGGAGGAGGAGGAATAAGAAGGGAGAGAAGTAAAGAATCAGCAGAGAGTGTATGTAAAAGCTCAATAAGAAAGTTAAGTTAGACAGAAACATAGTAAAGAAGCTAACCTTGAACCTTTGAAAACCGCAAATCTAAACCCTGCAATGGCAATAAGTACATATCTTTTAATAGTCACCCTAAATGTAAATGGACTGAATGCACCAATCAAAGGACACAGAGGAATAGAATGGAGAAAAAAGAAAGACCCACCTATATGCTCTTATAAGAGACTCACCTCAAACCCAAAGACATACACAGACTAAAAGACAAGGGATGGAAAAAGATATTTCATGCAAACAAGAGGGAGAAAAAAGCAGGGGTTGCAGTACTAGTATCAGACAAAATAGACTTCAAAACAAAGAAAGTAACAAGAGATAAAGAAGGACATTACATAATGATAAAGGGGTCAGTCAAACAAGAGGATATAACCATTATAAATATATATGCACCCATCACAGAATCACCTATAAATGTGAAACAAATACTAACAGAACTAAAGGAGGAAATACACTGCAATGCATTCATTTTAGGAGGTGTCAACACACCACTCACCCCAAAGGACAGATCCACCAGACAGAAAATAAGTAAGGACACAGAGGCACTGAACAACACACTAGAACAGACGGACCTAATAGACATCTATAGAACTCTACATCCAAAAGCAACAGGATATACATTCCTCTCAAGGGCACATGGAACATTCTCCAGAATAGACCACATACTAGGCCACAAAAAGAGCCTCAGTAAATTCAAAGAGATTGAAATCCGACCAACCAACTTTTCAGACCACAAAGGAATAAAACTAGAAATAAATTGTACAAAGAAAGCAAAAAGGCTCGCAAACACATGGAGACTTAACAACATGCTCCTAAATAATCAATGGATCAACGAGCAAATTAAAATGGAGATCCAGGAATATATGGAAACAAATGACAACAACAACACAAAGCCCCAACTTCTGTGAAACGCAGTGAAAGCAGTCATAAGAGGAAAGTATATAGCAGTCCAGGCATATTTAAAGAAGGAAGAACAACCCCACATGAGTAGTCTCATGTCACAATTATGGAAATTAGAAAAAGAAGAACAAATGAGGCCTTAGGTCAGCAGAAGGAGAGACATAATAAAGATCAGAGAGGAAATAAATAAAATTGAGAAGAATAAAACAATAGAAAAAATCAATGAAAACAATACCTGTTTCTTTGAGAAAATAAACAAAATAGGTAAGCCTCTAGGCAGACTAATTAATAGAAAAAGAGAATCAACACACATCATCAGAGTCAGAAACGAGAAGGGAAAAATCACGATGGATCCCACAGAAATACAAAAACTTATTGAATTATTAGAGAATACTATGAAAACCTATGTGCTAACAAGCTGGAAAACCTAGAAGAAATGGACAACTTCTTAGAAAAATACAACCTTCCAAGACTGACCGAAAAGAAACAGAAAATCTAAATAGACCAATTACCAGCAATGAAATTGAATCAGTAATCAAAAAACTTCCCAAGAACAAAACCCCTCGGTCAACTGGATTTACCTCAGAATTTTATCAGACATACAGAGAAGACATAATACCCATTCTCCTTAAAGTTTTCCAAAAAATAGGCGAAGAGAGAATACTCCCAAACTCATTCCATGAAGCCAATATCACACTAATACCAAAACCAGGCAAACGCTCCATCAATAAAAAAACTACAGATCAATATCACTGAGGAACATAGATGCAAAAATACTCAACAAAATATTAGCAAACCAAATTCAAAAATACATCAAAAGGATCATACACCATGACCAAGTGGGATTCATCCCAGGGATGCAAGGATGGTACAACATTCAAAAATCCATCAACATCATCCACAACATCAACGAAAAGGACAAAAACCACATGATCATCTCCATAGATGCTGAAAAACATTGGACAAAATTCAACATCCATTCATAATAAAAACTCTCAACAAAATGGGTATAGAGGGCAAGTACCTCAACATAATAAAGGTCATATATGATAAACCCACAGCCAACATCATACTGAACAGCGAGAAGCTGAAAGCTTTTCCTCTGAGATCGGGAACAAGACAGGGATGCCCACTCTCCCCACTGTAATTCAACATAGTACAGGAGGTCTGGCCATGGATATTAGACAAAACAACGAAATAAAAGGAATCCAGATTGGTAAAGAAGAAGTTATATTGTCACTATTTGCAGATGACATGATATTGTACATAAAAAACCCTAAAGACTCCACCCCAAAATCACTAGAAATAATATCGGAAATCAGCAAAGTTGCAGGATACAAAATTAACACACAGAAATCTGTAGCTTTCCTATACACTAACAATGAACTAATAGAAAGAGAAATTAGGAAAAGATTTCCATTCACAATTGCACCAAAAAGAATTAAATACCTAGGAATTAACCTAACCAAGGAAGTGAAGGACCTATACCCTGAAAACTCTAAGCCACTCTTAAGAGAAATTGAAGAGGACACTAACAGATGGAAACTCATCCCATGCTCCTGGCTAGGAAGAATTAATATCGTCAAAATGGCCATCCTGCCCAAAGCAATATACAGATTCGATGCAATCCCTATCAAATTACCAACAGCGTTCTTCAGCGAACTGGAACAAATAGTTCAAAAATTCATATGGAATCACTGAAGACCCCGAATAGCCAAAGAATTCCTGACAAGGAAGAAGAAAGTGGGCGGGGTGGGGGGGTGTCTCACTCCACAACTTCAATCTCTACTACAAAGCCATAGAAATCAAGACAATTTGGTCTTGGCACAAGAACAGACCCACAGACCAGTGGAACAGAATAGAGACTCCAGACATTAACCCAAACATAGATGGTCAATTAATATATAATAAATGAGCCATGGACCTAAAATGGGGAAATAACAGTCTCTTCTACAGATGGTGCTGGTAAAACTGGACAGCTACATGTAAGAGAATGAAACTGGGTCACTGTCCAATGCCATACACAAAACTAAATTTGAAATGGATCAAAGACTTGAACGTAAGTCATGAAACCATAAAACTCTGAGAAAAAAACATAGGCAAAAATCTCTTAGACATAAACATGAGTGACTTCTTCTTTAACTTATCTCCCTGGGCAAGGGAAACAAAAGCAAAAATGAACAAGTGGGACTATATCAAGCTGAAAAGCTTCTGTACAGCAAAGGACAACATTAATAGAACAAAAAGGTATCCTACAGTATGGGAGAATATATGCATAAATAACAGATCCGATAAAGGGTTGACATCCAAAATACATAAAGACCTCCCACAACACAACAAACAGAAAGCAAATAGTCCAATTAAAAAATCGGTAGAGGAGCTGAACAGACTCTTCTCTAAAGAAGAAATTCAGATGGTCCACAGACACATGAACAGATGCTCCAAATCGCTTGTCGTAAGAGAAATGCAAATTTAAACCACAGTGAGATATCACCTCACACCAATAAGGATGGCTACCATCCAAAAGACAAATAACAAATGCTGGCGAGGTTGTGGAGAAAGGGGAACCCTCCTACACTGCTGGTGGGAATGTAAATGAGTTCAACCATTGTGGAAAGCAGTATGGAGGTTCCTCAAAATGCTCAAAATAGAAATACCATTTGACCCAGGAATTCCAGTTCTAGGAATTTACATTAAGAATACAGCAGCCCAGTTTGAAAAAGACAGAGATGCCCCTTTGTCTATCACAGCACTATTTACAATAGCGAAGAAATGAAAACAACCTAAATGTCCATCAGTAGATGACTGGATAAAGAAGATGTGGTGCATATACACAATGGAATATTGCTCAGCAATAAGAAGAAAACAAATCCTACCATTTGCAACAACATGGATGGAGCTAGAGGGTATTATGCTCAGTGAAATAAGCCAGGAGGAGAAAGACAAGTACCAAATGATTTCACTCATATGCGGAGTATAAGAACAAAGGAAAAGTGAAGTGTAGGTTGCCATCCATAGATCATTCTGTTTCGGTGGGAATTGACTGTCTTCCTTGGAATCTGTGGTGCAGGCCGCAGCTCACTAAATCTAAACCGAGATCTGTTTCTTGTTATCTCTACCCCCTCATTGCCTGGCGCCAGGGAGGACTTTCCCCAGCGACCTGGAGGCAAATACATTCCTGGAGTAAAGCATGTTAATCACTGTGTCTAGAAACTTGTTCACCCACTCAACAATGTGATGCCTGGTCAATAAATATGAGAGGTGCCTTTCCAGCACCACTCTCGAGCTGGCGTGCCTCGAGTCCCCTGGCTGGCCCACTCAGGTCTTCAATATCTGATCACATTGCCTCCTTTATCTGTGGGTCAGAGATGGAGAAGAGGCCAACACTGAAGGAACAAAACATCAGCAGAATCACAGAACCCAAGAATGTACTAACAGTTACCAAAGGGAAAGGGACTGGAGAGGAAGGGCGGGGAAAAAGAAAGGGGGCATTACGATTAGCATGTACAGTGTGGGGGGGTATGGGGAGGGCTGCGCAAAGAGAAGACAGGTGGTGATTCTACAGCATCTGGCAACGCTGATTGACAGTGACTGTAGTGGGGGGTGGGGGGGGACTTGAGGGGAGGGAGCCTGGTAAACACAGTGTTCTTCATGTAATTGTAGATTAATGATACCAAAAAAATAATCTCCTGCATTTGCCCATGTCTCCTGAGTCATTCTGGGGTAAGGAGGGAAGCGGTGAGATACCCTTTCAATAGGTGTCATAGAAAGTACCTTGTGAGACTATGATGTTAGAAACCATTTACAGAATTAAAATGAAAATTCAGAAGTTTGTGGAAATTGGGCACAGTTAAAAAACAAACGGATCAAAGAAGATAAAAAGGAAATTGCAGATTATCAGTGCCCCATTCTGAGAAGACTTTAAACTAAAATGCACACACTCTTTTCAAGTCATGGAGCTGTAATGAACTTGTACAGTGGACCTGGGTGGGAAGGGCCTGGAGAGATTTTCCCCAAGGTAGGAAGGGCCAGGGCCAGCACTGGGCAGCAGGGACTGCCCAGCAGACGGGCCAGTGTGCACAGGGCAGAAACCAAGAGAAGCAGGGCTGCAGTGTAGCTTTCACTTTCTTTACTCAGGTGGTCTTACAATGGCCCATTAGAAATTTCTTTTATTAAGGTATGACTGATATACACTCTTATGGAGGTTTCACATGAAAAAACAATGTGGTTACTGCAGTTATCTATATTATCAAGTCCCCCCCACACCCCACTGCAGTCACTGTCCATCAGTGCAGCAAGTTGCCACAGCTGCGCTATGTCCCTTCTCTGTGCTACACTGTTCTCCCCGTGACCCCTCACCCTGTGTGTACTAAACACAATACCCCTCCGTCCCCTTCTCCCTACCCCCCGCCCTCCCACACCCCTACCCTGTGGTAACCACTAGTTCCTTCTTGGATCTCTGAGGCTGCTGCCATTTTGTTCCTTCGGCTCTGCCTCATTGTTATACTCCACAAATGAGGGAAATCATTTGGCATTTGTCTTTCTCCCACAATGGCCCATCTTTACTTAGACTTTATTTCCTGCAAATTTGATGACATCCTGTAGCTACTGGTATTACAACTGCCAAGGGGACCACCTTACAAATTATACTTAATAACCTGAGGCTGACCTATAAAGATGAGTCTCTGCATATAATGACTTTCAGTTGCTACAGCAAAAGTCAGTGGCTCAAATATTGACTGTAACATCCTGAAGCCTGGAAACATTGACTGAGAAAGAATTAGAGTTGTCAGGATGTCCTGTACCTGGCCATCACCTCCTTTTAAGTAGCAATGTTGGATGGGTCATGGAATGCCACTAGACTGTCCCAAAGGGACACCTGGGGAACATGCCCAGCCCCGCACTAGAGGACTGATCACACAGGCAGCTACAGATCCTCTGGGTTTGGTCTTGTGACTGCCGGCAAATTGTGCACATCGGAAACACAAATCAAACTGCTCTAATCCCCTAAACCCCCTTCCTCCCCTCGATGTTACCTGTCTTAGCCATGTTTTCAAGGGAAATCTGTACCCATTATGTCCATGTCCCTACATCCTCTTTTTCCCTAAATCCATTGCATAGTAGCCTCTGTCTTTGCCACTAGGATGAATTACACTCTCCGGGCAGGGAGGCACTTCCCAAGTTGCCAGAATCAGTGCTCATTTCAGGTCTGTGTTAATGACTTAACTGAGGCATTACACAAAATTGATTCTCCCTTCTAACCTCAGTACCCTTGACTTAGACCTCACCTGCACCCCCTCGGCTATATTGCCCCAGTACCTCTAGCTGCCAACAGTAAACACTACCTGTGCGTTTTGGTGGGCCCAGTCCCACGGGTTCCTGTTTAATTCTTGTTGTAGGCCAAATTGTGCTGGAGGCCAAGAGTTCGAGCTTTAAAAGCAGACACCGGAGTCTGAATCACAGCTCTTCCGGTACGTTGCTGAAAGTGCCTGAACAAGTTGCTTCCCCACTCTGAGCCTCAAATCCCCATTATGAAACCTGAATAATGATAGTAGTCCTCGCTATCCCTGTCAGGTGGGTTTAATGTGCTGCATGGCAAGTACCTAGCATCCGGTGTTCACCTGAAGAATTGTACTACCACCCACCCTGTCACCCAGCGTGTCCCCTCCGCACATCCCCTGCCTTTGTCTTCCCTAAGGCTGGGTGCAGCTCGTGCCTGGGCTGTTGCCGTGGTCCGGTCTCCAAGCTCACCACATCCAGCTCACCCTCCACATTCTCACCACAGCGGAATTTCTGGCACAAAGTCAGATTGTATTTCACTCTTGCGTTTATACCGTCACTGTATTTTGTTCAGATAATTGTTCTACACTTGTCACCAAATATTGTAAGTAATTTATGCAGCTCAGATGCCTGTAAGTAAACCGTGAGCTTCTAACAGGGAACTAACAGTCTTGGTCATCCTCATGTGATGCAGGGCAAATGTTGAATGATAGATGCTGGATGGACAGATAAAAATCCAGGTCTCTGGAATTGGTTCTGTTGACACATCCTTTATAAATAACTTGTGAAATGATCGGAATAGAACCTGGTGCTTCTGACTGTACGGGGAACGCTTTATCGCCTGAGACTACACCACCAGCCTTAGATGTGGGCCTCTTCAAAGGAAACAGGCCTGCTCTCAGAAATCACTCTGAGTGAACTGTGAAATCGGGAGGTCTGGACACTGGGCTTGGGGAGGACGCAGGTACTGCCTATATGCACCAGCTTTTTTTTTTTTTTTTAGACTTCTGGGAAAGGAATTTGTTTTCATCCTCTTGAAGCCTGCCCCTCAAGTGTCACTACTCAAGAGGAAACCTTCTATAGAAATGGAGGTTTCTCAGTGAACAAGGCAGAATCCATTTCTGCATTCCTGAGTTTACCTTCTGGCACTGAATGAACGCAGTTCTCAAGTTTAAATACATTGGTCAGATTAGGCCACATTGAGTAAAGTTGTTTGTGCAAAGACTTGAACGTGTAATAATAGGAGACTGTGCGATTGTCAGGCAGGGTGCTGTCAGCCATGTTTGGTGAGTATGTAATTTTAACTTCGACTTTTCTTGTATTTTTTATTTTGCTATCTTTAATGCACAAGTAAACAAACATTATGGTTACTAGACTCCCCTATTATCAAATCCCCACCACATATGCCATTACAGTCACTGCTCAACAGCATACTAAGATGCTATACAATCACTACTTGTCCTCTCTGTGTTATACTGCCTTACCTGTGTCCCCCATCACCACCTACATTGTACGTGCAAATCATAATGCCACTTTTTCCCCCTTATCCCTCCCTTCCCACTCACCCACCCCAATCCCTTTCCCTTTGGTAACTGTTAGTCCATTCTTGGGTTCTGTGTGTCTGCTGCTAATTTTTTTATTCGGTTTATGCTTTGTTCTTATACTCCACAGATGAGTGAAATCATTTGGTATTTGCTTTTCCCTGCCTGGCTTATTTCACTGAGCATAATACCCTCTAGCTCCATCCACGTTGTTGCAAATGGTAGGATCTGTTTTCTTCTTATGACAGAATAGTATTACATTGCATACATGCACCACCTCTTCTTTATCCATTCATCTACTGATGGACATTTAGGTTGCTTCCATTTCTTGGCTACTGTAAGTAGTGCTGCAATAAACATAGGGGTGTATATGTCTTTCTCAAAATGGGCTGCTGCATTCTTAGGGTAAATTCCTAGGAGTGGAATTCCTGATTTAAATGGTATTTCTATTTTTAGTTTTTTGAGGAACCTTTATACTGCTTTCCACAATGGTTGAACTACTCTACATTCCCACCAGCAGTGTAGGAGGGTTCCCCTTTCTCCGCATCCCTGCCAACATTTGTTGTTGTTCGTCATTTGGATTTTGGCCATCCTAATTGGTGTGAGGTGATACTCATTGTGCTTTTAATTTGCATTTCTCTGATGACTAGCGATGTGGAGCATCTTTTCATGTGTCTGTTGGCCATCTGAATTTTCTTTGGAGGAGTGTCTGTTCAGATACTCTGCCCATTTTTTAATTGGCTAATTTATATTTTGTTTGTCGAGGTGCATGAGCTCTTTGTTTAATTTAGGATGTCAAACCCTTATCAGATCTGTCATGTATGAATATATTCTCCCATACTGTAGAATGCCTTTTTCTTCTACTGACGGTGTTCTTTGCTGTATAAATGACAAAGGTTTGTCATTTGATATACTACCATTTGTTCATCTTTGCCTTTGTTTCCCTTGCCCAGGGAGATTTGCTCATTAAGAAGTTGCTCGTGTTTATGTCCAAGAGAGTTTTCCCTATGCTTTTTTCTAAGAGCTTTATGGTTTCATGACTTATATTCTGATCTTCCATCCATTTTAGATTTACTTTGTCTGTTGGGTTGGAGAATAATCCAGTTTCATTCTCTTACATGCAGCTGACCAGTTTTGCCAACACCAGCTGTTGAAGAGGCTGTCATTTCCCCATTGTATGTCCATGGCTTTTTATCATGTATTAATTGACCATATACGCTTGGGTTTATATCTGGGCTCTCTAGTCTGTTCCATTGTTCTATGGGTCTGCTTTTGTGCCAGTACCAAACGGTCTTGATTACTGTGGGTTTGTAGTAGAGCTTTTAGTTGGTAAGCAATATCCCGCATGCTTTATTCTTCCTTCTCAGGAATGATTTGTCTATTTGGGGTCTTTTGTGGTTCCATATGAATTTTAGAACTATTTGGGTTAGTTCATGAGCAATGCTGTTGTTGTTTTGATAGGGATTCCATTGAATCTGTAGATTGATTTAGGCAGGATGGCCATTTTGACCATATTAATTCTTCCAATCCATGAGCATGGGATGTGTTTCCATATATTTGTATCTTCTTTAATTTCTCTCATGGATGTCTTGTAGTTTTCAGAGTATAGGTCTGTCACTTCCTTGGTTAGGATTATACCTACGTGTTTCATTCATTTTTATGCAATTGTGAATGGAATTGTTTTCCTGATTTCTCTTTCTGTTATGTTATTTTTTCTTGTATTCTCTTTGATTTAGAGTCTGCATTGAGATTACTAGGTCCACTCTGATCTCTTCTGGTCACTCTTTGTATGTTACATCATTTTCCATCCTCTCAGGTACAATCTATTTGAGTCTTGTATTGAAACTGTACCTTTTGTGGATATGGTATAACGTATAGTTGGGTCATGTGTTCTCCACTATGCAAATCTGTTTTTGATTGGAATGTTTAATCTTTGACATCTAAGAATTTCTGGTAAGGCAGGACTTCTCTCATTTTGTTACTTGTTATCTATATATTTTACAGAATTTTTGTCTCAATTGCTACTTTGCCATATTGTTTTGTGTTTAGTTGATTTTCTGTTTTGAATTGTTTGAACTACTTTCTCATTTCCTTTTGTTTTGTTCTGTACCAGTTTTCTTGGTGGTTACCTTTACCTTGTAATTATATTTAACACTCTATAGTTACAACAACTTTGAATTTATGACAATGTACGTTCATGAGTAGACAAAAACTCTGCTCTTTTACAGAGGGGTTAACACCACTTTCAGTTTAGATACCAGAAAATTGCACCTTTATTCACTGTGTCCCCAAAAATATAAACTAATAATTATATGGAACATGGTACCTGCTTAAGTTCCATAGAAAAGAAAATGCAGATGTAGAAGCCAAAATAATGACACTAGCTTGGAAATTAATAATTTGTAATGTATTTGCCTTTTAAATCATGTAGAAAGTAAAAACAGTTACAAACCCATTTAGTATTAGCATCCTTTCATTTCACCCTGTGAGTCTCCCTGAGCATTTACTGCAGGGCAGGTCTGGTAGTAACTAAATTGTTCATCTGCAAATGACTGCTTTTCTCCCTCCCTTTTAAAGTTCACTTTTGCCAGATACAAAATCCTCGGTTAACAGGTTTTTATTTTCCTTTCAGAGCTATGGAGACATGGGCCCACTGCACTCTGGCCTCCGGAGTTTCTGATGAGAAGTCTGGTTTGTATGAGTTGCTTCTCTTAATTTTGTAACATTCAACCTTAGCCTTTTCAAGTTTGATGTTAGTGTCTTTGCATGATTCTGTGTCAGTCTTGTCTTTTGTGCTTTAGACATGTGTATATTTATGTCTTTCACCAACTCTGGATGTTCTATTTCTCTCCTTTCTGGTTCCCTTGCAATGCTTATGTTGGTCCACTGCATGGTGTTATGCATGTCACTCAGGACTTTTTCTTTTTTTTTGGTATTTTTAATCTACAATTACATGAGGAACATTACGTTTAGTAGAATCCCCCATCACCAAGTACCCCCTACAAAGACTGTGACAGTCACTGTCCATCAGCGTAGTAAGAAGCTGCAGAATCACTACTTGCCTTGTGTTGCTCTGCCCTCCCTGCCTCCCCACCCCACATTATACATGCTGATCATCCTGCCCCCTTTCTTTTCCGCCCCCTTATCCCTCCCTTCCCACCCATCCTCCCCAGTCCCTTTCCCTTTGGTATCTGTTAATCCATTCTTGGTTTCTGTGATTCTGCTGCTGTTTTGTTCCTTCATTTTTTTCTTTGTTCTTATACTCCACAGATGAGTGAAATAATTTGGTACTTGTCTTTCTCTGCCAGGCTTATTTCACTGAGCATAATATCCTCTACTTCCATCCATGTTTTTGCAAATGGTAGGATTTCTTTTCTTCTTATGGCTGAATAATATTCCATTGTGTTTATGTGCCACATCTTCTTTATCCATTCTTTATCATGATGGACACTTAGGTTGCTTCCATTTCTTGGTTATTGGAAACAGTGAGGCGATAAACATAGGGCGCATCTGTCTTTTTCAAAGTGGGCTGCTGTATTCTTATGGTAAATTCCTTGGAGTGGAATTCTTGGGTCAAATGGGATTTCTATTTTGAGCTTTTCGAGGAACCTCCATACTGCTTTCCACAATGCTGGGTCTAGTTTATATTCCGACCAGCAGTGTAGGAAGGTTCCCCTTTCTCCACAACCTCAGCAACATTTCTTTTTGTTTGTCTTTTGGATGGTGGCCATCCTTACTGGTGTGAGGTGATATCTCATTGTGCTTTAAATTTGCATTTGTCTGGTAACTAGCCATGTGGACCATATTTTCATGTGTCTATTGACTACCTGAATTTCTCTTCAGGTTTTTTTTACATTTCTTCAGTTTTCTCTTCCTGTTCCTCTGATTCATTTATTTCTATTATCTTAAATTCAAGTTCATGAATTCTTTATTCTGTTTCCTCAAACTTCTTTGAATCCCTTTAGGGAATTTATTGTTGCAGCTAGTGTATTTTTAGCTGCAGATCTTCATTTTCATTTTTATTTGTTTTCCATCTGTTTAATATTTCCATTTTTTGCCCATGCATATTCTTGACCTTCTTAACCTCCTTAGTTCTTTCACATCCTATAAGACAATTGCTCTAGAGTCTTTGTGTCATACACCTGCCATCAGCTCTCCCATAGAAACACACTTTTTCTTCTTTGAATGAGTCATACATACCTGGTGCATTGTATGCCCCATAGTTTTTCTGGAAAACTGATATTTGAATCTAACAATTTGTTATCTGTGGGAATAAACTCTCCCCCTTCACCAGGGCTTAGTGTTTTGGTGATGTTTTTATTTTTGACTGTTGAAGGCTGTGTCAGTGACAAGGATGATCCTGAGTTTTAAATTTAGAATCTCCCTTTATTTTTCTACCAGAGCCTTCCTTTCCTTTGGCTGTGTGGTCACTGTCCAGTTTTCCTGTATATGTAATTCCTATTCAATTTTCCAGTTTAATTAAAGCTCCAGAGGGGAAATGAGAGAAATGGAGGAACAGAGTGTTCTGGCCCTTGAAATCTCCAGGGAATCTCTTCTGCTGGACAGGGTGGGGCTTGCAGCCAAAAGGGAGGAAAAACATTGACCACGTGCACTCTGTCTGGGCCTATCTGGCCAGAAGCAGCAGTCCTCGTTCAGAGACAAGATCCCTGAGACCTGGACTCGTCCTTTCTTCCCTGTACGGCTCCTGCAAGTTGTGTGCAAGCTGCTGCAGGAGTGCATGGCTGTGGCCCTGGGGCTGGGAGGCTGCCAGTGTGCAAGGAGCTGAAAGGGATAGAAACTAACCACAGGTTACCTTCCTAGGCTTTCCTTGGAAGTTGTAAGGCTTCAGTAGCCTCCAGAGCCCAAAACATTTGCATCATGCAGGTTCTGCCAGTCTATGTGTTGTATCATTGGGAGACAGATTCCAGGGGCTTCCTATTTTGTCATCTTTCCAGAATGTTACAATGAAGTTTTCTTTTTGTCCCCAACAAATTATTCTTTTATTATTTCTTTTTATTAAAGTATCATAGATATACAATATTATGATGCTTTCAATTACACAAAACTGGCTCAAAATTCACCCATATTGTTAAGTCCCCATGCCCTCCATTGTGTCAGTGTCCCTCAACATGGTATAATGTTAGTCATTAGCTGTATTCTCCCTGCCATACTACCGACCCCATGGACAAACTATATAATCATTTTCTTTAACACAAAGCTTAAATTTAAAATTAAATCAGAAAAGATTAATTTCATATATACTTTTTCACATATATGATGGTGTTTAAAATGAAAAATGGATAAAAAGACTAAGAAAAATGCAAAGGAAATTGAAAAGCATTAACATATTTGTATGCTTTGTGAACATTTTCAGCCTTCTTATGCTGAAATTAAAATTATTTGCCTCGATGCTTTCATCAGGATACCACTAAACCTCTACAATGTTCCCAAATGTCAGTTCATTCCTGCATGTTGTAATATACATTTTATTCTTGCTTTAAGCCGAGAATTATTTCAATGTATTTTTAAAAGTTTTCAAATGAATATATTTCTTGTAATGGTTTAATTCTTCTTTCGGCATTCTATGTCGTTAGATTTCCGTTTTTTAAATGCAAGTACATTTCCCATCAAGCACCTGATCAGGACTTCTGAATTTTCATACTCAGTTCAAAGAAAAGTGTATTATGTAAAGGTGTGTATGTGTAGAAACAAGACAATGCTTGGCTTAAAGCAAAAATAAAAATGGATATTACAACATACCGGAATGATTTGAAATTAAGAGAGTAATGAACAAATTCAGTGGTATTTTGACAAACACAAAAAGGAAATCCAGTAAATTTAATTTCAAAGTAAGCTTGAAGTCAAAGCAGATTCAAACTTTCCTGAGAAAATAAACATAAAGACATAAGCTTGCATAGAGCAGACAAACTACATCAATGATTAAGAAAACCCAAACGTTGTTTTATGATTAAAGCTTTTTAAGGATAATCCCAACTTAATGACTGGAATAAATCCTGTCTGGCCATGTCATGTAATTATTTTTATATATTGTTGGACATTAGGTACTAATAGGAGTTCCTTACTATGTTCATAAGATATATTGGTCTGTTGTTTTCTTTTTAATGTCTTTCTATTCTTTGAATAGTAACACTGTCCTTAGAATGGGTTGAGAAGTGTTCCCCCTGCTTCTATTTTCTAGAAGACATTGTAGAAAACTGGCATAATTTCTTCTTTAAATATTTTATAGATTTCATCAGTGAAGCCATTTGAGCCCGGTGAATTCTCTTTTGGGAGGTTATTATTGATTCGATTTCTTTATTAGATATGATCCTACTGATGTGACCTATTTCTTTTTGTATGAGCCTCCGTAGACTGGGGCTTTGAATCATTTCATGCATTTCTCCTAATTTACCAGATTTCTGAACAGAGTTCTACATGTTCTTTCATTATTATTTTCATACCATGGTATCAATAGTGCTGGCTCATCTTTTAATTTTTGATATTAGCAATTTGTCAATTCTGTTAATTAACCTAATAGTTGATCAATATCTTTGGTCTTTTCAATGCAACAGCTTTTGGTTTCCTTCATTTAGTCTACTGGTTTCCCATTTATAGTTTCATTGATCTCTGGCCCAGTGTTCATTGTTTCTTGTTCTGCTTGCTTAGGGTCTATACTGCTCTTACTTTTTAACTTTATATGATAGATGGTTACATTAAAGAATTATTTCTTTTTCCATCCTTATGTGTGCATCACTGGCATAAATTTCTCTTTACAATGCTTTCACTGCATTTCACAAATTGCAACAAATTGTTTTCATTCATGTACAAAATACTTAAAAAATATTTTTCCCTAGTACTTCTGTTCAACCCATGTGGCACGTACAAGTGCATTTTTAAATTTCCAAGTATTTTGGTATATTGATGTATGTTTCTGGTATTGAGCGCTAGTTTCATTTGACTGATCATACAGTGAACTTTTTATGATGCGCGCATTAGCTTCTGGCGGCCACCATAACTCGTTACCACAGACTGGGGGACTTGAACATCAGCTGAGTTCCTCACAGCTGTGGAGCCCAGAATTCCAGGACTAAGGTTTCAGCAGGGTTGATGTCTTCTGAGGCCCCTTTGGCTTGTGAGTGGCTGTGTTCTGCTGCCTTCACATGATCTCTCTGTGCCTATGTTGCACTTCCTGTTTGTAATGACAGCATCCTATGGGGTTAGGGCCCAACCTACTGACTTCATGCACACTTGGTTACTTCCTTATACACCCCGTCTCCACATGCAGTCACATTCTGAGTTACTGGGGATCAGGACATCAACATATGAGGTTCGGTTGGGGGAACACACAATTCAGCCCATAGCAATGTCTCTTCTTTTAAACATATTGTGGTGGGTTTTACTGCACAGAATGGTGTCCACCTTGGTGAATATTTCATATGTGCATGAGAAAATGTGTATTCTGCTGCTGTAGGATCAAATATCCTGTAAATGTAAGATCCAATCATATCATAAGTGATTATCTACTCAGTTGAAATCTGTCCTAGTTTTCTGCCTTTTGCGTATTTCAGTTACTGATAGAGTGCTGCTTAAGTGGCCACCTCTTACAATAAGCATGTCTGTTTCTCTTTGCAGTCCTATCAGGTTTTGCTTCAGGTATTTTGAGGCTGTTAGGTGCACAGCAATTAAGGATTGTGGTAATTTCTTGGAGTGTTGATCCCCTTATTACTATGCAATGCCTCTATTTGTCAAGGATAATTTTTCTTGTTCTGAAATTGGCTTCCTTTAAAGACAATGTATGTTCTCCAGCTTTTGTTTATGATAGCTATGATATACCTTTTGCCACTTACTTCACCTTGCAGTGTGTATTTAAATATAAATGATTTTCCAGAGAATATGTGGTTCTTTACCTTGAAAGGAATTGTTAGTTGGATTAATATCTATCATAGATGTGTTTTGCATTCACTGCATTTTCTCTGTATGTTTCTCCCTTCTGTGAATCTGAACTTTTCACAATTCTGTTTCCTTTTAAGAAATCAATACTTATTTTTAAAACTTCCAATAGTTCATCAGCACATTAACAACTCACACAGATCCTCTAAAATAATGTTATACTGTCTCATGGGCAGGTTAGATACCTTATGACAGTGTAATCCCAATCCCCATTGCATTCATTCATTTTAATTATTCAAAAGCTATACATTATTGATATTATTTTGAAAATGAATCAGCATGTCCATTAAGAGTTGTATTTACATTCCCAGCACTCATTTACGTAAAACTGACATTCTCATATATACTGTATTCATATATATGTACATTTCTCATATATGTATATAAATATACATTTTTTTTCACTGACAAAGATTTAACACATCCTACAAGTCAGGCCTACTGACAAAATTTTACATTTTTGTTGCCTGAGAAAGGCCTTGTTGTCCACTTCTCAATGAGCATTATGGGATACAGAATCCCAGGTTAGTTTCTTTTTCTTTCAATTTCTTAAATATTTCATTCCTATCTTGTTGGAGTGTGATTTCTAGAGGGCTCCAACTTACCATTTTTTGCTGGATGCTAAAAATTATGTTACCAGTGATGCTAAAGTAAAACCTCCATGATTGTATATTAATGATATGTTAATTTAAAAAATGATGTTAGGTATGACAGAAGTGGAAGTAACCAGGCCTTTAGTGTGGTTTTATACTTATCTCAGTTGGGCTGTTAGTATTTGTTGCAGCTGCGTGTCAGACGCGTCAGTGCCTGCTTCTGTCCTCTCGGTCTCCCCTGGTGGGCTTTTCCCTAAGAACTTGTTCTTAGAGTGTCTGGGTTGTAATTTACTGCAACTATACCAGGCTCGATTGATCTGGTGGTCAAGTTTGGGGAAGAGTGTTCTTAAATCTTGTGACTAATTTCCATAAAGTGTTCCCATGTCCCTGTACTAACCAGTGAATGTTTACCATTTAGGAGGTGTGATTCACTTTCTTTAGCTTCTAGTAAAAAAGCTCCTTGCTTGCACTTTATGTTCATGTTGAAATGAGCTCTTCCCAATGTTTTCAGGGATACTTGGGATCTGAAGCATCTCTTAGTGGCCCCCCACCCTGTGTGTGAGAGGAGAGCGAGAGGGAGGAGAAGCAGGCTAACTCCCCTTCCTCCCAGTCAGAGGCTGAGGCAGGTCTCAAGGTCAGGACCATGTTAGGTGGGTCAGTGCATGTGTGACATTTCTCAGAAAAGTTACTTCTACCCACGGCATATTTTAAAGTGGTTCCTTTATTTTTCCCCTGCTGGAAGCATGAGTTTTTCTCAGATCTTCACTTACAATGTGAACATGCTGAAGGTAAACCTCATGAATTTGTGGTGATTTCTCCCCAAATGACCAACAGGCATTGTTCTTACTGTTCATTTCTCCCAGCTGGGAGTCTGATGGCAGGGGTGTAGTGTGCAAGGCCTGGTGCATGCAGGTCAGGCCGCATCGGCCCCTCTTCCTTCCTGAGAACATTTTCTAAGGAGGGCATAGTCACGAATATGGGTCGCACCACTGAGCTCTTTCTGAAAGACACAGACCCGTTCCTTTGAAGTCTGACCAAGGAGGATGGGGTTTTCCTGGTTTCTGTGGGGATAGAATCCTAACTGCACTAAGCACCTGCCCTGAGTACAGCCCACTGTCCTGCACTTTGAATATTTTCACTTTTCCTACTCTGCCAAGACCCTGTGCTCCCTCAATCCCTCCTTTCCCTTTACAATGCCCATCACCCCAAGCAGCAATGAGATCTATACACACGCAGATACGCTTAACTGGCTCATGCAAATATGAACCCCAGGAAGTCCCACCACCCGCCATCTGGAAGCCGGTCTGTAAGCCTGAGACCTAGGGGAGCCGATGTCATGAGTCCCTGAGATCAGAACGCCCACGTGAAGCTCTCTGGTGGACCTGAGCACCCAGGGTGCAGATGTCTGAAGGAAGGAGAGGGTGGAAGTTGCAACTCCAGAAGAATATTTCACACTTCACCTGTTTGTTCCATTTGGGCCAATGATGCTGCCCACACAGCTGAGGACAATCTCCCCAGTTTGCTGAGCCAAATACTCATCCCAGGGACAGCCTCCCAGAAACACCAGAATAATGTTAGCTCTCGGGGCACCCCTTAGTGTAGGGAACACAGTTAACCCCCAGTCACTGACTCCGTGTTGCACACGAAGAGCCTTCTGCATCCCAGTGTCCTTCTGCAGTGTTTATGGAGGGCAGCAGGGAGCAGTGACCCATTAGTTCCTCATCTGTACATTCAAGTGCCCAAGTCATCACACCCATCACACCTATGCCTCCACGAGAGCATTCCCCCGGGGACGGCGGGGGAAACAAGTTGAGCACCTACCTGTGCCCACATGCCAACCTGCTCTTCTGCCAGACATGCAAGAAGCCAAATCCCTAATCCCTATTTTCCACCCATGTTGTCAGGCTGCTCTGAGTACCACTTGTGCGATGGCTCTCTGCAATGAAGACATTGAGATGACACTGAATAAAAGAAGGCTTTTATCTGGACAGAGAATGCGGGAGAACATGGGGAGGAGGTGAGGCTGGTGGGAGACGGGAGGCAACAGGAGCGTTTGGTGGAAGAGCCCCGGACAGCTGGGTAGCCTCAGGGAGGGCGTGTCAGCAACAGCCCTGCCCTGATCCCCGGGCTGTCATCACCGGCTCAGGGCTGCCCACGGGAAGATCAGTCAGTCACAAGACCCGGTCTGCAGGAGAGACATTTCCCCAGGATCCCGGGTAATTCGCTCCCCTCCCCTCCCCTGCTGTCTGCTTCTCAAACCTGGACATTGTGTGTCAGAATCTGCCTTAAATACTCAGAACCACGGAGACTTAATTTTCATGGATGGGGAGCATCTCCAAGTTCAAGTCTTGGTAGACCTGCGGATCTCCTTGGCCTGCGTGATGCATCCGCAAGCGGGGTCACGGGCTCAGCTGCAGCTTTGCACAGCAGCGGTTACTTCACGGGAATGGTTGACCACCATAGGCAGACCCTGAGGTGCGGACGGTCAGCCATCGACTAATGCTTTGGCCACACGCTGCACACAAGTGCTTCCCTGATGAGTGGAACCTCTAACACCCACACGTGTGATTATGGCTCACGTTCCTCTCCATGAAGCACACATGGGCCCTTTCCTCCATGTGTGCACTGGGGACTTGGCCACACTCCCTTCATACGAAAGGCTTCTCCCCTGAGTGTACCTTCTGATGTCTCTGGAGATTCGATTTACTCTGAAAACCTCGCCCACAATGACTACACACAAAAGGTTCCTCCTGAGTGTTTCCGCTGGTGGTAGACGAGGGATACCTTGTGGAAAAAACCTACACCACACTCCGTGCACTCAAAAGGCTTCTCCCCCGAGTGTCTCCTCAGGTGGGAGGTAAGAGATGATTTATTTAAAAACCCTTGTCCGCACTCCCTGCACTCAAAAGGCTTCTCCCCCGAGTGCGTCCTCAGGTGGTAGGTAAGAGATGATTTGTGGAGAAAGCCTTTCCCACAGTCCTTGCACACAAAAGGCTTCTCCTCTGAGTGTTTCCACTTGTGGGTTGTCAGGGATGATTTGTGGGCAAAGGCTTTCCCACAGTGCTTGCACAGAAATGGCTTCTTCCCCGAGTGTCTCCACTGGTGGGCGAGAAGAGATTTTTTTCGGGTAAAGGCTTGTCCACACTCCTTGCAAACAAAAGGCTTCTCACCTGAGTGTGTCTTCAGATGACGTAGGAGATATGACTTCATGCTGAAATTTCGCCCACAGTACCTGCACACAAAAGGCTTCACCCCCAAGTGTTTATTCTGATGGTTTATGAGACTGGGCTTCCACCTGAAACTCTGCCCACAATACCTGCACACAAAGGGCTTCTCTCCTGAATGTGTACGCTGGTGGGAGTACAGGGATGGTTTATGGTAAAAGCTTCGCCCACACTCCTTGCACACAAAAGGTTTCTCTCCTGAGTGTGTCCTCTCATGGGAGATCAGGCCTAATTTTCGTTTATAGGCAAGCCCACACGTCTTACACACAAAAGGCTTCTCCCCTGAGTGTGTACTCCAATGGGATTTGAGGGATGATTTTCGGGAAAATCCTTGCCCACAGTCCTTGCACACAAAAGGCTTCTCCCCAGAGTGAGTCTTCTGGTGGCACATCAGGTTTGATTTATGGGTAAAGCATTTCCCACACTCCGTGCACACAAAAGCTTTCTCCCCTGAGTGAGTCCTATGGTGCTCTATAAGGACTGATTTATACATAAAGCCTTTCCCACACTCCGTGCACACAAAAGCCTTCTTGCCTGAGTGAGTCCTCTGGTGGCACATCAGGGTTGATTTACGGATAAAGCCTTTCCCACACTCCTTGCACACAAAAGGCTTCTCCCCCGAGTGTGTCCTCTGGTGGTACATCAGGTCTGATTCATGGATAAAGCCTTTCCCACACTCCTTACACACAAAAGGCTTCACCGTTGAGTGAGTCTTCTGGTGGTGCATCAGTTCTGCTTTACGGATAAAGCCTTTCCCACACTCCTTGCACACAAAAGGCTTCTCCCCTGAGTGAGTCTTCTGGTGGTACATCAGGATTGATCTACACATAAAGCGTTTCCCACACTCCTGGCACACAAAAGGCTTCTCCCCTGAGTGAGTCCTCTGGTGGTGCATCAGGTTTGATTTATGATTAAAGCCTTTCCCACACTCCTTGCACACAAAAGGCTTCTCCCCTGAGTGTAACCACTGGTGGGCGACTAGGCTTGATTTTTGGGTAAAGCCTTTCCCACACTCCTTGCACACAAAAGGCTTCTCCCCTGAGTGTTTATACTGGTGGCGGGTCAGGTGTTTTTTATGGGAATAGCGTTTGCCACACTCATTGCACACAAAGGGCTTCTCCCCTGAGTGAGTCCTCTGGTGGTGCATCAGGTTTGATTTATGAGTAAAGCCTTTCCCACACTCCTTGCACACAAAAGGCTTCTCTTCTGAGTGTGTATATTGGTGGGACATCAGGGCTGATTTTTGGATGAAGCCTTTGCCACACTCCTTGCACACAAAAGGCTTCTCCCCTGAGTGTGTCATGCAATGGTATCTCAAGGCTGATTTATGGGAAAACCGTAGCCCACACTCATTGCACAGAAAAGGCTTCTCCCCAGAGTGTGTCCTCTGGTATGTTACGAGGTTTGACTTACTGCTGAAGTCTGGCCTACCCTCCCTGCACATATATGGAATCTCTCCTGGGTGCATCTTCAGGTGCAAGAAGAGTGCTGACTTATCAGTAAAGTCCTGTCCACACTCCCTGCATGTTAAAAGATTCTGTCCACGATGTGCTTTTCTGTGTTCGAGTACGTCTGTCTTCTGGCTAAAGCCTTGCCCACAATTCGCATGCATGAACCCCTCCCACCCTGAATTTCCTACTCCTTCAAAAACTTTGCCTGTTTCTTTAGGATTTACCTTCTGGGCTTGGCTGCCCTCTATTTCCACCACTGAGTTCCTTTGCCCCAGACTTACTGCCTGGGTGGGGTGTGGGCTGGAAGGTATCCCAGACATCTGACTCCCCCTCCTCGGGAAGGTCTGGGAGTTTTCTTCTCTCTCTTGACCTGCTCCCTTATGACCATGGTCACTCTGATGAGAGAGTTCTTCCTGCTCTTGTTCCTGGTGCTCCAGCCCAGGATTCCTCGGCTGTGGGTTATTTGTTGCACGTGCACCTGCAGACATCTGAGCAGAATGGTCGTGAATCGTGTGCCTCAAGAGGATGTGCTGAGCGGAGGCCAGTGGGCAGCAGGGAGAGAGATGGATTTCTGGCTTTGCTTCTGCTGAAGAGAAAAAGTGCCCCATCAGGATGGTCGCAGGCGAGGCAGCCTGGACCACCACACAAGACAAATGCCACCACCTCCCATGAGGGTTGCCCTCCCAGGCCCTGCTCTTCCATCTAGTTGGAAGCTGCTATCTTCTCTTGCAGAGAGCAATGTACACACTAGGGAAGGATTTTCTTCAGTCTGTTATCTGACTTCAGGTAGTGCATCAGCTAAGTTACAAATGCTACTGAGCCTCAGGAGGGAGATCTTCCTGTGTGTGACAACATGGATGGCCCTGATGTCATCATGCTGAGTCACAGAGGACAGACAAATCCCACACGACAGCACCTGTATGTGGGATCTGAGAAACAGAAACAGAAATAGACGGACAGGCAAGGAATCTGAAGGACACCAAGGGTGGGGGACGGGCTGGTAGCAGGCAAAACAAGGTGAGGGGATGAAGATGCGCAAACTTCCAGCTATAACATAACTAAGTCACGGGAAGTAGTGTACAGCACAGGGAAGATGATGTAATTAATTTGTGAGATCATACATGGCTAGTATTATCATGGGGATCATTTTCTAATGCATAAAAGTAATAAATCACTGTGGCCTGAAATGAATCACACCTGAAAACAATGGGAAGTTGTACATCAATGACACCTCAGTCAAAACTGTATCAGATGTCACCTATGGTGTAAACACACGAGAGGCTCCACAACACATGGACTACATCTTTCAACGAATTGCTGGGCCCTGTACCCTTCCCGCTCAAAACTCAGTTTCTTCCACTTTTGAGTCCCCCACTCCAGCCGACACTGACGGAGGTTTTTCTGTTCTTTGGAAAATGCTCCTTCCTGACTGGGTAGAAGGAACACAAAATACACCCATATAAATCTGCTTGGATTCATGGTTTACTTGGTCTGAGTTCTGCTCAAAGCTGATGACATGGTCAGAGAGGCCTCTGCTGTCCGTCCTGTGTGACCAAGTCACCCACTCCCAGCCCACTATCCCAACGCCACCCCCACGTGCTTCTCTGGTAGTGCCTTCACAGCACTTCTTTCCTGAAATCACAGAGGCGGTTAGGGGTGCTCCTGTGCCTACCACCAGTGCAGGTAAGCAAAAAGGAGAGGGGATTGTATGGGCCCCTTCAGTGCTGCATTCCCAGGGTGACAACAGAGGTTGGCATGGAATAAAAGGCCAACTGATGATTCATGAATGAGTATGTTCTATGAATGACCACATCCTAATAGTATGATGTCTTAAAGGTGAGCAATTAAGAACACTAACAAGAGTCACCTTTGCTGAGAAAGGTGGGAAATATTTTAGTAGACTTGATTTTTATTCTGCAAGCTGCTCACCATTAAGTGCCAATGTGAGAAAATAATATATACACACACAAAATGAATACAAAAACCACCTGTAGAAAGGAAATATTTACACTCGCTATTGTGGCTACAAGGAAAACAAAACATTCATGTTCAGAAGGAAAATCTGCAGTAAAAGGAGAAAGTCCACTTTGGAATGCACTCCTGGTGCTTTTGGCCATCAGTGTGCAGACGGTCCCAGCGGATCACCCGGCACCTCTCAAACGTGTGACTTTCTGAGTATTTACATGTCACCCGAGGGCTTCCAGTTACTCTCAGTGGCTTCTGACCATTCCGAGGATACAGCGCTAGCTGCATCTACGAAGCCTGAGAAGTAAGAGTGTCTGGGCTGGCAGCCTTTATTCTGTACCACCTGGGACACCCCAGATTCCTGAGCCCACTGTGTTGGCTTCAAGCCCCTGCAAGGGCCCTTGTCAACCCTAACAGGCCTGACATGGAGTTGCTTTTGTAAGAATTCTGTGGTCAAAATATGAACACTGGGGCCATGTTTCAACACTCACAGTCTGACAAGTTGGTGGCAGAAAGAACCACTCTCCTTAAAATTCACTGACAGATAAATCAATGAGCAACTCTGTTGGGGTGGGAAAGGAGCTGCTATGCTCGGGAAAATACAGAGCAAGGAAAGAGAAAGACGTCCAAAATCTGAATGAGCTCCCTCCATGCAGACCACACGGAATGGGCAAGTCAACAATGCATTGGTGTTGGCACAGAAGGCCTGGTACAATTCCACTCACATCAAGGTCCAGAAGCGACCAAGTGCTGCCCACTGGGCAGAACCACAGCAGTGGAGGCCTTGGGGGATGGAGAGGTGGGGAAAGGACTGGGAAGGGGCCTGTGGAGATGGGCTGGGGAAGAGCAGGGCTCAGCTCACCCACATGCATGCACGTGAGAACGCATGGCCTGTCACTGCAGGTCTGCACATGTCATGGTATTCGGACTCTACCTACAAAGACCCGCACGGAAACATGTGAATATTGGTTGGATGGACTTCCATGCAGTAAGGCTCAAGAGTTATAGGAAATGGTGTGTGAAACTCCCTTTGACAGCACCAGACATAAAAGGGGATCTTGGACAAAAGAGGAAGGCACAGATGGGGAAATATGTCATCAAGAATATACAGCAAAATGCTAGGTGTTCAATACAACAAATAAAAATTTCACAATCTTGGCACTAAGTATTGTGGGATGTAGACTTAAAAGACACATGGGGAGAGGTTAAAGACGGCAGAATAAGAAGTGAGACAGAGAATCCCTCCAAGAAACCACATATAATATGAAAATACACTTAATACAACTAATCCAAAAAGAGCAACAGGAAAAAAGACTGGGCCAGGCTGCATACACCTGGGAAGAGAGCAGACCTCACTAAACAGGGTGATGTACAAAGCCCTGATCCAACGGGACTCAATCCCTTCCCTGAACCCAGCTCACGGGAGGAAGAGAAACACAGTGGGGAGGGGGTGGAGCCTGAGGCTGCTAAACACCCAGCCCTGGAGATCTGCTTTGGGAGCACAAACCTACACTGCATTTTGCCTGAAGATTAGTGGGGTTTTAAAGCTAAGACAAGAGGAATACTCAAAGGGACTGAGATTTCAGATGTATTTGGAAAACAGGGATCCACATGCCGTGGCTGTGGGACAAAGGAAAGGTGGGCAGTCTGAGTGGCTTCCTAGCAGCAAGAGGGCTGCTGAAGGAGTGGGGATTGCCCAGACCTTGCTGCACGGGAGATGGTATAGTGGACAAAGATCTCTGGGTGCGCTCTGCCCAACAGCTTGGGAACTATCGGAAGCTTCAGGTGCTCCATTTCCCTGGCTGGCTGGCTACTCAGCTCCGAGAGTGCCACTGTGTTATGCAGCCTACTGCGCCTTCCTCCTTGCCTGCTTGCACAGACTCACAAACTGGCAGTCCCTGCCCTGGTGTCACATCAGGCAAAGGGAAGACCACCTATACCAGCTACACAAAGCACAGAGGAATACAACTGTGTGCTCTGTCCACTGGTTTTGACAGTGGAGACAGGCACTGCAGCTGGTAAGCAGGTAATAGCTCTTTCCTCCCGCTAGGCACTAGCGCCGCTAACCTGACACCCCCAACATCACTTCAGGGGATGAGCAGAACCAGAGACTAGAGCTTCTGGGCACTACAGGGTGCCACACACAAATATGAAATGCCAAAGGGATATGGTTCAAACAAAAATCTCACAAACACCAGATAAAAGGCCAAGAGAAACTGAACTCAGCAGTGTTCCTGAATGACATTTCAAATAAAAATCATAAACATGCTCAAGGAGGTACAGAAAAATATTCAAGAACTCAGAAATGAATTTAGGATGGAGATTTCATAATTAAGAAATTCCACACCCGAAATGAAATATAAAAAGGAGGGACTTAAAAGCAGATTACATGTAGCACAAGAAACGGTAAATGGAATAGAAATTAGAGAAAAGGAATATAAGAAACCTGAGGAACAGAGAGAAAAGGGGAAGTATAGGAATGAAAGAATGTTCAGAGAACTGTGTGGCCAATATAAGCAGGACAATATTTGTATTATAAGGGTACCAGCAGAAGGAGACAGAGAAAAAGGGATGGAAAGTGTCTTTGAAGAGGTAATTGCTCAAAACTTCAATCTGTGGAAGGAGATACTCTCTCAGGCCATGGAGGTGCACAGATACCCCAACACAAGAGACTCAAGGAAGACAACACGAAGACATGTGATAATTAAAATGGCAAAGATCAAGGATAAGGCAGACTTTCAAAAGTACCTAGAGAGAGAAAAAAGATCACATAAAAGGAAAGCCCACCAGGCTAGCTTCAGATTTCTCAACAGAAACATTACAGGCCAGAAGGGAGTGGCATTGATATATTCAATGCAATGAAGCACAAGGGACTTCAACCAAGAATACGCTACCCAGCAAGGCTAAAATTTAAATTTGAAGGAGGGATTAAACATTTTCAGATATGCAAAAGCTGACAGAATTCACCTTCCACAAACTACCTCTACACTGCATTTTGAAGGGACTGCTATAGATGGAAGTATTCCAAAGGCTAAATACCTGTCACCAGAGGGAATAAAACCACAGGAAATAAAGCAGAACAATTAATCACTAAGCAGACACAGAATCCAATCAACTAGCTGCAAACTAATTCAAGGAGCAGACAAAGAGTACCGAATATGATACCTAACATACAAAGAATGGAGGTGGAAGAAAAAGGAGGAAAAAAAAGAACGTTTAGGTTGTGTTTGTTATAGCATACTGAGTTAAATTAGACTGTGAGATGCTAGGGTTATTACCCTTGAATTTTTGGTAACCACAAATTTAAATCCCGTAATGGCAATAAGTACATACCTACCGATAACCACCGCAAATAGGAATGGTCTGCATGCAGTAATCAAAAGATATTGAGTCACTGAATAGATAAAAGAAACAAGACCCATCTATGTGCTGCCTATGAGAGACTCACCTCAAACCCAAAGACATACACACATTGAAAGTAAAGGGATGGAAAAAGATACTTCATGGAACTAATAGGGAGAAAATTGCAGGACTTGCACTACTTGTATCAGACAATATAGTCTTCAAAAGAAAGAAAGTAACAGGAGACAAAGAAAGACATTACATAATGATAAAGGTGTCAATCCAACAAGAGGGTATAACCGTTATAAATATCTATGCCCCCAACAGATGAGAACCTACATATGCGAAACAAATACTAACAGAATTAATGGGGCAAACAGAATGCAATGCATTCGTTTTAGGAGACTTCAACACACCACTCACTCCAAAGGACTGATAACCAGACAGAAAATAAGAGACACAGGCACTGAACAACATTTCAGAACACATGGACCTAACAGACATCTACAGAACTCTACACCCAAAAGCAGCAGAATACATATTCTTCTCAAGTGCACACACATCTTTATCAAGAATGCATACAGTAGGCCACAAAAAATGCCTCACTAAATTCAAAAACATTGAAATTCTACCAACCAGCTTCTCAGACCACAAAGCTTTGAAACTACAAAGAAATTACACAAAGAAATTACAAAGGAGGCTTACTAACATGCTAGAAAGAAAATCAATGGATCAATGACCAAATGAAAACAGAGATCAAGCAATATATGGAGACAAATGGCAACAGTGATTCAACACCACAAAATTTCTGCAGTGCAATGAAGGCCGTGCTAAGAAGGAAGTATATTTCAATACAGGCCTACATCACGAAAGAAGAACAATCCAATATGAACAGTCTAAGCTCACAATTAATGAAACTAGGGAAAGAACAAATGAGACCAAAAGTCAGTAGAAGGAGGGACATAATAAAGATTGGAGCAGAAATAAATAAAATCAAGAAGAATAAAACAATAGAAAGAGTCAGTGAAAGCAGGAGCTGGTTCTTCAAGAAAATAAACAAAACAGATCAACCCCTAGCTAGACTTACCGAGAAAAACAGACTCTACACACAGACACAGAAACAGAAATGAGAACGGAAAAATCGCCACAGACACCACAGAAATAGAATTATAAGAGAACACTATGAAAAATTATATGCTGACAAACTGGATAACCCAGAAGAAACTTTCAAGAAAAATACAACCTTCCAAGGTTGACCCAGGAAGAAACAGAAAATCAGAATAGACCAATTACTAGCAAGGAAATTGAATTGGTAATGAAAAAACCACGTAAGAACAAAATCCCTGGAGCAGATGGTTTCACTGCTGAATTTTATCCAACATTTGTGAAGACCTAATACTCATCCTCCTTAAAGTTTTCCAAAGAGCAGAAGAGGAGGAAATACTCACAAAGTCACTCTATTAGGCCAGCATCACACTAACAATTAAACCAGGCAAAGACAGCACAAAAAAGGAAAATTAGAGACCACTATCCCTGATGAACACAGAAGCAAAAATACTCAACAAAATATTAGTAAATTATATTCAAAAATACATCAAAAAGATCATGCATCATGATCAAGTAGGATTTATTCCAGGGGTGCAAGGATGGTACAACATTCGAAACATCCATCAACATCATTCACCACATCAAGAAACAGGAGGACAAAAACCACATGATCATCTCTATAGACCCTGAAAAAGCAATTGACAAAATTCAACATCCATTCATGATATAAACTCTCAACAAAATGGGTATACAGGGCTAGTATCTCAACATAACACAGGTCATATGTGAGAAACCCACAGCCAACATCATACTTAATAGAGGGATGATGAAAGCTTTTCCTGTAAGATTGGGAACAAGACAAGAATGCCAACACTCCCCACTTCTGTTCAACAGAGTACTGAAGGTCCTAGACATGGCATTCAGAAAACACAAAGAAATAAAAGGCACCCAGATTGGAAGGAAGACTTCAACACACCACTCACTCCAAAGGATAGATCCACCGGGCAGAAAATAAGTAACGACACACGGGCATTGAACAACACACTAGAAGAGATGAACCTAACAGACATCTATAAAACTCTACATCCAAAAGCAACAGGATATACATTCTTCTCAAGTGCACATGGAACATTCTCCAAAATAGACCACATACTAGGCCAGAAAAAGCGCCTCAGCAAAATCCAAAATATTGAAATTCTACCAACCAGTTTTTCAGACCACAAAGGTATAAAAGTAGAAATAAATTCTACAAAGAAAACAAAAAGGCTCACAAACACATGGAGGTTTAACAACATGCTCCTAAATAATCAATGGATCAACAAACAAATTAAAATAGAGATCAAGGAATATATAGAAACAAATGACAACAACAACACAAAGCCCCAACTTCTGTGGGACGCAGTGAAAGCAGTCTTAAGAGGAAAGTATATAGCAATCCAGGCATATTAGAAGAAGGAAGAACAATCCCAAATGAATAGTCTAACATCACAATTATCAAAATTGGAAAAACAAGAACAAATGAGGCCTAAAGTCAGCAGAAGGAGGGACATAATAAAGATCAGAGAAGAAACAAACAAAATTGAGAAGAATAAAACAATAGGAAAAATCAATGAAACCAAGAGCTGGCTCTTTGACAAAACAAACAAAATAGATAAGCCAAACTAATTAAGAGAAAAAGAGAATTAACAGAAATCAACAGAATCAGAAATGAGAATGGAAAAATCACGACACACTCCACAGAAATATTAAGAATTATTGAAGACTACTATGAAAACCTATATGGCAACAAGCTGGAAAACCTAGAAGAAATGGACAACTTCCTAGAAAAATACAACCTTCCAAGACTGACCAAGGAAGAAACACAAAAGTTAAACAAACCAATTATGAGCAAAGAAATGAAAACGGTAATCTAAAAACTACCCAAGAACAAAACACCAGGGCCGGACGGATTTACCTCAGAATTTTATCAGACAGACAGAGAATACATAATACCCATTCTCCTTAAAGTTTTCCAAAAAATAGAAGAGGAGGGAATACTCCCAAACTCATTCTATGAAGCCAACATCACCCAAACACCAAAACCAGGCAAAGACCCCACCAAAAAAGAAAATTACAGACCAATATCCCTGATGAATGTAGATGCAAAAATACTTAATAAAATGTTAGCAACTCGAATTCAAAACTATATCAAAAGGATCATACACCATGACCAAGTGGGATTCATCCCAGGGATGCAAGGATGGTACAACATTCGAAAATCCATCAACATCATCCACCACATCAACAAAAAGAATGACAAAAACCACATGATCATCTCCATAGATGCTGAAAAAGCATTTGACAAAATTCAACATCCATTCATGATAAAAACTCTCAGCAAAATGGGTATAGAGGGCAAGTACCTCAACATAATAAAGGCCATATATCATAAACCCATAGCCAGCATTATACTGAAAGGCAAGAAGCTGAAAGCTTTTCCTCTGAGATCGGGAACTAGACAGGGATGCCCACTCTCCCCACTGCTATTTAACATAGTACTGGAGGTCCTAACCACGGCAATCAGACAAAATAAAGAAATACAAGATATTCAGATTGGTAAAGAAGTTAAATTGTCACTATTTGCAGATGACATGATAGTACAGAAAAAACCCTAAAGACTCCACCCCAAAACTACTACAACTGGTATCAGCATACAGCAAAGTTGCAGGATACAAAATTAACACACAGAAATCTATAGCTTTCCTATGCACTAACAATGAACCAATAGAAAGAGAAATCAGGAAAACAATTCCATTCACAATTGCATCAAAAAGAATAAAATACCTAGGAATAAATCTAACCAAAGAAGTGAATGACCTATACTCTAAAAACCACAAGTCACTCTTAAGAGAAATTAAATGGGACACTAACAGATGGAAACTCATCCCATGCTTGTGGCTAGGTAGAATCAATATCGTCAAAATGGCCATGCTGCCCAAAGCAATATGCAGATTTGATGCAATCCATATCAAATTATCAGCAACATTCATCAATGAACGGGAACAAATAATTCAAAAATTCATATGGAAACACCAAAGACCCCGAATAGCCAAAGCAATCCTGAGAAAGAAGAATAAAGTAGGGGGGATCTCACTCCCCAACTTCAAGCTCTACTATAAACCCACAGTAATCAAGACAATTTGGTACTGGCACCAGAACAGAGCCACAGACCAGTGGAACACACTAGAGACTCCAGACATTAACCCAAACATATATGGTCAATTAATATTTGATAAAGGCTCCATAGACATACAATGGTGAAATGACAGTCTCTTCAACAGATGGAGCTGGCAAAACTGGACAGCTACATGTAGGAAAATGAAACTGGACCATTGTCTAACCCCATATACAAAAGTAAATTCAAAATGGATCAAAGACCTGAATGTAAGTCATGAAACCATTAAACTTGTGGAAAAAAACATAGACAAAAACCTCTTAGACATAAACATGAGTGACCTCTTCTTGATCATATCTCCCCGGGCAAGGAAAACAACAGCAAAAATGAACAAGTGGGACTATATTAAGCTCAAAAGCTTCTGTACAGCAAAAGACACCATCAATAGAACAAAAAGAAACCCTACAGTATGGGAGAATATATTTATAAATGACAGATCCGATAAAGGCTTGACGTCCAAATTGTATAAAGAGCTCACATGACTCAGCAATCAAAAATCAAATAATCCAATTAATAAATGGGCAGAGGAACTGAACAGACACTTCTCCAAAAAAGAAATACAGATGGCCAACAGACACATGAAAAGATGCTCCACATCACTAATTATCAGAGAAATGCAAATTAAAACTACAATGAGGTATCACCTCACACAAGTAAGGATGGCTGCCATCCAAAAGACAAACAACAACAAATGTTGGTGAGGCTGTGGAGAAAGGGGAACCCTCCTACACTGCTGGTGGGAATGTAAATTAGTTCAACCATTGTGGAAAGCAGTATGGAGGTGCATCAAAATGCTCAAAACAGACTTACCACTTGACCCAGGAATTCCACTCCTAGGAATTTACCCTAAAAACACAGCAATCAAGTTTGAGGACAGATGCACCCCAATGTTTATCGCAGCACTATTTAGAATAGCCAAGAATTGGAAGCAACCTAAATGTCCATCGGTAGATGAATGGATAAAGAAGATGTGGTACAAATACACAATGGAATACTACTCAGGCATAAGAAGAGGGCAAATCCTACCATTTGCAACAACATGGATGGAGCTGGAGGGTATTATGCTCAGTGAAATCAGCCAAGCGGAGAAAGAGAAATACCAAATGATTTCACTCATCCGTGGAGTATAAGAACAAAGGAAAAACAGAACGAACAAAAGAGCAGCAGAATCACAGAACCCAAGAATGGACTAACAGGTACCAAAGGAATAGGGACTGGGGAGGATGGGTGGGTAGGGACGGATAAGTGGGGGGAGAAGGGGCGTATTAAGATTAGCATGCATGGGGGGTTGGGAGAAAGGGGAGGGCTGTACAACACAGAGAAGACAAGTAGTGATTGTACAACATTTTGCTATGCTGCTGGACAGTGACTGTAAAGGGGCTTATGGGGGGACCTGGTATAGAGGAGAGCCTAGTAATCATAATATTCTTCATATAAGTGCAGATTAAAGATAACAAAAAAAAAGAAAGAATGAAAACGGGGATTACTCCCTGATAGGATAAAACTAACTGTAAATCAATGATTAATGCATGCTTTAAATATCCTTAATTTTGATCACTTAAAGGGTATCAGATGATCAGCTATGGATGTACACTTTTCTGATAATATTCCTTTCTCTTAAAAAGAAAAAAAGCAATTCCAGTGTGGTAACCTCCAATGAGTTCTACACAATGGTATAAAGGGCATATCAAAGTGTGGGCAAAGGGTCTGTTTGTGTTTATACAGAGGATCAAAGCCTAATTTGGCTACCCAGAAAATGAACTAAGATACGATATGAAGAAGAACTTCCAACATCAGCACTCTCTGGAAGACTCATACCAGGAGATGATCATCAAAAAACCTCCACAAAGATCCAGGCGATGCTGCAGTTGTAGCTGCATCCATCCCACCGTTTCCTGGACTTGCCATTGGAATGAAGAAGGAGATATCTAAGCTGGCCTGTCCTTTCAGTAAAACAACAAAGTTGACTGGATCTATACTGTTGGAACTCAACCAAGAATTAGGAGAAGTGCAAGTTGTAGTGCTCCAAAATCTTACAATTACAGACTATCTACTGTTAAAAGAACATATGGGATGTGAACAGTTCCCAGGAATGGGTTGTTTTAATTTATCTGATTTCTCTCAGACTGTTCAAGTACAGTTGGACAACACCCATCATATCATAGACAAATTTTCACAAATGCCTAGGCTGCCTAAATGGTTTTCTTGGCTGCACTGGAGATGGATGGTAATTATAGATTTGCTTTCGTTATGTAACTATATTCCTATTATGTTAATATGTGTGCACAAGTTAGTTAGTAGTTTAAAACCTATACATGCTTATGTTACTCTACAAGAAGATATGTCAAAGAAATAATCAATCCTCCCATGTTTTCTTCCATCTGCTACCTCCATAGCTTTTCTTCTTTCTTTCTTATTACAACCCTTAAATAGAATTCGTGCCTCATATCGAATTTACCGAGTATCATAATTCCTCCAGGTGGTAAAGATACCTCGACACAAATGCTGGGCATAGAAGCCACAGGGCATAAATCTGCAAACAAGTAAAAAGCTAACCTTTTCAAACAATATGGCTTCTCTCCACTTACCAACTTTACATCTCCCTGTATGGCCCCGGAAGATGACTGGTTAGCCAGAGACGGGTAAGATTCCTCAAGGGAGGAACAACCTAATACAGGCACAGTCGCAGGAGGGCCATCAGGTGAGAAACTGGGGAACAACAGTGGTGAGGCTAAGAACCTCACCCCCCCAACCGTTTTGAGAGAAAGCTCCTGCATCCGTGGATGTTTTATTGCCCTTGTCTAGCTCGGATTACCACATAGTCTACATCCACACACATGATCGTCTACATTTGCTCTCTTACAACAGTAAACTATGTTTTCAACTTTATCTTGCATCTACCTACCACTTCAGCATTTTGCTAAAAATAAATATAATAATAATAAAGGGAGAAATGTGGGATCCACATATAAATCAAGTATAAAAATCAAATGAATATTCATATTTGACCTGATGGTTTATAGTTCATAATGCGTGATCGAAAGTTTCTGTGATGGCTGCCCTTGTACTGTTCACCATGTAATAACTTATTCACTACATAAAAATTTGTTCACCATGTAAGAACTTGTTCGTTATGCTTCAGAAGATTAGAGACTGATGAGAATTAGGCTTGAGATGGATTAATGATTGTGCATTGAGCATTGACCCGCCTATACAGAATTTTATTGTTGTTAACAACCATTTGATCAGTAAATGACAGATGTCCTCTCAAAAAAAAAAAAAAAGGAATCCTACCATTTGCAACCAGGTCGATGGAGGTGGAGAGTATTATGCTCACTGAAATAAGTCAGGCGGGGAAAGGAAAATACCAAATGAGCTCCCTCATTTGTGGAGTATAACAAGAAAGCAAAACTTAAGGAACAAAACAGACTCACACATGCGAAGATGGGACTAATGGATACCAAACGGGAGGGGTGGGGGATGGCAGGTAGGGTGGGACAGAGAAGTGGATTGTGCAGCATGATGATTAGTGAACACACTGTGTGTGGGGTCACGGGGTAGACAGTGTAGCGCAGAGACCAGAAGGGACTCCGGCATCTTAGTACACTGATGGACAATGACTGCAATGGGGTGTTTGGGGGAAATCGTTAATAAGGGTGAATGTTGTAACCACATTGTCATTCTTGTGAAACCTTCATAAGAGTGTCTATCAATTGATATCTTAACAAAACATAAAATAAATAACAGACACATGGTACAAAAACATGTTAAATAATTTATGCTATCAAAAAGTAATCTAATGAACCGTACTATTAAGATCAGAATAGAGTAAGTGTTACTAGATTCTGGAGATGAAAGGATAGGAAGACCATGACTTGCTTCAAAATAATCGAGATGTGGAAGAAGAGGGTGAGAGTGGGAGGAGGCAGGACTGCCCCCAAGAGAGTGGAGCAGGGAGACAGGCCCACAGAGCTCATCAGATCAGGGCTATTTCACGTCAGGTCGCCTGTACACAAAGAACAAGGCACTAAAAAAATGACCATGATCACACAGGGACAGATGGATTCACTGGGGAGAAACACAATAGATGTCATACAATAGAAGACTTAAAATCCGTCTCTCAAATGCGGGACGGATAGTACAAACTGACCGACTCCTGCCAAACAAACTGGTAAAGACGTATAAGTAGAGAAACGACAACAATCTACAGGATGTGTTCACGGCCGAGGCTCAGCGAGGATTCCTGCAGCAGGACACAAGGAGACTTCCAAGCACATGGCAATGGCAGCCACCTCAAAATGAGTCGGCTACCACGCTCCCCAAGAGGGGCCTAGGGATCAGGAAGGACAGACGAAGCCGAAAACCAACACCCTCAGCATAACCAGAAGACACCCCACAAATTCACACTTGTCCACAGCCAAGGAAGGGGCATCAGATCTCAGCAGAATCTCCCGTGATCCCACCACAAGGGCCTGGGGGAGGGAGGCCCAGGAAGTACTGGGCACACAGGAGACGGGAACAGGGGGCCCAAAGGGGAACCCCCATTGCTCCAAGACAGCACGTCCAGGCGACAGGTGAAAGAACCGTGACAAGCAGACCCCATGGTGCCCACCTCCAGACAGCAGACACCCGAACGCAGTGCCTCTGGGTCACAAGAGGGAAAAGGAAGGAGAAGTGGCCCCAGAGACAATGGTGGCAAGAAGAAGAGGTGCAAGATGGGACACACGGGGCCCTGCAGGACAGTAACACAGACAAGACACTCCACTGCTGCCTCAGAGAGCCGGGTCAGCAAGGCCACAGAGGGAAAGCCTACTGGGGAGAAGGAGGGCTTCCTGCAGTCGGAAGGTGTCTGGGCACCCAGGACACCCCCTCACTCATCCAAGATGATGGGGTGGGAGGGAGGCAGGGCCAGGCAGCCCCAGCAGCCGCGGTGCAGGAGGACAGCTTCCTGCCAGGGCCTCTTAGGAGCCGCACCTGCCCTGCAAGGCCGAAGGCCAGTGTCCACCCGGAGGCTCCCCTCACCTGGATGGGGGCCTGGACAGTGTCTCCTCTCTTCCCTCCAGGGCTCTTCCCCTCGCTCCAGCCACGTGATGAGATCCGGTTTACAACAGGGAATTCCTGCTTAGCGGGACAAAGGAGCAGGTCAGTCTTAATTATAGGCTCAAGGGGCTATTTGCTGGCATGGCAGTGGTCCTGGCTCAGACCGACAGTGGCGTGACCTGTCTCCTGAGCTTGGAGTAGAGGCTGGGGTGAAGTGCCCCACCCGGGGAGCGAAGCCTCCCAGGGGGGCAGTGCAAGTACTACAGGCCCTGCCCATCCCCAGGGTAGCAGGAAGCTGAGCACCTGCTTCTCAGTGGGAGACCAGGAAGAGTAAGGATCAAAGGGGTCAAAACAGCCCTGAGGGGAGACCCAGCTCACCCAGCGACACCAGGTGGCTGAAGTTCTCCAGCATCACGTGTCTGTACAGGGTCCTCTGCGCAGGGCTCAGCAGCTCCCATTCCTTCTGCGTGAAATCCACAGCCACATCCTCAAACGTCACAAAAGCCTGCAACACAAACCCAGGCCTGCTCACCAGGAGGCTGCGAGCCACAGCCTGGCCATGTGTGGGCAAGATGGCTGCATCCGTCCCCCAGCTTTGCAGGCGACCACCGGGTGCCAGACCTTCCACACTGCAGGCGGTGGTTCCCAGGGGCAGCCTGAGACGGACAGCACGTCTGCCCTCCTCCTCAGCCCGAGGACCTGCCTCGTCCTGCGGTGGCTGATCAGGCAGGTCACCTCCCCTAGAAGGCTGCTGCCTTGGCACTGTACCAACGAGGCAGCCACCAGGGCAAGTGAAGGGGTGGGTCTGTCCTGTGATAGCAAAGATGGGACATCTGGTACCGTCTCACCTCTCTGCCGGTCTTCCAGGGTCCCAGGGCCGCATTCCTGCTCTCCATGGAGAAGGTAAGCCCTCGGAGGGCTGCTCTGTGGGGAGGGAAGAGAATAAGAGGGTGCGTGGGTGCACCTGCTCCGTGTGAGGCAGGGCTGACCCTCACAGTGGGGAGTAGTCATGGGCACCAGCACGGCCACCTCCAGTGTCCTGACAGGGGCAGAGGGAGCCAGGCTACCTGCTGGCTCATCTCCAAGCTGAGGCCTGGGCGAGAGGCTTCAGTGCCACGGGAGCTGAGTGAGGATTTCTTACCATGCTCAGTGAGTGAGAGACGGCCTTGGGACCCCCCAGGGGAGCTCCTGCCTCTCAGGTCAGGTCCCAGAGCTCCAGGGGGCCTCATGACGGCTCTAGCGCCTCTCCCAGCCTCAGGCTCCATGTGCTTAAGTAACCACAGGGCGCAGACCAGAGGCCACCGGTACATGGTGTTGGCAGGATGCACAGCATGCTGCTAACCTCATACTGAAGCCCAGGGGGAGACGCGGGCAGGTAACGAGGGGGGGTTCCCGGTATAGAAGCAATATCCCAAACCAGGGCAACCGCAGCCAGCCAGGTCACCCCCAGAACCTCTCCCACATTTGAGGGGTGTGGCAGCCTGTGTCTGCAGAGCTGATGGCAGGTCACACTGTGGAGGGCTTGGGGGCTTCTGATCAGAGGTGACCAGGCAGAGGCTTCCCCCCAGGACTGCTTCTCACAGCGCCTGGCCTACCTCCACCCCTCATACACTCAAGGTTGGGGGCCAAGCCTGGGGCCCAGCGGACAAATCAGTATTGGAACAGTTCCCAGTATCTCAACGCACCATCAGCACGGGAGGCGGCTGAGCTGCAGTGAACAAGAAGCCCTAAGACACAGAGTCGGCCTCACGTGCGGGAGCCGCTGCCATCTGGGTCCTGGTGCAGCAAAGCACCTGTGGGCACTTTACCGGGAGTCGGTGTGATCCGAACATGAGCCGGTCAGAAGGTGACACTGAAGAGTCATTAAACAATACGGCCACACATGGTGGCATTACAATGGGGCAACGGGTCCACAGAGGCTCGTCATACCGTCCTTTCACAATTTGTATTTTAAAAAATAACAGCGAAAATATGGTAATTTAACTGTCAAAGTGCAGAGCAAAACGATGTCATTAGAACGTTCTCCATATTGAGAAATACAGGCCTGGGTAACCGAAGGGGCCACGTGCTGGAGAGAGAATCCGAGCACTGGGCGGCGTACTAGCTTAGAGAGACTTAACAAGACATCGTGTAGAACTGGTCAGAGGGAAAGCATTGAAATCCCCTATGTTCTGTATGGGTAATCAAAAAGATTTTTTAACATTTCTTCTTGTGATTTCTTTATACAGACTTTTTATACCCCCTCTGTTGCATGTCTATGTACTCAAAAGTCCCAACGTTATGCTCCTCTATGTACTTTCAAGTTTAAATATTTTATGTTATCTGCAGTCTAAGTCACTTTTTATTTCCTCTTCTCATTATTTGTTGCCAGGTCACAGAAATTCAAGTGATTTTTAAAAACCTGATTTTGGATCTTGTGAAGTTCTAAGTTCTCTTCTTAGTACAAGTAGTTCTATGATAGATCCCTTACGAGATATACTGTAGGAGAGCCAGGGAGAGGCTTTTACTTAGAAATAAAGTGAGAGGACAGACCTCCGGGCTCAGTACAGGAGGGGACGAGAGCCCCCCCCTTTAGATATTTTCTAAGTACACAACAATGTCTTCTGGGAATAAAGACAGCCGAACGTTTTCTCAGTGCTTATGCCTCTTTTTCCTTGTTTGCCCCACTAGATATTCTAGTATAACGCTGAGTGAGGGTGGGGAAGGCTGGACGGAAACGCTCGTCCCTCATCTTCCAGGAGGGCACCTCACCACTCACGCACGCCTTTGCTGCTTCCCACCCGCAGGCACTGAGCTATTACTGTGCTATGTAGAGGGCACGGCCCGGCGCTCTCAGCGGAGTGAGACGCACTACCTACTGCCGGGAGGACAAGCCGGTAATAAACCCTTTCACCCCCAGAATGATCTACTCTCATTTCTTTGGTCACTGAATCCATTGTGAACTTGTCTGAGGCAGGACGCCCAGCAAGACAACTCCATTAAAGTGGCAAACTGAACTGGCTTCTGGAAATTAAGTCTCTGTCCCCTCTTGGGTATGAACTCCACGTGGCCAGAGTATATGATCCTGTGCATGTGCTGCAGGACTCCATCTGCTAACGTTTGGTGAGCCTCTCTGACAGCCTCTGGGCTGATGCCTCACATGAAGGAGCATGAGGGGTGTTACAGAAACGCCCCCCAAATCCTGAGAAGTAACGTGTGCACAGACATTTCTTAAAATGCAACAATACAGGGGCAGAATAAATTTTATGATGCTTTACAGATTCTGTGTCTCTTAGAAATTGAAGGTGTGTGGCCGCTCTGCACTGAGCAAGTCCACTGGCACCACTTTCCCTACAGCACTGGCTCACTCATGCCTCTGGGTCACATTTGGCAATTCTCACGTTATTTCACACTTTTCATCGTTCTCCTATTTGTTAGGTGACCGGTGATCTTTGATGTTGCCACTGTAGTGCTTTGGGTGCCCCCTCACTGCACCCACGAGATGGCAGAGTCCATCAGGGGGCGTCCCGAGGGCTGTGCTCACTGGCGGTCCCGTCCCTCTCCCTCTGCTCAGGCCTCCCTGTCCCCTCACACACAGCAATGTACAAATAAGGCCAACGGGTTACCCGACAGTGGCCTCTAAGTGTTCCAGTTAAAGGTCACCTGTCTGTCTTGTAAACTGAAAAGCTAGAGAAGATTCAGATGAGGGAGGAGGGCATGTCAGAGGCCAAGATGGGCTGAGAACGAGCCCTTTTCACTGAAGACTGAGCCCAGTTCTCTAGGTATGAACACACAGAAAAGGTTCATGAGGGCAGCAGTGCTCCTCCACTGAGCCCCCATTTGAAAAGATGAAACAGCGTGTGGACGATATGGGGAAAGTTTCGCTGGTCTGGACAGGAGACCAAACCAGCCACAACATTCCCTAAGACGAAAGCCTGACCCAGAGCGAGACCCTCAGTCTCTCCAATCCTACGGAGCTCAGAGATGTGAGGAAGCTGCAGAAGAAAGGGCTGAAGCCGGCAGAGGTTGCCTGATGCAGTTTAAGGAGAGGAACCACCTCTGTAACATAAAAGTGCAGGGAAAGGGGCAGTGCAGATGGTGAAGCGGCACAAGATCTTTTCCGACAACTTCCAGCTGCGATCGCTGACGACGGGGGTACACTAAACAACAGGCTTGTAGTGTAGACAAGGCAGCCTTGCATTGGAAGATGTCATCTAGGACCGTGATAGCTGGAGATCGGAAGGCAGTCCGTTTGCAAACCTTCAGAGGACAGGCTGGCTCTCTTGTGAGGGGCTAATGCAGCTGGTGACTTTACGTTCAAGCCCATGCCCATTTGCCATTCTGAAAATCCTAGGGTCCTGGAAATTATGCTACATTTAGAAAAGATTCCTTCCAAATTTTACTTCTTCACAATGCAGCTGGGCACATAAGAGCGCTCACGGAGGTGTACTCTAAGGTGAACACTTGCAGGCTTGCTTACACATCCACTGGATGCAGCCCTTGGATTAAAAAGCAGTTTTGGGTTTTAAGTCTTATTATAGAAGAAGCACATTTCATAAAGGTCCAGCTGCCGTAGACGGCAATTGCTCTCAGGGATCTGGGCAGAGGAAAGTGAAAATTACTGAAAAGGATTCTCCCTTCTAGGTGTTATTGTAAGAATACTCAGGATTCCTGGAAAGAGGACAAAATATTGACATTTACAGACGTTTGGAAGAAGCTGTGCCTAAATTTTGCAAGTGACCTCAAGTGGTTCAAGACTACAGGGGAGGAAGTAACTATAAATGTGGTGCGAACTACAAGAGACCTAGGTCTCCAAGTAAGGCCTCAAGAGGGGACTGGATCACTAGAATCACAGCATAAACTTTAATGGACAAGCAGATGCTTTTTAGGCACGAACAAAGAGCTCTCTTGGGGTGGAATCTACCTGTGGTGCAGATGTCATCAGGGTAGCTGAAATGACAGAGAAAGATTTAGAATATTTTATAACCTTAGATGAAAATGCAGCAGGACAGTTTGTGACACTACTATTGTGAAAGTTCTGGTGTGGGTAAAATGCAATCGATGTGCGTCCCAAGCTAGAGAGAAATCGTTTGTGAAATACAAAATGGGACACAATAAAGATCAGAACATAATATAATAGAGAAATTAAAGAACAGGGAAAAAAATGAATGACAACAACTGCTGTGTCTTCAAGAAAATAATCAACATAGATAACTCCCTAGCAGATTTGTCAGGAATAAAAAGAAAGGACACAAATAAAGTCAGAAAGAAAAAGGAGAAATAAACACCACAGAAATTCAAAGAGTTCCATGGAAAATTGTATTCCAGAAAACTGGACAAGCTAGAACACGTGAACTAATTCCCAGAAAAGTACAAACTTCCAAAACTGATATGGAGGAAAGAGAAAAGCTAGACAAATTACCAGTAAAATAAAATTGAATTTTTAATTTAAAAAACCCTCAAAAAATGAAAAGCCAGCTGAATTGTACCAAACACTCAAGGAAACGCTAATACGCATCCTTCCTAAAGCACTGCCAAAATAGAAGAGCAGGGGCTACTTCCAAACCCACTCTATCAGGCCAGCATCACCGTAAAAGCAAAACAAACACATTGCAACAAAACAGCATGAAAGATCAACAGCCATGGTGAACAGAGATGTGAAAATCCTCCACAAAATAATAGAAACCAAATTCAAAAACACAGCAAGAAGACCATCCATCACGACCACGTGCGATTTCTCCCAGGGAATTGAGGAGCAAAAATATTTGCAAATTGACTAACGTGATACACGACATTAATAAAAAAGGCTAAAAATGAAGTGATAATCTCAACAGATATTGAAAAATCACTTGAAACAAATTCAACATCGATTCATGATAACAGCACTCAACAAAATGGATGTACAGAGTGCACACCTCAACGTAAGAAAGGCCACATAACACAACTCCACAGCTAACATCACCTGAATCGGGAAAAGCTGAAATATTTTTCTCCAAGATCAGGAAATAATCAAGTACACTCTTACCACTTTCATTCAACATAGTAGTGCAAGTCCTAGTCATGGCAATCAGAGAAGAGACAGAAGGCTTCCAAATTGGTGAGGAAGAAGGAAAACTGTCACTATTTGCAGATGACATGATATTATACATAGAAAACCCTGGAGACTTCACTAGAACACTGTCAGAAGGAGTAACTGGATCCAGCAAAGTTGCAGGATACAAGATCAATATACAGATATTTGCGGCATTTCTACATACTAACAGTGAACACAAGCAGAAACCAGGAAACCAATTCCATTCGCAACTGCATCAAAAAGAATAAAACACCCAAGAGTCACCTTAACCAAGGAGGTGAAACAGCTGTACTCTGAAAACTGTAAGACACTAAAGAAAGAAATCGAAGAAGCACCAATAAATGGAAATCTCCTCTGTGCTCCTTTATAGAAAGAAATAATATTGTCAAAATGGCCATCCTGCCCAAAGGAATTTACATGGTCAATGCAATCCATTTTGAAACACCAACGGTATTTTCCAGTGAACCACAGAAGACTCCAAAGAGCCAAAGCAATCTGGAGAAAGAAGAACAACGAACGGTGAGAACGGGGGCTTCATGCTCTCTGACTTCAGGCTACAGTACACAAAACACTGTGGTGCTGGCACAGAGCAGGCCCATAGGCCAATGGAACAGAACGCAGAGCCTACAAATAAAGCCACATACATTTGGTCAATTAATACACGACAAAGGAACCACAAGTATACAATGGGGAAAACAGGCAGTGTTGGGAAAGCTGGACAGCTACATGCAAGTGAACGAAACTGGATTATGCTTTAACTGCACAGAAGAGTAAACCCAAAATGCATTAGAGACCTGACTCTAAGACATGGAGCCATGACACGCTTAGAAGAAAACACAGGCACAAGGGTCATATTTATGGTTGCATTACTTAAAAGAGCCAAGTTATAGAAGCAACCAAACTGACAGAAGAACAGATAGACATGCTACATGTAGGCAATGGAGCATGACTGAGCCACAGGAAAGATATCCAGCCACTTGTGACAGGAAGGGTGGACCTGGAGGGTATGATGCTAAGTGAAACGTTACACCAGGCAGAGGAAGAAAACACTATATGACTTCACATATGATACAAAACAAAACGAATAGAATTCACTGCCAGACTCAGAGAAGGGACTGGTGGTTACCATGGGAAGGGAGGGTTTGGGATTGGGGTTGAAGCAGGCGAGGAGGACAGAGGTACAAAAACTCAATCATAACGAAACTAGCGGGGGAGGGAAAGCACAGCATAGAGCATACAGGCCACAGCTCTCTTCTATGTTTCTATGGCGATAGTAAATAGTAGTAATTACACTAGTTGGGGTGAACACTTAATAATGCAGGGAACTGCCAAATCACTACAGTGCAGATCCGAATCCACTGGAATATTATACATCAATTATTCTTCAGTAAAAAATCATGATAAAATTAAACTTTCAGATTTAAAAAATGAAGAATCAAACACTTTTAGAAACACATGAATCTAAAAGCCCAAGACATCCATCCCGCAAACCCCAAGAAGGATGACCCCAGAGAGCCTCACTGAGGTAGCAGAGCCCTCAAGCATGCTGACCGGAGCCAGAGCTGTAAGAACCCAGGGTCGGCAGGAGGAGGAGGTGAGGACAACGGCGGTGCTGGCCACTCGGGGAGAAATCGCCACCGTGAGCGGAAACCTGGGGAGAGAGGGCGCTGCCTGTCACCTGCACTGGCCACAGTCAGTTGTTCCGTCACACCGACAGGGCGGGAGGTGGTTCCCAGTTTGTGGCTCAATCACAGATTCTTAGTATCCTTACAAACATTTAGACAGTTCTGAATAAATGTTTCTCCAAATGCTGAGTGGCCATAAGAACGTTGTCAGTGATTTAAAGAGGTGTTTTTTAATAATATCCACATTACAGTTGTTTTGTGGGGAAAGGGTCCATAGAGCTCCCTACTCCGCTGTCCCCAACGTCTGAATTTTTGGTTATATTTTGAGCACAAATAGAGCCAAGTAGTCAGGTGAGTGGTGGGCGCATCATCTGTCCTCCCGGGCACATGGGTACAACCAGCACAGAAGTAGATTATGGGGAAGAACCCAGAAGGTGGGAGGGAGGGAGTTGGGGGAATATCTGGCAAAGTCGGAGAGAGGGCCCGTCACCTCGTGAAGGAGGAGACGCCTGTCCACATGTGGGAGCTGCACCTTCACCAAGACGCACAAGGAAAGAACAGGAGAGAGAAGTGAAAAGTACCTGGTGAACACGAGACAGTTCTCTTCCCAGGCCTTTCATACTAACGGCCCCGAGCACGGAATCGAAAGTGCACAGACGCTTTTGAGTCCACTAGGGAGAGTTCCACGGGACCGAGTAGCTCGTGAAATTACGGGGTTGTTAAACTTCTAGTGTGATAATGGGGCCAAAGATGAGTTAAAAGGCAGAGCCACCACACTCGCGCTCAGGAAGCCTGCTGCAGTGTCCGCAGATGAATGAGGTCTGACCGGGCTCAAGACATGGTATGAAAATAGAAAGCTTAGGTTAGGGTGGGGCCTGGAGACACAAATAACAAACTGTTGGGCTGATGAGGGTATCAAGAGATTATACATTATATTTCAATTCATGTGTAAGCATTTTTCATTATAAACTTAAACATGGATTCTCTCTTCCCAAACAAACGGGAATGAGAGGAGAATCCTCTCTGCAGGCCCAGAGTGGAGACCCCCACGAGCTCTGTCTGTTCTGACTCCCGCCCCCTGCCGACATTCCTGGGCGCCAACACATGCAGAACAGGAACGGAGAGGCAGCGACGGCGGCTTCACAGTCAGCAATGCCTCACGTGGGAATGCCAGGCACACTGGGAACATTTAGCTCGTCCACTTATAATTCATTGAAATGTTGAGGAAACAAACCATCCTGGGGTGATGAGAAACTTTCATATACGGATTCGGATGATGGAGACTCAACACCTTATATTTACCAAAACTTTCTGAACTGCACCTTAAAATGAGAGCGTTTTACTGTGTTGAAATCATACCTCAGTAACACTGACGATTTCTTCCTCTGCAGAGCAGAGATTCCAGCCCTAAGCAGCAGGCTGGATGAGAGATAAACCGTGGATAGAGCACAAAGCCCAGGACCTGCACAGAAGCGTTGCTCAGGGAATGCTACCTGAACCGTTTTTCACATGGCCGGTTCTACACCAGGCTCGCAGTCGCCTGCCCACAGCACCGACAGGAGCAGGGACAGACGTGTCCTGAGCAAGGGGCTGGGATCTGGGGAAACGTTTCTCGCTGAGAGGCTTGGTGGCCCGAGAAGCAGCTGCGGCTCTGAGATCACACGGCACAGTGCAGCTCACAGGCCGTCAGTCACGGCCGGGGGAAAGCCCTCCTGGCTTGCAGCAGAGACGGTAACAGGCAAGGAGTACCCAACCCAGGCGGCTGTCCTCCCTACGCCCAGCGCAGTCCCCTCTCCTGTGGGCACAGAACTGGAGGCAGCAGAGCGGGTGGCTACAGGAGTGTGTCCTGGGAAATTCCCAAACCTGGGGTCCACGGCCGCCTCTTGTTCTGGGAAGAGACCCAGAATGTAGGCATCTGCACACAGCCTCTCCTGACGGGATGCTGACACTGATCAGAAAGTCTGTCCTCTTAATGCATCTGGAACAGAAAGTTTTAATAGTAACACTTAAACTATTATTGGGCATTCACTGTACCCCAGAGATGGAACACGTCACAACAGCCTTATGATGTGGTTACTTACCACCCTCCTTTTTCAGATGAGGAAGTTGAGGCACAGAGAGTTTAAAACAGTAACAAAGCCGAGGTCTGAAGTCTCACTGTAAAGCCCATGCTTCACACCAGTGGGCATGGCTAAGGAGATGCCCAGCATACACACATGGGGGAGAATGTGGATCAAACCAGAATATCTGTGTTCATAAGAAAACCACTGGCCCAAAGATGATATACTCTTCTTATGGTCCTATGCTGGCGAACAATGACTTAATGCCAAACCTGATGGTAGTTTCACCCTCCCTGGAAGAGAACCTTTAACCAGTCAACATGGAATTTCCTGCTCAGCACTGGGGAATTTATTGAGACCCCTTCTGTTCCCCGTCGGGCATCCTCGCGTAAAACAATGGATCCTTGGCCAGTAATTTCCTTTCCTCTGCTCCCTTTCCACCTTTAATAACCTTTCCTTTTCTGCACCCCAAAGGGGTCTCCCTCCACTCACAGAGGCAATGCTGCCCACTCTTGAGCGATCTAATAACGCCCATTAGATTTTCAAATTTACTCAAATGAGTTCCACTTTTTTCAACACTTGCAAAGTGATGTGTCAGATGAAGCTGATGCATTCATGGGATAACAGTATCTCTACTACTGTGTTTTGCTCACAATTTTTGCCACAATAAGTTAAAACCATTTATTTCGCAGTCATCCCACAGGCCTACTGGTGTTGGAAAACCTGCCTGGCCTCACTACTCCTCCCACGCCAATAACCGAGGGAGTCGGAGTGATGCAGGGGGAGGAAGGCGTCGCCTCCTTTCCCAAAGCCACCCAACCGCCCTTGGTTGCCTGCCCCAAGTTGAACCCCAGCCATGTTTCCAAAACCTCTGCCAGGACACATGGACAGCCAGCCGCCTCTTCCCTGCTGGAGGAAGACTGCCCCAAGGAGACCCTGCCCCAACCTCGACTGCTGGCCCTCACCCAAATTAAATCACCCAAGCGACATCTGCCCCTTTGTTAGGTAGGAAAACAGGTATGAGCAGGAAGGAAAGAGAGTAAGGCCAGAAAAGCCACTGGCAGGGGCTCAAAGAGTTTACCTGTTAAAACTACAAAGCCAGAAAGGATGGAGTTAGTGAATTGGTCAGTTAAAGCCCAGAAGGCCAGCTTCACATGGAATGTTTGAATACTCCCCGGATAAAGGAAGTGTCTCGGCACAGGATATGTTTTCACTGTGTCACTGGGCTCACACCTTTGTAAGATTTACTTGAGCCTGCTGAAAGCCCCAGCTTATTCGGGAGAAATTCCATCCTGAGGCTAAGACTGCATTTTAATCAAACAGACAATGACTCAGCTCACTTCCTAGGCAGCACAGATGGTCTCGACTGATATGCTTCCAGGCAGGACTGCTGTCCTGGGAGGGAATCAGACGGGTAAAAGTCTTGTGCTAAGTTAAAAGAAAAAACTTCATGTCTCATCAAAGATGAACATTCTGGAACCAGTGGACAAGTCCACACTCCAAGCCTTTTGTTATAGTCCTGAAAATCCTTCACCGCAGACAAAACTCCAGACCCTGAACACTTAGGGGCGCACCTCTGTGGTCGCCTGCACTTTCTAAGTGTGTAGCCCTTCCCAATTTTTCACCGCACCTGTCTCTTAGGTAGCCCACACTCCCCTTTCTCCAAGTGTGCACATTTTTGCCTTAAATCAACTCTCACTACTACAATGCTCTGTCTCTATGCTTTCCCAGTGTGTCTGTGTCACTGTGCTTTGTCGTTGTGATCCTCTGGATTTAAGCTCAAACTTTCACGCCCTCTGCCTCATAACAGATAAGTAACCAGGGGCTGCTTAGAGCTCAGATCTGGGCTCGCAAATCACTGTCACCTGGGTGCCCCAGATGGCGCTGCAGCTCACGGTCATGTTCTCTAGTAGCCTGCCTGAAAGCCCCACTTATTTATCTCTAGGAAATTCACAGAATATAACCTCATTCCATCCTGTGCTCGATGGCTCCCCCAAAGCCTGGGGTGGTAGGGACTCGGTTCCCACGCTGTGCAGATCCCAGTGCACACTGGACGCAAGGTGACACCGGCTTAAGCAGTCAGCAGGGGATGCGACCCATGCACAGCAGAGGTTCAGTGAACTTCCTTTGTCATTCTCTCTGTCATTCCCTCACACTCTTGCCTTAATAAACTGCTTCCTCGAGAAGGGGATTGAGGGGTATTATGATCAGTTCACATGGTGTGTGGGGTCCTGGGGAAGACAGTGTAGCACAGAGAAGACAAGTAGTGACTGGCATCTTACTACTTGAAAGAGAGTGACTGCAATGGGGTATGGGATGGGGTACACAAGAATGTGGGTGAACGTAATAACCACATTGTTTTTCATGTGAAGCCTTCATGAGAGTATATCAAACGTACGTTAGTAAAAAAATTGTATAAACATATAATAAAATAAACTCCCTCACCTTATACTCACTTCCCTCCCACTCCCAACCAACTCTCCTCCCCCAAAAATATGTCCCAACTGTTTGAGGGGAAGCACGATCTCGGAGGAGAACTGAATCAAGAAATTGCTTGTATTAAGTTCATCCTACAGAACATCTACAGGACAGACTACGGATGGTGATGTAACATCTCTCACCATATCTCAGATCATGAGGCCACATATCACATGAGACTGTTAGGCAGAAGAATAGATATGAGTGGGTGGGGTGGAAAGAAAATAAGGCCAGGAAAACCCACCAGGAGGGACTCAAAAGACTTGGCCACTTAAACTGTTGAGCCAGAAATGATGGATAGTTAAAGAGTTAAACAGTGAGGCTGAAAACTCCTGGAGTAACTTGGCCTGGAATTCTTGAATATTCCCAGACAAAAGTATCTCAGCATAGCCTCTGTCTTCATTTTGTCAATTACATAATGCCATTGTAACATTTACTTTGCCTGCTAAAAGGCCCAGCTTATTCTTTAACTTTACCCATATGCTGTTTTTTCCTCCTACAGCCCCTAAACTAGTAATTTGCAACCTGGGCAAGAGATAAGCATCATGATTAATTGTCGGGAGCCAGTTCAAACTGTCCACCTGATGCACTGCTCAGATGCCCAGCAAGAAGGAACCACAAAGTGGACTTCTGACAGGAACAACCCCGCTAACTCTCCTTATTACTACGGTATTTGGAAATGTTGCTATAGGGTATTTATACACTAAATTGGAAAACCAAATTTAAAATACCCTGGGAGAAATGCCAGAGGCAAGACCCTCTTTCCCCCAGAAAGTAGGGACGGAATGAGAAGGGGAGGATGCAGACAGGTCTTTGGAAACAAGTATTAGGATATAACAAACAGGGGTTGTCTTAGTGGGTTCCAGTACCCTCTCCCCGCCAAACTTGGCCCTGAGAGGAATTTCTACATCACTCCTAGACCTGTTGGGTCCCAGGGAAAAAAATAGAACAATAAAGGAGAGCCAGCATGTATAACGGACGGGATAGTGTGGGTGGAAGGGACTGGCATGACTGTACACACTCTCCCCATTGAAGAGATTTTCTTATAGCTATTATTGTATATGGTTTAAAGAAACTCTAAGAAAGGACATGACCCTGCCCTCCCTGGGAAGAAAGGTGGCCTAACTGGGCCCCTAAGCCTTCGGATTCGTTGGTTATTAACCCCTTACCTCATCCACCCAGGGGCAACGCTCTCGTCTCTATGAAACTGGGCACCTACCCAAGGGTACAGTTTCCAGTTCCCGCAATAACAATCAGCTTAGTCTTGCTACACTGCTTTGATGATAGACTGTTTTGATGTTTTTCTTTATATCTGCATGTAATGCTCTAGACCTAGAAAAATAGACTTAGCTATACTTATTAATTAAATGAATAGTAACCGCGGCTATTTTAGAATCAATAATAAGGAAACTGCAAGTAGGGCCCAAGCCAACCAGGTGTGAGGGAACACTGAGAGAATTAAGTCTTGTTTGTTCTGAAACCGCCAGGGATGCCAAGCAAGCACAAGTGGAAAACATTAATAATTGTTAAGGCGCCAATAATCTCATCTCAGAAGATTGACCTTTATGTGAAATTTTTCTCAAAGAATCAAATGATCTAATCTTTGTGAAACTGCATACTCAAAACATATATAACCTTGCTCCATTTCAATAAAACAGGCCAGGCTCAGCTCGGGAACTCTGCTACTGTCTCTGTCCTCATTCATTCATTCCATCACCCGCAGACACCGTTCTTCCCTCAGGGACCCCTGGACTCGCTGGAGCTGGACTCTGCCAATTAATTTTGGAAACAAGCCCCGCTCTAAACAGCATGGTGAAAACAGGAAGGATTCCAGCTTAAAACCAAGACTGCGTTTTAAAACCCAGGAAATTAAGCAGTAGGATACTTAAAACAGTCTTTAGGAAACAGACAATGACTCAGCCACCTAGGGGGCGGGGCAGGCAGTCATAAGCTGACATGCTGGCAGACAGATGGTGCTACCCTAGGGAGAAAGTAAAGCACTAAATTTCCTGTGTTGAGTTAATTTTGTAGAATTACCTGGAGGACAGAGAAGAGACTTAATATCTCATCACAGATGAACATTTTGGGACCACTTAACAAGTCTACACTCCCTAGCCCTGTCACATTCGTGAAAAATCAATAAATTGGGAAACCCCCAACCCTTCAGCACGCACCGCTCTTCAGCACCCACACTTTTTAAGTGCTTAGCCTTGAATGAATGTTAAAGCTTCCAGCGCCTCTTCTCTAAGATCGCCCACACCCCTTCCCGAGTGAGCACTTTCTCTAATTACAACTTATGCCCTTCAGGGTGCCTCGCCTCCCTGAGGTCGCCTGCACTTTATCCCTAAGTAAGTAACTTTAAAGAAAACCTCTTCTCTGCTTCACTACTTTGTCTCTGCCCTTCAATTCTCTGTTGCAGTGGGGGCAGGAACGAAGGAAAATACACAGCGCTCCCCTAAGGACACCACAAGTCATGCGTACGCCCAGCAACGGCCCAGCTTTTCCCCATTCTTGAAAGCCTGAAAAGACACAATCCTAAGACTACGAGTGAACCTTCTCTGAGGCTGCCCACAACTCCCCTTTCTTCGAGCGGCACTTTTTGACTTAAACATTTCTAACTGGTGCGATCAAATTATTTTGTTTTGCCTCTGCGCCCTTCCAGCGGTGAGCGTCTTTGTTACTTCGCTGTCATTCTAACCTGAAGACTGAAGCGCAAGCCTTCCCCCTCTGTCCTACTTCGGGGAAGCAGGGAAGGGCCACCGAGGTCTGAGTTGGGCTCACGAGTTCCCGTCGCCTGGGACACCGGGACAGACCTCCCGCTGTCCGACCGCGCTCTTTAGAAGCCGCCCCCAAATCTCCTTTCTTGGCCTTCGGGAAGGTCTCCGAACACGGCCGCACTCCGTGCAGTGCTCTGGCCTCCCCGATATGCTGGGGTGCTAGGCCGGGGTTCCCAGGCTGTGCAGACCCACGCGGACCCCGCATCCAGGTGACCCGGCCGTGCAAGTTGCCGAGGCACCTGCCCCCGCGGAGCTCAGCGAGCGCCCCTTTCCGCCCCCGGCCCTCCCTGCTCTCTGCCGCTGCTCACCGTTCTGGACGCCGCGCTCACCTCCACTCGCCCGACCTGTTCGAGGACTTCCTCTCCTCGGGCGTCAGGAACCCGCCCGCCCAGGCGGAGGCTCCGTCGAGCGCGCGGGGAGCGGCCCTCCAGACGCAGCCGCCCCACGACGCCGGGACTCCCCGGGCCGCAGCTCCCGGCCTTTCCCAGAGGCTCTCCCGGCGACTCGCCCCGTCTGCCCCTGGGACACGGACCCCCTGCCCCTGCGGCCTGCAGGCGCTTCCGGCCTCGGCACCCCTCCCCCGCCGCATCCGCACGGCCGGCCTCCTCCCCGCTCGGAAGAGCGAGCAGGACAGGGGGCTGCAGGGCCCGTACTCACCCGGGAACAGACGGCGGGCGGGGACGGGGGCTCCGCGTCCTCTGCCGGATGCAGACGGAGGCTCTGCGCCTCTGCGTGGCCGTCCACCCGAGCACACTACCCGGGATCCCCCGCGCAGGCAGTGTTTCAAGGACCCAGAATCCTCCGCGGCGGCTTCAGGACGTCAGTACCCAGAATCCTCGGTGGGGCGGTGCTAGGACGTCGGTGCACAGATTCCCTGGTGGGCAGTTCCAACGCGTCTACACCAGTCAGGGGTGTTGAAACCTCGGCACCCAGAAACCTTGACGGGGCGGCTTCAGGACCTCAGTACCCAGAATCCTCAGGCCCTCTTCAGCTGTCCAGCACTAACCCGTACCCAGAAGCGCCAGGGCGGCACCGCCCCAGGACTTCAACACCCAGAATCCTCGGAGGCGTGGCCAATGGTGTGCAGTACGCAGAATCGTGGGGCAGCTCCACCTCCCGGGACTGCACCTCCCAGAGCCCTCCTTTAGGGCATGCCTGCACTTCAGACTGGAGTCCCCAGCCGCATGGGCTCTCTTTTGTCTCAGCTTGGAGCCTATGCTGTATGTGAGGAAGGCGATGGAGAGGATGGGTGCAGGCTGGCCGCTACCTCAGGGGAGTCTCAAGCGGTCTCACCCTCGAATGAAGGGAGTCCCCCTCCTGGTGGGGAGGCCACATCTGAGTCATGGCACCAATAAAAGGAGTGCCAATTCCTTAAGGGAAGAGACAACCACACCAGAAGCAGATATCCAAGCAAGAGATTCACTCAGTGGTGGCGAGTTTGCTGCCCGCTAGAGTGAGGGAGCAGCCCTGTGGGCTAGGGAGCCCTGCCTACATCTCCTGATAAGGCACTTTAAACCAGCTGATTGGTTATGGCGTCGTTGGGCTTAGCTGGCAGGACGTTATTGGTCTGTGTCACAGAGTTTTCTGCATAATGAGTGGGAAGCTGAACCTAATCTTGGGAAACTGAAACTTAATGGTTGCCATCTCTGGTCCAAAAGTGTGGTGTCGGGCGCCACTTTTGACTAACACTAAGGAGTGCTCGGATCTGTTATGGGGCAGCTTTGCTCCCCTTTGCTTTCTTGGGTTTGGAGTCTTCTTTTCCTCTCCTCCTATTTTGTCATTTTTCTTCAGAGCTCCTTTTCTCGAGCTGAAATTCTGTTCTTGACACACTGTGGAGCATGAAGCTCTCGTGGGGAATTCCCTCTTGTTCCTTGGGCTGCACTTTCTCCGAGCTTTGGTTCTTTGTGTGCTGCATTCTTGGTTCCTTTTCCCTTTGGGGCGGGGGGAGAGGAACTGGAGAATGTTTGCACGGCTTCCCTTGTGCTCTTTCCCCACCTTTTTGGCTATCAGGGCACGACCTGCTTTCCCTGCTGCGGTGGGGGTGACCTCTTGATTTCCAGCCCACACTGTCTGACATAGGTGGGGTTTCCCTCATGAGCGAGTTGTTTGAGGTCCCGGTATTTTGTGATCTTGTATTTTTAGTAGTCTGGTATCCAGATGGAATCGCGGGGATGGGCATGGGGCAGGGAGAGAGGTCCACTGAGGGGACAGAATCTTGTTCACATAAATACAGTGTTCTCACTAAGCAGATTTGAGCTAGGTCCTCTATTCTTTTTCTTTTCTTTTAAACATTTTGGTTTTGTTCTAATAGGTGAATAGTAGTCCTTTGTCTGTGTGTATCACGATTTCATTATCCTTTATCCATCAATGGAGACTTCGATTGTAAATAATGCTGAAATAAACATGGGGGTGCCGATGTCTTTTTTAGTATTTTTCTTTTCTTTAGATAAATACCCAGAGGTGGAATTACTGGATCATATGGTATTTCTATTTTTACTTTTTTAAGGATCCTCTGTACTGTTTCCCATAGTAGCTGCACTGGTTCACACTCACCCTGGCAGTACACAATGGTTCTCTTTCCCCCACATCCTCATCAACGCTTCTTATTTCATGTCTTGTTCATACTAACCATTCTAACAGGGGACAGATCATATCTCACTGTAGTTTGAACTTGCATTTCCCTGTTGATTAATAACTTTGAGCATCTATTCATCCACCTGCTGGCCATCTGTATGTCATTTTTGGAAAAGTGCCCATGTTTCTGCTCATTTTTTAAAATTTATCAAGGTATCATTGATATACAGTCTTTTTTTTTAATTTTTATTTTGGTATCATTAATCTACAATTACATGAAGGACATTATGTTTACTAGGCTGCCCCCTTCACCAAGTCCCCCCTACATCCCCATTCACAGTCACTGTCCATCAACATAGTAAGATGCTGTAAAATCACTACTTGTCTTCTCTGTATTGCACAGCCCTCCCTGTGCCCCCCAACACTATACATGCTAATCGTAATGCCCCCTTTCTTTTTTTCCTACCCTTATCCCTCCCCTCCCACTCGTCTTCCCAGTCCCTTTCCCTTTGGTAACTATTAGTCCATTCTTGGGTTCTGTGCTTCTGCTGCTGTTTTGTTCCTTCAGTTTTCTTTTGTTCTTATACTCCACATATGAGTGAAATCATTTCATACTTGTCTTTCTCCGCCTGGCTTATTTCACTGAGCATAACACCCTTTACCTCCATCCATGTTGTTGCAAATGGTAGGATTTGTTTTCCTTATGGCTGAATAGTATTACATTGTGTATATGTACCACATCTTCTTTATCCATTCATCTACTGATGGACATTTAGGTTGCTTCCATATCTTGGATATTGTAAATAGTGCAGCGATAAACATAGTGGTGCATCAGTCTTTTTCAAACTGGAGTGCTGCATTCTTGGGGTAAATTCCTTGGAGTGGAATTCCTGGGTCAAATGGTATTTCTATTTGTAGGATTTTGAGGAACCTCCATACTGCTTTCCACAATGGTTGAATTAATTTACATTCCCACCAGCAGTGTAGGAGGGTTCCCCTCTCTCCACAACCTCGCCAACATTTGTTGTTGTTTGTGTTTTCGATGTTAGCCATCCTTACTGGTGTGAGATGATATCTCATTGTGGTTTTAATTTGCATTTCTCTGATGACAAGCGATGTGGAGCATCTTTTCATGTGCCTGTTGGCCATCTGAATTTCTTCTTTAGAGAATTGTATTCAGCTCCTCTGCCCATTTTTTAATTGGATTATTTGCTTTTTGTTTGTTGAGGTGTGTGAGGTCTTTATATATTTTGGATGTCAACCCTTTATCGGATCTGTCATTACGAATATACCTTTTTGTTCTACTGATGGTGTTCTTTGCTGTACAGAAGCTTTTCAGCTTGATATAATCCCATTTGTTCATTTTTGTGTTTGTTTCCCTTGCCTGGGGAGATACGTTCAAGAAGAGGTCACTCATGCTTATGTCTAAGAGATTTTTGCCTATATTTTTGTCTAAGAGTTATATGGTTTCATGACTTACATTCAAGTCTTTGATCCATTTCAAATTTACTTTTGTGTATGGGGTTAGACAGTGATCCAGTTTCATTCTCTTACATGTAGGTGTCCAGTTTTGCCAGCACCATCTGTTGAAGAGACTGTCATTTCCCCATTGTATGTCCATGGCCCCTTTATCAAATATTAGTTGACCATATATGTTTGGGTTAATGTTTGGAGTCTCTATTCTGTTCCATTGGTCTGTGGCTCTGTTCTTGTGCCAGTACCAAATTGTTTTGATTACTGTGGCTTTGTAGTAGAGCTTGAAGTTGGGGAGTGAGATCCCCCCCACTTTATTCTTCTTTCTCAGAATTGCTTTAGCTATTCGGGGTCTTTGGTGTTTCCATATGAAATTTTGAACTATTTGTTCCAGTTCATTGAAGAATGCTGTTGGTAGTTTGATAGGGATTGCATCGAACCTGTATATTGCTTTGGGCAGGATGGCCATTTTGACCATATTAATTCTTCCTAGCCAGGAACATGGGATGAGTTTCCATTTGTTAGTGACCTCTTTAATTTCTCTTAAGAGTGTCTTATGATTTTCAGGGTTTAGGTCTTTCACTTCCTTGGTTAGGTTTATTCCTAGGTATTTTATTATTTTTGTTGCTATTGTGAATGGAGTTGTCTTCCTGATTTCTCTTTCTATTAGTTTATTGTTAGTGTATAGGAAACCTATATGCTAACAAGCTGGGAAACCTAGGAGAAATGGCCAACTTCCTAGAAAAATACAACCTTCCAAGACTGACCCAGAGAGAAACAGAAAATCTAAACAGACCAATTACCAGCAACAAAATTGAAGTGGTACTCAAAAAACTACCAAAGAACAAAACCCCTCGGCCAGATGGATTTACCTCAGAATTTTATCAGACATAGAGAGAAGACGTAATACCCATTCTCCTTAAAGTTTTCCAAAAAATAGAAGAGGAGGGAATACTCCCAAACTCATTCTATGAAGCCAACATCACCCTAATACCAAAACCAGGCAAAGACCCCACCAAAAAAGAAAATTACAGACCAATATCCCTGATGAACGTAGATGCAAAAATACTCAACAAGATATTAGTAAACCGAATTCAAAAATACATCAAAAGGATCATACACCATGACCAAGTGGGATTCATCCCAGGGATGCAAGGATGGTACAACATTCAAAAATCCATCAACATCATCCACCACATCAACAAAAAGAAAGACAAAAACCACATGATCATCTCCATAGATGCTGAAAAAGCATTCGATAAAATTCAACATCCATTATGATAAAAACTCTCAACAAAATGGATATAGAGGGCAAGTACCTCAACATAATAAAGGCCATATATGATAAACCTGCAGCCAACATCATACTGAACAGCGAGAAGCTGAAAGCTTTTCCTCTGCGATCTGGAACAAGGCAGGGATGCCCACTCTCCCCACTGTTATTCAACATAGTACTGGAGGTCCTAGCCACGGCAATTAGATAAAACAAAGAAATACAAGGAATCCAGATCGGTAAAGAAGAAGTTAAACTGTCACTATTTGCAGATGACATGATTTGTACATAAAAAACCCTAAGGACTCCACTCCGAAACTACTAGAGCTGATATACAATCTTAAATTCAGATTTCACATGAGCAACATTGTGGTTACTACATTCCCCATTATTATCAAGTCCCACCGTTACCCCAGTACAGTCACTGTCCATCAGCATAGTAAGATGCTACATAGTCACCGCTTGTCTCTCTGTGCTATACTGCCTTCCCTATGCCCCCCCCTATATTATGTGTGCTAATCATAATGCCCCATAATCCTCTAATCCCTCCTTTCCCTCCCATCCTCCCCAGTCCCTTTCCGTTTGGTAACTGTTAGTCCATCCTGGGTTCTGTGACTCTGCTACTGTTTTGTTTCTTTAGTTTTTGCTTTGTTCTTATACTCCACAGATGAGTGAAATCATTTGCTACTTGTCTCTTCACCTGGCTAATTTCATTCAGCATAATACTCTCTAGCTCCATGTTGTTGCAAGTGGTGGGGTTTGTTTTCTCATGGGTGAATAATGTTCCATTGTGTATATGTACCACATCTTTATCCATTCATCTACTAATGGACACTGACTTTGCTTCCATTTCTTGGCTATTTTAAATAGTGCTGCAATAAACATAGCAGTGCATGTGTCTTTTTGAATCAGGGATCCTGTATTCTTTGGGTAAATTCCTAGGAGTGGAATTCCTGGGTTAAATGGTATTTCTGTTTTTAGTTTTTTGAGGAATCTCCATACTTTGAACAATATTCAAACTAATTTACATTCCCACCAGCAGTGTAAGAGTGTTCCCTTTTCTCCACATCCTCACCAACATTTGTTGTTTGTCTTTTGGATGTTAGCCATCCTAACTGGTGTGAGGTGATACCTCATTATGGTTTTAATTTGCATTTCTCTGATGATTAGCAATGTGGATTATCTTTTCATGGCCTGTTGGACATCTGTATTTCTTCTTTAGATAAGTGTCTGTTCAGATCCTCTGCCCATTTTTTAATCAGATTATTTGCTTGGTGTTTGTTGAGGTGCATGTGCTCTTTATATATTTTGGATTGGATATGTCATTCATGAATATATTCTCCCATACTGTAGGATGCCTTTTTGTTCTACTGATGGTGTCCTTTGCTGTACAAAAGCTTTTTAGTTTGATATAGTCCCAATTGTTCATTATTGCCTTTGTTTTCCTTAACAGGGGAGATATGTTCATGAAAAAGTTGCTCATATTTATGTTTAAGGTAGTTTTGCCTGTGTTTTCTTTTAAGAGTTTTATGGTTTCATGTCTGACATTCAGATCTTTGATCCATTTTGAGTTTACTTTTGTGTATGGGGTTAAACAATGATCCAGTTTCATACTCTTACTTGTAGCTGTCCAGTCTTGCCAACATCAGCTGTTGAAGAGGCTGTCATTTCTCCATTGTATATCCATGGCTCCTTTATCATGTATTAATTGACCATATATGTTTGGGTTAATATCTGGACTCTCGGTTCTGTTCCACTGGTCTATGGGTCTGTGCTTGTGCCAGGACCAAATTGTCTTGATTATTGTGGCTTTGTAATAGAGCTTGAAGTTGGGAAGCAAGAACCCCCTGCTTTATTCCTCCTTCTCTGGATTGCTTTGGTATTCGGGGTCTTTTGTGGTTCCATATGTATTTTAGAACTATTTGTTCCAGTTTGTTGAAGAATGCTTTTGGTATTTTGATAGGGATTGCATTGAATGTGTAGATTGCTTTAGGCAGGATGGCCATTTTGACAATATTAATTCTTCCTACTGAAGAGCATAGGGTGAATTTCCATTTCTTAGTGTCCTCTTTAATTTCTCTTAAGAGTGTCTTGTAGTTTTCAGGGTATAGGTCTTTTACTTCCTTGGTTAAGTTTATTCATAGGCATTTTATTCTTTTTGATGCTATTGTGAATGAAATTGCTTTCCTGATTTCTCTTTCTGCTAGTTCATCATTAGTGTATAGGAATGCAACACATTTCTGTGTATTAATTGTATCCTACAACTTTGCTGAATTCCGATATTAGTTCTAGTAGTTTTGGAGTGGATTCTTTAGGGGTTGTTATGTACAATATCATGTCATCTGCAAATAGTGACAGTTTGACTTCTTGCTGTCAATCTGGATGCCTTTTCTTTCTTTGTGTTATCTGATTTCTGTAGCTAGGACCTCCATTACTATGTTGAATAAAAGTGGGGAGAGCAGGTGTTGGGTCCCTTCCCTGTCTCTGACCCGCAGATGAGGGAAGAGACGTGATTGTTCGTCAAAGATCTTAAGGACCAGTCAGGGGACTCAAGGCGTGACAGCGCAAGAATGGTGCCGAGAAGGCATCTCTCATATTTATTGATAAAATGGTTGTTAACAACAATATTGGGGTTTCCATGCACAATCATTAAGTTCAACTCTCAACAGTTTCACCTTCTGAAGGATAACAAACAAATCCTCACGGTGAACAAACACAGAAACTCTTTCTGTCTTGGCTACTGTTTCTGTCCTGACTACAATCATGAACCATAAACAAACCATCAAGGCAAAAGTGCTTATACATATGATTTTCATACTTTATATATAATTCCATATAATTCCCACATTTCCACCTTTTTGTTTTTAAAAGCCTTCAAGATAATGACCTTTGTAACTCAAGCAAAAGATCCGTTCTTAATTTTTAAAAAAAATATCAACTTAGCTGGACAAAAGCAGCAGAGAATGCCTCATGTAAATGGGGGGACGAGGTTCTAAGCCTCGCCTCAGTTGGCCCCCACCTCCTCACCTGTTGACCCTTTATGACTGTGCCTGTCTTAGGTTGTTCCTCCCATGAGGAATCTTACTTGTCTCTGGCTAACCAGCCATCTCCTGGGGCCACACAGGGAGAGAACGTGTGGAAAAAGGAGGCATTAGGAGTAGACTGATGTTTGTTTTCATACTCTCACTCTTATGTCCAGCCTTAATCATAGAAATCACAAAATATAAAGATTTGGTGCACGGACTTTCATGAGTAACAATGCAAACAAAGGACAATCATTTTTTAGACATCACTTCCAGGAAAGTAGCATAAGCATGCATTGGTTTCAACAAACTGGTGACTATATGACGCATCTAGGCTATCAAAACTGGAAGGCAAATACACAAAAGAAACAGGCCTACAATTACTGGCCATATCCAGTGAAACCAAGAAAACCATTTAGGTAATTCAGGCATTTGAGAAAACTTATCAATAATATGATGAATATTGTCTATTTGATTGTGAATAGTTTGAGAAAAGTCAGACAAATTAAAACAACACATGCCTGGAAACTGTTCACATCCCATATGTTCTTTTAACAACAGATAGTCTATAGTAGCGTGGTCTTGAAGTACTGCAACTCGTACTTCTCCCAGTTCTTGGTTGAGTTCAGATAAAACAGAAGCAGTCAGATGTGTTGTTTTACTGTATGCACAGGCCATCTTGGATATTTCATTCTGCATTCCTACAACAAGTCCTGGAACTGGTAGGATGAATGCAGCAGCGACAGCTACAGCAACAGGATCCAACAACTTCAAGTTGTCATCGCAATCAGGTGACAGGGCTCGAGAAACCTGTCCGTGCTTATATCCAGGATGGTCTATAAGAGCAGGAAGAATACGTCCTACTCCACAAACACCTTGATAATGTGAAGAAAAGGCTTGATATGTTTTGTTATTGCATAAAAATACCCAGCCATTTGGAAGTCTATATCCAAAAGGCCATTTTACACGAATAGTAGAATTACAGTAAGAAGGAATATGAGTGCAATTAATGCATATATATTCAGAAACTATAGTAGTACTGACAGGTAAGTTCAATTGAACTTCACGAGTAAGAACTTTAGGAGAGTGAGCAATGTTTATTCCTGAGATATTAGTGAAAACAGAAAAAGGGAGTCCTGTACCTATTAAATTTTTCTTTAATAATCCACTAATAGAGGAATCTCCTGCTACACAAAAAGATGACTTGTTTAGTCCTCGACTTGCAAGTTGTAGCCACAAATTAGGTGAAGAAAATTCCCGCTCTGGAGAGAGTGATATGTCTAAGTAGACATAACTACTTTTATATAATATATCAGGAGATCCTTTTTGATATTTCTCACAAGAATAATTTCTGTGAGAAACATCATTTCTGGTCAAAACTGTTTTATAAATATCATAGTGAGTATTATCTCTTTTAGTCTGATCAGTTGCATTATTCCATCCAAGCTTTCCTCTATACTTTTGTCTATATATCTCTTTGCCATCTTTTTTCCACACTATAGGACCTACAGGAGTAGAGCAGGTGGATACACACTGAAGGACTACTCCTCGGCCTAAATATGGAGGACTGCTCACACTAGCTATAATAGTGCAAGCTTGTGCAGTGTGTGTATGTATGAATGTTATCACCAAAATTAGAAGTAGAAACTTCACTATCCAGGAAGCTTCATTCCAGTGATGAAGTTTGTTGGTGGCCATCTTCTGGAGCAGCTCTTTCTGAGGATGTTGATATTGGAAGTTCTTCTTCATATCGTATCTTAATTCTTTTTCTGGGTTAGCCAAATCAAGCATTGATCCTCTGTAATGACACAAACAAACCCTTTGCCCCACACTTTGATATGACCTTTGTACCACTGTCAAGAACCTATTGGAGACCACCATACAGGAACTGCTGTTGTTTCAGGAAAAGAAACATTGTCAGAAAAATGTATTTCCATAGCTGATCGTCCATCACTTTTGAAAAGATCAAAATTAAGAACATGTAAAGCATGCATTAAGTGTTGATTTGCTGTTAATTTTATCATATCCGGGAGTAATCACCCTTTTTTAGCAAATAATGCTTAAGAGTAAGATGACGATGTTCAATTAGAGCTTGACCTGTAGAATTGTAAGGAATGCCTGTTTTATGAATAATATTATACAGCTGAAAAAATCTCTTTAGCGTAGAGGAGAGGTAAACTGGAGCGTTGTCAGTTTTTATGGTGACAGGAACGCCTAGTATTGCAAATGCTTGTAAAAGATGAGTGATAACATGATGAGATCGTTCTCCTGGTAAAGCTGTGGCCCACGAAGCGGAAGAATAAGTATCGATGGAAACATGAACATGCTTAAGAGTTCCAAACTCAGGAACAATAGTAACATCCATTTGCCAGAGGGCGTTAGCACGCGTTCCCCTGGGAACAGTTCCTGCTTGCAAACGAGGAGAATTAATTTGAGAACAGGTTGGACAAGAATGCAAGATATTGTGAGCTTCAGATGCAGAAAGAGAAAAACGCTTCTGTAAGGTGAAGGAGGGAGCATGAGTCAGGTCGTGATAGCGTTGAGCTGGTGAGTAAGTAACTAAAGAAACAAGCTTGTCCACTTTATCGTTATAATATGATAAAGGACCTGGTAAATTAGAATGTGATCGTATATGAGTAATGAAGAAGGGATGTAGACGTTGACGGATACACACCTGTAATTGAGAAAATAAAATGTTGATAGGAGATTGTACAGTGCCCAATGTTGCAGTTTCTAACAGAGGAACAGAAAAGGCAGCATAAGCAGAGTCAGTGACAGTATGGAGAGGACCTGGGAAATCTTGCAAAGCTTGCAACACAGCTTATAACTCATTTTGTTGTGCAGAAGTAAAAGATGTTTGAAAAGTTTTTGACAAACCAGAACAAGTTATATAGGCTGCTTTAAAAGATTTTGTACCATCTGTAAAACAGGTAACAGTATTTAATAATGGATTAGGAGAAGTTTTTTGAGGAAGGATCCATTGATGGCACTGAAAAAATGAAAATAACTTATTCTTAGGGTAATGACAGTCCATATTTCCTAAATAATCTGAAAGTGCAATTTGCCAATGAGTATTTTCTTGAAATACTTGCATAATATTTTGTTTAGATAAAGGAACAATAATAGAGTGAGGGTCTTGACCAATCATCTGTCTTAGTCTCTGTCGTCCTTTCAGGATAATGGAGGCTACTTTGTCAATGTAAGGTTGTAAGGAGGGTTTAATTTGATACTGCAGAAATATCCATTCTAACCAACCATCACATTGACAGAGCAGTCCTGTAGGAGAATGAGGAGTAAAGTAGATTAATAAAAGTAAGGGTTTGTGTAAGTCAATTTTTGATAATTGAGCTTTTTGAATGTGTTGTTCTATCCACTTGAGTTCTTCCTCAGCTTTTGAGGTTAAGTCTCTAGGACTATTAAGATCTGAGGGTCCCTTTAAAATATTAAAAAGATGTTGTAATTTATAAGTAGGAATTCCTAATAATGGTCGGATCTAATTAATATCTCCTAAGAGCTTTTGAAAATCATTTAAAGTTTTAAGATGATCTCTCCTAATTTGAATTTTCTGAGGAATTATTGAATTTTCTTGAATTTTATTTCCCAAATAATTCATTGGGTATTGTATCTGTATTTTATCTGGTGCTATTTGTAATCCCCATTGTTTTAACTCAGTTTCAGTCTCATTGAGAATATTGGTAAGAGATAAACACCTAGGCAGGGCTATGAGAATATCATCCATATAATGAATGATATAGGCTGAAGACCATTTTTCACGTATAGACCATTTTTCACCTATGCACATAATTTTGACAAATTTTAGGGCCATTTAACATTCCTTGAGGAAGTACTTTCCATTGGAATCTTTCTGAAGGTGCCTGCAAATTTAAAGAAGGGACAGTAAAAGCAAACTTTTCCCTGTCCATTATAGCTAAAGGAATTGTAAAAAAACAATCTTTAAGATCATTTATAGCCATGTTCCAGTCTTTTGGAACCATAGTTGGAGAAGGGAGGCCTTGTTGCAAAAGTCCCATAGGTTTAAGAACTGCATTAATTTGTCTTAAATCTTGTAAAAGTCTCCAATTTCCTGATTTCTTTTTTATAACAAATACAGGAGAATTCCATGGACTCGTGGAAAATTCTAACCTATCTAGCTGAAGTTGTTCTTGAACTAATGTGTGTAGGGCTGCCAATTTTTCTTTATTGAGGGGCCATTGATCCACCCAAACAGGCGTCTGAGTGGTCCACTGTAATGGTATAGGAGCTGACAGCTGTTTATCAATGACCCCTAAGAAAAAGACTGAACTGATGAAGGCTCATTAAAAGACAATGTAGTATGCCATTGTTGCATTAAATCTTGTCCCCAGAGATTAATTGCTACATCAACAATTAAAGGTTTTAACAAAGCTAATTGTTTTTCAGGACCGAGACAATGCAAGGTAGCTGAACTTTGCCATAGTTGAGAAGCTGTACCAATACCTGAAACTTGAATATGCTTCTCTTGTTTGGGCCAATTTTTTGGCCAATATTTAAGGGCAATTACACATACATCAGCTCCTGTATCCAACAGTCCTGTAAAAGACTTGCCTGGAATACTGATCTTGCATTGAGGTCTATCAGATGTAATTTTTGTATTAAGCCATATTTGTTTATCTGTACTTCCAAATCCACCTTGTCCTCTCTCATAAGGTGTTGTTGAAGGTGGGAGATAGGGAAGTAAAAGTAATTGAGCAATTCTTTCTCCTTGAGGTATATATAATTCCTTATCAGATGACACCATTATTTTAATCTCGCCCATATAATCTTGATCAATAACTCCAGGTCTTACTATTAATCCTTTTAGAGTCCAGCTGCTACGGCCTAAAAGTAATCTTACAGAATTGGCTGGTAAAGGACCAAAAATTCCTGTACTAAGTAATTGAACTTCTTGTGATGGGTGTAAATATACAGATTGAGAACAGGCAAGATCTACAGCAGCACTTCCTTTAGTTGCAGCTTGTAAATCATGCCATGTTCTTTTACTTGGAGAGGATGCGTCTGTATTATTTTCTAGGGCCTCAGAGGCTGGCCCGATTGGAGGTTTAAAGGCTGAGATTCATTGATAGGATTACCATCTTTATCAAATTTTGAATGACATTCATTAGGCCAATGTCTCCCTTTTTTACATTTTGGGTAAACAGACAGCAGTTAATCTTTAAAATTTGACTCTTTTGTTCTCTTCTGCAATCAGCAGTCTTTTTTCATATGCCCTTGTCTGCCACAACCAAAACACTTTAAATTTCCTGCATTTCTCCTTGACTTTCCTTTCATAGCAGTTGCTAGTAAATTAGCTTGATATGTAGGAGAACCTGTATCAGCACAGGCTTTGATATAATCTTCCATCCTAGCTCCTGCGGCTTTTAAAGGTCCAAGAACTCTCTGACACTCTGTATTTGCATTCTCATAGGCTAGCATCTGTAACAACAGATCTTTCAACTCTGGATGTGCTACTGTCCTTCTCAAATTATCTTGCAATCTCGCAACAAAGTCAACATAGGACTCATTAAGCCCTTGTTTAAGTTTACCAAATGGCAAGACAGGCTTTCTAGCTGCTTGTATTTTCTCCCAGGCTTTTAAGCAACACAAACGTACTGTGTTACTGCTATGTCTTCATATCTAACTTGTTTCTCTACCTGCAGCCAGTCTCCTTGTCCTGCTAGTTGTTCAGCAGTTATCAGAACTGGAGGACTGGCACGCTGACTTCTCAAAGCTTGTGCCTTTGCTTCCTCATACCACCAGGTTTTAAATTGTAAAAACTCAGAAGAGTCCAGACAAGTATGAGCCAACAAATCCCAGTCATGAGGAATCATCCTTTCCTGTTCTGCTAACCCTCTCAAGAGACCCACAACGTATGGAGAATTAGTACCATATGAAGAAATAGCCTGTTTAAAATCTTTTAATGTCTTGTAAGGAATAGGTGTATAAAGTGCTTTGACTCCTCCTTGTGGAAAATCAGGATCCTCACCTGGCCCAAAAGGAGCTAAACTAACTGGTGCTATTAAGGGTGTCAGGTAAGCATCTATATCACCCTCCCTCTGAGCTTTACGGATTCCTGCCACGAAGGCAGACGTTGCAGGAACAGAGACTGGGGATTTTTTACAATGAGAGGAGCGAACAGAACTCTCATCCTCGGTCTCTGAAGAAGAGGAAGAGGAGGATGAAGGGGAGGTAGGCAGATGTGGGGATGGAGATCGCCCACTTGATCTTTCCACATCATCCAAGAGCTCTCTCTCGCCCTCTTGTGTGTCTGACTTAGTTTCGGACAGTGGGGGAGTTTGCAAAGGCTGCACGGCGAGTGATCAGATTACATAAAGACCAGACAGGCACAGGGATGACATTTCCCTGCCTGGGAGCCTTTTTAAAATCTCTTAAAACATGATCCCAATCAGCTTGTTTAAGTGTCCCTTGTGGTGGCAGCCAATAACAATGTTTTTTAATATACTTACAGAGTTGGGCAAAATCTTCTTTAGAAGTTGTCACTCCTGATGTTTTTAGGAGGGCACCGAGTAATTTTAAATGATCCTCCGGTTTAGTTGCTTTAGTTTCTGTTTGGCCCATTTTAGTGTCCCTGACGTCTCGATCCTGTTCCCTACGTACGCTTTCCTGGGAATCTTACTGGATCGATGATCTTCGGAGCTTCCCCGCCTTTGAATTGCAAGTGCCGCCGAGCGGAGGTTCTCCCCCCTTAGTTTTGACCATCTTTCAGGTCCCTGTTTGGGCGCCACTTGTCGGGTCCCTTCCCTGTCTCTGACCCGCAGATGAGGGAAGAGACGCAATTGTTCGTCGAAGATCTTAAGGACCAGCCAGGGGACCCAACGCGTGACAGCGCAAGAGTGGTGCCGAGAAGGCATCTCTCATATTTATTGATCAAATGGTTGTTAACAACAATATTGGGGTTTCCATGCACAATCATTAATTAAGTTCAACTCTCAACAGTTTCACCTTCTGAAGGATAACGAACAAATTCTCATGGTGAACGAACACAGAAACTCTTTCTGTCTTGGCTACTGTTTCTGTCTTGACTACAATCATGAACCATAAACCGTCAAGGCAAAAGTGCTTATACATATGATTTTCATACTTTATATATAATTCCATATAATTCCCACAGCGGGCATCCTTGTCTTGTTCCCAATCTTAGGGGAACAGCTTTCAGCTTCTCATTGTTACCTGTAATGTTGGGTGTGTGTTTGTCATATATGGTCTTTATTATGTTGAGGTACTTGCTCTCTCTACCCATTTTGTTGAGAGTTTTTATCATGAATGGATGTTGAATTTTGTTGAATGCTTTTTCAGCATCTATGGAGATGATCATTTGGTTTTTGTCCTTCTTTTTGTTGATGTGGTGGATGATGTTGATAGATTTTCGAATGTGTACCGTCCTTGCATCCCTTAGATGAATCCCACTTGTTCATGGTGTGTGATCCCCTTGATGTAATTTGAATTCAATTTGCTAATTTTTTGTTGAGTATTTTTGTATCTATGTTCATCAGGAGTATTGGTCTGTAATTTTCTTTTTTTGTAGTGTCTTGGCCTGGGTTTGGTATTAGAGTGATGCTGGTTTCACACAATGAGTTTGGAAGTATTCCCTCCTGTTCTATTTTTGGAAAACTTTAAGAGAATGGGTATTATGTCTTCTCTAAATGTCTGATAACATTCAGCGATGAATCCTTCTGGTCCATGGGTTTTATTCTTGGGTAGTTTTTTTATTACTGATTCAATTTCACTGCTGGTAATTGCTCTGTTTAGATTTTCTGTTTCTTCTTTGGTCAGTCTTGGAAGGTTGTATTTTTCTTGAAAGTTGTCCATTGCTCCTAGGTGATTGAGGTTGTTAACATATAGATTTTTAGAGTATTCCCTTATTATTTTTTGTATTTCTGTGGTATCCATAGTGACTTTTCCTTTCTTATTTCTGATTCTGTTTATTTATGGAGTTTCTCTTTTTCTCTTAATAAGTCTTGCTAGGGGTGTATCTATTTTGTTTATTTTCTCAAAGAACCAGTTCTTGGTTTCATTTATTTTTTCTATTGTTTTATTTTTCTCAATTTTACTTATTTCTTCTCTGACCTTTATTATGTTCCTCCTTCTGCTGATTTTGGACCTCTTTTTATCTTTTTCCAGTTTTAATAATTGTGAATTTAAACTGTTCATTTGGGTTGGTTCTTCCTTCTTTAAATAGGCCTAGATTGCTGTATACTTTCCTCTTAGAACTGCTTTCAGTGTGTCCCACAGAAGTTGGGGCATTGTGCTGTTGTTGTCATTTGTCTCCATATATTGCTTGATCTCTGTTTTAATTTGGTCATTGATCCACTGACTATTTAAGAGCATGTTGTTAAGCCTCCATGTGTTTGTAAGCCTTTTTGTTTTCTTTGTACAGTTTGTTTCTAGTTTTATACCTTTGTGATCTGAGAAGTTGGTTGGTAGGATTTCAATCTTTTTGAATTTACTGAGGCTCTTTTTGTGGCCTAGTATGTGGTCTTTTCTGGAAAATCTTCCATGTGCACTTGAGAAGCATGTGTATCCCACTGCTTTTGGGTGTAGAGTTCTGTAGATGTCTGTTAGGTCCATCTGTTCTAGTGTCTCTGTGTCCTTACTTATTTTCTGTCTGGTGGGTCTGTCCTTTGGTGTGACTGGTGTGTTGAAGTCTCCTAAAAGAATGCATTGCATTCTATTTCCCCCTTTAATTCTGTTAGAATTTGTTTCACATATGTCAGTGCTCCTGTGTTGGTGCATAGATATTTATAATGGTTATATTCTCTTGTTGGACTGACCCCTTTCTCATTATGTAATGTCCTTTGTCTCCTGTTACTTTCTTTTTTTTTTGATGTCTATTTTGTCTGATACAGTAGTACAACAATTCCTTTTTTTCTCCCTATTCTTTGCATGAAATATATTTTTCCATCCCTTCACTTTTAGTCATGTATATCTTTGGGTTTGAAGTGAGTCTCTGGCAGGCAGCATATAGATGAGTCTTGCTTTTTTATCCATTCTGGAACTCTGTTTTTTGATTGGTGCGTTCAGCCATTTGCATTTAAGGTGATTATCAATAGATATGTACTTATTGCCATTGCAGGCTTTGGATTCTTGGTTACCAAAGGTTCAAGAGCAGCTTCTTTACTATCTAGCAATCTACCTTAACTCATTTATTACACTATTATAAACACAGTCTGAAGATTCTTTCCCCCTCCTTTTTCTTCCTCCTCCTCTCTTTATATGTTATGTATGATATTCTGTGCTCTTTGATCTCTTGACTGACTTTGTGGGTAGCTGATTTAATTTAGCATTTGGTTCATAATTAATTGGTCTTCTTCCATTGCTGTGGTTTTATTTTCTCTCGTGACAGTTATTTAACCTTAGGTGCACTTTCATCTAGAGCAGTTCATTTAAAATAATCTGTACAGATGTTTGTGTGAGGTAAATTACCTCAACTTTTGCTTATCTGGGAGTTGTTTAGTCCCTCCTTCAAATTTAAATGATAATCTTGCTGGATACAGTATTTTTAGTTCATGGCCCTTCAGCTTCATTGCATTGAATATATCGTGCCACTCTCTTTGGGCCTATTACATTTCTGCTGAGATGTCTTATGACATCCTCATAGGTTTTCCTTTGTAGGTGATCTTTTTCCTCTTTCTGGCTGCTTTTAGTACTCTGTCCATGTCCCTGATCTTTGCCATTTTAATTATTATATGTCTTGGTGTTGTCATCCTTGGTTCCCTTGTTTTGGGAGATCTGTGGACTTCCATGGCCTGAGAGACTATTTCCTTCCCCAAATTGGGGATGTTTTCAGCAATTATTTCATTAAGGACACTTTCTATCCATTTTTATGCCTCTTCCTCTAGTAACTCTATAATGCAAATATTCTTCTGTTTGGATTGGTCACACATTTCTCACAAAATTCTATCATTCCAAGAGATCCTTTTTCTCTCTCTGCCTCAGATTCTCTGCATTCCTGTTCTCTGATTTTTATTCCATTTACTGTCTCCTCCACCTCATCTAATCTGCTTTTAAATCTCTCCATTGTTGTTTTCATTTCAAGTATCTCCCTGCTGACTTCATTACTTAGCTCCTGAATATTTTTCTGTAGCTCCACCAGCATGCTTATGACTTTTATTTTCAATTCTTTTTTGGGAAGATTGATGATTTGAGTCTCACTGAGCCCTCTTTCTGGTGTTTGAGGGATTTTGGATTGAACAAGGTTCTTCTGCCTTTTCATAGTCCTGGAGCAATGGGATTGATCACAAGTGAGTGGCTCATGTGTCAGCTGGGAGGACAAAGTCCCTTCCTGCATCCTGATTGCTGTGCCTGTATCCACTGTCTGTGCTGGTAAAGTGCACACAGGGAGCAGCCTCTCAGTTGGTCCTCTAAGGTGCTGTGGGCAGGGTGGCCCCCGGGATGGCCTAGGGTGATGGCGGGTGTTGTGGGCGAGTGGTGCATGTGTCGGCCTGCAAGAAGAAAGCCCTTTTGTGCTTCCTAGTCACTGTGCCTCTCTATGCTGTCTGATCTGGTTAGCTGCATGCCAGGAGTGGCCTCTGGGTTAATCCCCTAAGCTGCCTTGGTGTGGGTGGCCCTCGGGATGGCCTAGGGCAGTGGAGAGGGTCACAGGCAATTGGTGTGGTTGTTTCCAGGAATGGTGCAGGCAGCGGGTTTGTATGCAGGTACTGGCAGGGAGGAAGGAACAGGAGGCTGCTTATCATGGTAAGGGACCGAGGGGCCAACCGTGGGGTTGGAGCACCTGAAGCTCCTGAAACTTCCCAACCTGCTGGGCCGAGTGTGCCTGGCCGATTTTGTCCACCTGTTCATTCTCCTAAACCCTTGCCCTTTTAGCATACTTCTGACTGTAGGGAAGTATTTCAAAGAGCCTGATTTTCATTTGTCCCAGGGCAGCCAGTTGTTGGAACCTGTTTGCAGTCTTTGTCACTGATTTTTGTTTTCAGACCCTCTAATCTCCAGAGCACCTTGCAATGTGGGTCTGTGCTCCCAGGGTAGATTTCTAGGGCTGGGTATTTAGCAGTTTTGTGCTTCCACTCTCTCCCTGCTCTGATTCTTTTCCTCCCGCCACTGAGCTGTGGTGGGGGAAGTGCTCGGGTCATGCCAGGTCACAGCTTTTTACTTTACCCTTTTCCTTGACATGTTCACTTCTCCCAGATGTAGACTGGCTGGTGCACTCTTACTTCTGGTTAGTCTTTTAGGGATAGTTGTACTTGCTGTATTTTCAAAATATATGTGGTTTTTGGAGGAGATTTCCACCACACTTCTTACACCACCATCATTTTTCTCCTTCTCTATTGTTTTTCTGTACTGTTTTCCTTGACCCAGAGAAAGTGGTTGTATCCCTGTGGGAGTACACAGGCTTCAGAGGTACCCACCAATTCAGCTTTTGGTTTATAAGGTGTAACTCACATAGAACATTTTATCAGTTTCAGGTGTGCAACACAATGATTGAATATACTCTAAAAGGATCACCACACTGAGTCTAGTTACCAGCTGTCAGCATACATACATGCTAGTGCACCTTTTTCTCTCCTGAGGAGAACATTTAAAATCTACTCTTAGCAGCTTTCTAATAGGCAGTAGAGTGTTATTAACTGCAGTGACCATAATGCACATTACATCCCCATTACATGTATTTTACACCTGGAAGTTTGTGTTTTGACCACCTTCACCTATTCACCAGCCCCCAATCCCTGACTTTGATAACCACCTGTTCTCTGGATCAATTCTTTTTTTGATGTCACATGTAAGTGCAACTGTATGGTACTTGTCTTTCTCTGTCTGGCCTTCTTCCTTTACCATAGTGCCCACTGGTTCCTCTGTGTTCCTGCAAAAGGCAAGGCTTCCTTCTATTTTGTGGCTGAGTAATATTCCTGTGTACTTGCATGTGTGTGTGTATATACGGGTATTATATTTATTTTACTCATTCATCCATCAGTGGACATTTAGGTTGCTTCCATGTCTTGGCTATTGTAAATAATGCTACAGTGAATATGGGGGTAAAGATCTGTTTTTGCGTTAGTGTTTTTATTTCCTTCAAATAAATCCCAGGAGCGGAATCACTGGGTGGTAGTTCTCTTTTTAATTTTTGGAAGTTTTTTCCATACCATCCTCTGCAGTGGCTGGGCCAGGTTACATCTGGACCGTCAGGGTAAGAGGCTTCCCTTTTCTGCATTTCCGTGCCAACACTTTGCTCGTCTTCTGGACAGACATTCTGACAGGTGTGAGGTGATAGCTCTCTGTGCTTTAGATTTGCATTTCCCTGATTAGTGATGTGGAGCACCTTTCCAGGTACCTGTTGGCTATCTGTATGTGTTTGGAAAAATGCCTATTCAAGTCCTCTCCCTGTTGTTTAAGCCTTGTTTGCTTTTCTCATTTCTGTTCTTTGGCTACTGAATATATGACTTCTCTGTGTATTTTTGATATTAGCCCTTTATCAGATATATGGCTTTCAAATCTTCTCTTCCACTTGTCAGGTCACCTTTCCATTTTGTTCTTGGTGTCCTTTGCTGTGCAGAGGCTCTTTAGTTTGATGCAGTCCTATTTTTTGCATTTGTTGCTTCCCTCTATAATGTCAACTCCAAAAAATGATGCTGAGACCAATGTCAAACACCTGATTGCATATTCACCTCCTGGGGTTTTATGATTTCAGGTATCACCTTGGGAGTATACAATGGGAGGTATGCTCAGGCTTTGAAGCCACTCTCCACTTCAGCATTTTCCACTGTGCACATTTTACACTTTGCTCTATAGTAGACATTTCCAGTGTCCTAGTCAGAAGATAAAGGGAAAAGATGGAGACAGACACTAGGGTCCATTCTGTCCATTTGGAGTATATGAGTGAAAACTCCCAGTGTATTTGCTGAAGCCCATGAGTGGGAAAAGGAATCTCAACACATTGCATGACAATCCAGAGTCCTTATTCAGAGTGACTGAGTGCAGGTTACCCTAATGAGTAACACTGATTACTCTAATGAGAAGGACAATTAACAACTGGGGTCAACCAACAGTCTTCACCACATTTGGCTGACGATACAGAGGTTCTTTACTCCAAGCCTTACAGCCATTCAACTTGTTTTCCTTCGGTTGCTTAAAGTAGGCTGCTGAGCATGTACCCTTCTCTCTCTCTCTACACTGCCACTGTCCTGGGCCTGCTGCACAGCACCAATTGCCACACAGCTGACTCTCCTTCCCTCCATGTGGGAACCACCACCACCCACTTTCCAGACAGGAGACGTGTTCTGCACACTTGAGAAGGTCTTTGAGGACAGACTAAATAGGGAATACCCAAATCTAAGTCCCTGGTACCAGAGGAAACAGAATGAAGGCAGAAAAAGGGAATAGTGAGTTCATGATGCCAGCAGTAAACTCAGGTGGGAAAAACAAGTGGGAGACAACTGGATCTGATATTTTAACTGAGAAACTGGGCAAAGGGACTGATGTGGCTGGCACATGAAATGACATAGCTGGGAACTAAATGGTGGAGGGAGAGGCAAAGAAATGAAAGCCAGAACTGTTTTCAAAGTATCTTGCTTAGGTAGAAGGTGAAGTAGCAATGTTGTCCAGAGCTTTCGGGAGAAGTGATGTGCTCTGTCCTCACCATGACTCGCTTGTGGACTATGGAGTGGTAATTGTCTTATCAAGTCAGTATTGTGTCACATTAATCAGAGATGGGGCTCAGAGGTCAGCCAGTACTCTCACTTAGAAGCATATCATCTTACCCACAACCTGAATGTAGAAAATGTCCCAACAACAATAGGTCAGTAACTGAAGCAGAAACATCCTATTGTATAGATTGTCTTATTCTATAGGAAACACTTATCAGCTTCTTATCACATGTGGCCTGTCCCTAGAGCACATTTGATGTCTGGAGAGACTACTGATGCAAGTGAAAGAACAAAAATTACTTATTCCAGACACAGGGGTGTTGATGTCGCCTTGAGCTATGAGACACAGCAGCCATGGCTCCAGTCTCCCAAACACCAGGGATAACAGTTGCTGTACCAGATCACACCCATAGCCCCTGCCTCCCCAAGCTTTCTCCTCTCCTCTTTGTGTAGGACAGATGATCTGAATCTTGCCCCAAACTGCTTTAGTCACATGTTCCTTCCCTCAAAGCTTTTGACAGCTGCAGACTTACTGGATGGTGGGATCCAGATTCACTAACCTGCACCTGGGATTCTTCCCAGACACCCCAGCCCATCATTCCAACTGCTCCTGTCACTTGCCTCATGAGTCACTGGTCCAGCCAAACTGGGTCCTGGCCACCTCTTCAGAGCCCCCTTTGCACCCATGATCATGTTTCTGGCACACCATTCCTCTGCTCTGTCTACTTGAGTCTATTAGACATGGTGGGGTGCAAATTTGGCCCCTTCTGAGACCACCCCCACCCACAGCACCTGCTGTCTGTCCCACCTGTGCAGTAAGTGGTCCCATTCTGCTTTGTGCCATCCATTCTGGTGTCTGGGCCTGTTATTCGGTCTTGTGTCATTATCTCAAGCTCGACTGGCAGGTCCTTCTTGTCTGAGTCCCAACTAGATTGTAAGGCTTTACACACAGCAGACATGATGACATCTATGCCCTTATGTACCCCACAACACCTCTTAGAAAGCCTGGTAACAGTGAGGATCATTATTTTACTGAATTCTAGTGTCACTTTTAGGGTTCTGGCAATCACTTGAATTACTGTGGAGTGGCATAGCCAAGTTTTCTCTGTTAAGCAGGCCTCTCAATTTTTCTTAAATTACCTATCATGAAATTGCCATCTGTGAATTCCAATAGGATGGGAGTTCAGAAATGTCAGGAGACCCTCAGGTGGTTGTGCTTTGGCAAATACCCAGATACAGTGTGTTTGTTTCATGGTGTTGTTAATTCACACTCGTTTTCCATGGTCAGTTCAATTAAAAACAACAAAAATTATCAGAAAACTTTATTCTTGCAATGAAGGATTTTCCACCTTCAGGTGGTTAGAACATTCCCTGGGTGTCTCAGCTGAGTGCAGAACTCAGCACATTTGGAAAACTCATTCAATCCTGGGTGTTGTTCCTTCATCACCCTTTGGGAAGCCTTGATCATTCGCATGTGCCCAGGGTAAATTAGTCTGAATACATCTGACTCATTCAGTAAATTTCACTTTCTTTTAATAAGAATTTATTACTTTGGAATAATTTGGTGTTCATAGGATAGTTGCAAAGATAGTACAGAGAGTTCCATACTCCTGTCACCCAGTTTCCCTCAATGTTAAGATCTCACGTAACCGTGGTACAATAAACAGAATCAAGAAATTAACTACTGGTGACGTGACTGGTGACTAACCTCCAGGCTTCATTTGGATTTCATCAGTGTTTCCACTGATATCCTTTTTCTCTTCCAAGATTCCACCTGGATCCCAATTATCACTTAGCCATCATGTCTCTTGCGTCTCTTCTGGTCTATTAAAGTTTCTCAGATTTCCCTTCTTTTTCTTGACCTTGACAGTTGTGAGGAGCCCTGGTCAGACATATCACAGACTGCCCCTCAATTAGCTCGATGTAACTGACATCCCCTGAATGTTATTGGTGATGTTACTCTTGATCGTTTGGGTGACTGGTGAAGTTAAACTTGACCGTTTGGTTCAGGTGGTCTCTGCCAGGTTTCACCACTGCACAGTCTCAGTTTTCTCTTTCCATAGTCTGTTCTTTCTAAGCAGGTTAGTAAGTGCAGACTGCATTCAAGAACTGGATGAATAAGTTCTACCTCCTGGAGGGGATGTGTCTGTATATATGACATAGAATTCTTTATATGGAACATCTGTCTCCATGTATTTATTTCTCTGATCATTTACTTATAACACTGTGGACTCATGAATCTTCATTTTCTGACCTCAGTCCTCACCCAGTGCTATGTTATTTATTTCATTGCTCAAACATTCCCAGCTGCGGCCACTGGGAGCTCGTCCACACCGGCTTCCGCGTCCCCTGGATGTGCCCTCATCCTTTTGCTCTGGAGCACTTCCTCCTTAGCTTCTGGCACCAAAGGTGTTCTAGGCCCAGCTTGTGCTTTCCCTTCCCCGGCCCTAGGATCGGTCATTTTCAAGGAGACCTAGTTCCCTTCTTTGGAGTATGGCATTTAGGAGCCAAGCTCTGGGTGAGAGTGTGCTCATTGCCACTAGGGACATCACTGCTTCCTGGCACTCTAAGCCACACAGCGTCAGGAAATAGATGCATACTGACCCATGGATACACACATAGTTACAAATTATCTATATCTACCTATTAAAATGAGCATGGGTTTATAATGATGCCTCCAACTTAAATCCAACAGTAGATGCTTCACTGTAGCACTCTCCCTTTGCTTCTTTGTAACTTCTTTCTTTGATGGTGAGAAAACTGGCTTCCATTACCTTTTTGCTCAACTCTAATAAGTAAATTCATTATTTACTTTCAGAATTGTTAACATACAACCCTGTGAGAAAAAAACTTACAACTGAATTACAGTGTTTATGTACAGTTTTTAGCCTTAGAATTTCCAGTCAAAATACTAATTTTCAAAGTTTCTTGGGTCATCTCCTTTCTTCCCCCTCCCCATTCACTGAGGTTGTATCATATATTTATAATACAATTAGATTCATCTGTCACAGTCTGCTCTCCATGGTGTGTCCTCAACATCCTGGTTGATGATTTTTTAACTGACAAACTGTAAAACTCATGAATTTGTATAAAATTGACAAATGTAAATCACCATATTTGCATCATCCTGGCGCCACACGTAACAGTTACCTCACCTAACAGTTCCTCTGTGTCTCTTGCAGGTAAGTCTCCCCTCCCCCCGAATCCCTGGCAACCATTTATTTTCTGTCCCTGTAGTTTCACCTTTTCACAAATAGCATATAAATGGGATCATATTGTCTGCTGGCTTTGGGGTTTGGCTTCTTTCTCTTAACAGAGTGAGTTCACAGTCCATGTCGCATGCGTCAGCTCCTCCCTTCCCGCCAGTGAGTGGAATCCCGCTGTGCGTTCATCCATCACCTGTTACGGGACCCCTTGGCCACTTCCAGCTTTTGTGAATGTGAACAGAGCTGATATAAATGTTTCCATACAAATTATTTGTTGTTGCTATTTGAGCACAAGTTTTTGCAATATAATGAGTCCTAAGAAATACAGTTTGTCATCCATATGACCAAATATATATTACCCAGGTATGTTTAGTCTTGATGTACAGTTCCTGAAAACACTGCAGAATCTTAAAGGTGAAATAAGTGTCTTGGCACATTAATAAAAGACTCTTGGATCCCCACCCAGGGCCAGGGGCTGGAGGTTGAATCAGCCACTGGCCAATGATTTAGTCCATCATGAATATGCGATGAAGCCCCTGAGATGAGCTTATTGCTCTCTGCTCTCTTCAATCCTGCTTTTGGTTGAAGAGAACTACTAAGCTTGGGGAACCAGTATGCCTCCATGTGCCACCGAGCCAGGCCCCAAGCCCCACCAGGATAGAAGCTCCTTTATGTGGGACCCCACCCTGTGTAGCTCTTCATCTAGTTGTTAACCTGTATCCTTTATTAAACTAGTGAACATATGTGTTTTCCTGGGTTCTGTGAGCCACTCTGTTAAATTAACTGAAACTAACGAAGAAGTTGTGAGTCAGTAGCACAGCTTAACTTGCTGCGGCCTGGGACTGGCTTCTGAAGTGGGGAGTGGAAAGCATCCCAGTGGGACAGAGCCCTTCACCTGGGGAATCCAGTGCTGTCCTGGCAGATAGCTTCAGATTCGAGTTGAGTTGACAGACACCCTGCTGGTGTTTGAGAATTTCTAGGTGGTGTGTGTGTGACACCCCTGCCCCCACAGACACATTGTAACCATACTGGGAAGCTGACAGGAGTCATACTGGTGCTGCTGGGTGATACTGTTACTGTAAAAATACATGTGATGGAAAAACACACCATCCCAGTTGGTGTCAGAGTACTGGGATTTGCTACACTGGCCCAGGCTCATGGAAATATGTGGGTTTTTTTTTTAAGAGAAATAAAAAAAATGGTGGCTATATAAAAAGTGGAAGTTTTATGGCCCAAATTCTCACTTGGCTAATTCTAATTTCAACCATTGTATACATATTTAGCCTGCTTATGTATCCCTTGGCAGAAAAATGTTTACCTGTCAAAGAGTCACCTGGAGCAAACTGTTAGTCAAGGAAGTACCAGCCCAGGTTTGGGGTGGAGAGGAAACTCCCACGCACCTGGATGTAATTGGTTGGGTGTCCACTTACCATACCACTTACCATAGAGACCTGCCTACAGAGTTCGTCCTGGTGCTAGGAGTAAGGAAGGAGAGAGCAGAGAGAGCTCAGAGAAGCGGTGGAGCCCTTTGTTAAGCAGGACCTGGTGCAGGTGCAGCAGGCCCCCAGCAGAACCTGGCGCTGAGGAGCAGGGGGCAGCCCCAGGACTGTGTGCGGCTGGGGCCCAGCCAGAGAGTTGTGACCAGAGACTGTCTTTGCCACTTGTATATATCTGGGTGACTGCTCTGAGAATAAGCCTTAGTATGAGCCCCTTTTAACCCCTGACACTTCATTGTCATTATTCTGTCTCACCATATTCATAGAGAACTTGCTGGGGGCAGGGACCTCCTCATCGTAGAACAACAGCAGAGGATGAGGAAACTCTGATGCCTTGATGGCCACCCTGTCACCTGTGGGATGGAACAGCAGCTGCACCAATCAGTTACTAAAAGTAAAAGTTACCCATGGGTTTTAGAAATGTCAGTAGGCCCAACTCCTAGGGAGTCGGCTCACTGGCTGTGTAAGGAAATGCAACCCATGGAGAAGCAGGCTGAATACACCGTTCCCCAGTTATTATCTGTAGCAGCCAAAAGGACAATAAAAGGAGGTGCTGGGTTAGGCCTTAAGGTGAACCAAGCTTGGATTTGGGTCAATCTGAGTTTTGACCATCAGCCTCAAAGCTGCCTAGCAAGGGAAGAATTAAGTCAGAGCAACAGGAAGCAACTCTAAGATGTCTGGATCACCAAAAAGATGCTTAATTTAGGGGGCAGCAAGAAACACAAAATGACTGAAACTAGGAGACACAGTGTGAAAGAACTGGCTCATTTTCTGGATTGGTGTCACCAGCTTGCTGAAGAACCTTTACTAAAGTGGATTGTGAGAGTAACCAGTCTTGGGACTGTGTCTTTAGTTTTGAATGCTTAAGAGTGGATGAGTTTGGGCTGATACAAGATCCACAGCTCACTATTGAACAATCACAGATGGCTGTACGAAATGTGGACATATAGGCCGTTATTCCTGAAGGAACAGCCAGACTGTGGACTGGATAAAAGCCACTTTGAGGTCTGTTTCTCCTGAGAAGGGGGACTGCCCTTATAAATGACAAATGGAATACCCCAGAGGAAACAGCTGATATGCTTTACATGCAAACCATGTGGGATTTCCTTTATGATGACCAAGATATTCACCCACTGAATATTCCTGTCACACAGGTTGAAGCCGGGGTTCTTGTTTGCGGAGCTTAAGAATGAGCTTCACAAACAGTCAAGGTAGGAGAGCAGGGTACAGGCGTTTATTTAGAGATACAGTGAGAGGACAGAGCTCCCGGCTCACGCCAGGAGGGGACAACAGAGTTTGTAGTGGTGCATGGTCTAGGGGGTTTTATAGGCAGTTGAGGATTTTTTGAGAACATGAAAAAACTTAGGGGTGGGGACTTGTTAAGTGGTCCCTGAATATTAAAAACTAACTTAACTGTAAGGAATTTCCTGCCTTGATTTCTCCCTGGGACACCAGTGCCTTGGTCCGGGAGCACATCAGAAGGCTGCCTGCCCAGCCCCCAAGGTGGGCTGAGGTATTGTCTACTTGCTAAAGAACCTTTCCTCTCGAACTTCCTGGGTGTTAAAATGCAATCTTACTTTAAGATGGAACTCTTCCTGCCCTTTACCCTGCCGTCTACAGCTGGGTCTGCAGCTAAGTTAGGTGCTCAGTTTACAGAATCACCTCCTCAGATCTGAAGGAGGAGAGACAGCACACAGGCCTGGGCCTTTTAGCATGCTGAAGTGAATCCTACACATGGGTACAGATGATTAGCATAACAGAACATGTGCTGCTCTTCTTTATCTGGGGAACATTAACTGATGTCACTGAAGAATGATTCTAGAGCTCAATGTTTAACAGTTTTAGCGGTGGGGGGTTCCTTGCATGTAGTTACATTGCTCTCACAGCAGATATCCCACCCTGCCCCCTCCAGAGGCCCTCACCCTACTCTGACTACATCTATGGTCCCTGTCTCAAGGTTATCGTGATGCTGTGATTAAAAAGGGCCCCTGTTACAAAGGCACCCCATGTAACTTCACTGCTATGAAATTGAGCAAAATTTCAAGAAGCCTGATCAGATTTGTTATCTCAGCTTCCTCACATGGGTCTTGATACCATGTGAGTGAGGTAAGAGCATTAAAGTAGTCAAGGAAATGGGGAGAGACAGGGACTGGTGCAAAAGAAGAGAAATCTTCAGGTGGGTATTGAAAAATGGGATAAATAAAGTGGACATTGATGGGGTTGAAACAAAGCTGCCAGTGCACCCACCACTCCAGGAGACTGGGCAGGTGAGGGTAAAAGTGCAGCATTTCCAGAATCTCTCACCTGGGCTTAGTGCATCTCCATATCAGTAGGTAATGACAAGGGGGAGCAAGGGCCTATCTGGACCGGAGAGGTTAGGTAGGGGCCTTTTTTGCAGCTGGGTTATGAGAGACTCTGGTGAGCAGAAGTGGGCAACTACTTTAAGCAATAAATGGGTTTCTCCTACTTTATTTATCCCTTTGACTAATTTTGGTTTCAAAGATAATTTGCCCTGGCCTGGGAACATATTTTTCCCTGGGAGTTACACTGGGCCAGTGGGGCTCCCTGTGGCTCCCCCAGCACTACAGAGGCTCAAACAAGTCTGCTCTATTTACCTCAGTTTGGAGGAATTTAAAATGCCTGAAGGCCAAGATAACAATGAGAAACCTGACCAAGAATCCCCTGGGATATAGAAAAGGCAGGCTAGTCAAGTTTACAATAGATAAAAGAGCCTGGATCTTCTGGCCACACCCCCATCCAGGCACCTGAGGTCATTTGCACATGTATGAGTAAAGTGGCCAGGGGGTGGGGAAGAAAGTTTCCTGGGTCTCCTTGGTAGTGGATTCCAACGCACTGTGATGTCAAAACCTGCAGAATTCTCCCTGGCTAAGGCTAGATTCAGTGGATGTGGTGGAGATGCAACAGTTGATGGGATTAAGGTGAAAGTTTGAATGAAAATTGGGGTATTGGAGCAGATTTTCTGTGAGGTGGTTGGATCTCCTTTTCCTGAATGTTTTATTGGGATGGATATTATGTCTGACTGGGGATAGCTTTCCCTACGTAGTGGTGTAAACTAGAAGAAATGTAAACTCACCCTCAGGCCAGTTTCTTTTTGGTATCACTAATCTACAATTACATGAGGAACATTATGTTTACTAGACTCCCCCCATCACCAAGTCCCCCCACGCACACCCCACTGCAGTCACTGTCCATCAGCATAGTAATATGCTGTATAATCACCACCTGTCTTCTCTGTGTTGCACAGCTCTCCCCATGCCCCCCCATTATACATGCTAATCATGATGCCCCCTTTCTTTCCTCCCACTTATCCCTCTGTTCCCACCCATCACCCCCAGTCCCTTTCCCTAAGGTAACTGTTACTCCATTCCTGGGTTCTGTGGTTCTGCTGCTGTTTTGTTCCTTCATTTTTTAAAAATGCATTTTATTATCATTAATCTACAATTACATAAAGAACATTATGGTTACTAGACACCCTCTTCACCAAGTACCCCCCCACACACATATACACCATTACAGTCACTGTCCATCAGCGTAGTAAGGTGTTGTAGACTCACTACTTCTCTGTATTGCACATCCCTCCCTATACCCCCCACATTATACATGTTAATCATAAGGCCCCCTTACTTTTTCCCTGCCCTTATCCCCCACCCCCTCCTGCCCAGTCCTTTTCCCTTTGGTAACTGTTAGTCCATTCTTGGATTCTGTGATTATGCTGCTGTTTTGTTCCTTCAGTTTTTCTTTGTTCTTATATTCCACAGATGAGTGAACTCATTTGGTACTTGTCTTTCTCCACCTGGCTAAATTCACTGAGCATAATACACTCCAGCTCCATCCATGTTGTTGCAAATGGTAGGATTTGTTTCCTTCTTATGACTGAATAATATTCCATTGTGTATATGTACCACTTCTTCTTTATCCATTCATCTACTGATGGACGACACTTAGGTTGCTTCCATATCTTGGCTATTGTAAATAGTGCTGCGATAAACATAGGGGTGCATCTGTCTTTTTCAAACTGGGCTGCTGCATCCTTGGGGTAAATTCCTAGAAGTGGAATTCCTGGGTCAAATGGTAAGTCTATTTTAAGCATTTTGAGGAACCTCCATACTGCTTTCCACAGTGGCTGAACTAATTTACATTCTCACCAGCAGTGTAGGAGGGTTCCCCTTTCTCCACAACCTCGCCAACATTTGTTGTTGTTTGTCTTTTGGATGGTGGTGATCCTTACTGGTGTGAGGTGATATCTCATTGTGGTTTTAATTTGCATTTCTCTGATAACTAGCAATGTGGAGCATCTTTTCATGTGTCTGTTGGCCATCTGAATTTCTTCTTTGGAGAACTGCCTGTTCAGCTCCTCTGCCCATTTTTTAATTGGATTATTTGCTTTTTGTTTGTTGAGGTGCATGAGGTCTTTATATATTTTGGATGTCAACTCTTTATCAGATCTGTCATTTATGAATATATTCTCCCATACTGTAGGGTACCTTTTTGTTCTATTGATGGTGTCCTTTGCTGTACAGAAGGTTTTCAGCTTGATATAGTCCCACTTGTTCATTTTTGTTTTTGTTTCCCTTGCCCGGGGAGATATGTTCATGAAGAAGTCACTCATGTTATGTCCAAGAGATTTTTGCCTATGTTTTTTTCTAAGAGTTTTATGGTTTCATGACTTACATTCAGGTCTTTGATCCATTTCAAATTTATTTTTGTGTATGGGGTTAGACAATAATCCAGTTTCATTCTCTTACATTTAGCTGTCCAGTTTTACAAGCACCATCTGTTGAAGAGACTGTCATTTCCCCATTTTATATCCATGGCTCCTTTATCATATATTAATTGACCATATATGTTTGGGTTAATATCTGGGGTCTCTATTCTGTTCCACTGGTCTGTGGCTCTGTTCTTGTGCCAGTACCAAACTGTCTTGATTACTGTGGCTTTGTAGTAGAGCTTGAAGTTGGAGAGCAAGATCCCCCCCCACTTTATTCTTCCTTCTCAGGATTGCTTTGTCTATTCAGGGTCTTTGGTGTTTCCATATGAATTTTTGAACTATTTGTTCCAGTTCATTGAAGAATATTGCTGGTAGTTTCATAGGGATTGCATCAAATATGTATATTGCTTTAGGCAGGATGGCCATTTTGATGATATTAATTCTTCCTAGCCAAGAGCATGGGATGAGTTTCCATTTGTTAGTGTCCTATTTAACTTCTCTTAAGAGTGTCTTATAGTTTTCAGGGTTATAGGTCTTTCACTTCCTTGGTAAGGTATATTCCTAAGTATTTTATTCTTTTTGATGCAATTGTGAATGCAATTGTTTTCCTGATTTCTCTTTCTATTAGTTCATTGTTAGTGTATAGGAAAGCCACAGATTTCTGTGTGTTAATTTTGTATCCTCCAACTTTGCGGTATTCCAATATCAGTTCTAGTAGTTTTGGAGTGGAGTCTTTAGGATTTTTTATGTACAATATCATGTCATCTGCAAATAGCGACAGTTTAACTTCTTTACCAATTTGGATTCCTTGTATTTCTTTGTTTTGTCTAATTGCCATGGCTAGGACCTCCAGTACTATGTTGAATAACAGTGGGGAGAGTGGGCATCCCTGTCTTGTGCCCGATCTCAGAGGAAAGGCTTTCAGCTTTTCACTGTTCAATATGATGTTGACTATGGGTTTATCATATATGGCCTATATTATGTTGAGGTACTTTTCCTCTATACCCATTTTGTTGAGTGTTTTTATCATGAGTGGATGTTGAATTTTGTCAAATGCTTTTTCAGCATCTATGGAGATGATCATGTGGTTTTTGTCCATCTTTTTGTTTATGTGGTGGATGATGTTGATGGATTTTCGAATGTTGTAACATCCTTGCATCCCTAGGATGAATCCCACTTGCTCATGGTGTACGACCATTTTGATGTATTTTTGAATTCGGTTTGCTAATATTTTGTTGAGTATTTTTGCATCTACGTTCATCAGGGATATTGGTCTGTAGTTTTCTTTTTTGGTGGGGTCTTTGCCTGGTTTTGGTATTAGGGTGATGTTGGCTTCATAGAATGAGTTTGGGAGTATTCCCTCCTCTTCTATTTTTTGGAAAGCTTTAAGGAGGATGGGTATTATATCTTCTCTGTATGTTTGATAAAGTTCTGAGGTAAATCCTTCTGGCCCAGGGGTTTTGCTCTTGGGTAGTTTTTTGATTACCGCTTCAATTTCTTTCCTGGTAATTGGTTTGTATAGATTTTGTGTTTCTTCCTTGGTCAGTCTTGGGAGGTTGTATTTTTCTAGGAAGTTGTCCATTTCTTCTAGGTTTTCCAGCTTCTTAGCATATAGGTTTTCATAGTATTCTCTAATAATTCTTTGTATTTCTGTTGGGTCCATCATGATGTTTCCTTTCTTGTTTCTGATTCTGTTGATGTGTGTTGATTCTCTTTTTCTCTTAATAAGTCCGGCTAGAGGCTTGTCTATTTTGTTTATTTTCTCAAAGAACCAGCTCTTGGTTTCATTGATTTTTTTTCTATTGTTTTATTTTTCTCAATTTTATTTATTTCTTCTCTGATTTTTATTATGTCCTTCCTTCTGCTGACCTTAGGCCTCATTTGTTCTTTTTTGAATTTTGATAATTGTGATTTTAGACTATTCATTTGAGTTTATTCTTCCTTCTTTAAATATGCCTCAATTGCTATATACTTTCCTCTTAAGACTGCTTTTGCTGCGTCCCACAGAAGTTGGGGTTTTGTGTTGTCATTTATTTCCATATATTGCTGGATCTCCCTTTTAATTTGATCATTGATCCATTGACTATTTAGGAGTGTGTTGTTAAGCCTCCATGTGTTTGTGAGCCTTTTTGTTTTCTTTGTACAATTTATTTCTAGTTTTATACCTTTGTGGTCTGAAAATTTGCTTGGTAGGATTTCAATCTTTTTGAATTTACTGAGGCTCTTTTTGTGGCCTAGTATGTGGTCTATTCTGGAGAATGTTCCATGTGCACTTGGAAAGAATGTGTATCCTGTTGCTTTTGGATGTAGAGTTCTATAAATGTCTATTAGCTCCATCTGTTCTAGTGTGTTGTTCCGTGCCTCTGTGTCCTTACTTATTTTCTGTCTGGTGGATCTGTCCTTAGGAGTGAGTGGAGTGTTGAAGTCTCCTAAAATGAATGCATTGCAGTCTATTTCCTCCTTTAGTTCTGTTAGTATTTGTTTCACATTTATAGGTGCTCCTGTGTTGGGTGCATAGATATTTATAATGGTTATATCCCCTTGTTGGACTGAGCCCTTTATCATTATGTAATATCCTTCTTTATCTCTTGTGACTTTCTTTGTTTTGAAGTCTATTTTGTCTGATACTAGTACTGCAGCACCTGCTTTTTTCTCCCTATTGTTTGCATCAAATATCTTTTTTCATCCCTTGACTTTAAGTCTTTGCATGTCTTTGGGTTTGAGGTGAGTCTCTTGTAAGCAGCATATAGATGGGTCTTGTTTTTTTTAATCCATTCAGTGACTCTATGTCTTTTGATAGGTACATTCAGTCCATTTACATTTAGGATGATTATTGATAGGTATGTACTTATTGCCATTTCAGGCTTTAGATTCATGGTTACCAAAGGTTCCAGGTTACTTTCCTTACTATCTAAGAGTCTAACTTAACTTACTTAGTATGCTTTTACAAACACAATCTAGAAGTTCTTTTCTGTTTCTCCTCCTTTTTCTTCCTCCTTCATTCTTTATATATTAGGTATCAATTCTGTACTTTTTGTCTATCCCTTGATTGACTTTGGGGATAGTTAATTTAATTTTGCATTTGCTTCATAATTAGCTGTTCTACTTTCTTTACTGTGGTTTTATTACCTCTGGTGACAGCTACCCAACCCTAAGAACACTTCCATCTATAGCAGTCCCTCCAAAATAGACTGCAGAGATGGTTTGTGGGAGGTAAACTCTCTCAGCTTTTGCTTATCTGGAAATTGTTTAATCCCTCCTTCAAATTTAAATGATAATTTCACCGGATAAAGTAATCTTGGTTCCAGACCCTTCTGCTTCATGGCATTAAGTACATCATGCCACTCCCTTCGGCCTGTAAGGTTTCTGCTGAGAAGTCTGATGATAGCCTGATGGGCTTTCCTTTGTATGTGATCTTCTTTCTGTCTCTGGCTGCTTTTAACAGTCTGTCCTTATCCTTGATCTTTCCCATTTTAATTACTATGTGTCTTGGTGTTGTCTTCCTTGGGTCCCTTGTGTAGGGGGATCTATGGATCTCCATGGCCTGATAGACTATCTCCTTCCCCAGATTGGGGAAGTTTCCAGCAACTACCTCCTCAATGACACTTTCTATCCCTGTCTCTCTCTCTTCTTCTTCTAGTATCCCTGTAATGTGAATATTGTTCTGCTTGGATTGGTCACACAAATTCTCTCAATATTCTTTCATTCTTAGAGATCCTTTTTTCTCTCTGTGCCTCAGCTTCTTTGTATTCCTCTTCTCTAGTTTCTATTTCATTTATCGTCTCCTCCACTGTATCCAACCTGTTTTTAATACCCTCCATCATGCTCTTCAATGACTGGATCTCCAACCTGAATTCATTCCTGAGTTCTTGGATGTCTTTCTGTACCTCCATTAGTGTTGATGAGTTTTATTTTGAACTCCCTTTCAGGAAGGGTCACGAGGTCCATATCATTTAAATCTTTCTTGGGAGTTGTATTAATAATTTTACTCTGGACAAGGTCCCTTTGGCATTTCATGTTTGTATATGGCGCCCTTAGTGTCCAGAAGCTGTAGTCTCTGGAGGTGCTGAGCCCCTGAAGCAATGTCGGGGGTCGCAGGGGAGCAGTACTGGTGCCTGGGGGGAGGAAAGAGCTGTTCCCCACCTCCCAGCTGCTGTGTCTGTCTCCACTGCCTGAGCCAGTGGGCTGGGCACACAGGTATACACTTTTGTCCCAAAGCAGCCAGATATGGATCCCTGCTTTCCACAAGTGGCTGGAGTCCCAGTCTCCCCAAGAACTCTGCCTGTATTAACTTTCCAACCTGGTAGTCATGCGAGTCTCATGAAAGCACAGTGAAATGTAGGTTTGTGCTCCCAGAGCAGATCTCCAGAGCTGGGTACTCAGCAGTCCCAGGCCTTCCACTCCCTCTCTGCTCCATTTCTTTTCCTCCCGCCGGTGAGCTGGGGTGAGGGATGGGCTTGGGTCCTGCAGAGCACAGCTATGGTGCGTTACCCCTTTTGGTGAGGTGTACTCTTTTCTCCAGGTGTGTGCAGTCTGGCGCCATCCTCTTTCCTGTTGCTTTCTCAGGATTAGTTGTGCCAACTATATTTTCTAATTGTATCCAGTTTTAGGAGGAAGCCTCTGTCTCTCCTCTCACACCGCCATCTTTAATCCATCCTTGTTCCTTCATTTTTTTCTTTGTTTTTATACTCCACATATGAGTGAAATCATTTGATACTTGTCTTTCTCCACCTGGCTTATTTCACTGAGTGTAATATACTCTAGCTCCATCCATGTTGTTGCAAATGGTAGGATTTGATTTCTTCTTATGACTGAATAATATTCCACTGTGTATATGTACCACCTCTTCTTAATTCATTCATCTATTGATGGACACTTAGGTTGCTTCCATTTCTTGGTTATTGTAAATTGTGCTGTGATAAACATTGGGGTGCATGTATCTTTTTCAAACTTGGCTGCTGCATTCTTAGGGTAAATTCCTTGGAGTGGAATTCCTGGGTCAAATGCTATTTCTATTTTGAGCTTTTTGAGGAACGTCCATACTGCTTTCCACAATGTTTTTGTAATGGGTCTCAGATCCGGCATGCCAGAACAGGAGGAAGGAAACAGGTCCTCACACAAAAGTAGGTTATAAAAAGGGAGATTTTATTTCAGCTGGCTGGCATCTGCCAAGGAGCAAGCTCTCCAAGTGCAGCCCTGAGCCCCTGTTACATCCTTTTAAGCATTTTTACTGCATCCTGCTTAATTTTTCCAGCTTTTCCACCTTTGCCTAAATTCAGCAAGATATATTCCTTGTTTAATGCTCAGGGGGCTTAAGCATCCTGTTCTGCCCACCTGTTGCAGGAAGTGTGTGATACTGCTGGTCTCTAACAAAGCAATGTACAGGAGCAAAAATAGCCTGGGGTTAGTTGAACATCCTGTTTCTCATGGGATTTATATCTTTTCCTTTAGTTTCTCAGAAGTTGGTACTTGACAAGGATCTGGGGCTAACTTTACAGAGAGCTTTGTGTCCTGTTTTTATGTCTGAAACTGCTTCAGCCCCTCACAGTTGAACTAATTTCCATTCCCACCAGCAGTGTAGGAGGGTTCCCCTTTCTCCACAACCTTGCCAACATTTGTTGTGTTTGTCTTTTGGATGGTGACGATCCTTACTGGTGTGAGGTGATATCTCATTGTGGTTTTAATTTGCATTTCTCTGATGACTAGCGATGTGAAGCATCTTTTCACGTGTCTGTTGGTCCTTAGGCCAGTTTTAATCAGGCGTGCTAAATGGTAACCACCAGAACTGCCTGATCCCACACAGGAGGTTAATTTCAAGCAGACCTGGTGGACAAAAGAGATCAGCACTTTAATTAGTGACCTGCTAGAAGCTGGAGTTCTGGTGCCCACAAATTTGCTGTACAACAGTCCTGTGTGACCTGTGGAAAAGGCACATGGCTCACAGAGACTAACAGTAGACTTAGTGAGACTTAAATAAAGTTGTGCCATCCATAGCCTTAGCAGTACTAGACATTGTCTCAACCATATAGAAAATACAGCAGGCTGATGGAGGCTGGCACTCAGTGACTGACCTTGCAAATGCTTTCTTCTCCATCTCAATCTCTGAAAAGAGTTCACCCCAGTTTGCTTTCACATGCGAAGGATCCCAGTTTACATTTACTGCTCTGCCTCAGGGTTATCTGAACTCACCTGTTTATTGCCACAACTGGAGGGATTTGGACTGGATGCAGGTCTTGAGTGTTATGATACACTATATTGAGGATGCTATGATAATACTGGAAACAGAATATCAGGCTGGGATTGATTTGAATGTGATAGTGACACACATGACCAACCAGGGCTGATTAATAAATCCAGCAAAGGTCCAAGGGCCTGCTCAAACAGCGATATTCTTAGGAACAGTGTGGGCAAGGAGCCATCCTAGGTTCTCCACAAGTGACTAAGAGTAAACTGCTGTCACTACCCGCCAGAACCAAACAAGAAGCCCAGCATTTGGTTGGTTTATTTGGATTTTGAAGGATGCATATTCCACACCTGGGAATGTTGCTAGCACCCATCTCTAAGACTACATGAAAGAAAGCTATCTTTGGGTAGGACTTGAACAAAATTAGGCCATGTCTGAATTACACAAAGCAGTCATCCTCTTGACTCCTTTGGGCCCTTATGACCCCCATTCAGATAGGATTTTGGTAGTGTCTGCCACACATACCCATGCAGACTGGACCTTGTGGCAAAAGCCCATGAGCATCTTCCAGCAGTGAGCATTGGGATTTTGTACCAGAAAATTCCCAGATGCTGCTACCTGGTACATACCTGAGGAGAAAATGGGAATTTCTGACCAAGATTCCCACCTGACTTTAATAGCATCAATTGTGTATATAATAGCCCGTTTTCACATTTATGGGATGTTTACCAGTGACAGAGCCACTGGTCAATCATGGGAACACCAGCCTAGGGGAGGGGTGGAGAGAAAACACCCATTCTCTCCTCCCCTCGGTTCCTGGTATGTAATTGGTAAGGCATCCTCTAGTCACTAGAGACCCACCCACAGAGTTTCTCTCAGGGTGAGGGGTAAGGATCTAGAGAACATGGCTGGAAGAACAAAGAGCAAAGAAAGCCTGAGACCTCCTGACATGAGAAGAAACCCTCTTTTAAATCCTCAACTTCTTGCCCTTGACTGTATTCAGTCTGCACAAATTCATGGAGAAATTCCCTGTGCGGGGAACCCCTCCTCCCAGAGCAACATTATTGGCATAGCTGCGAGGATTTGTTGAGATGGAAGGGCTGTCCTTACGGGAGGGATGCTTCAGTGGGCTGCCTTTATGCATGGTGGGGAGAGGCCCAGGGAATCCCCAGTGGGGATTTGGTCTGGCATGGCTTGCCTCCTAGAGGTTTGGGCCACTCCCCAGAACTAGTGAGTGGTGGGGACACCTGAGACAGTGGAGTTGGCCATCCACAAAACAGGGGATTCCGTAGGGGAACTGAGTGTCCATGTGGTGGCTGGTACTGAGCATTGGGTGGTTCTCACAGCATTTGTAGCTCCAGGAGGAGAGGGATCCCTTCCTGCCCAGGGCAAGTTCTCTATGAACCCAACGAGACTGAATAAAGACAAGGGCAGGGAGTTGGGGATTAAAGGGGGTTGCCCTGTTTATTTTCATGGCAGTCACAGACAGCTCAGTATAGCCAGCCGGCTCAAGTGTACTCCCCAGGATGGCTACAGGTTCTGCTTCCAGAACCACCAGGGCTCCACAGCTCTAGCCCTGCCCTCCAATCTGGTACCCTCCTTGCCCCACCATCAGACTGGGAGGAGCTCTGTGGGCAGGCCTCTGGTGACTGGGAGAAGCCTGACCAATTATGTACCAGGAACTGAGGGGAGGAGACCTCCCTTACAACGGTGATCCCAGGACTGACCTAGGGCTCTGTCACTGGTAAACATCCCATCAACACACAAATAGGCTTTTATTACATACACAGTGGGCACTTTTAAGTCCAGGTGGCAATCCTGGTCAGAAAGTTCCATATTCCCCACAGTGCTGGACAGGGTTACTGCAGAGAGAGATGCGCTTTGGTGGGAAGTAGCAGAACGGGAATGCAAGTTGTGGGGTGCTATGAGGAAGGAAAGAAAGTTGTTAAAGGCTGAGATAGTGCTGTTGAAGGATGTGATAGTGACATGGGAAGGGACAATAGGAGAATGCAGGCTGCAAGATGCCATGGGGAGATGAAGGAAGCAGTGGTGCCTTCAGCCCCAGAGATGGTAGAAGAGATGTCAGTGGAGGATGAGCCAGGGAACAGCGAGGGGGTGGTGCAAAGGGCAGAGGCTCTGCCGGTGCAACCGCCAGCGGCACCCAAGATACCAGCCCCTCTCCGGTTGGAATCCTACCAGGTAATAGTTAAGAAAGTAAAAACACAGCAACAGTGAGTTCCTAAGGGAGAGAGGCGGCCGGCTCCCCAGGTTGTGGACCGCTCCATGCTCCGCCCCTACACCCAGGCCGAGCTGGTGGTTTGGAGCTCCCAGTTTTGGCAGAAGCCCTCGGAGCCCATGTCAGCCTGGCTTTTGTGCCTCTGGGACGTTGGGGTGGATGAAATTATTTTGTCTGGATCAGAAAACGGGAAGCTGGCTTCCTGGATGACTCACCCTGTTCTCCAGCAGAGATTACAAAATGCTTATCAGACCTGGAGAATGACGCCTTTCTTGATTGGTTTATAGCCCGGGTCCTGGCGTATGGCCTTCTCGGGGTGATTTGCCATCTTTCTGCACTAGATGGCAGACATATGCTGAGCTTCAAAAAGTTCTGTGGGACTTGGGGATGACGAATGCCATGTATAAGCCAGAACATCGGTGTATGGAGGAAGAGTCGTTTTCAGTGGGAATGAGAAACGTGGTGCTTCGAACAGTTCCCCATTCCTCCTTGGGTCCCTAGTGGCTATTCTTGCCCCTAACTTAGGGCAATCCATAAATGAGGTTATTCATATTCTAGCAATGTTGGGAGAGGAAAAAGCAATGAGAGGGTGGAAGACAGTGTGATCTGCCACTGAGAGAGAGCTTAAAGGGCCCCATGAAGGTCTCAAGGACCCAGATGTAGGTTGATTTGGTAAAGGCAGGTGCAGAAATGAGAAACTGCTTGGGTAGCCAAATAAGATCTTGGAGCTGTGGCCACAACTGAAGCCAGAGCAGCAGATCCAGCTGCTGAGGAAGAAGAAATAGAAGCTGGAGACAACCATATGTCCAGCCCATGTGTCTGCAGGACTTCCTGGGGGAGAGTATGTAGACCCTGCCTGGACCCTTACTGGACAATGATCGGATGTTATGGTTTGACTGAGGCTAGGGTCAAGGCACCTGCCTTGGGAACTGGCTGGGCACCAGAGGCCACTGGTTGGTCTATTTCTTCATCCACAGTGAATGTGCATTGTATCCTGGCCCTGGTGGTCACAGAAGCTGAATGTTCCCTGATTTATTGTGACCCTGAATGGTTTTCTGGGACCCCTGCTATTTTCAAAATTGGGGCTGTCAGAGTAGAAAAAGCTTGAATTGCTTTGGGAATAGGGCACCTAATACTGTGTGTGATGTTATGTTCACCTCTGATTCTCTTACAGATAAATGTGGCATTGCCCAGACATTTTGGGTCTTGTAATCTACTGAAGAGTGTTTCCACACTTGGCATGGGTTCTGAGGCCCTTATGCCATTTGGCACAAAATGACATCAGGAGGGGCTGGGATGAAACCTGTACATTTATCTCTGCCATTGCAAAATGTACAGTCAAGGCCATGAAGGTCTTGAGTGAGACAGACCCATCAAGGCCCTGTGAGCTGGATGTCCATGTGACTGAAGACAGCTATGGCTCAGGCCTCTGGCGATGGCTTGTAGGTCATTTTCCTTAGGCATCAGAATGATGAAGCAGATGAATTGGCTCAGGTACATTAGCTAGCAGGACGGCCTTCCTTGGGGCAGGCTAAGTAATGTGGGCCGTAGCCTATTGGTGAGGCCTGCCTCTGAGTTTTGGAGAAGTCAGCAGAGCACTGTGTGGCTGAGTCCTCCAGCAACCGGGAGGCTACATGGCCTTGAACATTTTCTTTAGATGAATCATCTGATATCCATGATGCCCTGGACTATTTCCAAGAAAACAAAGTTTTTAGGTTCTGGAGAAAATAAGCCGGCAAAAGTGAAACTTGAAAGGATGATGGCTGTGGGAACTGACATGGCTGTGCCAGAAATCAAGAGAAGTCCTGGTTCCTCCTGTTGGGACAACGATACACATGCCACTATATTTCTTTTTCTGAGCAATTGCAGCTCACTGCAGTTTCTCCTTAGCTTGATTATACTTTTCTTCTCTGTCAGTGATTCATTCATGAAACTTATGCGTTTCTTCCAACCATTGTATTTGTTTCTCTTCCAGTGTCTTTTCAAATTTGAGTTGCACTTTCTCAGCTTGGGTTCTTAAATTTCAGCATTCTTGTTTTAACCTCTCCACCATTTCCTTCAGTATTTGGTTTGAATTCAGCAAATTGTTCTCCAAGTGTGCAAGTGAGGTCGCTTGGATCTGTAAACCACTGACTTGCTGTTTCAGATCAGAATTTTCATTTTTTCTTTCTCTACATTTTCAATTTTCTCAATTTGTTGTTGAAGTTTTAAGCTAATAGTCTGAAGTTCCCTTCTGGCCAACTCTTCTGCCATCTGTGAAGCCTGCAACTTCTCTTCACACTAATCTTTTTCAGATTGCCTCCAGACATCATGCTCCACTTTTATTTTCTCTAAATCTGCTAATCTGTTCTCAAGTTCTAGGTTTTCATCTTGTAATACTATTAGTTTTTGATAACCTTGTTTGTCAGGAGCCAGTCTGAACCTCCAGCCTGACGGCGCAGTCTGGGCAGTCGGATGGCAGGGGCGGTACAGCGGCCTTCCCAGAGGAGCGACCCTGATATCCCTCCTGCTCAAAATGCCCCTCCTAATAAATTTGCTTATTTTGGTTTCAATTCAAGCTGCCTCTTCAGGGAAGAAGCCATATCCAATTCTCCCTGAAAATTTTAGGTACTGGCCCTATAGGAAATTGGAAAAATCTACTCCTGTCCTTGTGACTACCCCTGATGATGGGAAAGAGAGACCCCATGAGTACTGGACCCAAATTTATAGGAAAAAAGATAGGGAAAATTTACCTGGGTTGAGGTTCCTTCCTCTGCCCCTACGTGGCCTCCAAATGACATACTCAATGATTAATGGTGACAGGTGGGTACAGAGAGCAAATGATATTCTTTGGCTAGCCCACCAAAGAAGGTCCTGGCAAACTATAAAACAAATGAGAACAGGGCATTACCTAACTCCAGATCAGAAAAATCTCCATTATAAGTCTTACTGAAAATGGGTCCAAGGCACAGTCCACAAAATTTGTCCCTGCCCGCCAAAAGGTCACCGTGTCCTTTTAAAGAGAGCCTGTTTCTTTCCTACGGGACATGAAGAACGGGAGTATAACTATGAAAGCTTGAGGGCCGTACATCAAAATAATAGATTAGTGAGCTTTAGATAGTCATCTGTAAAGAAACCAAGAGTCTGGCACCTACCTAACCTTTGTACGATTTTCTGGCCGCAGTAAGTAAGAAGAAAGCTTACTTGGAAACAAGTGAACTGCTAAGACCTGCAAAATGACATAATCTCATTCTCCAAACTCATGTAACTGTGCTATGTGCCAATTAAATGATTAATATCTCTACTTTATGTAATCAAAGAGCATATAATCAGGCTGCTACTTTTCATTAAAGGCCAGGCTCAGCTTTTGCTCGTGTCTTTGTCCTCATTCATTTCAGTGAGTCATCGACGTCGTACATCCTTCAGGGACTCCTGGACTCACTGGAGCTGGACTTCCACACTTCTTCCTTGGCATCTTGTACTTTATGTATTAATTCATGATCCTTTTCTACTAGGAGTGGTTTGTGGTGTTCAACAGATGATTCGAGAATTTCATTGTCTGACTGTAATCCATCCAGGTCACTTTAAATCTTATTCCTTTCTCTTTATAGCTCACTCTTAGCCCTTGCTGTCTCCAGTTTGATGTCTGTTATTTCTAGTTTGTTTGAATGTTTAAGTTCTTTCACTTTACTGGTCAGTGTATTTATTTCCTGTTCAGCTATATGCAATTTACTGATTAAAATATTATTTTGTTCACTGCATGCTTGTAGCTCCTTTTCCAAGTGTTCAGCCTGTAGTTTATCTGACTGTTTTTCAGGCTCCAGGGATCTGACTGTAGCCTGCATCTCAGCCAACTGCTGCACCTGAGTTCTTTGGACATTCTCCATCTGAGCACTGGAATTCTCTTTTTCAGCCCTTAATTCTGCTACTCTAAACCTGCTAATTTCTGACACAAATGGACTGTGTCTTGAACAATCCTCTCCATTCATTTGCTGTCTCCTGAGGCATCAACACTTAGTAGCTGGTTACGTAGTTCTTCTTTATCTTTCTCCAGTCTTGCCATCTCTGATTCACTTTTTATTTTTTCTTCTTCTAAAATACAAGCAAATTCTTCTCTCTGGTGTTCAAATTCTAATTTGAGAAATGTATGTATGTTCATAGCGAAGCTTACTGCATTCATCTCTGTACTTTTCCACTTCATCCAGATTCCTAAAACGTTCTTTCATTGGGTTTCTAATTGTCATTGTATTTGGGGTTGTAACAATTCCAACTTTTGTAGAGTTAATACCCCCAGTTTCATTTCTTCTAAGTCTTTAGTTTTCTCTACTAATTCCCCTCTTAGCTTTTCAAGCAGCAGCTGGAATTTCTCCTGATGAGTTCGCTTTTCATTTAGCAGGTGCTTGAGTTCATTTTGTGACCTTATGTACTCATCTTGCAACCTTGTGTGTTCAGCTTTCAGAATGTGATAATTAATTTTATGATGTTCACACCATAACTTTTCACCAACTAACCATTTTTAGAACTCAGACTGAGAAGTTGTCAGACTACTGTCTCCACCAGGAGGAAAAATGGTGGCGGAAGTGCCCATATTGATAAGTGAGCTGACAATCATGTAAAAATAAGTTATGGCTTTCTTCTTTTCTTAGTTTTCTTCCCAACAGAGAACTCTTCTTAGTTATCTCCTTCTTGATGAGACAGAATCTCAGGAGGCCAAGTTATACCAGACTCACACAGTCCTTGCAACGTGCGCACAGGAAACTTGGTGACGGGTGTTCTGGCAGCACTTGCCACTGGGGACACCTCCACAGCTCCTATCATGGACACCCACTCAGATCTTCTTGCAGGAGCATTGGGACTAAGAGATATGGCCCCATCCATGGGGTGGGGGCCCAGTCCACCACTCCTGGCGAGGTGCTGGTGGTCACTCATGGCGCAGGCTGGAGAGGAGCAGCTGGAGGGCCAAGAGGGCCAATGCTCCTGCACCAGGGTGAATCTGGGGTGCCTGGGAGAGCTCTGGCAGTGGCAGCAGTGCTCCTTCATGGCAGACGGGACTTCTTCAGGGTGCAGGGCCAGCCCCATAGCCGACATGTAGTCAGGACTCCAGCCACTGCCTGCTCCCCCACAATCCCCAGCCTTGTACATTTTGGCACATGGATCAGTGATCACTGGCCCTTCTGCCACCTTGGGACAAGGCCTAGGAGCTGGCCTCCTGTGTGTTCCTGGAGTAAAAACAGAGTGGCCCCCAAAGAATATGGTAGTGGCCAGAAGGTAAGAGCATCTTACAGGGAGTTTTGTCTTATCATTGTGGCCAGCACATGTGCCTCTACTAGCCCTATATACAGAATGCTCAGTAAACCCCCAGAGGAAGAGGGTTAAAGGTCTGTTATGCTAGACCAGGACAGGACCCCCTTCCTGGCATGGTCTTAACATGGGGACACTCTCTCACATGCATCCTACCTGATGGGCAAGATTTGCCTTTGTTGGTGTCATTAAAACATGTCTTATCACCCTTAAGGTTAATCTCCCCTACAGTCTCTGTGTATTGGGCATGTCCTCTAGCCAGACCTGCTCTTTGCTGAGTATGCACAGATCTCCCTGCCTGTCCAGCTGCTGGCTTCCCAGAGGACATGCAAGTGATGGACTCATCTGAGTAGGACTGGTTTGAATACAGCTGGATCTTCATGCTTGAGATTATAATGGTTTTGTTGTCATCTGTATCATAATTTCTCTTGTTATTTGAATGTTGTTAATAACCTCTGTTCCTGTTGTGGAATGAGAGAGTGCTTCAGCTTTCTCCCACAGGGGCCATTGCAGAAGATCATGGATGCATAGATTGTGAAGCAGGAATCCTGGAAGGATGGATTGTGGAATAAATGGAAATTTCTGATCAAATTCATGCCTGGTCTTAATAGAGCCTCTTGTGTATATAATCAGAACCTGTTTGCACATTTATGGGATGCTTACCAGTGAGAGAGTGAGCACAGAGTACCAGTCACGGGAGTACCAGCACACGGGAGGGGTGGAGAGGAAACACCCATTCTCTCCTCCTCTCAGTTCCTGGTATGTAATTGGCCAGGCATCTGCCAGTCATCAGAGACCTGCCCATAGAGTTCCTCCCTCTGTGAAGGCCAGGGAAGTAGTACACAGCTGGTGAGTGGGGAGTAAGGAGTGACCGAGACCTACTGCCATGAGCATAAACTCCCTTTAAAACCCCAAACTCCTGTCCCTTCCTTTACTCAGCCTAATCAAATTCATAGCACACTTGCCTCAGGTGGGGAAACCCCCTCCTCCTAGAGTAACATACGATTTGACAGAATTATTAGCATGCTGTTGGAAATTAATTGAGGCTGCCTCAATGACTGAAGGACATAAAAAAAAGTCATCTTGAAACCTGAGATCCCCATAATGTCTTGGGTGATGTCAGAGGAACACTCTGGTCAGGAAGGAAGTGCCCAGGAGAGTTCCACGATGAGATGGAAATGGTCCCGATAGGAGCAGGCTGCTGGGGAATGCTAGGAGGCCGCGCAGTGTCCATGAACAGGCTGCCTCTTTTCCCCCAGGACTGACGTTCAAGCCACCAGGTGAGTTGCTGATTGCTACATGGGCTTTGCCTTGGGGACAGCTCTCAGCTGAACAACAAAGAGCTACATTGTTTACAGACAGAGCTTCCAAGGTTAATGGACGATATTCTGTTTGGAAAGCTGCTGCCTTAAGACCAGTGGATGGCAAGACTCTGGTTGAGGAAGACAAGAACAGATCAGCTCAGGGGGCTGAACAGTGCTATTTTCCTGGCAGTGATGGAAGAAATGAATGATGACAAAAGCCCCTGTATTTGGATTTTTACTGACTTGTGGACTGTAGCCAGTGGCCTGGCAGTGTGGTCAGGTAAATGAGCAGTGGAAAATGGGACTTTTAAAGGAATGCCTGTGTGGAGTGCAGCCCTATGGAAATCACTTTGAGAATTTTAAGAGTACATTTAAGTAGGACATGTCGATGCCCTTCAGAAGAACCCCCTTCCCGGAGCAGAAGGTGATTGGAACCACCAAATGGACCTGTCCGTGTTTCCCTGAGGTGGCCACCCAGGTCCATGACATGAGTGGGTGTGCAGGAGCTGCAGCAGTGCAGAGATGGGCTGACTCTAGACATATTCTTGCACCCTGTGAGGCACTGAATGCCAAGAACTGTTCCATATGTCAACAAGAGAGATAAAGACTGCAGTTGGCTATGGAAGATTCCCTGGTGAGAAGGCCCCACACATAGCTGGCAAGTAGGTCACGTTGGACCATTGCCAGTTGCCCCTCGGGGCTATAAAGGGTTCCTAACTGGAATAGACAGACACTTATTATTGACTGGACTTGGTGTACCCAGTGGTAGATGCAAATGCTCAAAATACCATTAAAGGATTGGAAAAGAAGATACTGTACAAATTTGAACCACCAAGTTACATCTCTTCTGACCAAGGGACACATCTCACAGCCCATGGTGTCCTCGGTGGGCCAGGAGATGTCCCATCAGGGGGACATACCAGATTGCATATCATCCTTAGAGTGATGGTTGAATAGAAAGTTGGAAAGGGCAGCTGAGATATTTGCTGTGTAAAATGGGGGGATATAAAGGCATGAGGGGCTGGCTTACATGCCTTCAAGAGCATGTGCCCACACTTAAAGTGAGGGGAATAAAGGAGGCACCCTACTGCATAGATTCCTCTACTTCCCCAGTGAATCTGGGGAAGAGGGGCTGGGGTGGATGCTAGTGTGCCTACACAGGTCTTCCCCACGTAACTGCAACTTGCTTTTTTCCTACCAGATGCAGTGGTTCCAGGACCAGGGCTGCAACTGTGGGTGCCTGTAGCAGGGAAGATTACTGATGAAGAAACTGTAACCATTCCCTTAACTCTTTAAGTCAGAATTCCTAAGGGCCTGATCAGGTGGATTGTGCCTTCACTGAACCTGGCCAAGGTGGGGCTGACAGTAAGCTCTGCTGTGCTGCCTAGTGCCTGGGACATTCCTCTAGCTCTGCACCAGTGTAACCCTGCCCTATGTGACTGGGAGTGGACTGAGGGGGAGGCACTTGTTAGACTGGTATTGCTGCCAGAAATCTGGACCAGCACTGTAGATGAACCTGATGCCCCCTCCGCACGGGGAAAAGTCTGGATACAGATAAATGAAAAATGGAGAGAAGGAGAAATTATCGCTAAGGGTAAAGGGATGAGTAAGTGGGTTGTGCAGTGAGGAGATTCCAACATTTTATTAATGCCTCAAGAGAGGCTCAGGGCAAGAGAATAATATCTCCTGGCAAAAACATACCAGATGCCCAGAAAGGTGAAGCCATGTGTTTGCCAAGACCAACTGCTCTTGGAACCTGACAAGGTTGAATGACAGCCTACAAGTCAGAGTTAATTTATCTGGGAGAAACTGTGGTCATAAGACTTCATAAGACAAATAACTTAATTCTTTAATTCTGTCCCCACCCCACACAGGCTTCTACAAATGTTAGGCCTACTTGCCTTGGTGCAATTGCTCTATCTGTTGTGTTTGTAAGGTGAATTGTAACCAAAATAAGCAGGCGACGAGAGGCAACAAAGGGCCAGGCAGTTTATCTGAGCGCAATCCTGGGCGAGGTTCACCAGTCTGAAACACAGGCTGGAGAAATTGCGTCCAGCAGGGCAGGTGGGGAGTTTTTAAGAGAACAGGGAAGGGAGGGGAAGTGGGCCACGTCAGGGGTGTGTGTGGAAATTTTTATTGGCTCAGGGTCGGGTGATGGACAGTCAGAGGTCTCCTTCCGGATGGAGGGGGTCTGCATCCGGGGCTTGTTGGCACGTCATGGAACTGGAATCCAGGAAGAGCTCTTTGTTCCTTCCCCATATGGCACAGAATTACTTGGTTCTGTCTCCGCTCAGCCTGCACTATCCTCGTTCCTCCCTCCGGTACCTCCAGCCTTACAGTGTTAATGCCATACCAGATGTAAGTGCTATGATGGGTATAATCATTTTCCTGTAAGTGTGGAGAAAATGGGAATTTCTGACCAGGATTCCACCTGGCCTTAATAGCGCCCATTGCATATACATATAAGAGCCTGTTTGCACATCTGTGGGATGTTTACTGGGACAGAGCAGCTGTTCAGTCACGGGCGTACCAGCCCAGGGGAGGGATACAGAGGAAACATCTATTCTGTTCTATCCTGAGTTCCTGTATGCGATTTGTCAGGCATCCACTAGTTGCGAGAGACCCACACACAGGGTGCCCCTGGTGGGAGGGGTGGAGAAGGGAGGCCACAGGGAGAGCAAGGAAGGGCGGCTGTGCAAGTGGGGAGAGGGTGACCAGGACAGCCAAAGAAACACTGAGATATCCATCTGGGAAAGAAAAAAAAACACATTTTAAAGCCCCAGCTTCTTGCCCCAGCCCTTGTTTGGTCTACCCAAATACATGGGGAACTTGCCCAAGGTAGAGAACTCCCTCCTTCCTCCTGGAGCAACAGTAAGGAATCTGTGTTTGGAGACACTGGGTGGACTGTGATATAATGAGTCATAAGAAATACATATCTGGTGATTCAGATGACCACGTATATATTTCCCAGGTATATTTGGTCTTCATCCACGGTTCCCAAAAATACTGCAGAAGCATAAATGTGAAATGCACGCCTTGACATGTGAATGAGAGACTGTGGGACTCCCTCACAGTGGCAGGGTGTGGAGGTTGAATCAGCCAATGGCCAATAATTTAGTCAATCATGACTGCAATGAAGTCCTCACAAAAACCCCTGAGAAGGGCTTATTGGTCTCTTGGATCCTGCTTCTCAGTCTGAGTTCAGGCTTGGGGAACCAGAACACCTTACATGCCACTGAGCCAGGCCTCAAGCTCTGTGAGGACAGAAGCTCCTTTATTTGGGACCTTGTCTTGTGTGTCTCTTCATGTGACTGTTAACTTGTATCTTTTATGGTATCCTTTATTAAGGGTAAGTGTGTTCCTGAGGTCTGTGAGCCACTCTAGCAAGTTAATTGAACCTAAGGGGGAGGTCGTTGGAATGTCCTGTAAGAATAGAAATAGGTTAGCATAAGCATAGCCATCTTAAAGGCCTAGAAGCCATTTTCTGAGTATGTGACTTAAAAAGAAAAACTGGAACTGGGTAAGGCCTTGAAAAACAAGCTAATCATGAGCACCGGGTGGTGGGCAGCTGTGGCCTTTAGTCAGCTAACCTTGGTCAGCTAATCCTACATACCAAGCTTATCGTGCAGAACCTCCCTGACAACTGAGGAGTGGTCTTATCTTGCTCCTGCCTAACCCCAGGATGTATGTCTTGCAAGAATAATGAGCAGCTGTGGAAAATTACTATGAGTTAAGTGTTTTGAAAATGCTATATAAACCCTTGGCTTTGAGTGCTCAGGGTCCTTGTTGAGACCCGCTGCATCGGGCTGACTTGGACCTCAGCTAGCTAGTTGAATAAAGACTTTGCTTGAATTTACATCTCTATGCCTGTGTAGTTTGTTCTCTGGGGAAGCCTCGGAAGCCTGGACCCTAACATTTGGGGGCTCGTCCGGGATCTCGAGCGGCTTCCCTGAGAACAAAGGACAGCTGGAGGCAAGGTCTAATTGTCCGGACAGGGCAGTGTAATTCGAGGGTCGCCCCCTCGTGTCTGCATAAATCCATTATAAAGCGGGAGTCGCCATCCCGTGTATGGTCTCGGGTTAGTGGTCCCGAGTGAGGAAGTCCGGGCTGGTAGTCCCGGCCCCCAGGTTAGCGACCCTGGGTAAAAGTCCAGGTAACCAATCCTGGCCCTAGGGTCCGAGTGACTCGGCCTTAGGAAGGCAAATCCGATCGGCAGAAAACTGGCGCCCGAGGAGGAAAAGATCGAGCTCGTCACCCTGCGGCAGTCCGAGTGGACGCCCTTCAGGAGAATTATGAGAGTTTTTGAAGACCCTGAAAGTGGTGAGTGTGGTGCGCACCAGAGTGAGAGAAGGACCGGTCCGAACGAGTGCGATCAGATGTGGTGTGTGTGTGCTTGGTGTTATCATTGACTGTTTTACTGTGTTTTAGTTTCGGTTTATATTTTTTGTGCTTCTCATTTTAAGTTTCCTTGTTCTAAGGTTCTCCTGCTCTCGCCGGTCCTCCTTTCTGCCACTACATCATTCCCTGCGGGCACGGGTCGGGCAATTAAGAGCCATTAGGGCGCCCACCGCTAGAAGACTCCCGTGACAGGATAAGGGGGTCACAGCCGCGAATCCCAGATAAATTCGCGTCCCCCGTGGAAGGAAAACTGTGCAATGACAGGCACTCGTTCACAAGCACATACAACAGTCATCTTGTTTGAAGTGGCATCTTCATCCTTCGCCTTTGTCTCCCTCATATTTTTTTTCCTTCTTTCTCACCATGAGACAGACTCAGATGACCCCTAAGTGTGTAAATGAATATATCTTTCTACCTCCGGATGGTATTAATGAAATTGATTTAAAGACAAGCGCTTGTGAAAATTGAGTGTTCTAAAACTTCCAGAAAACCTGATAAAAAAAGTGTTAAGCATTAATGCTAATTTGAGTTTGCCTGAGGCGGGCATGTCCTGGTAGTTGTCGGCTGCCTGAGTTTACCTGGAGTCATTTAAGTCATGTTATCTGCTAAATCTTTTAAGAATAGAATGCTTAGAAGCTTGGCTTTGTCTAGTGTTCAGTGGGGGTCTTGTGAGTAGGCTAGCGTAGTTGTTGCAGGTAGGTGAGCTGGATAAGTGTGGCAAGTGAACACCTTTTTAATTGTGTGTTGCAGTGTGTATGCCTACCTGCAGCCTGAGAATCTTTGTAGTAACTTAAAGCCTTAGAGTTTTAAGTTGAGAAGATGTGCTCTGTGTTTGCTGGGAGATTGTGCTGTGAAGCTCATGGTTGCAGAAATTGTAGAATGTGTTTGTAAGTTTGTCGGTCTAGAGAATGTTAATTTGACAGTTTGCAGTGTCCTGCTTCTCAGTGTTCACTAAAAAATTAAAGTTTCTAATGGTTTTAAGTTTTAATTAAAACTACTTAAAGTAATAAAGAAAACATTTCTCTATACTAAAAGATGTATGTTTTAATAAGAAAAAGTAAAAAGAATGAAAACTCTTCTGCATGCTAAAAAATGTGTTTTGTGATAAAAGAAAGTAACTTTGTTCTAAAGTACAGCTATTTATTTAAAGAAAGAAAACAGCGTGGTGCCTTTTGTTGTGGAAGATCCGCTCAGCCTGTTGCTTTGGGGGGAGGGTCAAGATGTTTAGAGATAAGGTGAGATAAACCCAGTCAAGCCGCAGGCAAGCCCAGGCATAATTCTCACCGGTTTATGTGCTTGGGACCATGGGGCAAATGAAGAATAAATTACTATATTCTTACAGATATAGTCGTGCCTAGTGAAATTAAAGCAAGTGAGTCTTGATATCAAGTGCACAGCAAAATTAGAATCTCGTTTCCAGTTAAACAGTTTTCTTTAACTGTTAGTCTGCTCTTAATGTTGAAAGATCAAAGCAGTTTCTCATGCTTAAAGTCTCAGTGAGTTGCCATGAAATCGTAATATTAAAAAGACTAAAAGCTAAAGTTTGTTAACAACTGTATAACCTTTATTTGCCTTTGAAATATTTTGTTATTGAAAATGATTGCATGGCCTGAGAAATTGAATTATTTATTCCATATATTTTTATAAGTGGAAAAATCTCTAACCAACAAATGATTAAAGTTGTTACTGATTATTTGTTTTCTTAATTTATCCTAAGCAGAATGGTAACAAAGCTTTTTTTCAGCTAATTAAATGCACTTAGTTAACAAACCAAAATTTATTCCTAAAAATTAAACTGTAGAATCTAGACAAGATTATGTTTCTCCCAGAAAAACAAGTTTCACTGTAAAAGTTTAAATGGACAAATGTGTGACCACTTTTGAGAAAAGTTGTAATAGATTTTTTTTGACAACCACCAGGTCTTGTTTAATTTATATGCTGTATGTTTTAAAAACAAAAACAAAAACATGGGGGACTCTCCATATTTTTTAATGCAAATGATCTTAGAGCTTTTAATAGAATTTGCATAGCAGCTTATATCTACTATTAAAGAGTAAAACATTCTTGAAGCTTTCAGAGAAGACCTGTAGACTTAAGCACTTTCTCTGCTTTTTTGTATCTAGTCTTGGACACTTATGCTAAGTTCAAAAAAGTGCTTTTACCTCTAGTTAACTCTGATATTTTCCAGAGGGCCCCTGGAACATGTCAGAAGAATTTTTTCTCATTAGAGAAAGTATTTAACTAATTTGGCTTATTTATCTGATATATATATATATTTACCAGGAAAGCACTGTCAAAGAGAATGATGCTAAACTTTGTTACTGAATGTTTTGTATTACAGAAATATCAGAATTTCCTTATGTCAACTGTTTTACAGTAAGCTCTCATCAGATCTTTAACCATTGTCATTTGTAAGTCTTTTGTCATTTATAGTATTATCCCTAAACTGGTAAAGAACTAGATTTCAGCAGAACAGGTATTAGTTACATAAGATTACATAAACTAAAGAAAATGATTTTGTGTCTTTTTGTTTCAAATGTTGCTGATAAAGTGTTTTAACCTTGTTCTCTTAAACTGACAACAGTTTAGTAAATGACTATCTTTATGAGCAGAATTGAAACATCCTTCTCTCTACCTGATTCCGCCAGAGTTTAAAAACTTTCAGTGACGGTTTTTGTATTCCATGGCAGTATGTTTATTTGCACGAGTTCAATAAGAATCTGCTTTCCTTGTGAGAAGACTACTTAAGAACACTGATTATACTGCCAAGGCTTTGACTGGAATGTCATACCTGAGAGACATGTGCATGGACTCAGATATGAACAACTTTAAGGAACTAAGATTGACTTTATAAAGCCAACAAAGCCCTTTAGAAGAACTGGCCTGGTACCTTGCTTACAGAGTTCCCAGCAGCCTTACCAGGTGAGTAAAGAAGGTCACTTCCTGGCAGGTGCAGAGACCTCGAGAAGAGAAGAATTCATCCAAATCTACAGGTACTGCAGGCAAAGCCTGATGGCAAGTCTAGCTTGGCTGTCTGGCCTCAAGAGGCCTTTAAAAGTTCAATCTGAAATTCCTTACAAAAAGTTCCAGCAAAGCATATTTAAAAGAGCCTGTGTAATCAATTGCACTTCTTGCTGCACTTGTGCAAATGATCAAGCCAGCTGTTAATTATTTTCTTAACCTGGTTACTTCCAATAAAAATGAGAGTGATTTTAGAGAAAAGTATTGTTTCAATAACGGCAGCCTCCTTCCAGAATAGAAAATCCAACTCCAGATGTTGCTATATAACCTAATAACACAATTTGTTTTATCTTGCCTAGAAGCCACAAAACTGCAAAAAGTAATAGAAATGAAACCCAGAATAGAAGCGCCAGCCTTCTGAAGCCCTTTCAACTGACCCGTGATAGAGACCTAGCTGCACCCTTTACTGCACCCCCTTCTCAGCACGAAGCAGCCAGAGCGGTCATCGCCCCTTTTCCCTAGCAGCAGCTAGAGTCCCTATCTGTAGAAGAGAGAATGAGACAAAGACCAAGACTCACTTTATCCTCTGTAAGTAGGCAAAGAACCTGCATTGAGAGAGTTCCTAAAACTTACACCTCCCTCTGCAACAGGACAGAAGTAATCAGCACCACCCCAGCTTATTCTAACAAGTAGTAGGCCTGCCAAACCGGAGTCACTCCATGTGTTACCTTTATCAAAGAACGCATTAGCACCATGCAAATCATAGTGTTGAGAAAGAACTATCAGAGTGTTAACCAAACAGATGACCCCTAATTTCATGATTGAAATAGATACAAGAAGAAGAGGGGAATGTAAGAATAGAAATAGGTTAGCATAAGCATAGCCATCTTAAAGGCCTAGAAGCCATTTTCTGAGTATGTGACTTAAAAAGAAAAACTGGAACTGGGTAAGGCCTTGAAAAACAAGCTAATCATGAGCACCGGGTGGTGGGCAGCTGTGGCCTTTAGTCAGCTAACCTTGGTCAGCTAATCCTACATACCAAGCTTATCGTGCAGAACCTCCCTGACAATTGAGGAGTGGTCTTATCTTGCTCCTGCCTAACCCCAGGATGTATGTCTTGCAAGAATAATGTGCAGCTGTGGAAAATTACTATGAGTTAAGTGTTTTGAAAATGCTATATAAACCCTTGGCTTTGAGTGCTAGGGGTCCTTGTTGAGACCCGCTGCATCGGGCTGACTTGGACCTCAGCTAGCTAGTTGAATAAAGACTTTGTTTGAATTTACATCTCTATGCCTGTGTAGTTTGTTCTCTGGGGAAGCCTCGGAAGCCTGGACCCTAACAGTCCGATCTGTAGGTAAGAAACACAGGTAATTGCCTGGGGCTTGCAGCGCATCTGAAGTTGGGGGATGGAGGGCAGTCTTCTAGAATGGAGACCTTAAGCTGGGGTATTCGGTGCTGCCTCTGGGCTGATAGCATTAGAATTGAGTCGGGTTCTCAGACAAGTTGCTGGTGTTCCAGAATTCTTTGGAATTCCCCCCTGCACCACCCTGCACACACACTGGAATCGAGTCTGGGAACCTGAAAGGAGTGAAGCACGTCATCACAATGAACAGTGTGTAAGAGTATATGTATATTACATGTCATCACAGCATTATCCCAAACTGCCCTTCCACCGTGTTTCCTGTCTCCAGGGTGTACAAACCTGACTGTTAGCCAGTGATGGCTCCAGAATGTCCCCAGGGGGAGAGAATAGGGAACATCCCGTGTGCCAAGGCAGTTGGAGAAGTGCTCTGCATGGCGCTGTTCCTTTTCTGTTTGATTTACACACAATCTGTTAGTAGTTAAATGATGAAGATTAAGCTGTTTATATTGGGAAAAAAGTGGGCTGTGTGTTTATTCACAATTCAGATTCTGAAAAAATTGAGGATAATTGATTTGCAGGAAATAGTTCAAAAGAACCTGAATTTAAGATAACATTCAATACCATCAAATTAGAAAGACAACACTTTACAGAGGAAAAATCTGGTATCAACATTTTTTATTTTGAGGAGTTTGTATAAAGTTGGAAAAGTTTAACTCATCTTCATCCCAATCATCCCAGTTTGCAGGGCCTCTGTGCCCTGTAGTGTAAATATCTCCGACCAATGAAAAGGCTTCCTGTATTTCATCTCTTCTGAGATACATCTTTTTTTCCATATTGTAACATCTCTGAATTTTTGGTGCATGCTGTCCTAGTATTTTGTTAGATTTTGAGCAGTTTTTATTTTTCTATCATTTGTATTGGAGTCAGCAGCAACTTGCATTTGATCAAACACACTATTTTCTCTGGCTTGTTCTGTGATGAGGTGGGAAAGACAGTCCTTCTAGGAGCTGCTTGCGTGGTTTTTTCGGTCACTAGCGCCCGGTCACACTCCAGGCCGGACACCCAGCTGCCTTTGCCCATGTCTGCCTCTGTACATAACAGGTGTTTCAAACTCAATGCTTCTCAGACTGGGGTTCTGCCATCACCTCCATACCCCAAACTGTGCTTCCACCGTGTTTCCTGTCTCCAGGGTGTACAAACCTGACTGTTAGCCAGTGATGGCTCCAGAATGTCCCCAGGGGGAGAGAATAGGGAACATCCCGTGTGCTCAGGGAGATAGGATAAGACCCTCACCCCTCTCGCTGTGGAACAGATACTAGTTAAAGCGTGGCCTATTTCATAAAGAGTGTTTGGGTTCTAAATGACTGTACCTCATTTTTCCCATTTGTCAAGGGAGAATGGTTTCCCAGTTCTGTTAATAAAATGGGCAAGGCAACTAAAAGTGCCATAAAACTGAAATTCTGTGACTTAAGATAGGAGACCTTTTAAAAAGACCTTTGTACTAGAATCATTCAAGTGGCCAATTCCCACTAAGCAACTGACATTCTGAGGTCATGTGTCAGTGGGGGACACGTGTGTGGAGAGCTCCTGTTTGCTCACTGCCAACTCTTCCTGCCAAATTTGCTTCCTGTACTGGGTACTGTTCCTGAGTGGGTCAAGGTGGGGTTTATTTTCACACAGGACGTTTGCAGGGACCACCAGGCATAGGCAGGTTTCATAGAACCTGCAGGGGCCTGATGCCCTGGGTCCCCTGCAGCCGAGGAACTCCTGCATTGGGGCTGCTGTGGGCCCATTAGATCATGAACCCAAGTGTGTCAGACCTGGGAATGGTTCTCTCCTCAGTGTTTTTAGGGCACTGAATTCCCATCTGGCTCAGGAGAGCCTTTGCATCAGCCCAGTATTGTTACCTTTTCTTTTCGCTTGCTTGGCAACTTACTTTGTGGAGGTACTGAAATAGTGCCTGAAAGGGGAAAGTGGACGTGGACTTAGAGAAGAGAACGTGGGGCGAGTTGCAGCACGGCTGTGCAGCAGATGCTCCCGCAGCTCCCAGAACGTCCATCCGACAACTGGGTAGAGGCTGTGCAGCTTCCATCCAAGGAGGCCTCACTTGAAGCTGAGGCAAAAGGCAGCCCCTGCGGCTGGGGGACTCGACTCGGAACTGCAGACCTGGGCCGAAAGGGGGGGTCTGGGAGGTGCAGTCTCGGGAGGTGGAGCTGCGCCACGGATTCTGGGTACTGAAGACCCATGGTCACGCCTCTGAGGATTCTGGGTGTTGAAGTCCGGGGGCTGCACCGCGCTGAGTCTTCTGGGTACTGGTAAGTTGGTGCTGCATCGCTTCAAGGATTCGGGTGCTGGACAGCGGAAGAGGGCCTGAGCTCCTGGAGCGACACCGCGCCCAGGGTTCTAGGTACCGAAGAAGTGAAGCGAGGCTAATGCTTCCAGGTACTGAAGTTCTGGAGCCACACTGCGCCGAGGATTCTGGGTACTGAAGTTCTGGTCTCGCCACGCGGAGGGTTCTGGGTGCTGAAATCCGGGGCCTGTGTGGAGGATCCCGGGTAGTGTGCTCGGGTGGACGGCCACGCCGAGGCGCAGAGCCTCCGTCTGCATCCGGCAGAGGACGCGGAGCCCCCGTCCCCGCCCGCCGTCCGTCCCCGGGTGAGTCGGGGCCCTGCAGCCCCCTGTCCTGCTCGCTCTTCCGAGCGGGGAGGAGGCCGGCCGTGCGGATGCGGCGGGGGAGGGGTGCTGAGGCCGGAAGCGCCTGCAGGCCGCAGGGGCAGGGGGTCCGTGTCCCAGGGGCAGACGGGGCGAGTCGCCGGGAGAGCCTCTGGGAAAGGCCGGGAGCTGCGGCCCGGGGAGTCCCGGCGTCGTGGGGCGGCTGCGTCTGGAGGGCCGCTCTCCGCGCGCTCGGCGGAGCCTCCGCCTGGGCGGGCGGGTTCCTGACGCCCGAGGAGAGGGAGTCCTCGAACAGGTCGGGCGAGTGGAGGTGAGCGCGGCGTCCAGAACGGTGAGCAGCGGCAGAGAGCAGGGAGGGCCGGGGGCGGAAAGGGGCGCTCGCTGAGCTCCGCGGGGGCAGGTGCCTCGGCAGCTTGCACGGCCGGGTCACCTGGATGCGGGGTCCGCGTGGGTCTGCACAGCCTGGGAACCCCGGCCTAGCACCCCAGCATATCGGGGAGGCCAGAGCACTGCACGGAGTGCGGCCGTGTTCGGAGACCTTCCCGAAGGCCAAGAAAGGAGATTTGGGGGCGGCTTCTAAAGAGCGCGGTCGGACAGCGGGCGGTCTGTCCCGGTGTCCCAGGCGACGGGAACTCGTGAGCCCAACTCAGACCTCGGTGGCCCTTCCCTGCTTCCCCGAAGTAGGACAGAGGGGGGAGGCTTGCGCTTCAGTCTGCAGGTTAGAATGACAGCGAAGTAACAAAGACGCTCGCCGCTGGAAGGGCGCAGAGACAAAACAAAATAATTTGATCGCACCAGTTAGAAATGTTTAAGTCAAAAAGTGCCGCTCGAAGAAAGGGGAGTTGTGAGCAGCCTCAGAGAAGGTTCACTCGTAGTCTTAGGATTGTGTCTTTTCAGGCTTTCAAGAATGGGGAAAAGCTGGGGCGTTGCTGGGCGTACGCATGACTTGTGGTGTCCTTAGGGGAGCGCTGTGTATTTTCCTTCGTTCCTGCCCCCACTGCAACAGAGAATTGAAGGGAGAGACAAAGTAGTGAAGCAGAGAAGAGGTTTTCTTTAAAGTTACTTACTTAGGGATAAAGTGCAGGCGACCTCAGGGAGGCGAGGCACCCTGAAGGGCATAAGTTGTAATTAGAGAAAGTGCTCACTCGGGAAGGGGTGTGGGCGATCTCAGAGAAGAGGCGCTGGAAGCTTTAACATTCATTCAAGGCTAAGCACTTAAAAAGTGTGGGTGCTGAAGAGCGGTGCGTGCTGAAGGGTTGGGGGTTTCCCAATTTATTGATTTTTCACGAATGTGAGTGGGCTAGGGAGTGTAGACTTGTTACGTGGTCCCAAAATGTTCATCTGTGATGAGATATTAAGTCTCTTCTCTGTCCTCCAGGTAATTCTACAAAATTAACTCAACACAGGAAATTTAGTGCTTTACTTTCTCCCTAGGGTAGCACCATCTGTCTGCCAGCATGTCAGCTTATGACTGCCTGCCCCGCCCCTAGGTGGGCTGAGTCATTGTGTTTGCTAAAGAGTGTTAAGAATCTTACTTCTTATGACTGGTTAGCCAGAGATGGGTAAGATTCCTCAAGGGAGGACCAACCTAAGACAGGCACAGTCGCAGGGGGGCCATCAGGTGAGAACTTGGGGATCAACACAGGTGAGGCTTAGAACCTCAGCCCCCCTGTTTTGAGAGAAATCTTCTGCATCCGTGGATGTTTTGTTGTCCTTGTCTAGCTCGGATTAATACTTAGCCTATAGGCACACACCTGATCATCTACATTAGCCCTCTTACAGCACTAAACTAAGTTTTCTACCTTTATCTTGCATCTACCTACACGTCAGCATTTTCTGAAAAAAAAAAAAATAATAATAATGATAATAAGGGAGAAATGTGGGATTCACTTATAAATCAAGTATAAAAATCAAACGAATATTCATATCTGACCTGATTGTTTGTAGTTCATAATGCGTGATCAAAACTGAAAGTTTCTGTGATGACTGCACTTGTACTGTTCACCATGTAAGAACTTATTCACTATGTAAGAATTTGTTCACTATGTAAGAACTTGTTCGTTGTGCTTCAGAAGATCGGAGACTGATGAGAATTAGGCTTGGGGTGGATTAATGATTGTGCATTGAGTCCCCTGTACAGAATTTTATTGTTGTTAACTGTTAACAACCATTTGATCAATAAATGTGAGAGATGCCCTCTCAAAACAAAAAAAATCCTTCTTAATTTCCTGTGTTTTAAAATGCAATCTCGGTTTTAAGCTGGAATCCTTCCTGTTGTTACGATGCTGTTTAGATCTGCCCTTGTTTCCAAAATTTATGGGCAGAGTCCAGCTCCAGCGAGTCCAGGGGTCCCTGAGGGAAGAACGGCGTTGGCGAGTGACGGAATGAATGAATGATGACACAGACACTAGCAGAGTTCCCGAGCTGAGCCTGGCCTGTTTTATTGAAATGTACCAAGGTTATATATGTTTTGACTATACAGTTTCACAAAGATTAGATCATTTGATTCTTTCCGAAAAAGTGTTCACATAAAGGTCAATCTTTAGAGATGATATTATTGGTGCCTTAGCAATTATTAATGTTTTCCACTTATGCTTGCTTGGCATCCCTGGCGGTTTCAGAACAAACAAGACTTAATTCTCACAGTGTTCCCTCACACCTGGTTGGCTTGGGCCCTACTTGCAGTTTCCTTATTATTGATTCTAAAATAGCCACAGTTACTATTCATTTAATTAATAAGTATAGCTAAGTCTATTTTTCTAGGTCTAGAGCATTACATGCAGATATAAAGAAAAACATCAAAACAGTCTGTCATCAAAGCAGTGTAGCAAGACTAAGCTGATTGTAATTGCGGGAACTGGAAACTGTACCCTTGGGTAGGTGCCCAGTTTCATAGAGACGAGAGCGTTGCACCTGGGGGAATGAGGTAAGGGGGTAATAACCAACGAATCCGAAGGCTTAGGGGCCCAGTCGGGCCACCTTTCTTCCCAGGGAGTGCAGGGTCATGTCCTTTTTGAGAGTTTCTTTAAACCATATACAATAATATCTATAAGAAAATCTCTTCAATGGGGAGAGTGTGTACAGTCATGCCAGTCCCTTCCACCCACAGTATCCCGTCCGTTATACATGCTGGCTCTCCTTTATTGCTCTATTTTTTTCCCCAGGACCCAACAGGTCTAGGAGTGATTTAGAAATTTCTCTCAGGGCCGAGTTGGGCGGGGAGAGGGTACTGGAACCCACTCAGACAACCCCTGTTTATTATATCCTAATACTTGTTTCCAAAGTCCTCTCCGCGTCCTCCTCTTATCATTCTGTGCCTACTTTCTGGGGGAAATGGGATCTTGCCTCTGGTATTTCTCCTAGGGTATTTTAAATTTGGTTTTCCAATTTAGGTATATAAATACACAATAACATTTCCAAACACCGTAATAATGAGAGTTAGCAGGGTTATTCCTGTCAGAAGTCCACTTTGTGGTTCCTTCTTGCTGGGCATCTGGGCAGTACCATCAGGTGGGCAGTTTGGACTGGCTTCCGCCAAAAAAAATGCTTACACATGAATTGAAATATAATGTATAATCTCTTGATACCCTCATCAGCCCAACAGTTTGTTATTTGTGTCTCCAGGCCCCACCCTAACCTAAGCTTTCTATTTTCATACCGTGTCTTGAGCCCAGTCAGACCTCATTCATCTGCGGACACTGCAGCAGGCTTCCTGAGCGCGAGTGTGGTGGCTCTGCCTTTTAACTCATCTTTGGCCCCATTATCACACCAGAAGTTTAACAACCCCGTAATTTCACGAGCTACTCGGTCCCGTGGAACTCTCCCTAGTGGACTCAAAAGCGTCTGTGCACTTTCGATTCCGTGCTCGGGGCCGTTAGTATGAAAGGCCTGGGAAGAGAACTGTCTAGTGTTCAGCAGGTACTTTTCACTTCTCTCTCCTGTTCTTTCCTTGTGCGTCTTGGTGAAGGTGCAGCTCCCACGTGTGGACAGGCGTCTCCTCCTTCACGAGGTGACGGGCCCTCTCTCCGACTTTGCCAGATATTCCCCCAACTCCCTCCCTCCCACCTTCTGGGTTCTTTCCCGTAATCTACTTCTGTGCTGCCTGTACCCATGTGCCCGGGTGGACAGATGATGCGCCCACCACTCACCTGACTACTTGGCCCTGTTTGTGCTCAAAATATAACCAAAAATTCAGACTTTGGGGACAGCGGAGTAGGGAGCTCTATGGACCCTTTCCCCACAAAACAACTGTAGTGTGGATATTATTAAAAAACACCTCTTTAAATCACTGACAACTTTCTTATGGCCACTCAGCATTTGGAGAAACATTTATTCAGAACTGTCTAAATGTTTGTAATGATACTGAGAATCTGTGATTGAGCCTCAAACTGGGAACCCCCTCCCGCCCTGTCGGTGTGACGGAACAACTGAGTGTGGCCAGTGCAGGTGACAGACAGCGCCCTCTCTCCCCAGGTTTCCGCTCACGGTGGCGATTTCTCCCCGAGTGGCCAGCACCGCCGTTGTCCTCACCTCCTCCTCCTGCCGACCCTGGGTTCTTACAGCTCTGGCTCCGGTCAGCATGCTTGAGGGCTCTGCTACCTCAGTGAGGCTCTCTGGGGTCATCCTTCTTGGGGTTTGCGGGATGGATGTCTTGGGCTTTTAGATTCATGTGTTTCTAAAAGTGTTTGATTCTTCATTTTTTAAATCTGAAAGTTTAATTTTATCATGATTTTTTACTGAAGAATAATTGATGTATAATATTCCAGTGGATTCGGATCTGCACCGTAGTGATTTGGCAGTTCCCTGCATTATTAAGTGTTCACCCCAACTAGTGTAGTTACTACTATTTACTATCGCCATAGAAACATAGAAGAGAGCTGTGGCCTGTATGCTCTATGCTGTGCTTTCCCTCCCCCGCTAGTTTCGTTATGATTGAGTTTTTGTACCTCTGTCCTCCTCGCCTGCTTCAACCCCAATCCCAAACCCTCCCTTCCCATGGTAACCACCAGTCCCTTCTCTGAGTCTGGCAGTGAATTCTATTCATTTTGTTTTGTATCATATGTGAAGTCATATAGTGTTTTCTTCCTCTGCCTGGTGTAACGTTTCACTTAGCATCATACCCTCCAGGTCCACCCTTCCTGTCACAAGTGGCTGGATATCTTTCCTGTGGCTCAGTCATGCTCCATTGCCTACATGTAGCATGTCTATCTGTTCTTCTGTCAGTTTGGTTGCTTTTATAACTTGGCTCTTTTAAGTAATGCAACCATAAATATGACCCTTGTGCCTGTGTTTTCTTCTAAGCGTGTCATGGCTCCATGTCTTAGAGTCAGGTCTCTAATGCATTTTGGGTTTACTCTTCTGTGTGCAGTTAAAGCATAATCCAGTTTCGTTCACTTGCATGTAGCTGTCCAGCTTTCCCAACACTGCCTGTTTTCCCCATTGTATACTTGTGGTTCCTTTGTCGTGTATTAATTGACCAAATGTATGTGGCTTTATTTGTAGGCTCTGCGTTCTGTTCCATTGGCCTATGGGCCTGCTCTGTGCCAGCACCACAGTGTTCTGTGTACTGTAGCCTGAAGTCAGAGAGCATGATCCCCCGTTCTCACCGTTCGTTGTTCTTCTTTCTCCAGATTGCTTTGGCTCTTTGGAGTCTTCTGTGGTTCACTGGAAAATACCGTTGGTGTTTCAAAATGGATTGCATTGACCATGTAAATTCCTTTGGGCAGGATGGCCATTTTGACAATATTATTTCTTTCTATAAAGGAGCACAGAGGAGATTTCCATTTATTGGTGCTTCTTCAGTTTCTTTCTTTCGTGTCTTACAGTTTTCAGAGTACAGCTGTTTCACCTCCTTGGTTAAGGTGACTTGGGTGTTTTATTCTTTTTGATGCTGTTGCGAATGGAATTGGTTTCCTGGTTTCTGCTTGTGTTCACTGTTAGTATGTAGAAATGCCGCAAATATCTGTATATTGATCTCGTATCCTGCAACTTTGCTGGATCCAGTTACTCCTTCTGACAGTGTTCTAGTGAAGTCTCCAGGGTTTTCTATGTATAATATCATGTCATCTGCAAATAGTGACAGTTTTCCTTCTTCCTCACCAATTTGGAAGCCTTCTGTCTCTTCTCTGATTGCCATGACTAGGACTTGCACTACTATGTTGAATGAAAGTGGTAAGAGTGTACTTGATTATTTCCTGATCTTGGAGAAAAATATTTCAGCTTTTCCCGATTCAGGTGATGTTAGCTGTGGAGTTGTGTTATGTGGCCTTTCTTACGTTGAGGTGTGCACTCTGTACATCCATTTTGTTGAGTGCTGTTACCATGAATCGATATTGAATTTTTTTCAAGTGATTTTTCAATATCTGTTGAGATTATCACTTCATTTTTAGCCTTTTTTATTAGTGTCGTGTATCACGTGAGTCAATTTGCAAATATTTTTGCTCCTCAATTCCCTGGGAGAAATCGCACGTGGTCGTGATGGATGGTCTTCTTGCTGTGTTTTTGAATTTGGTTTCTATTATTTTGTGGAGGATTTTCCCATCTCTGCTCACCATGGCTGTTGGTCTTTCATGCTGTTTTGTTGCAGTGTGTTTGTTTTGCTTTCACGGTGCTGCTGGCCTGATAGAGTGGGTTTGCAAGTAGCCCCTGCGTTTCTATTTTTGCAATGCTTTAGGAAGGATGCGTATTAGCGTTTCCTTGAGTGTTTGGTCCAATTCAGCTGGCTTTTCATTTTTTGAGGGTTTTTTAAATTAAAAATTCAATTTTATTTTACTGGTAATTTGTCCAGCTTTTCTCTTTCCTCCATATCAGCTTTGGAAGTTTGTGCTTTTCTGGAAATTAGTTCACGTCTTCTAGCTTGTCCAGTTTTCTGGTATACAATTTTCCATGGAACTCTTTGAATTTCTGTGGTGTTTATTTCTCCTTTTTCTTTCTGACTTTATTTGTGTCCTTTCTTTTTTTTCCTGACAAATCTGCTAGGGATTTATCTATGTTGATTATTTTCTTGAAGACACAGCAGTTGTTGTCATTCATTTTTTTCCGTGTTCTTTAATTTCTCTATTATATTATGTTCTGATCTTTATTGTGTCCCATTTTCTATTTCACAACGATTTCTCTCTAGCTTGGGACGCACATGGATTGCATTTTACCCACACCAGAACTTTCACAATAGTAGTGTCACAAACTGTCCTGCTGTGTTTTCATCTAAGGTTATAAAATATTCTAAATCTTTCTCTGTCATTTCAGCAACCCTGAGAACATCTGCACCACAGGTAGATTCCACCCCAAGAGAGCTCTTTGTTCGTGCCTAAAAAGCATCTGCTTGTCCATTAAAGTTTATGCTGTGATTCTAGTGATCCAGTCCCCTCTTGAGGCCTTATTTGGACACCTAGGTCTCTTGTAGTTCGCACCACATTTATAGTTACTTCCTCCCCTGCAGTCTTGAACCACTTGAGGTCACTTGCAAAATTTGGGCACAGGTTCTTCCAAACGTCTGTAAATGTCAATATTTTGTCCTCTTTCCAGGAATCCTGAGTATTCTTACAATAGCACCTAGAAGAGAGAATCCTTTTCAGTAATTTTCACTTTCCTCTGCCCAGATCCCTGAGAGCAATCGCCGTCTACGGCAGCTGGACCTTTATGAAATGTGCTTCTTCTATAATAAGACTTAAAACCCAAAACTGCTTTTTAATCCAAGGGCTGCATCCAGTGGATGTGTAAGCAAGCCTGCAAGTGTTCACCTTAGAGTACACCTCCGTGAGCGCTCTTATGTGCCCAGCTGCATTGTGAAGAAGTAAAATTTGGAAGGAATCTTTTCTAAATGTAGCATAATTTCCAGGACCCTAGGATTTTCAGAATGGCAAATGGGCATGGGCTTGAACGTAAAGTCACCAGCTGCATTAGCCCCTCACAAGAGAGCCAGCCTGTCCTCTGAAGGTTTGCAAACGGACTGCCTTCCGATCTCCAGCTATCACGGTCCTAGATGACATCTTCCAATGCAAGGCTGCCTTGTCTACACTACAAGCCTGTTGTTTAGTGTACCCGCCTCGTCAGCGATCGCAGCTGGAACTTGTCGGAAAAGATCTTGTGCCGCTTCACCATCTGCACTGCCCCTTTCCCTGCACTTTTATGTTACAGAGGTGGTTCCTCTCCTTAAACTGCATCAGGCAACCTCTGCCGGCTTCAGCCCTTTCTTCTGCAGCTTCCTCACATCTCTGAGCTCCGTAGGATTGGAGAGACTGAGGGTCTCGCTCTGGGTCAGGCTTTCATCTTAGGGAATGTTGTGACTGGTTTGGTCTCCTGTCCAGACCAGCGAAACTTTCCCCATATCATCCATAGGCTGTTTCATCTTTTCAAATGGGGGCTCAGTGGAGGAGCACTGCTGCCCTCACGAACCTTTTCTGTGTGTTCATACCTAGAGAACTGGGCTCAGTCTTCAGTGAAAAGGGCTCGTTCTCAGCCCATCTTGGCCTCTGACATGCCCTCCTCCCTCATCTGAATCTTCTCTAGCTTTTCAGTTTACAAGACAGACAGGTGACCTTTAACTGGAACACTTAGAGGCCACTGTCGGGTAACCCATTGGCCTTATTTGTACATTGCTGTGTGTGAGGGGACAGGGAGGCCTGAGCAGAGGGAGAGGGACGGGATCGCCAGTGAGCAGAGCCCTCGGGACGCCCCCTGATGGACTCTGCCATCTCGTGGGTGCAGTGAGGGGGCACCCAAAGCACTACAGTGGCAACATCAAAGATCACCGGTCACCTAACAAATAGGAGAACGATGAAAAGTGTGAAATAACGTGAGAATTGCCAAATGTGTCCCAGAGGCATGAGTGAGCCGGTGCTGTCGGGAAAGTGGTGCCGATGGACTTGCTCAGTGCACGGCAGCCACGCACCTTCAATTTCTAAGAGACACAGAATCTGTAAAGCGTCATAAAATTTATTCTTCCCCTGCATTGTTGCATTTTAAGAAATGTCTGTGCACACGTTACTTCTCGGGATTTGGAGGACGTTTCTGTAACGCCCCTCATGCTCCTTCGTGTGAGGCATCAGCCCAGAGGCTGTCAGAGAGGCTCACCAAACGTTAGCAGATGGAGTCCTGCAGCACGTGCACAGGATCATATACTCTGGCCACGTGGAATTCATGCCCAAGAAGGGACAGAGCCTTAATTTCCTGAAGCCAGTTCAGTTTGCCACTTTAATGGAGTTGTCTTGCGGGGCGTCCTGCCTCAGACAAGCTCACAATGGATTCAGTGACCAAAGAAATGAGAGTAGGTCATTCTGGGGGTGAAAGGGTTTATTACCGGCTTGTCCTCCCGGCAGTAGGTAGTGCGTCTCACTCCGCTGAGAGCGCCGGGCCGTGCCCTCTACATAGCACAGTAATAGCTCAGTGCCTGCGGGTGGGAAGCAGCAAAGGCGTGCGTGAGTGGTGAGGTGCCCTCCTGGAAGATGAGGGACGAGTGTTTCCGTCCAGCCTTCCCCACCCTCACTCAGCGTTATACTAGAATATCTAGTGGGGCAAACAAGGAAAAAGAGGCATAAGCACTGAGAAAAAAGTTCGCTGTCTTTATTCCCAGAAGACGTTGTTGTGTACTTAGAAAATATCCTAAGGGGGGGGCTCTCGTCCCCTCGTGTACTGAGCCCGGAGGTCTGTCCTCTCACTTTATTTCTAAGTAAAAGCCTCTCCCTGGCTCTCCTACAGTATATCTCGTAAGGGATCTATCATAGAACTACTTGTACTAAGAAGAGAACTTAGAACTTCACAAGATCCAAAATCAGGTTTTTAAAAATCACTTGAATTTCTGTGATCTGGCAACAAATAATGAGAAGAGGAAATAAAAAGTGACTTAGACTGCAGATAACATAAAATATTTACATTTTTGAAAGTACATAGAGGAGCATAACATTGGGACTTTTGAGTAGATAGACATGCAACAGAGGGGGTATGAAAAGTCTGTATAAAGAAATCACAAGAAGAAATGTTAAAAAATGCTTTTGACTTCCCATACAGAACATAGGGGATTTCAATGCTTTCCTTCTGACCGGTTCTACACGATGTCTTGTTAAGTCTCTCTAAGCTAGTACGCCGCCCAGCGCTCGGATTCTCTCTCCAGCACGTGGCCCCTTCGGTTACCCAGGCCTGTATTTCTCAATATGGAGAACGTTCTAATGACATCGTTTTGCTCTGCACTTTGTTTGACAGTTAAATTACCATATTTTCACTGTTATTTTTTAAAATACAAATTGTGAAAGGACGGTATGATGAGCCTCCGTGGACCCGTTGCCCCACTGTAATGACACCACATGTGGCCGTATTGTTTAATGACACTTCGGTGTCACCTTCCGAACGGCTCATGTTCGGATCACACCGACTCCCGGTAAAGTGCCCCACAGGTGCTTTGCTGCACCAGGACCCAGATGGCAGCGGCTCCCGCACGTGAGGCCGACTCTGTGTCTTAGGGCTTCTTCTTCATCACAGCTCATCCGCCTGCCGTGCTGATGGTGCGTTGAGATACTGGGAACTCTTCCAATCCTGATTCTCAGCAGGGCCACAGCCTTGGCCCCCGACCTTGGGTGTATGAGGGGTGGAGGTAGGCCAGGCGCTGTGAGAAGCAGTCCTGGGGGGAAGCCTCTGCCTGGTCACCTCTGATCAGAAACCCCCGAGGCCTCCACAGTGTGACCTGCCATCAGCTCTGCAGACACAGGCTGCCGCACCCCCCAAATGGGGGAGGGGTTCTGGGGGTGAACTGGCTGGCTGCGGTTGCCCTGGTTTGGGATATTGCTTGTATACCGGGGCCCCCCCACGTTACCTGCCCACGTCTCCCCTGGGCTTCAGCATGAGGTTAGCAGTATGCTGTGCATCCTGCCAACGCCATGTACCGGTGGCCTCCGGTCTGCGCCCTGTGGTTACTTAAGCACATGGAGCCTGAGGCTGGGAGAGGCGCTAGAGCCGTTATGAGGCCCCCTGGAGCTCTGGGCCCTGACCTGAGAGCCAGGAGCTCCCCTGGGGGGTCCCAAGGCCATCTCTCATCACTGAGCATGGTAAGAAATCCTCACTCAACTCCCGTGGCACTGAAGCCTCTCGCCCAGGCCCCAGCATGGAGATGTGCCAGCAGGTAGCCTGACTCCCTCTGCCCCTGTCAGGACCCTGGAGGTGGCCGTGCTGGTGCCCATGACTGCCCCCCACTGTGAGGGTCAGCCCTGCCTCACTCGGGACACGAGCACTCAGGCACCCTCTTACTCTCTTCCCTCCCCACAGAGCAGCCCTCTGAGGGGTTCCCTTCTCCATGGAGAGCAGGAATGCGGCCCTGGGACCCTGGAAGGCCGGCAGAGAGGTGAGACGTACCAGATGTCCCATCTTTGCCATCACAGGACAGACCCACCCTTTCACTTGCCCTGGTGGGTGCCTCGTTGGTACAGGGCCAAGGCAGCAGCCGTCCAGGGGAGGTGACCTGCCTGATCAGCCCCTGTGGGATGAGGCAGGTCCTCGGGCTGGGGAGGAGGGCAGACGTGCTGTCCGTCTCAGGCTGCCCCTGGGAACCACCGCCTGCAGTGTGGAAGGTCTGGCACCTGGTGGTCGCCTGCAAAGCTGGGGGACAGATGCAGCCATAGTGCCCACACATGGCCAGGCTGTGGCTTGCAGCCTCCTGGTGAGCAGGCCTGGGTTTGTGTTGCAGGCTTTTGTGACGTTTGAGGATGTGGCTGTGGATTTCACGCAGAAGGAATGGGAGCTGCTGAGCCCTGCGCAGAGGACCCTGTACAGACACGTGATGCTGGAGAACTTCAGCCACCTGGTGTCGCTGGGTGAGCTCGGGCTCCCCTCAGGGCTGTTTTGCATCCTTTGAACCTTACTCTTCCTGGGCTCCCACTGAGAAGCAGGTGCTCAGCTTCCTGCTCCCCTGGGGATGGGCGGGGGCTGTGTACCTCTGGGACTACTGCCAGGCCTTCCAGTGCCCACACAGCCTGGAATGCATGGTTCCCAGCTCCATCCCACCACCACGGTCTTCCCCTCGCAGTCTGGCACCAGCACATAGTGTCTCTGGCCTATAACCAAAACTGACCTACTCCTTTGTCCCGCTAAGCAGGAATTCCCTGTTCTAAACCGGACCTCATCACGTGGCTGGAGCGAGGGGAAGAGCCCTGGAGGGAAGAGAGGAGACACCGGCCAGGCCCTGGTCCAGGTGAGGGGAGCCTCCGGGTGGACACTGGCCTTCGGCCTTGCACGGCCAGGGCAGCTGCTCAGAGGCCCTGGCAGGAAGCTGTCCTCCTGCACCGCGGCTGCTGGGGGTGCCTGGCCCTGCCTCCCTCCCACACCGTTGTCTTGGATGAGTGAGGGGGTGTCCTGGGTGCCCAGACACCTTCCGACTGCAGGAAGCCCACTTCTCCCCAACAGGGTTTCCCTCTGTGGCCTTGCTGACCCGGCTCTCTGAGGCAGCAGTGGGGTGTCTTCTCTGTATTACTGTCCTGCAGGGCTCCGTGTGTCCCATCTTGCACCTCTTCTTCTTGCCACCATTGTCTCTGGGGCCACTTCTCCTTCCTTTTCCCTCTTGTGACCCAGAGGCACTGCCTTCGGGTGGCTGCTGTCTGGAGGTGGGCACCATGGGGACTGCTTGTCACGGTTCTTTCACCTGTCGCCTTGACGTGCTGTCTTGGAGCAATGGGGGTTCCCCTTTATGCCCCCTGTTCCCGTCTCCTGTGTGCCCAGTACTTTCTGGGCCTCCCTCCCCCAGGCCCTTGTGGTGGGATCACGGGAGGTTCTGCTGAGATCTGATGCCCCTTCCTTGGCTGTGGACAAGTGTGAATTTGTGGGGTGTCTTCTGGTTATGCTGAGGGTGTTGGTTTTCGGCTTCGTCTGTCCTTCCTGATCCCTAGGCCCTTCTTGGGGAGCGTGGTAGCAGACTCACGTTGAGGTGGCTGCCATTGCCATGTGCTTGGAAGTCTCCTTGTGTCCTGCTGCAGGAATCCTCGCTGAGCCTCGGCCGCAAACACATCCTGTAGATTGTTGTCATTTCTCTACTCATAAGTCTTTACCACTTTGTTTGGCAGGAGTCGGTCAGTTTGTACTATCCGTCCAGTATTTGAGAGACGAATTTTAAGTCTTCTATTGTATGACATCTATTGAATTTCTCCCCAATGAATCCATCTGTCCCTGTGTGATCATGGTCATTTTTTTAGTGCCTTGTTCTTTGTGTACAGGCGACCTGACGTGAAATAGCCCTGATCTGATGAGCTCTGTGGACCTGTCTCCCAGCTCCACTCTCTTGGGAGCAGTCCTGCCTCCTCCCACTCTCACCCTCTTCTCTCACATCTCGATTATTTTGAAGCAAGTCATGGTCTTCCTATCCTTTCATCTCCAGAATCTAGTAACACTTACTCTATTCTGATCTTAATAGTACGGTTCATTAGATTACTTTTTGATAGCATAAATTATTTAACATGTTTTTGTACCATGTGTCTGTTATTTATTTTATGTTTTGTTAAGATATCAATTGATAGACACTCTTATGAAGGTTTCACAAGAATGACAATGTGGTTACAACATTCACCCTTATTAACGATTTCCTCCGAACACCCCATTCCAGTCATTGTCCATTAGTGCACTAAGATGCCGGAGTCCCTACTGGTCTCTGCGCTACACTGTCTTCCCCGTGATCCCACACACAGTGTGTTCACTAATCATCATGCTGCACAATTCACTTCTCCATCCCTCCCAACCTGCCATCCCGCACGCCTCCTGTTTGGTATCCATTAGTCCCATCTTCGCATCTGTGAGTCTCTTTTGTTCCTTAAGTTTTGCTTTGTTATTATACTCCACAAATGAGGGAGCTCATTTGGTATTTTCCTTTCCCCGCCTGACTTATTTCAGTGAGTATTATACTCTCCAGCTCCATCCACGTGGTTGCAAATGGTAGGATTCCTTTTTTTTTTTTTTTTTGAGAGGACATCTGTCATTTATTGATCAAATGGTTGTTAACAACAATAAAATTCTGTATAGGCGGGTCAGTGCTCAATGCACAATTATTAATCCATCTCAAGCCTAATTCTCATCAGTCTCTAATCTTCTGAAGCATAACAAACAAGTTCTTACATGGTGAACTAATTCTTATGTAGTGAATAAGTTATTACGTGGTGAACAGTTCAAGGGCAGCCATCACAGAAACTTTCGATCACGCATTATGAACTATAAACAATCAGGTCAAATACGAATATTCATTTGATTTTTATACTTGATTTATATGTGGATCCCACTTTTCTCCATTTATTATTATTATTATTTTCATTTTTAATAAAATGCTGAAGTGGTAGGTAAATGCAAGATTAAGGTATAAACATAGTGTTGTAAGAGAGCAAATGTAGATGATCATGTGTGTGCATGTAGACTATGTGCTAATCTGATCTAGACAAGGGCAATAAAACATCCACAGATTCAGAAGCTTTCTCTCAAAACTGTGGGGGGAGGGGCGGTGAGGTTCTAAGCCTCACCACTGTTGTTCCCCAATTTCTCACCTGATGGCTCCCCTGCGACTGTGCCTGTCTTAGGTTGTTCCTCCCTTGAGGAATCTTACCCGTCTCTGGGTAACCAGTCATCTTCCAGGGCCATACAAGGAGATGTAAAGTTGGTAAGTGAGAGAGAAGCCGTATTGTTTGAAAAGGTTATCTTTTTACTTCTTTGCAGATTTATGCCCTGTGGCTTCTATGCCCAGCATTTGTCTCGAGGTATCTTTACCACCTGGAGGAATTATGATACTCAGTAAAGTCGATATGAGGCACGAATTCTATTTAAGGGTTGTAATAAGAAAGGAAGAAGAAAAGCTATAGAGGTAGCAGATGGAAGAAAACATGGGATTGATTATTTCTTTTACATATCTTCTTGTAGAGTAACTTAAGCATGTATAGGTTTTAAACTACTACCTAACTTGCGCACACATATTAACATAATAGGAATATAGTTACATAACCAAAGCAAATCTATAATTACCAGCCATCTCCAGTGAAGCCAAGAAAACCATTTAGACACCCTAGGAATTTGTGAAAATTTGTCTATGATATGATGGATATTGTCCAACTGTACTTGAACAGTCTGAGAGAAATCAGATAAATTAAAACAACCCATTCCTGGGAACTGTTCACATCCCATATGTTCTTTTAACAGTAGATAGTCTGTAGTTGTAAGATTTTGGAGCACTACAACTTGCACTTCTCCTAATTCTTGGTTGAGTTCCAACAGTATAGATCCAGTCAACTTTGTTGTTTTACTGAAAGGACAGGCCAGCTTAGATATCTCCTTCTTCATTCCAATGGCAAGTCCAGGAAACGGTGGGATGGATGCAGCTACAACTGCAGCATCGCCTGGATCTTTGTGGAGGTTTTTTGATGATCATCTCCTGGTATGAGTCTTGCAGGGAGTGCTGATGTTGGAAGTTCTTCTTCATATCGTATCTTAGTTCATTTTCTGTGTAGCCAAATTAGGCTTTGATCCTCTGTATAAACACAAACAGACCCTTTGCCCACACTTTGATATGCCCTTTATACCATTGTGTAGAACTCATTGGAGGTCACCACACAGGAACTGCTTTTGTTTTTTAAGAGAAAGGAATATTATCAGAAAAGTGTACATCCATAGCTGATCATCTGACACCCTTTAAGTGATCAAAATTAAGGATATTTAAAGCATGCATTAATCATTGATTTACAGTTAGTTTTATCCTATTAGGGAGTAATCCCCATTTTCATTCTTTCTTTTTTTTTGTTATCTTTAATCTGCACTTATATGAAGAATATTATGATTACTAGGCTCTCCTCTATACCAGGTCCCCCCATAAGCCCCTTTACAGTCACTGTCCAGCAGCATAGCAAAATGTTGTACAATCACTACTTGTCTTCTCTGTGTTGTACAGCCCTCCCCTTTCTCCCAACCCCCCATGCATGCTAATCTTAATACGCCCCTTCTCCCCTCACTTATCCGTCCCTACCCACCCATCCTCCCCAGTCCCTTTCCCTTTGGTATCTGTTAGTCCATTCTTGGGTTCTGTGATTCTGCTGCTGTTTTGTTCCTTCAGTTTTTCCTTTGTTCTTATACTACACAGATGAGTGAAATCATTTGGTATTTCTCTTTCTCCGTTTAGCTAATTTCACTGAGCATAATACCCTCCACCTCCATCCATGTTGTTGCAAATGGTAGGATTTCCCCTCTTCTTATGGCTGTGTAGTATTCCATTGTGTATATGTACCACATCTTCTTTATCCATTCATATACCGATGGACATTTAGGTTGCTTCCAATTCTTGGCTCTTCTAAATAGTGCTGCGATAAACATTGGGGTGCATCTGTCCTTCTCAAACTTGATTGCTGTGTTTTTAGGGTAAATTCCAAGGAGTGGAATTCCTGGGTCAAATGGTAAGTCTGTTTTGAGCATTTTGATGAACCTCCATACTGCTTTCCACAATGGTTGAACTAATTTACATTCCCACCAGCAGTGTAGGAGGGTTCCCCTTTCTTCACAGCCTCACCAACATTTGTTGTTGTTTGTCTTTTGGATGGCAGCTATCCTTACTGGTGTGAGGTGATAACCTCATTGTAGTTTTAATTTGCATTTCTCTGATAATTAGTGATGTGGAGCATCTTTCCTTTTGTCTGTTGGCCATCTGTATTTCTTTTTTGGAGAACTGTCTGTTCAGTTTCTCTGCCCATTTTTTAATTGGATTATTTGATTTTTGATTTTTGAGTCATGTGAGCTCTTTATACATTTTGGACGTCAAGCCTTTATCATATCTGTCATTTACAAATATATTCTCCCATACTGTAGGGTTTCTTTTTGTTCTATTGATGGTGTCTTTTGCTGTACAGAAGCTTTTGAGCTTAATATAGTCCCACTTGTTGATTTTTGCTGTTGTTTTCCTTGCCTGGGGAGATATGATCAAGAAGAGGTCACTCATGTTTATGTCTAAGAGGTTTTTGTCTATGTTTTTTTCCATGAGTTTAATGGTTTCATGACTTACATTCAGGTCTTTGATCCATTTTGAATTTACTTTTGTATATACGGTTAGACAATGGTCCAGATTCATTCTCCTACCTGTAGCTGTCCAGTTTTGCCAGCACCATCTGTTGAAGAGACTGTCATTTTGCCATTGTATGTCCATGGCTCCTGTATCAAATATGAATTGATCATATATGTTTGGGTGAATGTCTGGAGTCTCTAATGTGTTCCACTGGTCTGTGGCTCTGTTCTTGTGCCAGTACCAAATTGTCTTGATTACTGTGGGTATATAGTAGAGCTTGAAGTTGGGGAGTGAGATCCCCTCTACTTTATTCTTCTTTCTCAGGATTGCTTTGGCTATTCGGGGTCTTTGGTGTTTCCATATGAATTTTTGAATTATTTGTTCCCGTTCATTGATGAATGTTGCTGATAATTTGATAGGGATTGCATCAAATCTGTATATTGCTTTGGGCAGCATGGCCATTTTGACGATATTGATTCTTCCTAGCCACGAGCATGGGATGAGTTTCCATCTGTTAGTGTCCCCTTTAATTTCTCTTAAGAGTGACTTGTAGTTTTCAGAGTATAGGTCATTCACTTCTTTGGTTAGATTTATTCCTAGGTATTTTATTCTTTTTGATGCAATTGTGAATGGAATTGTCTTCCTGATTTCTCTTTCTATTGGTTCATTGTTAGTGTATAGGAAAGCTATAGATTTCTGTGTGTTAATTTTGTATCCTGCAACTTTGCTGTATGCTGATACCAGTTCTAGTAGTTTTGGGGTTGAGTCTTTAGGGTTTTTTATGTACAATCATGTCATCTGCAAATAGTGACAATTTAACTTCTTCTTTTCCAATCTGGATATCTTGTATTTCTTTGTTTTCTCTGATTGCCATGGTTAGGACCACCAGTACTATCTTAAATAGCTGTGGGGAGAGTGGGCATCCCTGTCTAGTTCCCGATCTCAGAGGAAAAGCTTTCAGCTTCTCGCCTTTCAGTATATTGTTGGCTGTGGGTTTATGATTTATGGCCTTTATTATGTTGAGGTACTTGCCCTCTATACCTATTTTGCTGAGAGTTTTTATCATGAATGGATGTTGAATTTTGTCAAATGCTTTTTCAGCATCTATGGAGGTGATCATGTGGTTTTTGTCATTCTTTTTGTTGATGTGGTGGATGATGTTGATGGATTTTCGGATGTTGTACCATCCTTGCATCCCTGGATGAATCCCACTTGGTCATGGTGTATGATCCTTTTGATATACTTTTGATTTCAGTTTGCTAACATTTTATTGAGTATTTTTGCATCTACATTCATCAGGGATATTGGTCTGTAATTTTCTTTTTTGGTGGGGTCTTTGCCTGGTTTTGGTGTTAGGGTGACGTTGGCTTCATTGATTGAGTTTGGGATTATTCCCTCCTATTCTATTTTTTGGAAAACTTTAAGGAGAATGGGTATTATGTATTCTCTGTCTGTCTGATAAAATTCTGAAGTAAATCCATCCGGCCCGGGTGTTTTGTTCTTGGGTAGTTTTTAGATTACCGTTTTAATTTCTTTGCTCATAATTGGTTTGTTTAACTTTTGTGTTTCTTCCTTGGTCAGTCTTGGAAGGTTGTATTTTTCTAGGAAGTTGTCCATTTCTTCTAGGTTTTCCAGCTTGTTGCCATATAGGTTTTCATAGTAGTCTTTAATAATTCTTAATATTTCTGTGATGTCTGTCATGATTTTTCCATTCTCATTTCTGATTCTGTTGATTTGTGTTAATTCTCTTTTTCTCTTAATTAGTTTGGCTAGGGGCTTATCTATTTTGTTTATTTTGTCAAAGAGCCAGCTCTTGGTTTCATTGATTTTTTCTATTGTTTTATTCTTCTCAGTTTTATTTATTTCTTCTCTGATCTTTATTATGTCCCTCCTTCTGCTGACTTTAGGCCTCATTTGTTCTTCTTTTTCCAATTTCGATAATTGTGATGTTAGACTATTCATTTGGGATTGTTCTTCCTTCTTCTAATGTGCCTGGATTGCTATATACTTTCCTCTTAAGACTGCTTTCACTGCGTCCCACAGAAGTTGGGGCTTTGTGTTGTTGTCATTGTTTCTATATATTCCTTGATCTCTATTTTAATTTGTTTTTTGATCCATTGATTATTTAGGAGCATGTTGTTAAACCTTCATGTGTTTGTGAGCCTTTATGTTTTCTTTGTAGAATTTATTTCTACTTTTATACCTTTGTGGTCTGAAAAAGTGTTTGGTAGAATTTCAATATTTTGGATTTTGCTGAGGCCCTTTTTCTGGCCTAGTATGTGGTCTATCCTGGAGAATGTTCCATGTGCACTTGAGAAGAATGTGTATCCTGTTGCTTTTGGATGTAGAGTTTTGTAGATGTTTGTTAGGTTCATCTGTTCTAGTGTGTTGTTCAATGCCTGTGTGTCCTTACTTATTTTCTGCCCGGTGGATCTATCCTTTGGGGTGAGTGGTGTGTTGAAGTCTCCTAAGATGAATGCATTGCAGTCTATTTCTCCCTTTAGTTCTTTTAGTATTTGTTTCACATATGCTGGTGCTCCTGTGTTGGGTGCATATATATTTAGAATGGTTATATCCTCCTGTTGGACTAAGCTCTTTATCATTATGTAGTGTCCTTCTTTATCTGTTGTTACTTTCTTTGTTTTGAAGTCTATTTTGTCTGAAGTTAGTACTGCAACCCCTGCTTTCTTCTCACTGTTGTTTGCCTGAAATATGTTTCTCCATCCCTTGACTTTTAGTCTGTACATGTCTTTGGGTTTGAGGTGAGTTTCTTGTAAGCAGCATATAGATGGGTCTTGCTTTTTTATCCATTCTGTTACTCTGTGTCTTTTGATTGGTGCATTCAGTCCATTTACATTTAGGGTGACTATTGAAATATATGTACTTATTGTCATTGCAGGATTTAAATTCGTGGTTTCCAAAGGTTCAAGTTTAGCCTCTTTAGTATCTTACTGCCTAACTTAGCTCACTTACTGAGGTGTTATATACACTGTCTGGAGATTGTTTTCTTCTCTCCCTCATTATTCCTCCTCCTCCATTCTTCATATGTTGTGTGTTTTGTTCTATGCTCTTTCTAGGATTGCTCCCATCTAGAGCAGTCTCTGTAAGATGCCCTGTAGAGGTGGTTTGTGGGAAGCAAATTCCCTCAGCTTTTGCTTGTCTGGGAATTGTTTAATCCCGCCATCATATTTAAATGATAGTCGTGCTGGATACAGCATCCCTGGTTCAAGTCCCTTCTGTTTCATTGCATTAAATATATCATGCCATTCTCTTCTGGCCTGTAGGGTTTCTGTCAAGAGGTCTGATGTTAGCCTGATGGGTTTTCCTTTAAAGGTGACCTTTTTCTCTCTAGCTGCCTTTAAAACTCTTTCCTTGTCCTTGATCTTTGCCATTTTAATTACTATGTGTCTTGGTGTTGTCATCCTTGGATCCTTTCTGTTGGGGGTTCTGTGTATTTCCGTGGTCTCTTTGATTATTTCCACCTCCAGTTTGGGGAAGTTTTCAGCAATTATTTCTTCCAAGATACTTTCCATCCCCTTTCCTCTCTCCTGTTCTTCTGGTACTCCTATAATATGGATATTGTTCCTTTTGTATTGGTCACACAGTTAACACTGTTTCATTCCTGGAGATACTTTTATCTCTATGTCAGCTTCTATGCATTCCTGTTCTCTGCTTTCAATTCAATCAATGGCCTCTTGCGTCTTATCCATTGTGCTTATATATCCTTCCAGAGTTTGTTTCATTTCTGTAATCTCCTTTCTGGCATCTGTGATCTCCCTCTGCATTTCATCCCATTTCTCTTGCGTAGTTGTCTCCATCTCTGTCAGCATGTTTATGATTTTTATTTTGAACTCTTTGTCAGGAAGACTGGTTAGGTCTGTCTCCTCTGTTGTCTCTGTGATCTTGGTTTGCCTGTAGTTTTGTCTTTTCATGGTGACAGGAATAGTTTGTAGAGCTGGGACGAGTGACGGCTGGAATAACTTCCCTTCTTGTTGGTTTGTGGCCTTCCTCTCCTGGGAGAATAGCGACCTTTAGTGGCTTATGCTGGGTAGCTGCACACAGACAGGGCTTCTGCTTCCTCCCCATCTGCTATGGAGGTTATCTCCGCTGTTGCTGTGGGCCTGCTGTGGCTCGGGCTGCTGCTCCAAAGGGGTGGAGTTACGTTGGAGGGGGAGCGGCTGGGAGGCTATTTATCTCCATAAAGGGCCTCCGTGCTCCCTGCAGCCCAGGGGATTAGAGTGCTGGACATCCCCGGATTCCCTACCTCTAGACTAAGTGTCCCGTCCTGCCCCTTTAAGACTTCCAAGAAGCACCCGCCAAAAGAAAACAGCGACCACAAAAAAAAAGAAAAAGGAAAATGGCCGCTCGTTTTTCATTATTCTCTGGTGTCAGCCTCAGGCACCCGCTCACTGGTCTTGCTGCCCTATTTCCCTAATATTGGGGTCCCTATTCCTTTAAGACTTCCAAAAAGCGCTTGCAAACAAAACTACAACAACAACCCAAAAATGGCTGCTCGCTTTTCTTTTGTTCTACGGCGCTGGTCTCCGACACCCGCTCGCCGTTCTTGCTGCTCTGTTTCCCTAGTATTGGGGTCCCTGTCCCTTTAAGTCTTCCAAAAAGCACTCACCACAAGAAAACAACAACAACAATAAAAAAAAGATGGCCACTCGCTTTTCTTTTCTCCTCTGGCACCAGCCTCAGGCACCTGCTCACTGTTCTTGCTGCCCTGTTTCCTTAGGATCCAGAGCCCCGCGCATGCACTGTGTCTGCGCTCTTGTCCGGATGGCTGGGGCTGGGTGTTCAGCGGTCTTGGGCTCCTTCTCCTTCCCGCTGTGACTCCTCTCCTCCCGCTGGAAGGGGGTGGAGGGGTGCTCGGGACCCACCAGGCAGAGGCTTGTATCTTACCCCTTTGCAAGGTGCTGGGTTCTCACAGGTTTGGATGTGGTCTGGATGTCGTCCTGTGTCCTCTGGTCTTTATTCTAGGAAGAGTTGTCTTTGTTATATTTTCATACATATATGTGGTTTTGGGAGGAGATTTCCGCTGCTCTACTCATGCTGTCATCTTGGCTTCGCCCTCCTGCATACGTCTCTTTGAATGTGAGATGTTGTTTTCTTGGCGTAAATTCCTAGGAATGAAATTCCTGAGTCACATGGTATTTCTATTTCTAGTTTTTTGAGGAACCTCCATACTGCTTTTCACCTTGGTTGAACTAGCTTACATTCCCACCAGCCGTGTAGGAGGGTTCCCCGTTCTCCACATCCTCGCCAGTGTTTTTTGTTCTTTGTCTTTTCTGTGTTGGCCATCCTTACTGATGGGAGGTGATATCTCATTGTGGTTTCAATTTGCATTTCTCTGATGATTGGCGATGTGGAGCATCTTTTTATGTGTCTGTTGGTCATCATACTTTCTTCTTTAGAGAACTGTCTAGTCAACTCCTCTGCCCATTTTTTAATTGGATTAGTTGCTTTTTGTTTGTTGAGGTGTGTGAGCTCTCTATATATTTTGGATGTCAGTCCTTTATTGGATCTGTCATTTGTGACTATATTTTCCCATACTGTTGAATTCCTGTTTGTTCTGCTGATGGTGTCCTTTGCTGTACAAGGTTTTTAGCTTGATGGAGTCCCATTTGTTCATTTTTGCTTTGGTTTCCGTTGCACAAAGTGATGCATTCAAGGAAAAGCTGCTCATGTTTATATTCAGGAGATTTTTGCCTGCATCTTTTTCTAATAGTTTAATGGTTTCATGACTTAGATTCAGATCTTTGATACATTTTGTTTCGTTTTGTGTACAGGGTTAGAAAATAATCCATTTTCATTCTCTTGCATGTAGCTGGCCAGTGTTGCCAATGCTAGTTGTTCAAGAGGCTTTCATTTCCCCACTGTATATCCATTGCTCCTTTATCACATTTTAATTGACCATATGTTCTTGGTTTTATATCTAGTCTCGCTAGTCTGTTCCATTGTTCTATGTGTCTGTTGTTCTGCCAGTATCATATTTTCTTGATTACTGTGGCTTTGTAGTAGAGGTTGAAGTTGGGGGTGTAATCCCCCATGCATTTTTCTTCCTTCTCAGGATTGCTTTGGCTATTCTGGGTCTTTTATGGTTTTATATGAGTTTTAGAATTATTTGGTCTAGTTCGTTGAATGCTGTTGGTATTTTGAGAGGGATTGCATAGAATCTGGAGATTACTTTAGGTAGGATGGCCATTTTGACAATATTAATTATTTCTATCTATGAGCAGAGGAAGTATTTTGATTTATTCATATCTTGTTTAGTTTCTCTCATGTATGTTTTGTAGTTTTCTGCATATAGGTCTTTCACTCCCTTAGTTAGGTTCATTCCCAGGCATTTTATTCTTTTTTAATTCAATTGTGAATGGAATTGTTTTCCTGATTTCTCTTTCTGCTAGTTCGTCATTAGTGTATAGGAATGGAACAGATTTCTGTGTAATAATTTTGTATCCTGCTACTTTGCTGAATTCAGATATTAGATCTAGTAGTTTTGGAGTGCATTCTTCAGGGTTTTTCATGTACAATATCATATCGACTGGAAACATGGACAGTTTAACTTCTTCCTTCCAATCTGGGTGCCTTTTATTTCTTTGTGTTTTCTGAATGCCATTTCTAGGACCTCCGGTACTCTGTTGAACAGTAGTGGGGAGTGTTGGCATTCTTGTCTTGTTCCCGATCTTAGAGGAAAAGCTTTCATCATCCCTCTATTAAGTATGATGTTGGCTGTGGGTTTCTCACATATGACCTGTGTTATGTTGAGATACTAGCCCTGTATACCCATTTTGTTGAGAGTTTATATCATGAATGGATGTTGAATTTTGTCAGTTGCTTTTTCAGGGTCTATAGAAATGATCATGTGGTTTTTGTCCTCCTGTTTCTTGATGTGGTGAATGATGTTGATGGATGTTTCGAATGTTGTACCATCCTTGCACCCCTGGAATAAATCCTACTTGATCATGATGCATGATCTTTTTGATGTATTTTTGAATATAATTTACTAATATTTTGTTGAGTATTTTTGCTTCTGTGTTCATCAGAGATAGTAGTCTGTAATTTTCCTTTTTTGTGCTGTCTTTGCCTGGTTTAATTGTTAGTGTGATGCTGGCCTAATAGAGTGACTTTGTGAGTATTTCCTCCTCTTGTACTCTTTGGAAAACTTTAAGGAGGATGAGTATTAGGTCTTCACAAATGTTGGATAAAATTCAGCAGTGAAACCATCTGCTCCAGGGATTTTGTTGTTACATGGTTTTTTCATTACCAATTCAATTTCCTTGCTAGTAATTGGTCTATTCTGATTTTCTGTTTCTTCCTGGGTCAACCTTGGAAGGTTGTATTTTTCTTGAAAGTTTCTTCTGGGTTATCCAGTTTGTCAGCATATAATTTTTCATAGTATTCTCTTATAATTCTTTCTATTTCTGTGGTGTCTATGGCGATTTTTACTTTCTCATTTCTGTTTCTGTGTCTGTGTAGAGTCTGTTTTTCTCGGTAAGTCTAGCTAGGGGTTGATGTGTTTTGTTTATTTTCTTGAAGAACCAGCTCCTGCTTTCACTGACTCTATTGTTTTATTCTTCTTGATTTTATTTATTTCTGCTCCAATCTTTATTATGTCCCTCCTTCTACTGACTTTTGGTCTCATTTGTTCTTTTCCTAGTTTCATTAATTGTGAGCTTAGACTGTTCATATTGGATTGTTCTTCTTTCGTGATGTAGGCCTGTATTGAAATATACTTCCTTCTTAGCACGGCCTTCATTGCACTGCAGAAATTTTGTGGTGTTGAATCACTGTTGCCATTTGTCTCCATATATTGCTTGATCTCTGTTTTCATTTGGTCATTGATCCATTGATTTTCTTTCTAGCATGTTAGTAAGCCTCCTTTGTAATTTCTTTGTGTAATTTCTTTGTAGTTTCAAAGCTTTGTGGTCTGAGAAGCTGGTTGGTAGAATTTCAATGTTTTTGAATTTAGTGAGGCACTTTTTGTGGCCTACTGTATGCATTCTTGATAAAGATGTGTGTGCACTTGAGAAGAATATGTATTCTGCTGCTTTTGGGTGTAGAGTTCTGTAGATGTCTGTTAGGTCCATGTGTTCTAAAATGTTGTTCAGTGCCTGTGTCTCTTATTTTCTGTCTGGTTATCAGTCCTTTGGACTGAGTGGTATGTTGAAGTCTCCTAAAATGAATGCAATGCATTCCGTTTTCCCCATTAATTCTGTTAGTATTATTTTCGCATATGTAGGTTCTCATCTGTTGGGGTCTTAGATATTTATAACAGTTATATCCTCTTGTTGGATTGACACCTTTATCATTATGTAATGTCTTTCTTTGTCTCCTGTTACTTTCTTTCTTTCCAAGAATATATTGTCTGATACAAGTAGTGCAAGTCCTGCAATTTTCTCCCTATTAGTTCCATGAAGTAACTTTTTCCATCCCTTTACTTTCAATGTGTGTATGTCTTTGGGTTTGAAGTGAGTCTCTCATAGGCAGCACATAGATGGGTCTTGTTTCTTTTATCTATTCAGTGACTCAATATCTTTTGATTACTGCATGCAGACCATTCCTATTTGCGGTGGTTATCGGTAGGTATGTACTTATTGCCATTACGGGATTTAAATTTGTGGTTACCAAAAATTCAAGGGTAATAACCCTAGCATCTCACAGTCTAATTTAACTCAGTATGCTATAACAAACACAACCTAAACGTTCTTTTTTTTCCTCCTTTTTCTTCCACCTCCATTCTTTGTATGTTAGGTATCATATTCGGTACTCTTTGTCTGCTCCTTGAATTAGTTTGCAGCTAGTTGATTGGATTCTGTGTCTGCTTAGTGATTAATTGTTCTGCTTTCTTTCTTGTGGTTTTATTCCCTCTGGTGACAGGTATTTAGCCTTTGGAATACTTCCATGTATAGCAGTCCCTTCAAAATGCAGTGTAGAGGTAGTTTGTGGAAGGTGAATTCTGTCAGCTTTTGCATATCTGAAAATGTTTAATCCCTCCTTCAAATTGAAATTTTAGCCTTGCTGGGTAGCGTATTCTTGGTTGAAGTCCCTTGTGCTTCATTGCATTGAATATATCAGTGCCACTCCCTTCTGGCCTGTAAGGTTTCTGTTGAGAAATCTGAAGCTAGCCTGGTGGGCTTTCCTTTTATGTGATCTTTTTTCTCTCTCTAGGTACTTTTGAAAGTCTGCCTTATCCTTGATCTTTGCCATTTTAATTATCACATGTCTTCGTGTTGTCTTCCTTGAGTCTCTTGTGTTGGGGTATCTGTGCACCTCCATGGCCTGACAGAGTATCTCCTTCCACAGATTGAAGTTTTGAGCAATTACCTCCTCAAAGACACTTTCCATCCCTTTTTCTGTCTCCTTCTGCTGGTACCCTTATAATACAAATATTGTTCTGCTTATATTGGCCACACAGTTCTCTGAAAATTCTTTCATTCCTATACTTCCCCTTTTCTCTCTGTTCCTCAGGTTTCTTATATTTCTTTTCTCTAGTTTCTATTCCATTTACCGTTTCTTGTGCTACATGTAATCTGCTTTTAAGTCCCTCCTTTTTATATTTCATTTCAGGTATGGAATTTCTTAATGATTAAATCTCCATCCTAAATTCATTCCTGAGTTCTTGAATATTTTTCTGTACCTCCTTGAGCATGTTTATGAGTTTTATTTGAAATGTCATTCAGGAATATTGCTGAGTTCAGTTTCTCTTGGCCTTTTATCTGGTGTTTGTGAGATTTTTGTTTGAACCATATCCCTTTGGCATTTCATATTTGTGTGTGGCACCCTGTAGTGCCCAGAAGCTCTAGTCTCTGGTTCTGCTCATCCCCTGAAGTGATGTTGGGGGTGTCAGGTTAGCGGCGCTAGTGCTTGGCGGGAGGAAAGAGCTATTACCTGCTTACCAGCTGCAGTGCCTGTCTCCACTGTCAAAACCAGTGGACAGAGCACACAGTTGTATTCCTCTGTGCTTTGTGTAGCTGGTATAGGTGGGTCTTCCCTTTGCCTGATGTGACACCAGGGCAGGGACTGCCAGTTTGTGAGTCTGTGCAAGCAGGCAAGGAGGAAGGCGCAGTAGGCTGCATAACACCGTGGCGCTCTCGGAGCTGAGTAGCCAGCCAGGGGAATGGAGCACCTGAAGCTTCCGAAAGTTCCCAACCTGTTGGGCAGAGCGCACCCAGAGATCTTTGTCCAGTATACCATCTCCCGCACAGCAAGGTCTGGGCAATCCCCACTCCTTCAGCAGCCCTCTTGCTGCTAGGAAGTCACTCAGACTGCCCACCTTTCCTTTGTCCCACAGCCGCCGCATGTGGATGACTGTTTTCCAGATACATCTGGAATCTCAGTCCCTTTGAGTATTCCTCTTTTCTTAGCTTTACAAACCCCACTAATCTTCAGGGCAAAATGCAATGGTTTGTGCTCCCAAAGCAGATCTCCAGGGCTGGGTGTTTAGCAGCCTCAGGCTCAACCCACACCCCGCTTTGTTTCTCTTCTTCCAGTGAGCTGGGTTTAGGGAAGGGATTGAGTCCCGTTTGATCAGGGCTTTGTACATCACCCTGTTTAGTGAGGTCTGCTCTGTTCCCAGGTGTATGAGCCTGGCTCAGTCTTCTTTCCTGTTGCTCTTTTTGGATTAGTTGTATTAACTGTATTTTCATATTATGTGTGGTTTCTTGGAGGGATTCTCTGTCTCACTTCTTATGCTGCCCTCTTTAACCTCTCCCCATGTGTCTTTTAAGTCTACATCCCACAATACTTTGTGCCAAGATTCTGAAATTTTTATTTGTTGTATTCAACACCTAGCATTTTGCTGTATATTCTTGATGACATATTTTCCCATCTGTGCCTTCCTCTTTTGTCCAAGATCCCGTTTCATGTCTGGTGCTGTCAAAGGGAGTTTCACACACTGTTTCGTATAACTCATGAGCCTTACTGCATGGAAGTCCATCTAACCAATATTCAGAAGTTTCCGTGCGGGTCTTTGTAGTCCGAATACCATGACATGTGCAGACCTGCAGTGACAGGCCATGCGTTCTCACGTGCATGCATGTGGGTGAGCTGAGCCCTGCTCTTCCCCAGCCCATCTCCACAGGCCCCTTCCCAGTCTTTTCCCCACCTCTCCATCCCCCAAGGCCTCCACTGCTGTGGTTCTGCCCAGTGGGCAGCACTTGGTCGCTTCTGGACCTTGATGTGAGTGGAATTGTACCAGGCCTTCTGTGCCAACACCAATACATTGTTGACTTGCCCATTCCGTGTGGTCTGCATGGAGGGAGCTCATTCAGATTTTGGACGTCTTTCTCTTTCCTTGCTCTGTATTTTCCCGAGCATAGCAGCTCCTTTCCCACCCCAACACAGTTGCTCATTGATTTATCTGTCAGTGAATTTTAAGGAGAGTGGTTCTTTCTGCCACCAACTTGTCAGACTGTGAGTGTTGAAACATGGCCCCAGTGTTCATATTTTGACCACAGAATTCTTACAAAAGCAACTCCATGTCAGGCCTGTTAGGATTGACAAGGGCCCTTGCAGGGGCTTGAAGCCAGCACAGTGGGCTCAGGAACCTGGGGTGTCCCAGGTGGTACAGAACAAAGGCTGCCAGCCCAGACACTCTTACTTCTTAGATCTCGTAGATGCAGCTAGCGCTGTATCCTCGGAATGGTCAGAAGCCACTGAGAGTAACTGGAAGCCCTCGGGTGACATGTAAATACTCAGAAAGTCACACGTTTGAGAGGTGCCAGGTGATGTGCTGGGACTGTCTGCACACTGATGGCCAAAAGCACCAGGAGTGCATTCAGTCAATGTGGAGTTTCTCCTTTTACTGCAGACTTTCCTTCTGAACATGTTTTGTTTTCTTGTAGCCACAATAGCCAATGTAAATATTTCCTTTCTAGAGGTGGTTTTTGTATTCATTTTGTGTGTGTATATATTATTTTCTCACATTGGCACTTAATGGTGAGCAGCTTGCAGAATAAAAATCAAGTCTTCTAAAATATTTCCCACCTTTCTCAGCAAAGGTGACTCTTTTCAGTCTTCTTAATTGCTCACCTTTAAAACATCATAGTAGTGGGACCTGGTTATTCATAGAAGATACTCATTCATGAATCATCAGTTGGCCTTTTATTCCATGCCAACCTCTGTTGTCAGCCTGGGAATACAGCACTGAAGGGGCCCATCCAATCCCGCCTCCCTCTCACTTACCTGAGTGGCGGTAGGCACAGGAGCACCCCTAACCGCCTCTGTGATTTCAGGAAAGAAGTGCTGTGAAGGCACTACCAGAGAAGCACGTGGGGGTAGCGTTAGTACAGTGGGCTGGGAGTGGGTGATGTGGTCATGCAGGGCAGACAGCAGAGGCCTCTCTGACCACGTCACCTTTGAGCAGAACTCAGACCAAGTAAACCATGAATCCAAGCAGATTTATGTGGGTATATTTGGTGTTCCTTCTGCCCAGTCAGGAAGGAGCATTGTCCAAAGAACAGAAAAACCTCCGTCAGTGTCGGCTGGAGTGGGGGACTCAAAAGTGGAAGAAACTGAGTTTCGAGCGGGAAGGGTACAGGGCCCAGCAATTCGTGCAAAGATGTAGTCCATGTGTTGTGGAGCCTCTCGTGTGTTTACACAATAGGTGACATCTCATACAGTTTTGACTGAGGTGTCATTGACGTACAACATCCTATTATTTTCAGGTGTGATTCATTTCAGGCCACAGTGATTTATTTTATGCATTAGAAAATGATCCCCATGATAATACTACTTCCCATTCATGGTGTCACAAATTAATTACATCATCTTCCCTGTGCTGTACACTACTTCCTGTGACTTAGTTATGTTATAGCTGGAAGTTTGCACAGCTTCATCCCCTCACCTTGTTTTGCCAGCTGCCAGCTCCTCCACCACCCTTGGTGTCCTTCAGATTCCTTGCCTGTCCATCAATTTCTGTTTCTGTTTCTCAGATTCCACATACAGGTGCTGTTGTGTGGGATTTGTCTGTCTTCCATGAGTCAGCATGATGACCTCAGGACGATCCATGTTGTCACACACAGGAAGATCTCCCTCCTGAGGCTCAGTAGCATTTGTAACTTAGATGATGCACTACCTGAAGTCAGATAACAGACTGAAGAAAATCCTTCCCTAGTGTGTACATTGCTCTCTCCAAGAGAAGATAGCAGCTTCCAACTAGATGGAAGAGCAGGGCCTGGGAGGGCAACCCTCATGGGAGGTGGTGGCATTTGTCTTGTGTGGTGGTCCAGGCTGCGTCGCCTGTGACCATCCTGATGGGGCACTTTTTCTCTTCAGCAGAAGCAAAGCCAGAAATCCATCTCTCTCCCTGCTGCCCACTGACCTCCGCTCAGCACATCCTCTTGAGGCACACAATTCACGACCATTCTGCTCAGATGTCTGCAGGTGCACGTGCAACAAATTACCCACAGCTGAGGAATCCTGGGCTGGAGCACCAGGAAAAAGAGCAGGAAGAACTCTCTCAGCAGAGCGACCAGAGTGATTGGGCAGAAGGTCAAGAGACAGAAAACTCCCAGACCTTGCTGAGGAGGGGGAGTCTGATGTCTGGGATACCTTCCAGCCCACACCCCACCCAGGCAGTAAGTCTGGGGCAAAGGAACTCAGTGGTGGAAATAGAGGGCAGCCAAGCCCAGAAGGTAAATCCTAAAGAAACAGGCAAAGTTTTTGAAGGAGTAGGAAATTCAGGGTGGGAGGGGTTCATGCATGCGAATTGTGGGCAAGGCTTTAGCCAGAAGACAGACGTACTCGAGCACAGAGAAGTACATTATAGACAGAATCCTTTAACATGCAGGGAGAGTGGACAGGACTTTACTGATAAGTCAGAACTCTTCTTGCACCTGAAGATGCACCCAGGAGAGATTCCATATATGTGCAGGGAGGGTGGGCCAGACTTCAGCAGTAAGTCAAACCTCGTAACACACCAGACGACACACTCTGGGGAGAAGCCTTTTGTGTGCAAGCAGTGTGGGAAAGGCTTTACTGTGAAATCAGCTTTGATCTCCCACAAGCGGACACACTCAGGGGAGAAGCCTTTTCTATGCATGGAGTGTGGGAAAAGCTTTATCCGAAAATCCAACCTGATATCCCACCAGAGGACACACTCAGAAGAGAAGCCTTTTCTGTGCAATGAGTGTGGGAAAGGCTTTACTCATAAATCAACCCTTATCTGCCACCAGAGATCTCACTCAGGGGAGAAGCCTTTTGTGTGCAATGAGTGTGGGAAACGCTTTACTCATAAATCAACCCTTATCTGCCACCAGAGATCTCACTCAGGAGAGAAGCCTTTTGTGTGCAAGGAGTGTGGGAAAGGCTTTACCCAAAAATCAAGCCTAGTCGCCCACCAGTGGTTACACTCAGGGGAGAAGCCTTTTGTGTGCAAGGAGTGTGGGAAAGGCTTTAACCATAAATCAAACCTGATGCGTCACCAGAGGACTCACTCAGGGGAGAAGCCTTTTGTGTGCCAGGAGTGTGGGAAACGCTTTATGTGTAGATCAATCCTGATGTACCACCAGAAGACTCACTCAGGGGAGAAGCCTTTTGTGTGCAAGGAGTGTGGGAAAGGCTTTATCCGTAAATCAGAACTGATGCACCACCAGAAGACTCACTCAACGGTGAAGCCTTTTGTGTGTAAGGAGTGTGGGAAAGGCTTTATCCATGAATCAGACCTGATGTACCACCAGAGGACACACTCGGGGGAGAAGCCTTTTGTGTGCAAGGAGTGTGGGAAAGGCTTTATCCGTAAATCAACCCTGATGTGCCATCAGAGGACTCACTCAGGCGGGAAGGCTTTTGTGTGCACAGAGTGTGGGAAAGGCTTTATCTATAAATCAGTCCTTATAGAGCACCAGAGGACTCACTCAGGGGAGAAAGCTTTTGTGTGCACGGAGTGTGGGAAACGCTTTACCCATAAATCAAACCTGATGGGCCACCAGAGGACTCACTCTGGGGAGAAGCCTTTTGTGTGCAAGGACTGTGGGCAAGGATTTTCCCGAAAATCAGCCCTCAAATCCCATTGGAGTACACACTCAGGGGAGAAGCCTTTTGTGTGTAAGACGTGTGGGCATGCCTATAAACGAAAATTAGGCCTGATCTCCCATGAGAGGACACACTCAGGAGAGAAACCTTTTGTGTGCAAGGAGTGTGGGCGAAGCTTTTCCCATAAACCATCCCTGTACTCCCACCAGCGTACACATTCAGGAGAGAAGCCCTTTGTGTGCAGGAATTGTGGGCAGAGTTTCAGGTGGAAGCCCAGTCTCGTAAACCATCAGAATAAACACTTGGGGGTGAAGCCTTTTGTGTGCAGGTACTGTGGGCGAAATTTCAGCATGAAGTTGTATCTCCTACGTCATCTGAAGACACACTCAGGGGAGAAGCCTTTTGTTTGCAAGGAGTGTGGACAAGCCTTTATCCGAAAAAAATCCCTTCTCGCCCATCAGTGGAGACACTCGGGGAAGAAGCCATTTCTGTGCAAGCACTGTGGGAAAGCCTTTGTCCACAAATCATCCCTGACAACCCACAAGTGGAAACACTCAGAGGAGAAGCCTTTTGTGTGCAAGGACTGTGGAAAAGGCTTTCTCCACAAATCATCTTTTACCTACCACCTGAGGACGCACTCAGGGGAGAGGCCTTTTGAGTGCAGGGAATGCGGACAAGGGTTTTTAAAGAAATCATCTCTTACCTCCCACCTGAGGAGACACTCGGGGGAGAAGCCTTTTGAGTGCACGGAGTGTGGTGTAGGTTTTCTCCACAAGGTATCCCTCGTCTACCACCAGCGGAAACACTCGGGAGAAACCTTTTCTGTGTAGTCATTGTGGGCGAGGTTTTCAGAGTAAGTCTAATCTCCAGAGACATCAGAAGGTACACTCAGGGGAGAAGCCTTTTGTATGAAGGGAGTGTGCCCAAGTCCCCAGTGCACACATGGAGGAAAGGGCCCATGTGTGCTTCATGGAGAGGAACGTGAGCCATAATCACACGTGTGGGTGTTAGAGGTTCCACTCATCAGGGAAGCACTTGTGTGCAGCGTGTGGCCAAAGCATTAGTCGATGGCTGACCGTCCGCACCTCAGGGTCTGCCTATGGTGGTCAACCATTCCCGTGAAGTAACCGCTGCTGTGCAAAGCTGCAGCTGAGCCCGTGACCCCGCTTGCAGATGCATCACGCAGGCCAAGGAGATCCGCAGGTCTACCAAGACTTGAACTTGGAGATGCTCCCCATCCATGAAAATTAAGTCTCCGTGGTTCTGAGTATTTAAGGCAGATTCTGACACAAAACGTCCAGGTTTGAGAAGCAGACAGCAGGGGAGGGGAGGGGAGTGAATTACCCGGGATCCTGGGGAAATGTCTCTCCTGCAGACCGGGTCTTGTGACTGACTGATCTTCCCGTGGGCAGCCCTGAGCCGGTGATTACAGCCCGGGGATCAGGGCAGGGCTGTTGCTGACACGCCCTCCCTGAGGCTACCCAGCAGCCCAGGGCTCTTCCACCAAACGCTCCTGTTGCCTCCCCTCTCCCACCAGCCTCACCTCCTCCCCATGTTCTCCCGCATTCTCTGTCCAGATAAAAGCCTTCTTTTATTCAGTGTCATCTCAATGTCTTCATTGCAGAGAGCCATCGCACAAGTGGTACTCAGAGCAGCCTGACAACGTGGGTGGAAAATAGGGATTAGGGTTTAGGCTTCTTGCATGTCTGGCAGAAGAGCAGGTTGGCATGTGGGCACAGGTAGGTGCTCAACTTGTTTCCCACGCCGTCCCCGGGGGAATGCCCTCGTGGAGGCATAGGTGTGATGGGTGTGATAACTTGGGCACTTGAATGTATAGATGAGGAACTAATGGGTCACTGCTCCCTGCTGCCCTCCATAAACACTGCAGAAGGACACTGGGATGCAGAAGGCTCTTCGTGTGCAACACGGAGTCAGTGACTGGGGGTTAACTGTGTTCCCTACACTAAGGGGTGCCCCGAGAGCTAACATTATTCTGGTGTTTCTGGGAGGCTGTCCCTGGGATGAGTATTTGTCTCAGTAAACTGGGGAGATTGTCCTCAGCTTTGTGGGCAGCATCATTGGCCCAAATGGAACAAAAAGGTGAAGTGTGAAATATTCTTCTGGAGTTGCAACTTCCACCCTCTCCTGCCTTCAGACATCTGCACCCTGGGTGCTCAGGTCCACCAGAGAGCTTCACGTGGGCGTTCTGATCTCAGGGACTCATGCCATCGGCTCCCCTAGGTCTCAGGCTTACAGACCGGCTTCCAGATGGCGAGTGGTGGGACTTCCTGGGGTTCATATTTGCATGAGCCAGTTAGTGTATCTGCGTGTGTATAGATCTCATTGCTTCTTGGGGTGATGGGCATTGTAAAGGGAAAGGAGGGAGTGAGGGAGCACAGGGTCTTGGCAAAGTAGGAAAAGTGAATATTCAAAGTGCAGGACAGTGGGCTGTACTCAGGGCAGGTGCTTAGTGCAGTTAGGATTCTATCCCCACAGAAACCAGGAAAACCCCATCCTCCTTGGTCAGACTTCAAAGGAACGGGTCTGTGTCTTTCAGAAAGAGCTCAGTGGTGCGACCCATATTCATGACTACGCCCTCCTTAGAAAATGTTCTCAGGAAGGAAGAGGGGCCGATGCGGCCTGACCTGCATGCACCAGGCCTTGCACACTACACCCCTGCCATCAGACTCCCAGGTGGGAGAAATGAACAGTAAGAACAATGCCTGTTGGCCATTTGGGAAGAAATCACCACAAATTCATGAGGTTTACCTTCAGCATGTTCACATTGTAAGTGAAGATCTGAGAATAACTCATGGTTCCAGCACGGGAAAGAAAATGGAACCACTTTAAAATATGCTGTGGGTAGAAGTAACTATTCTGAGAAATGTCACACATGCACTGACCCACCTAACATGGTCCTGACCTTGAGACCTGCCTCAGCCTCTGACTGGGAGGAAGGGGGGTTAGCCTGCTCCTCCTCCCTCTCGCTCTCCTGTCACACACAGGAGTGGGGGGCCACTAAGAGATGCTTCAGATCCCAAGTATCCCTGAAAACATTGGGAAGAGCTCATTTCAACATGAACATAATGTGCAAGCAACCAGCTTTTTTACTAGAAGCTAAAGAAAGTGAACCATACCTCCGAAATTCACTGGTTAGTACAGGGACATGGGAACACTTTACGGAAATTAGTCACAAGTTTTAAGAACACTCTTCCCCAAACTTGACCACCAGATCAATCGAGCCTGGTATAGTTGCAGTAAATTACAACCCAGACACTCTATTTAAGAACAAGTTCTTAGGGAAAAGCCCACCAGGGGAGACCGAGAGGACAGAAGCAGGCACCGACGCGTCTGACACGCAGCTGCAACAAATACTAACAGCCCAACTGAGATAAGTATAAAACCACACTAAAGGCCTGGTTACTTCCACTTCTGTCATACCTAACATCATTTTTTAAATTAACATATCATTAATATACAATCTCATGGAGGTTTTACTTTAGCAGCACTGGTACCATAATTTTTAGCATCCAGCAAAAAATGGTAAGCTGGACCCCTCTAGAAATCACACTCCAACAAGACATGAACGAAATATTTAACAAATTGAAAGAAAAAGAAAGTAACCTTAGATTCTGCATCCCATAATGCTCATTGAGAAGTGGACAACAAGGCCTTTCTCAGGCAACAAAAATGCAAAGTTTTGTCAGTAGGCCTGACTTGTAGGATGTGTTAAATGTTTGTCAGTGAAAAAAAAATGTATATTCATATACATATATGAGAAATGTACATATATATGAATTTACAGTATATGAGAATATCAGTTTTACATAAATGAGTGCTGGCAATGTAAATACAATTTCTCTTAATGGACATGCTGATTCATTTTCAAAATAATAAGCAATAATGTATATCTTTTGAATAAGTTCAATGAATGAATGCAATGAGAATTGGGATTACACTGTCATAAGGTATCTAACCTGCCCATGAGACAGTATAACATTATTTTACAGAACCTGTGTGAGTTAATGTGCTTATAAACTACTGGAAGTGCTGCAAATTTTTAAAAATAAGTATTGATTTCTTAAAAGGAAACAGAATCGTGAAAAGTTCAGATTCACAGAAGGGAAAAAATACAGAGAAAATGCAGTGAATGCAAAACACAGCTATGATAGATACTAATCCAACTAACAATTCCTTTCAAGGTAAAGAACCACATATTCTCTGGAAAATAATTTATATTTAAATACTGCAAGGTGAAGTAAGTGGCAAAAGGTATATCATAGCTATCATAAACAAAAGCTGGAGAACATACATTGTCTTTAAAGGAAGCCAATTTCACAACAAGAAAAATTATCCTTGACAAATAGAGGCATTGCATAGTAATAAGGGGATCAACACTCCAAGAAATTACCACAACCTTTAATTGCTGTGCACCAAACAGCCTCAAAATACCTGAAGCAAAACCTGATAGCACTGCAAAGAGAAACAGACATGCTTATTGTAAGAGGTGGCCACTTAAGCAGCACTCTATCAGTAACTGAAATACGCAAAAGGCAGAAAACTAGGACAGATTTCAACTGAGTAGATAATCACTTATGATATGATTGGATCTTACATTTACAGGATATTTGATCCTACAGCAGCAGAATACACATTTTCTCATGCACATATGAAATATTCATCAAGGTGGACACCATTCTGTGCAGTAAAACCCACCACAATATGTTTAAAAGAAGAGACATTGCTGTGGGCTGAATGGTGTGTCCCCCCAACCGAACCTCATATGTTGATGTCCTGATCCCCAGTAACTCAGAATGTAACTGCATGTGGAGACGGGTGTATAAGGAAGTAACCAAGTGTGCATGAAGTCAGTAGGTTGGGCCCTAACCCCATAGGATGCTGTCATTACAAACATGAGGAAGTGCAACATAGGCACAGAGAGATCATGTGAAGGCAGCAGAACACAGCCACTCACAAGCCAAAGGGGCCTCAGAAGACATCAACCCTGCTGAAACCTTAGTCCTGGAATTCTGGGCTCCACAGCTGTGAGGAAATCAACTGGTGTTCAAGTCCCCCAGTCTGGGGTAACAAGTTATGGTGGCCGCCAGAAGCTAATGCGCGCATCATAAAAGGTTCACTGTATGATCAGTCAAATGAAACTAGCACTCAATACCATAAACATACATCAATATACCAAAATACTTGGAAATTTAAAAATGCACGTCTACATGACACATGGGTTGAAGAGAAGTCCTAGGGAAAAATATTTTTTAAGTATTTTGTACATGAATGAAAACAATTTGTTGCAATTTGTGTAATGCAGTGAAAGCATTATAAAGAGAAATTTATGCCAGTGATGCACACATAAGGATGGAAAAAGAAATAAATCTTTAATGTAACCATCTATCATATAAAGATAAAAAGTAAGAGCAGTATAGACCCTAAGCAAGCAGAACAAGAAATAATGAACACTGGGCCAGAAATCAATGAAACTGTAAATGGGAAACCAGTAGACTAAATGAAGGAAGATCTACCATTGTGGAAAGCAATATGGAGGTTCCTCGAGAAGCTCAAAATAAAAATACGATTTCACCCAAGAATTCCACACCAAGGAATTTACCATAAGAATGCAGCAGCCCACTTTGAAAAAGAGAGATGCACCCCTATGTTTTTCGCCTCACTGTTTACAATAGCCAAGAAATGGAAGCAACCTAAGTGTCCATCAGTTCATGAATGGATAAAGAAGAGGTGGTATATAAACACAATGGAATATTATTCAGCCATAAGAAGAAAAGAAATCCTACCATTTGCAAAAATATGGTTGGAAGTAGAGGATATTATGCTCAGTGAAATAAGCCAGACAGAGAAAGACAAGTGCCAAATGATTTCACTCATCTGTGGAGTATAAGAACAAAGAAAAAAATAAAGGAGCAAAACAGCAGCAGAATCACAGAAACCAAGAATGGATTAACAGATACCAAAGGGAAAGGGACTGGGGAGGATGGGTGGGAAGGGAGGGATACAGGGGCGGAAAAGAAAGGGGGTAGGATGATCAGCATGTATAATGTGGGGTGGGGAGGCAGGGAGGGCAGAGCAACACAAGGCAAGTAGTGATTCTGCAGCTTCTTACTACGCTGATGGACAGTGACTGTCACAGTCTTTGTAGGGGGTACTTGGTGATGGGGGAGTCTACTAAACATAATGTTCCTCATGTGATTGTAGATTAAAAATACCAAAAAAAAAAAAAAGACCTGAGTGACATGCATAACACCATGCAGTGGACCAACATAAGCATTGCAAGGGAACCAGAAAGGAGAGAAAATAGAACATCCAGAGTTGGTGAAAGACATAAATATACACATGTCTAAAGCACAAAAGACAAGACTGACACAGAATCACGCAAAGACACTAACATCAAACTTGAAAAGGCTAAGGTTGAATGTTACAAAATTAAGAGAAGCAACTCATACAAACCAGACTTCTCATCAGAAACTCCGGAGGCCAGAGTGCAGTGGGCCCATGTCTCCATAGCTCTGAAAGGAAAATAAAAACCTGTTAACCGAGGATTTTGTATCTGGCAAAAGTGTCCTTCAAAAGGGAGGGAGAAAAGCAGTCATTTGCAGATGAACAATTTAGTTACTACCAGACCTGCCCTGCGGTAAATGCTCAGGGAGACTCACAGGGTGAAATGAAAGGATACTAATACTAACTGGGTTTGTAACTGTTTTAACTTTCTACATGATTTAAAAGGCAAATACATTACAAATTATTAATTTCCAAGCTAGTGTCATTATTTTGGCTTCTGCATCTGCATTTTCTTTTCTATGGAACTTAAGCAGGTACCATGTTCCATAAAATTAATAGTTTATATTTTTGGTGACACAGTGAATAAAGGTGCAATTTCTAATATCAAAACTGAAAGTGGTGTTAACACATCTGTAAAAGAGCACAGTTTTTGTCTACTCATGAACGTACATTGTCATAAATTCAAAGTTGTTGTAACTATAGAGTGTTAAATATAATTACAAGGTAAAGGTAACCGCCAAGAAAACTGGTACAGAACAAAACAAAAGGAAATGAGATAGTAGTTCAAACAATTCAAAACAGAAAATCAACTAAACACAAAACAATATGGCAAGGTAGCAACTGAGACAAAAATTCTGTAAAGTATATAGAAAACAAGTAACAAAATGAGAGAAGTCCTACCTTACCAGAAATTCTTAGATGTCAAAGATTAAACATTCCAGTCAAAAACAGATTTGCATACTGGAGAACACATGACGCAACTATACCTTATCCACAAAAGGTACAGTTTCAATACAAGACTCAAATAGATTGTACCTGAGAGGATGGAAAATGATGTAACATACAAAGAGTGACCAGAAAGATCAGAGTGGACCTAGTAATCTCAATGCAGACTCTAAATCAAAGAGAATACAAGAAAAAATAACATAACAGAAAGAGAAATCAGGAAAAAAATTCCATTCACAATTGCATAAAAATGAATGAAACACGTAGGTATAATCCTAACCAAGGAAGTGACAGACCTATACTCTGAAAACTACAAGACATCCATGAGAGAAATTAAAGAAGATACAAATATATGGAAACACATCCCATGCTCATGGATTGGAAGAACTAATATGGTCAAAATGGCCATCCTGCCTAAATCAATCTACAGATTCAATGGAATCCCTATCAAAACAACAACAGCATTGTTCATGAACTAACCCAAATAGTTCTAAAATTCATATGGAACCACAAAAGACCCCAAATAGACAAATCATTCCTGAGAAGGAAGAATAAAGCATGCGGGATATTGCTTACCAACTAAAAGCTCTACTACAAACCCACAGTAATCAAGACCGTTTGGTACTGGCACAAAAGCAGACCCATAGAACAATGGAACAGAGTAGAGAGCCCAGATATAAACCCAAGCGTATATGGTCAATTAGTACACAATAAAAAGCCATGGACATACAATGGAGAAATGACAGCCTCTTCAACAGCTGGTGTTGGCAAAACTGGTCAGCTGCATGTAAGAGAATGAAACTGGATTATTCTCCAAACCCAACAGACAAAAGTAAATCTAAAATGGATGGAAGATCAGAATATAAGTCATGAAACCATAAAGCTCTTAGAAAAAAGCATAGGGAAAACTCTCTTGGACATAAACACGAGCAACTTCTTAATGAGCAAATCTCCCTGGGCAAGGGAAACAAAGGCAAAGATGAACAAATGGTAGTATATGAAATGACAAACCTTTGTCATTTATACAGCAAAGAACACCGTCAGTAGAAGAAAAAGGCATTCTACAGTATGGGAGAATATATTCATACATGACAGATCTGATAAGGGTTTGACATCCTAAATTAAACAAAGAGCTCATGCACCTCGACAAACAAAATATAAATTAGCCAATTAAAAAATGGGCAGAGTATCTGAACAGACACTCCTCCAAAGAAAATTCAGATGGCCAACAGACACATGAAAAGATGCTCCACATCGCTAGTCATCAGAGAAATGCAAATTAAAACCACAATGAGTAGCATCTTAGTGTGCTGTTGAGCAGTGAATGTAATGGTATATGTGGTGGGGATTTGATAATAGGGGAGTCTAGTAACCATAATGTTTGTTTACTTGTGCATTAAAGATAGCAAAATAAAAAATACAAGAAACGTCTAAGTTAAAATTACATACTCACCAAACATGGCTGACAGCACCCTGTCTCACAATCAAAGTCTCTTATTATTACACGTTCAAGTCTTTGCACACACAACTTTACTCAATGTGGCCTAATCTGACCAATGTATTTAAACTTGAGAACTGCGTTCATTCATTACCAGAAGGTAAACTCAGGAATGCAGAAATGGTTTCCGCCTTGTTCACTGAGACACCTCCATTTCTATAGAAGGTTTTCTCTTGAGTAGTGACACTTGAGGGGCAGGCTTCAAGAGGATGAAAACAAATTCCTTTCCCAGAAGTCTAAAAAAAAAAAAAAAAGCTGGTGCATATAGGCAGTACCTGCGTCCTCCCCAAGCCCAGTGTCCAGACCTCCCGATTTCACAGTTCACTCAGAGTGATTTCTGAGAGCAGGCCTGTTTCCTTTGAAGAGGCCCACATCTAAGGCTGGTGGTGTAGTCTCAGGCGATAAAGCGTTCCCCGTACAGTCAGAAGCACCAGGTTCTATTCCGATCATTTCACAAGTTATTTATAAAGGATGTGTCAACAGAACCAATTCCAGAGACCTGGATTTTTATCTGTCCATCCAGCATCTATCATTCAACATTTGCCCTGCATCACATGAGGATGACCAAGACTGTTAGTTCCCTGTTAGAAGCTCACGGTTTACTTACAGGCATCTGAGCTGCATAAATTACTTACAATATTTGGTGACAAGTGTAGAACAATTATCTGAACAAAATACAGTGACGGTATAAATGCAAGAGTGAAATACAATCTGACTTTGTGCCAGAAATTCCGCTGTGGTGAGAATGTGGAGGGTGAGCTGGATGTGGTGAGCTTGGAGACCGGACCACGGCAACAGCCCAGACAGGAGCTGCGCCCAGCCTTAGGGAAGACAAAGGCAGGGGATGTGCGGAGGGGACACGCTGGGTGACAGGGTGGGTGGTAGTACAATTCTTCAGGTGAACACCGGATGCTAGGTACTTGCCATGCAGCACATTAAACCCACCTGACAGGGATAGCAAGGACTACTATCATTATTCAGATTTCATAATGGGGATTTGAGGCTCAGAGTGGGGAAGCAACTTGTTCAGGCACTTTCAGCAACGTACCGGAAGAGCTGTGATTCAGACTCCGGTGTCTGCTTTTAAAGCTGGAACTCTTGGCCTCCAGCACAATTTGGCCTACAACAAGAATTAAACAGGAACCCGTGGGACTGGGCCCACCAAAACGCACAGGTAGTGTTTACTGTTGGCAGCTAGAGGTACTGGGGCAATATAGCCGAGGGGGTGCAGGTGAGGTCTAAGTCAAGGGTACTGAGGTTAGAAGGGAGAATCAATTTTGTGTAATGCCTCAGTTAAGTCATTAACACAGACCTGAAATGAGCACTGATTCTGGCAACTTGGGAAGTGCCTCCCTGCCCGGAGAGTGTAATTCATCCTAGTGGCAAAGACAGAGGCTACTATGCAATGGATTTAGGGAAAAAGAGGATGTAGGGACATGGACATAATGGGTACAGATTTCCCTTGAAAACATGGCTAAGACAGGTAACATCGAGGGGAGGAAGGAGGTTTAGGGGATTAGAGCAGTTTGATTTGTGTTTCCGATGTGCACAATTTGCCGGCAGTCACAAGACCAAACCCAGAGGATCTGTAGCTGCCTGTGTGATCAGTCCTCTAGTGTGGGGCTGGGCATGTTCCCCAGGTGTCCCTTTGGGACAGTCTAGTGGCATTCCATGACCCATCCAACATTGCTACTTAAAAGGAGGTGATGGCCAGGTACAGGACATCCTGACAACTCTAATTCTTTCTCAGTCAATGTTTCCAGGCTTCAGGATGTTACAGTCAATATTTGAGCCACTGACTTTTGCTGTAGCAACTGAAAGTCATTATATGCAGAGACTCATCTTTATAGGTCAGCCTCAGGTTATTAAGTATAATTTGTAAGGTGGTCCCCTTGGCAGTTGTAATACCAGTAGCTACAGGATGTCATCAAATTTGCAGGAAATAAAGTCTAAGTAAAGATGGGCCATTGTGGGAGAAAGACAAATGCCAAATGATTTCCCTTATTTGTGGAGTATAACAATGAGGCAGAGCCGAAGGAACAAAATGGCAGCAGCCTCAGAGATCCAAGAAGGAACTAGTGGTTACCACAGGGTAGGGGTGTGGGAGGGCCGGGGGTAGGGAGAAGGGGACGGAGGGGTATTGTGTTTAGTACACACAGTGTGAGGGGTCACGGGGAGAGCAGTGTAGCACAGAGAAGGGACATAGCGCAGCTGTGGCAACTTGCTGCACTGATGGACAGTGACTGCAGTGGGGGTGGGGACTTGATCATATAGATAACTGCAGTAACCACATTGTTTTTTCATGTGACACCTCCATAAGAGTGTATATCACTCATACCTTAATAAAAAATATTTCTAATGGGCCATTGTAAGACCACCTGAGTAAAGAAAGTGAAAGCTACACTACAGCCCTGCTTCTCTTGGTTTCTGCCCTGTGCACACTGGTCCGTCTGCTGGGCAGTCCCTGCTGCCCAGTGCTGGCCCTGGCCCTTCCTACCTTGGGGGAATCTCTCCCTGACCCTTCCCACCCAGGTCCACCTTACAAGTTCATTACAGCTCCATGACCTCAAAAGAGTGTGTGCATTTTAGTTTAAGTCTTCTCAGAATGGGGCACTGATAATCCGCAATTTCCTTTTTATCTTCTTTGATCCGTTTGTTTTTTAACTGTGCCCAATTTCCACAAACTTCTGAATTTTCATTTTAATTCTGTAAATGGTTTCTAACATCATAGTCTCACAAGGTACTTTCTATGACACCTATTGAAAGGGTATCTCACCGCTTCCCTCCTTACCCCAGAATGACTCAGGAGACATGGGCAAATGCAGGAGATTATTTTTTTGGTATCATTAATCTACAATTACATGAAGAACACTGTGTTTACCAGGCTCCCTCCCCTCAAGTTCCCCCCCACCCCCCACTACAGTCACTGTCAATCAGCGTTGCCAGATGCTGTAGAATCACCACCTGTCTTCTCTGTTGCGCAGCCCTCCCCATACCCCCCCACACTGTACATGCTAATCGTAATGCCCCCTTTCTTTTTCCCTGCCCTTGTCCCTCCCTTCCCACCCTTCCTCTCTGGTCCGTTTTCCTTTGGTAACTGTTAGTACATTCTTGGGTTCTGTGATTCTGGTGATGTTTTGTTCCTTTAGTGTTGGCCTCTTCTCCATCTCTGACCCACAGATAAAGGAGGCAATGTGATCAGATATTGAAGACCTGAGTGGGCCAGCCAGGGGACTCGAGGCACACCAGCTCGAGAGTGGTGCTGGAAAGGCACCTCTCATATTTATTGACCAGGAATCACATTGTTGAGTGGGTGAACAAGTTTCTAGACACAGTGATTAACATTCTTTACTCCAGGAATGTATTTGCCTCCAGGTCACTGGGGCAAGTCCTCCCTGGCGCCAGGCAATGAGGGGGTAGAGACAACAAGAAACAGATCTCGGTTTAGATTTAGTGAGCTGCGGCCTGCACCACAGATTCCAAGGAAGACAGTCAATTCCCACCGAAACAGAATGATCTATGGATGGCAACCTACACTTCACTTTTCCTTTGTTCTTATACTCCGCATATGAGTGAAATCATTTGGTACTTGTCTTTCTCCTCCTGGCTTATTTCACTGAGCATAATACCCTCTAGCTCCATCCATGTTGTTGCAAATGGTAGGATTTGTTTTCTTCTTATTGCTGAGCAATATTCCATTGTGTATATGCACCACATCTTCTTTATCCAGTCATCTACTGATGGACATTTAGGTTGTTTTCATTTCTTCGCTATTGTAAATAGTGCTGTGATAGACAAAGGGGCATCTCTGTCTTTTTCAAACTGGGCTGCTGTATTCTTAATGTAAATTCCTAGAACTGGAATTCCTGGGTCAAATGGTATTTCTATTTTGAGCATTTTGAGGAACCTCCATACTGCTTTCCACAATGGTTGAACTCATTTACATTCCCACCAGCAGTGTAGGAGGGTTCCCCTTTCTCCACAACCTCGCCAGCATTTGTTATTTGTCTTTTGGATGGTAGCCATCCTTATTGGTGTGAGGTGATATCTCACTGTGGTTTAAATTTGCATTTCTCTTACGACAAGCGATTTGGAGCATCTGTTCATGTGTCTGTGGACCATCTGAATTTCTTCTTTAGAGAAGAGTCTGTTCAGCTCCTCTACCGATTTTTTAATTGGACTATTTGCTTTCTGTTTGTTGTGTTGTGGGAGGTCTTTATGTATTTTGGATGTCAACCCTTTATCGGATCTGTTATTTATGCATATATTCTCCCATACTGTAGGATACCTTTTTGTTCTATTAATGTTGTCCTTTGCTGTACAGAAGCTTTTCAGCTTGATATAGTCCCACTTGTTCATTTTTGCTTTTGTTTCCCTTGCCCAGGGAGATAAGTTAAAGAAGAAGTCACTCATGTTTATGTCTAAGAGATTTTTGCCTATGTTTTTTTCTCAGAGTTTTATGGTTTCATGACTTACGTTCAAGTCTTTGATCCATTTCAAATTTAGTTTTGTGTATGGCATTGGACAGTGACCCAGTTTCATTCTCTTACATGTAGCTGTCCAGTTTTACCAGCACCATCTGTAGAAGAGACTGTTATTTCCCCATTTTAGGTCCATGGCTCATTTATTATATATTAATTGACCATCTATGTTTGGGTTAATGTCTGGAGTCTCTATTCTGTTCCACTGGTCTGTGGGTCTGTTCTTGTGCCAAGACCAAATTGTCTTGATTTCTATGGCTTTGTAGTAGAGATTGAAGTTGTGGAGTGAGACACCCCCCCACCCCGCCCACTTTCTTCTTCCTTGTCAGGAATTCTTTGGCTATTCGGGGTCTTCAGTGATTCCATATGAATTTTTGAACTATTTGTTCCAGTTCGCTGAAGAACGCTGTTGGTAATTTGATAGGGATTGCATCGAATCTGTATATTGCTTTGGGCAGGATGGCCATTTTGACGATATTAATTCTTCCTAGCCAGGAGCATGGGATGAGTTTCCATCTGTTAGTGTCCTCTTCAATTTCTCTTAAGAGTGGCTTAGAGTTTTCAGGGTATAGGTCCTTCACTTCCTTGGTTAGGTTAATTCCTAGGTATTTAATTCTTTTTGGTGCAATTGTGAATGGAAATCTTTTCCTAATTTCTCTTTCTATTAGTTCATTGTTAGTGTATAGGAAAGCTACAGATTTCTGTGTGTTAATTTTGTATCCTGCAACTTTGCTGATTTCCGATATTATTTCTAGTGATTTTGGGGTGGAGTCTTTAGGGTTTTTTATGTACAATATCATGTCATCTGCAAATAGTGACAATATAACTTCTTCTTTACCAATCTGGATTCCTTTTATTTCGTTGTTTTGTCTAATATCCATGGCCAGACCTCCTGTACTATGTTGAATTACAGTGGGGAGAGTGGGCATCCCTGTCTTGTTCCCGATCTCAGAGGAAAAGCTTTCAGCTTCTCGCTGTTCAGTATGATGTTGGCTGTGGGTTTATCATATATGACCTTTATTATGTTGAGGTACTTGCCCTCTATACCCATTTTGTTGAGAGTTTTTATTATGAATGGATGTTGAATTTTGTCCAATGTTTTTCAGCATCTATGGAGATGATCATGTGGTTTTTGTCCTTTTCGTTGATGTTGTGGATGATGTTGATGGATTTTTGAATGTTGTACCATCCTTGCATCCCTGGGATGAATCCCACTTGGTCATGGTGTATGATCCTTTTGATGTATTTTTGAATTTGGTTTGCTAATATTTTGTTGAGTATTTTTGCATCTATGTTCCTCAGTGATATTGATCTGTAGTTTTTTTATTGATGGAGCGTTTGCCTGGTTTTGGTATTAGTGTGATATTGGCTTCATGGAATGAGTTTGGGAGTATTCTCTCTTCGCCTATTTTTTGGAAAACTTTAAGGAGAATGGGTATTATGTCTTCTCTGTATGTCTGATAAAATTCTGAGGTAAATCCAGTTGACCGAGGGGTTTTGTTCTTGGGAAGTTTTTTGATTACTGATTCAATTTCATTGCTGGTAATTGGTCTATTTAGATTTTCTGTTTCTTTTCGGTCAGTCTTGGAAGGTTGTATTTTTCTAAGAAGTTGTCCATTTCTTCTAGGTTTTCCAGCTTGTTAGCACATAGGTTTTCATAGTATTCTCTAATAATTCAATAAGTTTTTGTATTTCTGTGGGATCCATCGTGATTTTTCCCTTCTCGTTTCTGACTCTGATGATGTGTGTTGATTCTCTTTTTCTATTAATTAGTCTGCCTAGAGGCTTACCTATTTTGTTTATTTTCTCAAAGAAACAGGTATTGTTTTCATTGATTTTTTCTATTGTTTTATTCTTCTCAATTTTATTTATTTCCTCTCTGATCTTTATTATGTCTCTCCTTCTGCTGACCTAAGGCCTCATTTGTTCTTCTTTTTCTAATTTCCATAATTGTGACATGAGACTACTCATGTGGGGTTGTTCTTCCTTCTTTAAATATGCCTGGACTGCTATATACTTTCCTCTTATGACTGCTTTCACTGCGTTTCACAGAAGTTGGGGCTTTGTGTTGTTGTTGTCATTTGTTTCCATATATTCCTGGATCTCCATTTTAATTTGCTCGTTGATCCATTGATTATTTAGGAGCATGTTGTTAAGTCTCCATGTGTTTGCGAGCCTTTTTGCTTTCTTTGTACAATTTATTTCTAGTTTTATTCCTTTGTGGTCTGAAAAGTTGGTTGGTCGGATTTCAATCTCTTTGAATTTACTGAGGCTCTTTTTGTGGCCTAGTATGTGGTCTATTCTGGAGAATGTTCCATGTGCCCTTGAGAGGAATGTATATCCTGTTGCTTTTGGATGTAGAGTTCTATAGATGTCTATTAGGTCCGTCTGTTCTAGTGTGTTGTTCAGTGCCTCTGTGTCCTTACTTATTTTCTGTCTGGTGGATCTGTCCTTTGGGGTGAGTGGTGTGTTGACACCTCCTAAAATGAATGCATTGCAGTGTATTTCCTCCTTTAGTTCTGTTAGTATTTGTTTCACATTTATAGGTGATTCTGTGATGGGTGCATATATATTTATAATGGTTATATCCTCTTGTTTGACTGACCCCTTTATCATTATGTAATGTCCTTCTTTATCTCTTGTTACTTTCTTTGTTTTGAAGTCTATTTTGTCTGATACTAGTACTGCAACCCCTGCTTTTTTCTCCCTCTTGTTTGCATGAAATATCTTTTTCCATCCCTTGTCTTTTAGTCTGTGTATGTCTTTGGGTTTGAGGTGAGTCTCTTATAAGAGCATATAGGTGGGTCTTTCTTTTTTCTCCATTCTATTCCTCTGTGTCCTTTGATTGGTGCATTCAGTCCATTTACATTTAGGGTGACTATTAAAAGATATGTACTTATTGCCATTGCAGGGTTTAGATTTGCGGTTTTCAAAGGTTCAAGGTTAGCTTCTTTACTATGTTTCTGTCTAACTTAACTTTCTTATTGAGCTTTTACATACACTCTCTGCTGATTCTTTACTTCTCTCCCTTCTTATTCCTCCTCCTCCATTCTTCATATGTTGGGTGTTTTGTTCTCTGCTCTTTTTAGGAGTGCTCCCATGTAGAGCAGTCCCTCTAAAATACCCTGTGGAGGTGGTTTGTGGGAGGCAAATCCCCTCAACTTTTGCTTGTCTGGGAATTGTTTAATCTCTCCTTCATATTTAAATGATAGTCATGCTGGATACAGTATCCTTGGTTCAAGGCCCTTCTGTTTCTTCGCATTCAATGTATCATGCCATTCTCTTCTGGCCTGTAGGGTTTCTGTTGAGACGTCTGACGATAGCCTGGTGGGTTTTCCTTTGTAGGTGACCTTTTTTTTTTAATTTCTCTGGCTGCCTTTAATACTCTGTTCTTGTCCTTGATCTTTGCCATTTTAATTATTATATTTCTTGGTGTTGCTGTCCTTGGGTCCCTTGTCATGGGATTTCTGTCGGCTTCCGTGGTCTAAGAGGCCATTTCCTTCCCCAGTTTGGGGAAGTTTTCAGCAATTATTTCTTCAAAGACACTTTCTATCCCTTTTTCTCTCTCTCCTTTTGATACGCCTGTAGTGCGGATAGTTTCCATTTCGATCGGTCACATAGTGCTCTTAGGATTCTTTCATTCCTCAAGATCGTTTTATCTCTCTCTGCATCAGCTTCTCTGGGTTCCTGTTCTCTGATTTCTAGTCCATTAATGGCCTCTTGCATCTCCTCCATTCTGCTTTGAAGTCCTTCCAGAGATTGTTTTATTTCTGTATTCTCTGTCCTTAGCTCTTGCATGTTTCTGTGCAATTCCATAAGCATGGTTTTGACTTTTATTTTGAATTCTTTTCCAGGAAGATTGGTTAAATCTATCTCCCCAGGTGACTTCTCAGGGGGGGGTGTGAAGGATGTCTGGGTTAGTCTGGTCTGGATCAAATTCCTCTGCCTTCTCATGGTGACAGACGCAGTGGTATGCTGTTGGCTCGTCTGTCAGCTGGGAGAACCAAGACCCTTTCCACTCGCTCCTGGCCTTCCTTTCCTGGGACAATGGCGACCCCTAGTGGCTCATGTTGGGCGGTTGCACATAGATAGGTCTCTGTTTCTTGCCCAGCCGGTATGGAGGAAGCTCCCTTTCTGTGGGCGTGGCCAGCCTCAGGCTGCTCCCCTGCTCTGGCCGGGCCACACTGGAGGGGGAACAGATGGGGGGTGTTTATTGTTGTGAGGGGTCTCAGAGCTGCACTGCCACCCAGGAGGTTAGGGTGCCCAGAGTTCACTGGGACTCCCAGCTGCTGGGCTGTGTGCTCTGGGACATTACCATCCAGCTGTGAGGCCCCTGTCCCTTTAAGACTTTCAGAAACCACTCACTTTTTCTGTCCCAGGGGTGCTGGCTGCGGGGACCCGCCCACAGGTTTTACTGTCCTGTGTACCTAGTATCCCACAATCCTCGCTCTGTGTGTCTGTGCTCCGTTGCGGATGGCTGATGCTGGGTGTTTAGTAGTCTTAGGCTCCCTCTGCCTTCCCGCTCCGACTCCTCTCCTCCCGCCGAGAGCTGGGGTGAGGGGCGCTCGGGTCCCACCGGGCGCCGGCTTGTATCTTACCCCCTTCATGGAGTCCTGCGTTCTCGCAGGTGTAGATGTAGCCTGGCTGTTGTCCTGTGTCTTCTGGTCTCTCTTTTAGGAATAGTTGTATTTGTTGCATTTTGAAAAATGTATATGTTTTTGGGAGGAGATTGCTGCTGCTGTACTCACCCTGCTATCTTGGCACCCTGAATTACTATATTCTTAAGTTCCTCCGTTTTCTGTTTTATAAGTGGTAGAGGATTTGGGAAGGGGTGAGCGTCAGCCTTCAGTAACTGCTTCCTGGTGATTAGGGGTGAAGGTCATTTTTGTATTGATGGGGGGCGATCTTCAGATGAGCCCTTGATCTGAAGTGGCGATGGTGTGTTTCAGATTTAGTAAGGATCATCGTCCTTGGAGAGGGGTTGGTAACCCTGTAATACAAGCTGGTTCAAGGTCTGGTTAGAAATGTTTTGCATTTTGGCCAATTGCCACGTTCACATAGGGTGGCTGGATTATAGCATTCTTTGGGGACATATGTGTAGGCAGCAAAGCAACCTGTAGGGCAAAGGGATTCCTTGATGGTGAAATCTCTTGGATAGCCTGAAAGAGAAGAAAGGGCTGGTGTTGGGAAGATATGTCTGGTGGGAGAATAAGTGTTGAGACCAGGGATCACAATCCTGAAGCATGACGCGTGACGGTTTTAAGGGAGGTCTTAGGACTCCGTGCTGGCAGAAACTTCTTCTGTGATGAGTGGAAGTGGAGATGAACGTCACGAAATGCAGACAGTAAGAGGTCCCATCAGGGTGGAGGAGTAGGAACCTGGGGGAGATTTGGTGGCCGGGGAATAAGGTGAGACAAAGGGCTTAAGGTGGGAGTTGTGCATCAAATGGGGAGGAACCTCGAGTTTAACTGCAGTTGGCATGGAAAGGATTACTGTGTCTGTTCCTTGCCATTTGGGAGTTAGTGATGGTGTCTTTGGTGTTTGCAATGGGCATGGTTTGGAGAAGTTTTTTCCTGTCTATGGTAATGGATTTGTAGCCCGGGGAGAGCTGAACTCCCAGGTGTTTGGCCTGAGCGGCAGACAGCTGATCTTTGGAGGGTGAAACCTGATAGCCGTGTTCTGAGAGAAAGTTTAAAAGGAGAGTAGTATCTTGTTGAGAGATTTGTAGGGAGGGACTGCACAGGAGAAGATCATCTATGTATGGAAGGATGGTGGAGCTCAAGAGTGTAAGGGATTTGAGGTGTTGTGCTAGAGCCTGTCCAAAAAGGTGGGGACTATCTCTAAAGCCTTGGGGAAGGTCTTGTTATGTGGCCTCTGAATATTAAAACTTAACATAGGGAATTTCCTGCCTTGATTTCTCTCTGGGATACCGGCACCTTGTTCTGGGAGCATATCAAAAGGCCGCTTGCCCAGCCCCCAAGGTAGGCTGAGGTATTGTCTATTTGCTAAGGAATCTTGCCTCTTAAACTTCCTGGGTGTTAAAATGCAATCTTATCGTTGAGATGGAATTCTTCTTGCCTTTTACTATGCAGTCTATAGCTGGGTCATGCATGAAGCTAGAGAGTATTATGCTCAGTCAAATAAGCTAGGCAGAGAAAGACAAGTACCAAATGATTTCAGTTATCTGTGGAGTATAACACAAAACAAAAACTGAAGGAACACAACAGCAGCAGAGTCCGGAACCCAGGAATGGGCTTAGAGTTACTAATGGGAAAGGAAATGGGGAGGGTGGAGGGGTTGGGAGGGATTAGAGGTTTAAGGGGCATTATGATTAGCACACATAATACAGGGGGGCATGTGGAGAAAGTATAGCACAGGGAAGAGTAGTGACTCTGTAGCATCTTACTATGCTGATGGACAGTGACTGTAATGGGTAATGGTGGGGCTTGATAATACGGGGAATGCAGTAACCCCAATGTTGCCCATGTGAAATCCGAACATAAGATTGTATACCAATGAAACCTTAATAAATAAAAAAAATTGGGGAGAAATATGGGCATTTTTCCAAAAACAACATACAGATGGCCAGCAGGTAGGTGAATAGATGCTCAACATTATTAATCAACAGGGAAATGCAAGTTCAAAGTACAGTGAGATATCACCTCTCCCCTGTTAAAATGGTTAGCATGAACAAGACGTGAAATAAGAAGCATTGGCGAGGATGTGGGGGAAAGGAACCACTGTGCCCTGCCAGGGGGAGTGTGAACCAGTGCAGCCACTATGTGAACCAGCATAGAGGATCCTCAGAAAAGAAAAAATAGAAATACCATATGATCCAGTAATTCCACCTCTGGGTATTTATCTGAAGAAAATGAAAATACTTATAAAGATATCTGCACTCCAATGTTCATTTCAGCATTATTTACAATAGCCGAGAAACACAAAAACCAAAGTCTCCATTGATGGGTAATGGATAATGAAAGCATGATACACACACACAGACAAAGGACTAGTATTCACCTATTAGAACAAAACCAAAATCTTTAAAAGAAAAGAAAAAGAATAGAGGACCTAGCTCAAATCTGCTTAGTGAGAACACTGTATTTATGTGAACAAGATTCTGTCCCCTCAGTGGACCTCTCTCCCTGCCCCATGCCCATCCCCGCGATTCCATCTGGATACCAGACTACTAAAAATACAAGATCACAAAATACCGGGACCTCAAACAACTCGCTCATGAGGGAAACCCCACCTATGTCAGACAGTGTGGGCTGGAAATCAAGAGGTCACCCCCACCGCAGCAGGGAAAGCAGGTCGTGCCCTGATAGCCAAAAAGGTGGGGAAAGAGCACAAGGGAAGCCGTGCAAACATTCTCCAGTTCCTCTCCCCCCGCCCCAAAGGGAAAAGGAACCAAGAATGCAGCACACAAAGAACCAAAGCTCGGAGAAAGTGCAGCCCAAGGAACAAGAGGGAATTCCCCACGAGAGCTTCATGCTCCACAGTGTGTCAAGAACAGAATTTCAGCTCGAGAAAAGGAGCTCTGAAGAAAAATGACAAAATAGGAGGAGAGGAAAAGAAGACTCCAAACCCAAGAAAGCAAAGGGGAGCAAAGCTGCCCCATAACAGATCCGAGCAATCCTTAGTGTTAGTCAAAAGTGGCGCCCGACACCACACTTTTGGACCAGAGATGGCAACCATTAAGTTTCAGTTTCCCAAGATTAGGTTCAGCTTCCCACTCATTATGCAGAAAACTCTGTGACACAGACCAATAACGTCCTGCCAGCTAAGCCCAACGACGCCATAACCAATCAGCTGGTTTAAAGTGCCTTATCAGGAGATGTAGGCAGGGCTCCCTAGCCCACAGGGCTGCTCCCTCACTCTAGCGGGCAGCAAACTCGCCACCACTGAGTGAATCTCTTGCTTGGATATCTGCTTCGGGTGTGGTTGTCTCTTCCCTTAAGGAATTGGCACTCCTTTTATTGGTGCCATGACTCAGATGTGGCCTCCCCACCAGGAGGGGGACTCCCTTCATTCGAGGGTGAGACCGCTTGAGACTCCCCTGAGGTAGCGGCCAGCCTGCACCCATCCTCTCCATCGCCTTCCTCACATACACCGTAGGCTCCAAGATCGGTCAATTCCCCAATCCTGAATCCCTCAACCCCTACAGTCACAAAATGGGAAGCTCACCGTTGATCATCTGGCACTTCCTGAGGCCTACCGTGAGGGAGGAAGACACCCCACTCATACCTTTATGGTGGCATTGGTCTCTGAGTAGTTCTTATCAGTCCTAGGGCTCAGCCAGCGGTAAGACCAGACCCTTTCCTTTCCTCTCATTTGGCCTGGGTCTCACCCTTCCTCCTGCTCTCCAAAAACCTCGTTACCAGGTGACCCAAGACCCACCGACCCATCAGGGTCACTCAGCTATTGGGACTTGGTGACAACCAACTCCTAAAGCCCAAGATCTCACCTGATATTTGAGTTGAGTGGGGCACCCCTCTAATCAACATACCAACACTCTCATATCCACATGCGGGGAACGTCCTCTCTGCCAGCTGACTCCCCACTCAGATGTCGTTTAAACGATGTGAACACTCTTAGCCTAACTCCGACATCAAGCCCAAAAACCTCATCAAACTTTGTGCCCAAGATTGGTCCACTTACTCATTAGAGAACCAAAGTAAATGGCCCCCTCACGGGTCCTTAGATCCCACCCTTCTGCAAGATCTTTACAGCTATTGTGAGTGATCGACAAAATGGGTAGAGACTCCCTATGTCCAGGCTTTCTCTGTCCTCGGAGCTAATCTGTCCTTATGCAGAAATTGTAACCCAAAACATGTCTTACTAGCATATAGCCTGTCCTCAGCCACCCCTTCTTCCCCCACAGAGTTTGACCCAGTGGACGTGCCACCTCCTTACAGATGACAAGCTCCACAACCGCCACCCTCCCCCAATCTCAGCACCACCCCCAGCACCAACTCCACCAGTACCAGCTCCTCCTACCCCCTCTGCCCCTGCCCCCACCTCCCCTTCTTTCAGTCCTCCCACCACTCGCTCTTCACCCAGTCGGCTCACTTGCCAAAGATTAAGGCCTCTCTTTGGGAGGCGGCCGGAACTGAAGGAATAGTCCGCGTTCATGTTCCCTTCTCTATGGCGGACCTCTCCCAGATTGAAAAGCGTCTAGACTCCTATACCACCAATTCAACCTCATACATCAACGAATTTCAAAATCTACTGCAGGCATACAGCTTCAGCTACCATGATATCTATATGATCCTATCCAATACACTTCTCCCCGAAGAGCGCAGGTGGGTAAGGGAACAAGGTCATACATACGCTGATGAGGTTCATCCGACCACCCCCACCCATCCAATAGGGGCTCAGGCCATTGCAGATCAGGATCCTACCTGGGACTACGGCACTCCCAGTACACTAGCCCTCCGAGATCATTTCTCCACCTGCCTAGTTGTGGACTTAAACGAGCCATGCAGAAGGCAGTCAGTTTTGAAAAACTGCAGGAAATCATTGAACAAAAACAGGAAAACCCCTCCACTTTTCTAGATAGACTGCCTTAAGCCCCTCAGCAATACACCAGCCTCGACCCAGAAACCCCTGATGGCAGACAACTCCTCATGACCTATTGCTTTTCCCAGAGTTACCCTGACATACGGGCTGAATTTTAAAATCTGGAGAGATGGCCTCTTTCCCCAAAAACTCTGTTCTAGCCACAGCTTTTAAAGTCTGTCACAATAGAGATGAAAAAGACAAACAGCAGAAGTATCAGATGCTAGCACAGGCCCTAACAGACCCCAATCCGTCCACTGTGACGGGACCACGGAGAGGACGTCCTCCACCAAAATTGCCTCCGTGACCCTGTTTTAAATTCTGGATGGAAGAACATTGGGCATGCGTGTGCCCCAATCCCAGGCCACCACCAGGACCATGCTCCAAGTGCCATTCCAGAGTTCACTGGGCGGTAGATAGTCCCAGCCCCACAGGGGGCCGGATCAGACTCCACCCCAAACCCAGAACTCTTGGGCCTGGTGTTGGATGACTGATGAGCCCTTGGGACTCCCCTCCCGACAAATGTCTTCACCTTCCAGGAGCCCAAGGTAACCATTCTGGTGGATGGACATCCCTTTAACTTCCTCATAGACATGGGTGTGACATTCTCATTATTGAGGGAGTTTTGGGGACCTACCTCTCCATCTAAATCCCCTATTGTCCGGGTAGGGGGCCAAACAATATTTCCATAAAATCCCCACACTCTCCAGCTCTTTTTCTGGTAACCCCTTCTCCCACACATTTCTACTCATGTCCCAATGCAGTATTACCTCATTAGGATGAGACATATTATCGAAATTCCAAGCTTCCATTTCATTTAGCCTCGCTCCTTCCCTTATCCTCATTCTCACAGAATCTATCGAGGCAATGCCAATTCTAAGCCCTTCCATCCCCCTCTATCAGTGAACCCCCAAGTCTGGAATGCCACCACACCCTCCTTAGCAAAACACATGCCTGTCAAAGTTCACCTGAAGGACCCCCTGCACTTTCCTTGCAACCCCAATGTCCCCTGCCCACCACTAGTCTTCTAGGGCTTCAGCCAATCATTGCAGATGTACATAGGAAAGGACTCATTAGGCCCACACATTCTCCCTATAACACCCCCATTTTAGCTGTAAAAAAGCCTAATGGTTCTTTCCCCTTAATTCAACATTTGAAACTCATAAATATTGCAGTCAAACCTACCCACCGAGTGGTCCCACACCCGTATACAATACTATCCTCCATACCCAACTCTTCCCTCTATTTTCAGTTATTGGTCTCAAAATGCTTTCTTCACCATCCTTTTATTCCCCGCATCTCAACATATCTTTACTTTCACCTGGACTGACTCCCCCCCACACACACACACCAATCCCAACAATTCACTTGGACAGTTCTACCCCAGGGTTTCAGGGACAGTCCACAGATATTCGGACAAGCCCTAGCAAATGACCTTAAGGAGCTGACACTTCCCCAGTTCACAGTCCTCCCGTATGTTGATGATCTCCTTCTGTGCAGCCCCTCTCTTCAAGTCTCTGAGACCGATACCATTACCCTTCTTAACTTCCTTCCTGTAAAAGGATACCGAGTCTCCCTACATAAAGTTCGATGATCTCAACAAACAGTCACATACTTGGGAGTCCACGTGGCTCCAAGGCCATCACTCTAGACCTGAAAGACTTATTCGAGAATTGCCCACCCCAATAATGAAAGAAGAAATAGTCTCAATCCTAGGTCTAGCACGATATTTTTGAGCCTGAGTTCCCAAATTCTCCCTCCTGGCTGCACCCCTCTACACTTTAACTAAAGGAGACTCAGAGGAACCCCTACTCAACTCTGCCAAGACTCCCTTTGTAAAGCTCCAAGAAGCTCTTCTTCAAGCTCCTGCCCTTCACTTACTAGACACACAACAACCTTTTACACTATACGTACATGAATACAACGGACTGGACTTAGGAGTCTTAGGACAAATGAAAGGCCCCACCTTCGCTCCTGTAGCCTATCTCTCCAAAAAGTTAGATGCTACAGTCCAAGGATGGGCTCCCGACTAAGAGCCTTGGCAGCGGCACATGATCCAATCCAGGAGGCAAAAACACTCACCTATGGAGGCACAATCACAGTCATATCACCCCATCATTTTAAAGACCTCCTAACATGTAAAGGATTAAGGACCCTTCCCCCTGCTGAATGCTTTCACTCCTTGTCTTCCTCCTACATGATTCTTCTATCTCCTTTCAGGCCCGCTCATCCCTAAATCCCACTGCATTGCTCCCCATTACGCAAGACCCACCCTCCCATCAGTGTATTGAAACCCTCGAAGACCTCCTCCCATGTCCCTCCCATATAAAAGAGGGGCCCCAAGAAATCCTACTCATTTGTGGTTCACTGATGGCAGTTCCTTTCTAATGGAGGGGGAACGGCAGGCAGGATATGCCATTGTTACCGTAACTGAAACCATTGAAGCAAAATCTCTGCCACAAAACACAACCAACCAACAGGCCGAACTCTTTGCAGTCAAGCGGCCTTCCAACTGGCCGCTGAATGCTCCCTTACACTTTATACTGATTCCAAGTATGTTTGCACATCCTTCTTTCTCACTCAGCCATCTGGAAAGAGAGGGGACTATTAACTACCAAAGGCACCCCCATTACCAATTCTAAACTGACCACAGACCTCCTCCATCCCTCTCTCCTCCCTCGTGAGATAAGAATCGTTTACTGCCACTCACATCAATCCGACTCGTCCCCAACAATAGGCACTTCGAAGGCAGCACAGGCCGCAGGAAAGGCTGCTAATGTCAGAAAGCCCGAGCATTGCTCTAGACATTCCTCACTGCTCTTCCAACATTCCTGATAATTTTCCCCCCAAACATGACCTCTGTTCCTACTTACACTCTCTATTTCACAACATCCCACAATATTTAAAACTCTTTCTCAAACTCTTTCCTCTAAATGCCAAAGACCGCAAATACATCCAAGAGCTAACCACGGACTGTCATTTCTGCAAAAGAACCAGTCCTAACACCGCTTTGAAACCCAGCTCTTTTCCAACTCATCAAGCCAGAGGACATATCCCCAGAGCAGACTGGCAGCTTGGCTTCACAGACACACCCAGAGTCTGAAAACACACTTATCTTCTGGTGTTTGTGGACACGTTCTTGGGGTGGGTTGAGGCCTTCCCCACCTCAAACAAGAGGGTTCCAACATCGCTTCAATTCTTCTCTCAGTTATAATCCCGAGATTTGCAATGCCCACCTCATTTCAATCAGACGATGGTCCAGACTTTGTTTCCCACATTACAGAAAAAATTGTAGGAGCTCTCGACATCCCATGGCATTTCCATATTCCTTATCATCCCAAATTGTCAGGAAAAGTTGAACGTACCAGTTAAACACTAAAAAACCTTCTGACCAAACTCTCTCGCGAATTTCACACTGATTGGATTAAACTCCTTCCTCTAACTCTGTTCCGACAGAAAAACCTTCATTATTATCCCCTTTTGAGGTACTCTATGGTAGACCTCTGCTGCCCCCTGGAATAACTCCCTCCCGTCCCCTTCTCCCTGAACACGTTTCTTATCCCCTTCTCTCTTTCATTCGCTCCCAGCTCTGAAGTCATCAAGCGGCCCTGTTTCCAGATCCCTTGAGGTCTCACTCCATTCCTCTGACTCCGAGCGACTGGGTATACTTCTTTCCTCCCTCCTCTGACTCCACTCCCTTAACCCCAAAATGAAAGGCCCTCTAAAAATCATTGTCTGAACCCCTACTGCTGCTCGACGAGAGGAGTCCCCTGGAAAATTTACCTCGTGGATTCATATCTCGAGGTTGAAGCCTGCCAGGCCTCCGGGAGACAGCTCAGGAGAAAAAGCCTTGAACCTGACTCCTCCACGCTTCACCTGTACCCCCTGCAAAACAGAGCCCATAAAACTTCACATCTGCTGTCTAAAACTACCCCCCATCATTCCCGAGGACGGATCTTAGCATCCCCACCTTATTCACTCTTACCCTCTGCTTACTTACCCCCTTTGCCAATATGTCATATGTTTGGAGATTTAAGTTGAGGGAAACATACATACAAAAAAAACACAAAAAACACTGCCGTGGCAGCCACAGCTGATTGTCCCACAACAGGCTGTGCTTCCGCCATTAGGATGCCCTACACAACTCCGAGATGGCGCCACAAGCCACGCAGCCCTGCCTATGTATCACCTTCGACTGGACAAAAGAGTCCTGTCACGGCTGGTGGGTCGGAACTTACCGAGACTGACCCTACTGGTTATGCAAAAATACGTGATGCACACAATGGCGACGGGATGTTCAAATTGAACTCGAACACAGAAACCTACACATGAACAATTTCTGACACATCGGATTCCCAATGGGCGACTAGAGTAACAGGAAAATTCTATTCCCATGGGTACTCATCTCACCATCCGGGGAGTTTAGCCTAAATAGAGAGCATGTCTCCATTGTTACCCAACACTCCCGACTGTCATCCAGCGTACATCGCTCAGAACGAATACTTGTTAATTAGCTACAAAGCACCGACCCAGACTCCCCCCCTTCACATGCCTCCTCATCCCTTCACTCTACTCTGGGCTCCGTATCACACCAAACACCCTTGCCTCCTAAACCTCACTACTGCCGCCCTAAAGCCAACAAATGGTTCCCTCTGTGCGTTTTTAGCTCGGCCCTTATTCTCTGCAGTTTCTCTTAACATCACAAATTATACCTTCTCGACCTCAGGACCTCCTATCAGCCCAATTACCAATGTTCCCTTAAGGGAACCAGAAACAGACAATATCTCACTCCCTTTATGTGCCTGCATTTTCCAAACTCCCTTACTAATGTCTCTCTAGGGAGAGGCAATCGCTCTTATAACCAGACCATCTCCACAACCTCCTGTTCGGGACTGGGAGACTTTCTCTGGTGTAACGGCACTCTCCTCAACCAAATTCTACCCAATCAATCAGATCCCTGTTTTCTTGTCACTATTGTCCCTCAAATAACATCATACAGCAGCTCTGAAGTACAACGGTCGCTTCCTCACTCCAGAACCCGCTGAGCAGCCTTCCTTCCCATTACGGTCGGGATGCCCTGTCTGCCTGTGCGCAGGAATGGGCCTCTCAGGAGGAGCCTTAGGACACACCCAAAGGCAGCAGAGGACCTTAATGCCAAGCTACAAACTGCTTCGATTCCACCACCGCATCCCTGTCCTCACCTCGGAGACAAGTTACCTCTCCACCCCAAGGGACCCGTCAAATCCGGCAGGCCCTAGATCTTCTAACCCCCGAAAAGGGGGGGACCTGCCTCTTCCTTAAAGAAGAATGCTGTGATCATGTCAACGAGTCAGGACTAGTGGAAGAAACGTACGCTGACTGGCCGATGTTGCAGAAAGTCTCAAAAGGTCCCCCACAAAGACTAGCATGAAGGGACTTCCAGTCCTCTCTCCTCACTTGGCTCCTGCCTGTCCTCGGTCCTTTGCTCATCATCTTTCTTTTCTGTACCTTCCTGCCCTGCAGAATTAAGTTCATTCAAAATCAGATTAGCAAGATTTCTACCAGACTTACAACCAGCTCCTCCTTAGGGACTACCAGTTGCTGAAGGCTGTGGATGAGACGAATGCTGAGATTCCTTCGCCATCATGAGACAGATGGCCCCCACCTTGTCTGATCATAACTCTTCCCTTTTGCGCCCCCATCGCCGCCCCCTTCCAGTGGGAAAGAGCCAGAGATATCAGTGACGTCCCGTCTCCAATACCAAATCAAAAAGGTAAGAATGTTAGTCAAAAATGGCGCCTGACCCCACACTTTTCGACCTGAGGTAGTGACCATTAAGGTCCAGTTTCCCGAGATTAGGTTCCGCTCCCCTCTCATGACACAGAAAATTCTGTGACACAGACCAATAACATCCTGCCAGCTAACCCCAACGATTCCATACCCAGTCAGCTGGTGCCAAGTGCCTTAATATAAGGAGATGTAAGCCAAAGCTGCCCAGCCCGGGGCTGCTGCGCTCACTCTCATGGGCAGCCACCTCGCCACCGCTGAATAAATCTCTTGGTTGAATACCTGCTCCTCGGTGTGGTTGTCTCTTCCCTTAAGGAGTTAGGCAGTCCTATTACTTAGGATCAACCAAGCTTCCGGAGGCTGTAGATCGGCCCCCAGAGAAGCCAAGGGGATGGCTGGGAGGCAGGCACACAGACTAGAGATGACAGCAGCGTGGTTAGCATGGCCCTGGTGGGGTTCCGGGTGGTGTCCCAGAGTCCCAAAAGTGGACATGATAGAGAAGCTCGCGAACTTTGAGTAAGGTGTTTAGTTCATAATAGTGTGCTGATGTTAGATTCCTGCCTCTGTTCCCATAGCCATGATTCTGTAAGATGCTAATATTAGGGGAGCCTGGTGAGAAGTGTAGGGAAATTCTCTATATTACCTTTGCAAATTTTCTATAAGTACAATGTTAATTCAAAATAAACAGTTGTGAAAGAGGAGAAGCACATGGATGAGATGATGGACTGAATGTAGGGTGTGAGATAGTCAAGACTGACTCACTGTTCTCCCCTGAGCAAGGAGAGTCAATGTCTAGGGGTCGGACCCAGGCCCGGGCAGCTAAACTTTTGAAAAAACCTAGGTGGAGAATTCCCGACCTCCCTGCTCCCCTCAGATGAAGAAACCTGATCGGCTCACTTAACCATAGTTCGCTCTTGTGCAGTGGTTGTTATAAACTCCCAGTTTGCAGATGAGGAAACTGAGGCACTCTGACGTTTGAAGGTGGGTTGACCTAAAGTCAAACAGCCTTGGCTGGTGCTATGGTTTGCATTTTCTGACCACAAAGTCGTCCTCCTACTGATGAGTGAAACCTAAATGGAGAGTAAGGAATGTTAGTGATGAGGCTCTTCCCTCGGGCCGCATGTACCCTGGACAGTTGGCATCCTGAGCTGAAGTCTGTTAGGGACTTGGCTACATATTTGAAGCCAGACCACCCCTTCTGGGCCTGCCGCTGTGCCCCTCACTGGCTGGGGGTGTCCCAAGCACAGCAGACGGGCCCCAGCCTCACTGAGCAGCTCAGGAACACCTCACAGCCCAGGTCCGGGAGTGTGCAGCCCCCACAGGCCCTTCTGCTTGCCTTTCCCTCTGGGTGGTTTGACCCTTGCAGGCACTTGGCATTTTCACGTGTCCTCAGTTCCCTCCCGATCCGTTTCCCACCTGGCCGCCCCGGAGCCCAGCTTTCATGCGGCCTCTGCTCCCTCGACCAGGCATCTGGCCCCAGGTCTTCCCAGGCTTTAAGGCGAATCCCCTCCAAAATACGCAGCCTTCTGCCTTCCTCATGCTAGACGCTGCCGGGACCCGGTCAGAACCCGCAGCCTGACGGCGCAGTTGCGCAGTCGGATGGAAGGGGTGGCACAGTGGCCTTCCGAGAGGAGCACCCACAATATCCCTCCTGCTCAAAATGTTCCTTTTAGTGAATTTGCTTATTTTGGTTTCAATTCATTTTGCCCCTACAGGGAAGAAGCCATATCCAATTCTCCCTGAAAATTTTAGGGACTGGCCCTATAGGAAGTTGGAAAAAAGCAGTCCTGTCCTTGTGACTACCCCTGATGACGGGAAAGAGAGACCCCATGAGTTTTGGACCCAAGTTTATGGGAAAAATGATAGGGAAAATTTACCTGGGTTGAGGTTCCTTCCTCTGCCCCTACGTGGCCTCCAAATGACATACTCAATGATTAATGGTGACAGGTGTGTACAGTGAGCAAATGCTATTCTTTGGCTAGCCCACCAAAGAAGGTCCTGGCAAACTATAAAACAAATGAGAACAGGGCATTACCTAACTCCAGATCAGAAAAATCTCCATTGTAAGTCTTACTGAAAATGGGTCGAAGGCACAGTTTATAAAATTTGTCCCTGCCTACCAAAAGGTCATCGTGTCCTTTTAGAGAGAGCCTGTTTCTTTCCTACAGGGCATGAAGAACGGGAGTATAACTATGAAAGCTTCTGGGCCATACATCAAAATAATAGATTAGTGAACTTTAGATAGTCATCTGTAAAGAAACCAAGAGTCTGGCACCTACCTAACCTTTGTACGATTTTCTGGCCACAGTAAGTAAGAAGAAAGCTTACTTGGAAACAAGTGAACTGCTAAGACCTGCGAAATGACATAATCTCATTCTCCAAACTTATGTAACCGTGCTGTGTGTCAATTAAATGATTAATATCTATACATTATGTAATCAAGGAGCATATAATCAGGCTTCTGCTTTTCATTAAAGGCCAGGCTCAGCTTTTGCTCGTGTCTTTGTCCTCATTCATTTCAGTGAGTCACCGACGTCGTCCATCCTTCAGGGACTCCTGGACTCGCTGGAGCTGGACTCCCACAAGTTGCCCTGCAGCTCCTGTCATCACTGTGCTCCTGAGACTTCCCGTCCTCATCAGGGGCTAACGGAGGGATCGGAGGGTGGAGGGGTATCAGGCAGGGGAAAGAGGCAGACCGGGTCAGCGCAGCGCACTCTGCCCCTTACGCCACCCCAGCACTAGTTCCTGGCTTCTAGACACGGGGTGAAGAGAGAAAAGAGAGCCCTTGTCCCCAGGAGCAATTAGCAAAGACATGATCCAAGTGAACAGTGACACAAGTCTGGCTCGAAGCGCACGTGGCATCCTGGGAAGGCCGAGGGAAGGCAGCGGACCCAACGGGGCACCTTCCGTGTTGAGTGCGGAAAGCTGACCGAGAGGTACGAGGGGCTTTATGAAGCCCTGGAGGAAACAGAGCCCGTGGCCTGTCTCACTGTCAAGAGGACTGCCGGCACCCACGGGCCTGAGGCTGGAGGTGAGGCTGGACGGGAGGGGGCAGGTCCAGGCCTGGAAGGAAGGGCTTTCAGCAGCAGAGGGACACAGGACCGTGTTTCAGAAGGGACACCTGGGCGCTGGAGCGAGGGGCCTGCAGGAAGGCAGGCTGCGGCCCATAGTGCTCACGCGCCCTCCTGCGGGTGTGTCAGCAGGGACGAGAGGGCTTGGCCCTCGGGGGGGGCGCTGGGAGGACAGTGCGGCTGGGATGGCTGGAGACGACGACACAGAATCCACGGGACTCGGCAGCGGAATGAATGTGAGTTGGAGATGGGAATCCACAAGCAGCAGCATGTTTCAGGGGGAAAATGTTCAGCTTTCAGTTTCAGACCCGTCGTCTTGATGCCGGCGTTCTTGTTCACGAATCCGAAGAATGAGCTTCACAAACAGTCAAGGTAGGAGAGCAGGGTACAGGCGTTTATTTAGAGATAAAGTGAGAGGACAGAGCTCCCGGCTCACGCCCGGAGGGGACAACAGAGTTGGTGGTGGTGCGTTGTCTAGGGGTTTTATAGGCAGTTGAGGATTTTTCAAGAACAAGAAAAAAACTTAGGGGTGTGGACTTGTTAGTGGTCCCTGAATATTAAAAATTAACTTAACATAAGGAATTTCCTGCCTTGATTTCTCCCTGGGACACCAGTGCCTTGGTCCGGGAGCACATCAGAAGGCTGCCTGCCCAGCCCCCAAGGTGGGCTGAGGTATTGTCTACTTGCTAAAGAACCTTTCCTCTCGAACTTCCTGGGTGTTAAAATGCAATCTTACTTTAAGATGGAACTCTTCCTGCCCTTTACCCTGCCGTCTACAGCTGGGTCTGCAGCTAAGTTAGGTGCTCAGTTTGCAGAATCACCTCGTCAGATCTGAAGGAGGAGAGACAGCACACAGGCCTGGGCCTCTCAGCATGCTAAAGGGACTCTTACACATGGTTACAGATGGTTAGTGTGACTGACACGTGCCACTCTTCCCCATCTGGGGAACATTAACTGATGTCACCGAAGAATGATTCTAGAGCTTAATGGTTAACATAGAGTTTCAGTAGGGACTTCTTTGCCCATTGTTACATTGCTCTGGCCATAAATATTCCGCCCTGTCCTTCCCGGAGGCCCTCACCCTACCCTGACTACACCCACGGTCCCTGTCTCAGTCTGGCCTGGTTTGAACTACCCGAGGGCCCTGGAAGTGGAGTGTCCAGGTGGCAGCTGGGTGCTCAGGGCTCTGAGAGCAAGAGCGGGAGCAGCAGATTCGGAGCCCCTGGCACACTGCGAGGCGCAGTCAGCTCGCGGGTGCGCCTGGGGGCGGGGGTCGGAACGGAAGCCCCAACATTGGGCAGCGAGCAGGGAGAGCCTCACCTAGGACGAGCAGTGGGGTCCGCACGCAGCAGGGAGAAGGAACAGGCCCGGAAGCCACAGGGCAGCCAGGGTGGCCCTGCCTCCTGCCCTGGAGTCACGAAGAGAAGGAAGCAAGACAACGTCGTGGTTTGGTGACAGGGAGGTCACGGGGGACACAGCGCATTTACCTGCAATGTGGGCCGCGGGACGACGGGTGACACCGCATGTGTAGCGCTGCGGGCCCCAGGGCTCCGCCGGGTGGCTCGGGGCCGCCACCAGCGCGCGCAGCTTCTGGGGTCGCATGTTGGCTCCTGGGAGCTGTGCGGGGCTCAGCATTCATTTCAGCCCGGAAGCCGCCCTTTCCTCATTCGCAAAATTACAGCGCTGCAGCCGCCGGCGGGACAGTAGGGAATCCGGTGTCCTTTCCGGCCGCACCACACCGCGCGCTCCCGTCCCCAGCCCCGGGAGCGCACCTGGCAGCCTCTGGGCTCGGATCCCGGCCCGCGTCCTTCCCGAGCTTCCCTCGGGCCCGCCCGTGCCGCGCCGCCTGCCCGGTGGCCTGCCCTGGCTGCCCCTGCACGCCTCGCGCCCTCTGCCACCCGGCCGCTCCTTAGCAAGGGTAACGCGCTAACGTTTCTCCAGCTCACCGACCCTCCGGAATTGCTCCCCACCGCTGCCCCAGTCTCAGCCCCTGGGACGATGCCTCGTTCGGCTTGGTGCTCAGTTAAGAGCGATGTGCAGCGTGCGTGACGGGAAGACAGGACGGGCAGGACCGGGGTCGTGCGGTTCCCCCACCGCGCAATTGAGGCATTAGGCTCGCCTGGCGGCTCCTCGGGCTGTTTCCAGAAGAGGATGTTAGCGGGAGGGCAGCGGGAGCCCAACCCCGCAGCGGACACGCCGCTCGCGGAGATGGCGCGGCCGGCTCGGGGAGTCACTCCTGCGGACCCCAACTTTCCCCGAGCGCCCTGGCCGGGGGAGCCCTGGGCCGGCACCAACGACCGGTCCCGCCACTGGCCCACAGCCCCAGCCCACACGGGCCTGCCCTGGATCGTCTCTGGGTCTGTCCGACGCGCCCTCTCCAGGCAACCAGGCACACGCAATCCGCCATCCCCGGCCCGCACTCAGCCGAACGCCGGTCGCACGGAGGGGCGGCGCCTGGGGCAGGAGGCGCACCGAGGCCTGTGGACTCGCGGTCACAGTCGCTCCGCCAGCATCCGTTCCTCGGTCCGCGTTCTGCGTGGCGCCCCGGCGTTGGTGGGAGGCACGGAGCGGTCTGAGGACCGCGGCGCTCTCCCCTCCCCGGGCCCGCATCTGTGGCGCCCCAGGTTCGGTAAGTCGCTCGCGGCTCACTCGTCCGGCCGGGGAGGGCAGGGTGGGACCGCGGTAAATAAGGAACCGGCGCCCCCGCCGGAGTGGGCGGTACAGCCCGGGTCTGCGCGCCGGCCTCCCTCCCCTTCGCCGAGGTTGGCGGGAAACTCCGGGCAGGGTCAGCGGTGGGCGACGTGTGCCCGATGCCCGCGCCTGGCTCCCCAGACGCCCCGCTGGCCAGGGGCGCGATCCCTGCCCGCCGGGCCCAGAGCTGCCGCCCGTCCCGGCGGAGCCAGCAAGGCAATCAGGCCGCAGCAGCATCCCCCGTGCGGAGGGTCGAACCACACTGCGGAACCTTTGAGGACCATGTGGGGCGCGGGACAGAAATCCCCGCACCCTGAGGCAAGCCATAGGGGAGCCGCGCATCAGCGGCGGGTTTAGACCCTGCAGGATCCGGCTGGGCTGGGGAGACCGCACCCCCGGTCTCCGCCCCCCTGTTCCCAGCGCGGCATTGGTCTGGCACCTGCCACTCATCGAGCTCCCGCCCCTGAGGTTCACCGAGAGAGGGGCCGGTGAGGGAGGCGAGCCCGCGCTGAGGCTGCCGGGAGCGGCGGTGGGCGGTGCTTTGAGGGCGGGGCGGGAGCGAGCACGCAGGGGGCGGGAGTCCGCCCAAGGCGCCCCGGGGCCGCTGCAGCCCCTGAGTAGGAGCCACGGAGGGGGGTTCGCCCAGCATGCGCTTCCCTGACCCGACGTGAGTTTGACGGGGCGCACAGGGGCGTGTGTGAGGGACGGGCGCTGCCACGGCCCTGCTGCGCTTGGCGTACCGGGGCGCTCCCCTGGGGACCGTGGTGTGGAGGGAGACGCCGCCCTGCGGGGAGAGCCTGGCGCGCGTTGCGTCCCTTGTAGGGCGTTCGGCCGCGTCGCGCTCTTCCCAGCAGTCGGCGGAGCGGGGCCCGGGTCGTCCCCACCTGGGCGCTGGGGCTTGTGTCTGGGCCTGCGGTCCCGCGGCGCTCAGGGTGCGGGGCCGGCTCTCTGCGGACTTCGGCCCGAGCGCGCGAGGTCGCCCCCCGCCTGGCTGCCTCGCCGACCGGGTCGTCCCTGTCCCTCCGGACGCACGGAGCTCGCTGCTGCTGAACAGCGCGGCTCCCCTGATCTGTGCGCACGCGCGCGGGGAGCGGCGACAGCCGTCACCCCCACTTCCGTTTGTAAGGAAGAGGGAGGCCCAGCAGCAACCGCTGGGCCTGCTGCGGGCGTGGTGCGCGCTCCCTCCCCCAGATGTCACATGTGAAGTGAGAACCTGAGCCGGGAACGGCGACCGGGACCATCCCTGAGCCTCGCCAGCGGGTGTGGAGAGCGGCGGTGGGCGGGTGCTGGGACCCTCCGTCCGCCTGGCCTCCCGGCTTCTGGCTGCGTTCATGGACGTGGACAAAACCTGGCAATCGGGGCCCGTGCCCAGGTGTCCACCTGCGGGTGACCCCTCCCCGCACAGAAGGGGTGGGAGGGATGACTGTGACGCCCTCCGAATAGGCAGTAAAACCGATAACTCACTGTCCCTTCTGTAGAGAGCAGGGAAGGGGTGCCTACCCGCCCAGGAAGCCGATGCCTCAGCGCCTGAGAGCCTGCTGGCTGCCCGGGTTCAGGTGACTGATTCTGGGCTGCGGTTTCAGTGAGGTCAGTGCACTGCAGAACCTAAACCGAGGCCAGTTGTAGGGCGAGAGTGCCCCCAAACTCAGCCAGAAACACAGATTCCCCATTGTACCCCATCCTCTATAGGAATGGCCTGTTTTCACTGCTGTTCACCTGCCTAAGGAAATGCTTCCAACAGGATGTTTGTGGGCATCCCGCCTAAGGCACACGTGGCCGGCCCTGCTCTGTAGCAGAAGTAGAAAATCTACGTAACAGTTCATGTGACTGTGCGTCTTTAAAATGCAGTATTGCTTGATACATTTTAAACTCCTTTAGAACTTTCAGTATGTGAAATTTTACTTGGAGAAAAATATCTGATGGCTGTAGATTTTACTGCTTAAAATTCTCATAATTCATATTCTTACAAAAGGTGAATGGCAGCCTGTGGGTTGCCATACATAGATGATTCTGTTTCTATGGGAATTGTTTGCCTTCCTTGTTATCTGTGGTGCAGGCCACAGCTCACTAAATCTAAACTGAGATCTGTTTCTTGTTATTGCTACCCCCTCATTGTCTGACTCCAGGGAAGACTTGCCCCAGCGACCTGGGGGCAATTACATTCCTGGAGTAAAGCATGTTAATCACTGTGTCTAGAAACTTGTTCACCCACTCAACAATGTGATGCCTGGTCAATAAATGTGAGAGGCGCCTTTCCAGCACCACCCTCGAGCTGGTGTGCCTCGAGTCCCCTGGCTGCCCACTCAGGTCCTCGACATCTCATTGCGTTGCCTCCTTTGTCTGCGGGTTGGAGACGGGGAGGAGGCCGACTGCCCTGCTGTGGACACCAGCTTAGCTGTGGGATCCAAGTCAGCATCATCAGTAAGACACCAGTGCCTCCTTATAAGGTGTCCTGAGAAAGACACACCATGCCCAGGGGTATTTGCACCATCACCTGTGTGCAGACCTCAGGTAGTGTCCGTTTGTGTGGCATTCTAGACTACAGCTGGACTCTGTGCCCTTCAAAAAACTCAAGGTCAGAACACACAAAGAAACATGAGGCAGTGTGCAGCTGAGACAGGACCCAGGGGCCCGACTGTTGTGCATACACAATTCCTGAGGCAGGACTGGGCTGGGAAGGGGGAGGGAAGATGGCTAGAAATGGCATCACTGGGACGGTGGTCAAAATGGGAAGCCAGTGGTGGATGAGGGAATAGTAGTGTGACTTCACTTCCCACGATTAATTATTGTCCTGTGTCCATGCCCTTGGGGTTAGTAAGTACATATTCAAGTCTTGAGGACAAGAGGCCACAAAGTCTGAAACAGAGTCCGAAATGGGGGAGAAAGGAGTGAGAGTGAGAGAGATGATAAAAGAGGCCAGATAAATGTTGCATAGTGAAAAGTTGGTGAAGTTAGCCGGGAAACGGGTATTTGAGAATTCTTTGCCCTGTTCTAATACAACTTTTCTCTAAATTTGAAATTATTTAAGAATTCAAAGTTATAGAAACAAATGTCTACCCTGTGCTCAATGCGGGTTAAGTATCTCCTACCAATGAAACTGGAATTATGCAAGTGGCGAATTCCCGCTAAGCACCTGCTTTCTTACGTCAACAGTCTGAGGTCATGTTTCAGTGAGAGACACGTGCGGCGAGCTCCGATTGCTCACTCCCAAGTCTTCCTGCAAGATTTGCTTCCTGTACTGGGTCCTGTTCCTGGATGACTCAAACTGGGGTTGATTTTCACACTGGATGCTCAGGAACCGCCAGGCGTAGGCAGGTTTCATAGAACCTGCAGCGGCCTGATGCCCTGGGTCCTCTGCAGCCTGGGAACTCCTGCATTGGGGCTGCTGTGGGCCCATTAGATCATGAACACAAGTATGTCACACCTGGGAATGGTTCTCTCCTTGGTGTTTTTAGGGCACACAATTCCCATTTGGCTCCGGGGAGAATTTGCAGCAGCTCACGATTGTAACCTTTTCTTTTTGTTTGTTTAGCAACTTATTTTGTGGAGGTACTGAAATGGTAGTTTTAGAAGGTGCCCAGAAGGGGAAAGGGGGTTCCCAGGCTGTGCAGACCCACGCGGACCCCGCATCCAGGTGACCCGGCCGTGCAAGTTGCCGAGGCACCTGCCCCCGCGGAGCTCAGCGAGCGCCCTGTTACCTAGAAAAGGGAATGTGGGGCCCTAGATGCGAGTTGCAGCACGGCTGTGCAGCAGATTCTCCCGCAGCTCCCAGAACGCCCATCCAGCAACTGGGGTAGAAGCCGTGCAGCTTCACCGTCCAAAGAGGCCTCCCTTGAAGGTGAGACAAAAGGCAGCCCGGGAAGCTTGGGGACTCGACTCGCGAGCTGCAGGCCTGCGCCGAAAGGGGGGTTCTGGGAGGTGCAGTCCCGGGAGGTGGAGCTGCGCCACGGATTCTGGGTACTGAAGACCTGTGGCCACGGCTCCGAGAGTTATGGGTGTTGAAGTCCTGGGGCTGGAGCGCGGTGAGACTTCTGGGGACTGATAAATTGGTGCTGCACCGCTTCAAGGATTCCGGTGCTGGACAGTTGAAAAGGGCCTGATGCTTCTGAGTATTAAAGTTTTGGAGCCGCACTGCGCCGAGTATTCTAGGTGCTGACGTCCTACAGCCGCCCCATCGAGGATTCTGGGTACTGAAGTTATGGTCTCGCCCCGCGGAAGGTTCTGTGTACTGAAATCCTGGGACTGTGCCGAGGATCCTGGGTACTGAAGTCCTGGCCTCTGGGTACTGGAATCCTGGGGCCGCACCGACGATTCTGGGAATAGATGTCCTGGAGCTGCCGCTGAGGATTCGGTCTACTGAAGTCCTACACTCGCCCAGGCGAGGATTCTGGGTAATGAAATCCGGAGCGTGTAACGATAGTTCTGGGTAGTGAGGTCCTGGACTTGCCCCGCTGAGGATTTTGGGTACTGGAAACCTGGGGCCGCAACTAGGATTCCGGGTCCTGGAATCCCGGCCTGCGCGGGGGATCCCGGGTAGTGCGCTCGGGTGGACGGCCACGCCGAGGCGCAGAGCCTCCGTCTGCATCCGGCAGAGGACGCGGAGCCCCCGTCCCCGCCCGCCGTCCGTCCCCGGGTGAGTAGGGGCCCTGCAGCCCCCTGTCCTGCTCGCTCTTCCGAGCGGGGAGGAGGCCGGCCGTGCGGATGCGGCGGGGGAGGGGTGCTGAGGCCGGAAGCGCCTGCAGGCCACAGGGCCAGAGGGTCCGTGTCCCAGGGGCAGACGGGGCGAGTCGCCGGGAGAGCCTCTGGGAAAAGCCGGGAGCTGCGGCCCGGGGAGTCCCGGCGTCGTGGGGCGGCTGCGTCTGGAGGGCCGCTCCCCGCGCGCTCGGCGGAGCCTCCGCCTGGGCGGGCGGGTTCCTGACGCCCGAGGAGAGGGAGTCCTCGAACAGGTCGGGCGAGTGGAGGTGAGCGCGGCGTCCAGAACGGTGAGCAGCGGCAGAGAGCAGGGAGGGCCGGGGGCGGAAAGGGGCGCTCGCTGAGCTCCGCGGGGGCAGGTGCCTCGGCAACTTGCACGGCCGGGTCACCTGGATGCGGGGTCCGCGTGGGTCTGCACAGCCTGGGAACCCCGCCCTAGCACCCCAGCATATCGGGGAGGCCAGAGCACTGCACGGAGTGCGGCCGTGTTCGGAGACCTTCCCGAAGGCCAAGAAAGGAGATTTGGGGGCGGCTTCTAAAGAGCGCGGTCGGACAGCGGGCGGTCTGTCCCGGTGTCCCAGGCGACGGGAACTCGTGAGCCCAACTCAGACCTCGGTGGCCCTTCCCTGCTTCCCCGAAGTAGGACAGAGGGGGAAGGCTTGCGCTTCAGTCTGCAGGTTAGAATGACAGCGAAGTAACAAAGACGCTCGCCGCTGGAAGGGCGCAGAGACAAAACAAAATAAGTTGGTCGCACCAGTGAGAAATGTTTATGTCAAAAAGTACCGCTCGAAGAAAGGGGAGTTGTGGGCAGCCTCAGAGAAGGTTCACTCGTAGTCTTAGGATTGTGTCTTTTCAGGCTTTCAAGAATGGGGAAAAGCTGGGCCGTTGCTGGGCGTACGCATGACTTGTGGTGTCCTTAGGGGAGCGTTGTTTATTTTCCTTCGTTCCTGCCCCCACTGCAACAGAGAATTGAAGGGCAGAGACAAAGTAGTGAAGCAGAGAAGAGGTTTTCTTTAGTTACTTACTTAGGGATAAAGTGCAGGCGACCTCAGGGAGGCGAGGCACCCTGAAGGGCATAAGTTGTAATTAGAGAAAGTGCTCACTCGGGAAGGGGTGTGGGCGATCTCACAGAAGAGGCGCTGGCAGATTGCGTTTCATTCAAGGCTAAGCACTTAGAAAGTGTGGGTGACCTCAGAGCGGTGCGTGCTGAAGGGTTGGGGGTTTCCGCTTTTAAGGATTTTTTAGGAATGTGAGTGGGCTAGGGAGTGTAGACTTGTTAAGTGGTCCTGAAATGTTCATCTGTGCTGAGACAGTAAGTCTGTTCTCTGTCCTCCGGATAATTCTATAAAATTAACTTGACAAAGGACATTTTTTTTGGTATCATAAATCTATAATTACATGACGAACATAATGTTTACTAGATTCCCCCCTTCACCAAGTCCCCCCCCGCCCCCGCCAACAACCCCCATTACAGTCACTGTCCATCAGCGTAGTAAGATGCTGTAGAATCAGTGCTTGGCTTCTCTGTGTTACACAGCCCTCCCCATGCCTCCCCCCACATTATACATGCTAATCATAATTCCCCCTTTCTTTTTCCCCGCCTTTATCCCTCCCTTCCCACCCATCCTCCCCAGTCCCTTTCCCTTTGATAACTTAATGCATTCTTGGGTTCTGTGGTTCTATTGCTGTTTTGTTCTTTCAGTTTTTTCTTTGTTCTTATACTCCACATATGTGTGAAATCATTTGGTACTTGTCTTTCTCTGCCTGGCTTATTTCACTGAGCATAATACCCTCTAGCTCCGTCCATGTTGTTGCAAATGGTAGGAAATGTTTTCTTCTTATGGCTGAATAGTATTCCATTGTGTATATGTACCACATCTTCTTTATCCATTCATCTATTGATGGACACTTACATTGCTTCCATTTCTTGGCTGTTGTAAATAGTGCTGCCATAAACATGAGGATGCATCTGTCTTTTTCAAACTGGGCTGCTGTATTCTTATGATAAATTCCTTGAGGTGGAATTCCTGGGTCAAATGGTATTTCTATTTTGAGCTTTTTGAGTAACCTCCAAACTGCTTTCCAGGATGGTTGAACTAATTTACATTCCTACCAGCAGTGTAGGAGGGTTCCCCTTTCTCCACAACCTTGCCAACATTTGTTGTTTGTCTTTTGGATGGTGGCCATCCTTACTGGAGTGAGGTGCTATTTCATTCTGGTTTTTATTTGCATTTCTCTGATGACTAGCGATGTGTAACATCTTTTCATGTGTCGATTGACCATCTGAATTTCTTCTTTGGAGAAATGTCTATTCAGCTCCTATACCCATTTTTTAATTAGATTATTTGCTTTTTGTTTGTTGAGGTGCATGAGCTCTTTATATATTTTGGATGTCAACCCCTTATCGGACATGTCATTTATGAATATATTCTCCCATACTGTAGGATGTCTTTTTGCTTTATTGATGGTGTCCTTTGCTGTACAGAAGCTTTTCAGCTTGATATAGTCCCACTTGTTCATTTTTGCTTTTGTTTCCCTTGCCCAGGGGGATATATTCATGAAGTCACTCATGTTTATGTCCAAGAGATTTTTGCCTATGTTTTTTTCCAACAGTTTTATGGTTTCATGACTTACATTCAGGTCTTTGATCCATTTCAAATTTACTTTTGTGTCTGGGGTTAGACAATGATCCAGTTTCATTCTCTTACATATAGCTGCCAGTTTTGCCAACGCCAGCTGTTTCAGAGGCTGTCATTTCCCCATTGTATGTCCATGGCTCTTTCTCGTATATTAATTGACCACATATATATGTTTGGGTTAATGTCTGGAGTCTCTATTCTGTTCCACTGGTCTGTGGGTCTGTTACTGTGCCAGTACCAAATTGTCTTGATTACTGTGGCTTTGTAGTAGAGCTTGAAGTTGGGAAGCGAGATCCCCCCACACCCACTTTATTCTTCCTTCTCAGGATTGCTTTGGCTATTCAGAGTCTTTGGTGGTTCCATATGAATTTTTGAACTATTTGCTCCAGTTTGTTGAAGAATGCTGTTGGTAATTTGATAGGGATTGCATTGGCTCTGTAGATTGCTTTGGGCAGGATGGCCATTTTGACAATTTTAATTCTTCCTAGCCAAGAGCATGGGATGAGTTTCCATTTGTTAGTGTCCTCTTTAATTTCTCTTAAGAGTATCTTGCAGTTTTCAGGGTATAGGTTTTTCACTTCCTTGGTTAGGTTTATTCTTAGATATTTTATTCTTTTTGATGGAATTGTGAATAGAATTATTTTCCTGGTTTCTCTTTCTGTTAATTCATTTTTAGTGTATAGAAAAGCCACAGATTTCTGTGTATTAATTTTGTATCCTGTAACTTCACTGAATTCCCTAACAGTTCTAGTAGTTTTGGAGTGGAGTCTTTAGGGTTTTTTATGTACAATATCATATCATCTGCAAGTAGTGACAGTTTGACCTCTTCTTTACCAATCTGGATTCCTTGTATTTCTTTGTTTTGTCTGATTGCCTTGGCTATTACCTCCAGTACTATGTTGAATAACAGTGGGGAGAGTGGGCATCCCTGTCTTGTTCCCGATCTCAGAGGACAACCTTTCAACTTCTCACTGTTCAGTATGATGTTGGCTGTGGGCTTATCATATATGGCCTTTATTATGTTGAGGTACATTCCCCCTGTACCCATTCTGTTGAGAGTTTTTGTCATGAATGGATGTTGAATTTTGTCAAATGCTTTTTCAGCATCTATGGAGCTGATCATATGATTTTTGTCCTTCTTTTTATTTATGTGGTGGAAGATGTTGATGGATTTTTGAATATTGTGCTATCCTTGCATCCCTGAGATGAATTCCACTTGGTCATGATGTATGGTCCTCTTGATGTATTTTTGAATTTGGTTTGCTAATATTTTGTTGAGTATTTTTGCATCTACATTCATCAGGGATATTGGTCTGTAATTTTCTTTTTTTGTGGGGTCTTTGCCTGGTTTTGGTAATAGGGTGATACTTGCTTCATAGAAAGAGTTTGGGAGTATTCACTCCTCTTCTATTTTTTGGAAAACTTTAAGGAGAGTGGGTATTATGTCTTCTCTGTATGTCTGATAAAACTGCACGGTAAATCCATCTGGCCCAGGGGTTTTGCTCTTGGGTAGTTTTTTGATTACTGCTTCAATTTTGTTGCTGGTAATTGCTCTGTTTAGATTTAGTGTTTCTTCCTCAGTCAGTCTTGGAAGGTTGTATTTTTCTAGGAAGTTGTCCATTCCTCCTAGGTTTTCCAGCTTGTTAGCATATAGGTTTTCATAGTTGAAGGGCCCCCACCAGTAAGATGGCGAACTTCCGGCTTCTCTTTGTGGGGGGGGGTCCTCAGTTCCCGCTGGCGCCACCTGAAGCCCAATCACCTCTCTCCCCCCTCCCAATCCCAGCACCTAGCCAATAGCCACCAGCCCTGTAGAAGTGACACCTCAGTCAGCTCATGCCCCTTCCTATATAACCCAGCACCTTTCCCTAATAAAGCGTAATTCTCTGGTGAATCACTGCTGTGTGTCGCTCCTTTCCTTTCATTGGTGCCGAAACCCGGGAGACGGGACACCCCAACTGGGCCCCGTCTTCCCCCAACACCAGCAGCAGCTTGCCCTCGTCCTCTTTTTCCCACGCTGGCCCCTCACACTCACCACTCCTCTCTGGCCTTTAGGTAAGTTTTCCCCCCAGAGTGGGCCGCTCTTCCCCGAGCTATCGCAGTGCCATTGACCGTGATCGTCCGGCAAGGCCCTGACGCTCGGGGACGAGGAGGGAACTCTCCCCGCCTCACGCCTTCACAGCTGCGGCAGACCCTCAGGCCCCCCTCCAACAGCCATAAATCCCCGCCTCAGGCCTTAACGGCTGCGGCGGACACTCAGGCCCCCCTCAAACAGCCATAAACGAGGTGACTCCTTTGTGGATGAGAACGCTCCCTTTTTCCCCCGTCCTCCTTCTGTTCTGTCCGCCGAAATCTGTTCTGTCTGCCGAAAATTCCTAGCGCTAGGTACTCGTGACTCCGGCACTCTGCCTTCTTAGGGAAGTCTGGGTGACGACCCACACTTCCTAAGAAATTCCGACTCGTATACGAGTTTCCGCAGATCACCAAGGATCATCGGGGACGCCCTTTGTCTCCTTGGGGTCTGCCCCCAGTCCGAGGATCTCCGTTCGTCTTCCCTGTTTGTCTCCTTCTCTGTCCTTTAGCCATGGGAGCCTCCTCATCCCTCCCTGAAAGTTCACCTCTTGAATGCCTGCTCAAGCATCTGGCTACCCTCTCCCTGACGCCTGATATAAAACCAAAACTTTTCCATAAATACTGCTCCCAAGATTGGCCAACATACCCCCTAGACAATAACAACCAATGGCCTGCAGGGGAAACTCTTGATCCTAACATCACTCGCGATCTCTTTAACTACTGCCAGCGCCTGAAAAAATGGAAGGAGATTCCCTATATTGAAGCTTTCTGCCTCCTCCTCCCCCCACCCCCCCTAAGTTCTCCTAGCCTGCAAGCCGCCGCCCCCGCAGAAGCCTCCCGTTCACTCCCTTCCCCTTCTTCTCCTACAACAGCCCTTCTCCCTTCCTCCCCCACCATCTCCTCCCCCATCTGGCCTTTGTCCCCTGCAGATTAAGCCTGAGCCTTTCAGACTCCCTTTAACTAAGTCCCGGGGGCCTCCTCCATCTTTGCCCTCATCACCTGTTTCTCCCCTGTTGGGGACCGCCTTTGTCTTCTCACATGTTTGTAGGCAGAATGGGAAAGCACCTCCCCCCATGTCTGAACGCAGCATGGGAAAGCACAAGCTAGAGAACAACCGCTGCAGTCCTTAGAAGTTATCTGTCCACAAAAACATATCTTGTCCTCAAAGACGAGCCAAGACTCCTCACTCTGAAAATAGGGAGACCTTGAAGATGTGTAGAAACACTGCCCCTGCTTCTAGCTTTGCCCTTCCCCCACTTGCCGATGTGGCAGGAATGGAGAACAAAGAACATTCTGTTTACGCATTCCATAAGCAACTAACAGGAGCCCTGCTGTAGCTCAGTTGGTAGAGCATGAGACTCTTAACCTCAGAGTTGTGAGTTTAAACTCAACTGGAGTGGCAGAGGTAAGCAGCTGGGCTGCTGGCTGGCGACGTGTGGGAGCGTCAGCCCTCCCAGTTCTTTCTTTCTTTCTTTCTTTTCTTTCTTTTCTTTCTTTTCTTTCTTTTTTTCTTTTTCTTTCTTTTCTTTCTTTCTTTCTTCTTTCTGTTCTTCTTCTTCTTCCTTCCTTCCTTCCTTCCTTCCTTCCCTCCTTCCTTCCTCCCTCCCTCCCTTCCCTTTCTTCCCTTTCTTCCCTTTCTTTTCTTTCCTTTTCTTTCCTTTCCTTTTCTTTCCTTCCTTTCCTTCCTTCCTTTCCTTCCTTCCTTTCCTTCCTTCCCTCCCACGGCTGGACGGCATCACTCCCCCACAGACTGAGCCAGAATCCGTCAGTCCCCCTCAGACTCGGTCCCGAGGGCCTCCCAAAATTATCACCCCCCTCTGGGATGTAGCTTAGACAGACTCACTCAAGCCCTATTACAGTATACCAGCCTTGACCCAGAAACGCCTGACGGAAGACATGTCCTTATGACATACTTCCTAGTTCAAAGGTACCCCAACATTAAAGCTAAACTCAAAAGGTTAGAACAGGGCCCCACTACCCCACAGACGGAGATCCTAACAGTGGCCTTTAAAGTCTTCCATAACTGAGAGAAGGAGAGAGAACGCCATAAACAAAATGCTGATCAGGCCAATTTCCAAATGTTGGCCCAGCTGATAAAACCACAACCTGGGCGCCCTTCTACAAACAAGCGCCCCCCAGGAGCTTGTTTCAAGTGCAGACAAGAAGGACATTGGTCAAGCGCTTGCCCCTCCCCCAGATCTCCTACCACCCCATGCCCCAGATGCCACAAAAAGGGCCACTGGGGGTCTGATTGCCCAACCACCCAAAGGGGAGGCTGGATGAACAACCCCATCCTAAGCCCACCGTAGTGGGGCTGACAGAAGAAGATTGATGGGGCCCGGGGGCTTCTCACCCGACCATTTCCATCACCTAACAGGATCCCAGGGTTACTTTAATAGTAGACGGTCGCCCCATCTCCTTCCTCCTAGATACAGGAGCCACCTTCTCAGTCTTGCAAGAATACCGGGGCCCTACCACGCCTGCCATTACTCCTGCATTCAGGGTAGGAAGTAAACAGATTTTCCCATTAAATCCGCGCCCCTTTTATTCACAATCCAAGACAATCTCATACTTTTCTCCCACTCCTTCCTAGTTATGCTCCAATGTCCCATCCCTTTACTAAGACGGGACATCCTTTCGCTCCTCCACGTTTCCATAACTATATCCACTCCCACAGCCCCCAGTACCCCCTTTCTGATGGCCCTCATAGCCGACAACCGCCCTCTACCCAATGAAAGCTCCGGTTCCGCCCTCATACACCCTGTAAATCCCAAAGTTTGGACATTACAAGCCCCTCCGTGGCCCTATGTCCTCCTGCCTCTATCAAATTATGTGACGCCTCTCAGTATATCTGTCAGGCCCAATACCCCCTAACCACTTCAGCCCTCATAAGCCTCCAACCCATCATTCAAGATCTCTTAAACAAAAATTACCTCAGACCCACTCACTCCCTGTTTAATACCCCCATATTAGCTGTTAAAAAAACCAACGGATCTTTCCGCCTCATCCAAGACCTTCGCCTCATCAACATGGCTGTTGTCCCTATCCATCCCTTAGTTCCAAATCCATACACCCTTTTATCGCAGATCCCTGCCTCGGCATCCCACTTCTCAGTCCTAAATCTCAAAGACGCATTTTTCTATCCCTCTAGACCCCTCCTCCCAAGATTTTTTCATCTTCACCTGGACGGACCCATACACAAAACATTCTGAACAACTCACTTGGACAGTTTTGCCACAAGGCTTCCGAGATAGTCCCCATATTTTTAGACAGGTCCTAGCTCAGGACCTCAAACAGTTTAATCATGACCATTCCGAGTCCACCTTATTACAATACGTGGACGAACTTCTACTCTGCAGTCCCTCGTGGGAACAGTCTCATCTTGACACTGCCTCCCTACTTAACCTTCTAGCTTCCAGAGGTTACCGAGTATCCCCCGTCAAAGCTCAAATCTCTTCCCCTCCTGTCACTTACCTCAGATTCCTTCTGTCTCAACAAAGAAAGTCCATTACCTTAGACAGAAAACAGCTCCTCTCTGACCTGCCCATTCACCAAACCAAGACAGAAATCCTTTCCTTTCTAAGCCTGGCTGAGTATTTTAGAACGTGGATCCCTAACCTCTCCCTGTTAGCAAGACCGCTATACGACCTCAGCAAGGGCCCCCGTGAAGAACCATTATCCTCCTCACCCCGACACTCCTTCATTAAGCTCCTTCGAGCCCTTGTAGAAGCCCCAGCTCTCCATCTCCCTGAGTTGTCGAAGCCCTTCTCATTATATATTCATGAGAGGTCCAGTCAAGCTCTAGGAGTCCTAGGCCAATATCCTTTGTCCCAGTAGCTTATCTCTCCAAGCAATTAGACCCCACAGTTCGGGGATGGGCCCCCTGCATACGGGCATTAGCCGCTGGACAGCTCTTGCAGAAAGAAGCTCATAAACTGACATTCAGGGCGCCCCTTACCATTCTGTCCCCACATCACCTAAAAGATCTCTTAACCTACAAAAGTTTACAGACTCTCCCTCCCTCCAGACTCCTCACCTTACTGTCCTCTTTCCTCCAAAATCCCATTCACCCCCTTTGCCATCCATATCCGAATCATGACTTTTTCCTCCTTTACTGCTCTCTCGCTTTTTTTCCTCATTTCTATTGTCTTCCCCGCCACCGCAGCCTCCTTTGTATGGTGATTCAAAGTCAGACAGACTTACACACAGCATCAAACAAGTTACTGCCCTCATTGCCACACCAGACTGCCCTCTGAAAAGCTGCTCTGAGCCTTTATACCTCCACTTTCCTCCCTCCCCCGAAGTGCTCACTAGCAGCTCCCCTTATTCTCCCCACCTCTGCTTCCTCTATGACCAAAAACAAGCCTGTTGCAGGCGATGGCCAGACACCTACGGGAGATGTCCCTACTGGTCTTGCGCCATTCACTACATGGGTGACTTCCAGTACCCACAGTATTACTCCTCCAACCGTTTCATGAAATATCCCAACGGCTCATTCTCCTTATCAATCCCAGATCCCTGGGAGTCTCGATGGGCTGCCAGAGTCACAGCCTCAGTTTACTATGGGGGGTCCTCGACCCCCCACGGTACCCTTCATATCTCTCGAAAGCATGTTCCCTCTCATTCCCAGATCTCTCAAGTTGCATCAGATAGCAGACATTCCGAAAAAGTCATTATCCAAACTCTTGACGGCGCCTCTTCATCTTCTTCTCCCCGCCCCTCTTCCCATTTCTCCTACCCTTCATTACAGCTCATTCAGGACACCACCATCTTTCTCAACCACACCCTCAACACCGCCAATTGTTTCTTGTGCGCATCACTACAGCGCCCACTGCTGGCCGCCGTGCCCCTTAATATTTCCAACTACTCCTTCAATGCAGAAGGACAACCCCTCTGCCCCCTGGCAGACATACCCCTATGAGAACCAGAATACGCAGATAATCTCACCATCCACCACTGTGTAGGCCCAACTCCACCCCCCTCCAGCGCACTTCACTGCCTCCCAACTCCAGCACACCCTGCATTCTCGTCACCCTAATCCCACAGTTTACACTTAACAGCATGGCGGAATTCCTTGAGCTCCAACCTCCCTTGCCCTCGTGCACAAAAAGGGCTGCTTTCCTTCCCATCATGGTCGGTATCTCTTTGACCACCTCAGCCATTGAGGCAGGGTTTTCGGGAGAGGCCTTGAGTCACACTCTATGGGCAATTAAAGATCTCAACGCCAAAGTTGAGGGGGCCCTGACATCCACTGGTGATTCCCTAGCCTCTCTCCAAAGACAGGTCACTTCGCTAGCTAAGGTCACCCTTCAAAACCGGCGGACCTTCGATCTGCTTACAGCCGAGAAGGGCGGCACCTGCGTCTTCCTCCGGGAAGAGTGCTGCTATTACATCAACGAATCCGGCATTGTAGAAACTGACATTACCAAACTCACCGACCTTGCCTCCAGTCTCCACTCTGCTTCCAATTCCAACCCATTCTCTTCAATACTGACAAACCCCCTCCTCACCTGGCTCTGGCCCATTGCAGGCCCCATAATAATCATTCTTCTCGCCTGTCTCTTCTTACCCTGTATAATAAAGTTCATCAAATCCCAAGTCGGAAAAATCTCTAATCAAACTTTCAACCAGCTTTTATTCAGGAACTATCAGCTTCTGGCCACAGAAGATCCCTCACCCTCACGTAACCTCCTCACCACATGCTGAGATGGATCCCTCTCTCCACTGGAAATTGTTCCTGGAAACAATGGCCGCAGACGCCTGGCTTCTGGCACCCGTATCCTCCTGGCACCACCATTAGAATCAACAAGTCCTCGACCTATAGTTACAGGGAACCTTCATTGATTTCCAACCTGAAGAAGCCCACATCTACCCGTCCTTACTGTGGGGAGTCCTATCAACCCTTTCCTCCCAATTCTCAAGCCCTCACTCCCTTCTCTGCCCCCGTTCAGCAGGAAGCAGTCAGAGAGAAAGCAACATCCACAACCCCATAGAGGAGAAAGGGGGGAATGAAGGGCCCCCACCAGTAAGATGGCGAACTTCCGGCTTCTCTTCCAGGTCCTCGGTTCCCGATGGTGCCACCTGAAGACCACCTCTCTCCCCCCTCCCAATCCCAGCACCTAGCCAATAGCCACCAGCCCCGTAGAAGTGACACCTCAATCACCCCATGCCCCTTCCTATATAACCCAGCACCTTTCCCTAATAAAGCGGAATTCTCTAGTGAATTGCTGCTGTGTGTCGCTCCTTTCCTTTCAATAGTATTCTCTAATAATTCTTTCTATTTCTGTGGGGTCCTTCATGTTTTTTCCTTTCTCGTTTCTGAGTCTGTTGATGTGTGCTGATTCTCTTTTTCTCTTAATAAATCTGGCTAGACACTTATCTATTTTTTTATTTTCTTAAAGAATCAGCTGTTGGTTTCACTGATTTTTTTCTATTGTTTTATTCTTTACAGTTTTATTTATTTCTTCTCTGATCTTTATTATGTCCCTCCTTCTGCTGACTTTAGGCCTCATTAGTTCTTCTTTTTCCAATTTTGATAGTTGTGACTTTAGACTATTCATGTGGGATTGTTCTTCCTTCTTTAAATATGCCTGGATTGCTATATACTTTCCTCTTAAGACTGCTTTGGCTGCGTCCCACAGAAGTTGGGGCTTTGTGTTGTTGTCATTTGTTTCTGTATATTGCTTGATCTATTTTAATTTGGTCATTGATCCATTGATTATTTAGGAGCCTGTTGTTAAGCCTCCATGTGTTTGTGAGCCTTCTTGTTTTCTTCATACAATTTATTTCTATGGGTCTTTGTGGTCTCAGAAGTTGGTTGGTAGAATTTCAATCTTTTGAATTTACTGAGGCTCTTTTTGTGGCCTAGTATGCGGTCTATTCTAGAGAATGTTCCATGTGCACTTGAGAAGAATGTGTATCCTGCTGCTTTTGGGTATAGAGTTCGGTAGATGTCTGTTAGGTCCATCTGTTCTAGTGTGTTGTTCAGTGCCGCTGTGTCCTTAATTATTTTCTGTCTCTTGGATCTGTCCTTTGGAGTGAGTGGTGTGTTGACGTCTCCTAAAATAAATGCATTGCAGTCTATTTCCTCCTTTAGTTCTGTTAGTATTTGTTTCACATTTATAGGTGCTCCTGTGTTGGGTGCATGTATATTTATAATGGTTATGTTCTCTTGGACTGAGCCCTTTATCGTTATATAATGTCCTTAATCTCTTGTTACTTTCTTTGTTTTGAAGTGTATTTTGTCTGATACTAGCATTGCAACACCTGCTATTTTCTCCCTCTTGTTTGCATGGAATATCTTTCTCCATCCCTTGACTTTTAATCTGTGCATGTCTTTGTGTTTGAGGTGAGTCTCTTGTAAGCATGTAGATGGGTCTTGCTTTTTTATCCATTCTATTATTCTGTGTCTTTTGATTGGTGCATTCAGTCCCTTTACATTTAGGGTGATTATTAAAAGATATGTACTTATTGCCATTGCTGCCTTTAGATTCGTGGTTACCAAAGGTTCAAGGTTAACTTCTTTACTATCTTACTGTCTAATTTAACTCACTTTTTGAGCTATTGTAAACACAGTCTGATGATTCTTTATTTCTCTCCCTTCTTATTACTCCTCCATTCTTTATATGTTGGGTGTTTTATTTTGTGCTCTTTTGTGTTTCCTTTGACTGCTTTTGTGGGTAGTTGATTTTATTTTTTGCCTTTAGTTCATATTTGGTTGTTCTGCTTTCATTGCTGTGATTTTATTTTTTCTGGTGACATCTATTTTGCCTTAGGAGTGCTTCCATCTAGAGCAGTCCCTCTAAAATACCCTATTGAGGTGCTTTTTGGGAGGCAAATTCCATCAACTTTTGCTTCTCTGGGAATTGTTCAATCCCTCCTTCATATTTAAATGATTATTGTGCTGGATACAGTGTTCTTGATTCAATGCCCTTCTGTTTCATTGCATTAAATATATCATGCCATTCTCTTCTGGCCTGTAAGGTTTCTGTTGAGAAGTCTGGTGATGATAGCCTGATGGGTTTTCCTTTGTAGGTGACCTTTTTTCTCTCTCTGGCTGCCTTTAATACTCTGACTCATCAGGCTGTGTGCTGGCAGCCATGTTTGTGAGCATGTGATTTTAATTTACATTTTTGTTGGCATTCAGCCACCTCGTATCTTAATCATGGTGTTGTGAAATATTATGTGGTCCCCACATTAGCTTCAAAAAGTCTTAAATCACAGTTAGCTGAACAGTAGTACTGGTGATATTAACTCTAAATCTGGGTCCAGAGCATAAGAGGGAGAAGAACAGTTTCGTTTGGTATATGCTGAAATAGTGCCTTGGAGTTTTTGAAGTACAGGAAATTTGACTTGATGTCTACAAATTGGTGCAACCCCCTCACTCTCGTAGGGCCCCTTTTTTCAGGACTGTAGGTGCCTGGTGGGCTTATCCTACTCAAAATTCTTTTCAATTCTGTCTTCCCCCTGTGCAGAATGTCACCACATGTCCTAGTTAGAGACCCTTTCCATCGACCCCAAATTCAGTCAAAACTCCCCTTCGCTCCCTGTGGGCATCAGGAGAGTTTGTACTAATACCAGTTAGTATTGATTCAACTTAGGTGTTGTTTCTCTTCAAAGTCATATTAATATGTTCATGAGTGATTAAAATTTTTTCCTGGGTTATTATTATTAAAATAGTATTTTTATCCAGATGAATCTGTAAATAGCTGCTGTGTGACAAATGTAGGAAAGCTAACTCGGGGGATGTAATGGTTCTGAAACTGGGGGGCAGTGTGCTCTGCCTTTACCAGAATCTCCCCGTGAAGGTGAGCTAAGCCTTTGTGAGCAGCCCGGGATGTGCTTGAGGAATTGCCAGGTGGAGGAACAGGAAATGTTTATTCGCGGCTGTTCACTGGCTGTGAGCCGCCTCCCGTTCAAGCTCCCGCACTGCGGAGTCCACGACTCCTATGTCCTCTTACTGGGTTACAGCAGGGTCCTGGACCTTTACAGGGACCCTCGAGAGGAACTCAGTTGGCATCGCTAATAAAGATGCTGCGGTTCATCTTACTACGCAGATGGACAGTGACTGTGAAGGGGTATGTGGGGGGGACTTGGTGAATGGGGAGCTTAGTAAACATAATGTTCTTCATGTAATTGTAGATTAATGACAGCAGAAGAAAAAAATTATTAATAAAAACAGAAGTATTTTTTTCAATAAACTTTTCCTTAGAAAAAGCAAATACAATTTTAAAAAAAGATGCTGCGGTTGAAAAAGCTTGATTTGTTAATTGAATGCTACCTTTTTAAGGCAGAGATCTCAGTGTTTTGCCTTCACCTACAATTCTAAGACCCGGTACATTTTTCCTGGTCTAAGATTTCTAATGAGCACAAGTAGTCTGACAACTATTCCTTAGCTCTATTCTCATATTCAGAAGGAAGAAAGTGTCCGTTTATCGTTGCCCTTTTCAGCAGGTGGATTGAGTGTCTGCAGTGAGCAGCACACCACGTACCCCGTGTAGTTCAGGGCAGCACGTTTGAGCTCGTTTGGCCTCTTTGCCTCCACGGCAGACAATCTTCGTCTCAGTTCTGTGCATTGATTGCACTTACCCTCAAACACCCAAACTGTCTTGGCATGGTTGACTTGCCCCCAAATGGCCCCACGGGGAGAGACTTCAAGTACAGGCAGCTCATTTGGGAGGTGATCCCAGCAGGGCCTGTGGGGGAGGTGGTAAGACAGGGAAGGAAGGACCGAACACCCTTTGCATAAAGGAGCAGGTTCCTGGTGAGAGCGGCCGGAAACGTGGAGACTATACAGAATGTGCTTCATATGTCCGGCCGTGGGGCAAGAGAGCTGTGATATTTATCCACGATTTCCGCCCCTCCTTGGTTGGAGGCCTGCACCCAGAGCAACACTAGGCCCCAGTCTACATGTGTGGGTGCCCTGTGGCCGAGAAAGGCCTCAGGTAGAGAAGCCCAAGGACTTAGACCCTGGAGCCCTTGGTCTGTCGGGGCTGCTGCAGGCCAAGGGGGTTTGGTAGCATCTGCTGCAGCGTTGGGCCATTTGCAGACTGGTTCCTGACCGCCGCTCCAGCTGCGTCTCTGAGCTGACTCCATCACCCGCCTTCCAGTTCACGGAGCTTAGCCTTTAGCCTCTCCCAGTTCACGCAACTCCCAGCTCTGTCCATGCTGAGCCTTCTGTCCAGAGTGATTCAGTCCTCCTCCCGCCCGCACCTTGAGGGCCGGGTAACTCCTGGCTTGAATGTCACTTCCCTTGCCGCAGCCGACCCAGCAGCCCTGCGGAGGGCCTTGCTCCTTCCCTTCATTTCCTGAGTGCTCACGTGACTGTTACGCACTCAGCCCAGCTATGGTGTGGGCTGCTGGCCTGCTTCTTTTCCCCTGCAAACACCGTGCTGAGAACCGGGGACCCAGTCCCGGTGCCTGCTGTCAGTGTGCAAAGGAAAGCGTGCGCATTTAGGAAGGAGGCAGGCATGGGGTTGAGCCCCAGCCCTGGCCAGTGCATTACCAGTTCGGATCTTCCATTTTCTTATCTCAGAAGGTGAGCTGCTTTCAGCGTGTGGAAAGGCTAGAAATAACGTGTGGGAACTTCAGGCATAAAACTTGCCCTGCTAGAGTCTTAGTAAATGTTAGAAGACAGGTGAAATCACACGCTGGGGAAAGGAGATGTGGGGACACTAGAGGGAGGATTTAATTCTGACGAGAGGTTCAGAAGCAGTAACAAACAGGGAGCACTACCTGAAGTTTTTATTTGAAAAAGTAGGTTTGAAAGAATCACTGACTTACTAAACTGCTGACATTACCGAACACGCATGATTCCATGAGAGCTAAATAAACACAAAGTTCTAAAAATATGGAATTGGGCCCTGTTTTATATGGTGGTCAATTTAGGCCTTCAAAACATAAAATGGATACAGATAAAAGATTAAATGGATGAGCAATTTTTCTGGGAAGAGTCTAAATAATAAAGTGTTATTTTAATTTCTTCAGGACCAGAATGAATGTCATTGACTAAGCTGTCAAATGAGGAGTTTTTATTAGCTCTGTATAAATCATCTTGTTAGTGGAGGATTTGTTCAGAAATAAGAATGAGTTGTCTAGAGATACTGGGAGATCTTCACTCTGATGTCCTTTAAAAGTAAGATCAATTCCCACCATAAGTGGTTTAGGAATAGAGATGCCTTAAGATGGTTGAGCTCAAGTCTCTGTGCTCTGGGGTCATAGGACCAGCGCTGCTCAGGGCACGACTATGAACAATACGAAGCGCTTTAATGGAGTTATTTTCCTGTATTCATGGGGTAAAGCTGCTGCAATCGAAATGCCATTATAGAGCCATGCCAAGATCATCTGTCACAAAGTTGAAGTTAAACTCAGCAAGAAACACTTTCCTTCTCCCCATACATGCATTACTGAGCTCAGGACTTCTCACTGGGAAGAAGCCATCCAGGAAACAGTGGGTGGGGCAGCCAACCGGAAGTTGGCTGAGGAATGTTATTTCCTGTGGAAATCTACTCGTTTACAGCATATGACACTAGCAGAAGACATCAAAGCCATGCTCACTGAACTTCGAAAGGAGGTCCACCTGCTCTTAATGAATGGAGACAGACAAAGCCAGAGGGAGGAGACTGAGGCTTGTGCCTGCCAGGCCTATTTTGATGCTATTGCTGTAGGTCAATAGTAGAAAGGTGAGAAACCAGACCCTTCCATATTTTATTACTGCTGTTACCTTCTTGGGGTGCAGCCTGGAGACTGTGATGGTTGGTGATACGCTAGAACCCAGTATACAAGGAGGCCTTGTGATGGGTCTCAGCTCGGGCCTGCGGGAGCGGGAGGAAGGAAACAGGGCCTCACAGCAAAGTACGTTATAAAAAGGGAGACTTGATTTCAGCTGGCTGGCGACTGCCAGGGAGCAAGCTCTCTAAGTGCAGCCTGAGTCCCTATCACATCCTTTCAAGCGTTTTTACCGCATCCTGCTTAGTTTTTGCAACTTTTCCACCTTCACCTAAATTCAGCAAGATATATTCCTTGTTTAATGCTCGGGGGGCTTAAGCATCCTGTTTTGCTCACCTGCTGCAGGAAGCGTGGGATACTGCTGGCTTCTAGCAAAGCGATGTAGAGAAGCAGAAAATAGCCTGGGGTTAGTTGAACATCCTGTTTCTCATGGGACTTATATCTTTTCCTTTAGTTTCTCAGAAGTTGGTACATGACTAGGGTCTGGGGCTAATTTTACAGAGAGCTTTGTGTCCTGTTTTTATGTCTGAAACTGCTTCAGCCCCTCAAGGCCTCAGTGCAGGGCTGAAAGCTACAGTCTGGATAAACAGATGTAAGAGTCCCACTGAAGTCAATCCCTGTGCCACACTTACATGGCTTCTTCTGTGCTACAGTTACCTCCTCTCCTGCAAAGCACAGATTGCAAAGCGGGTATGTAAGCTTAAACCCTAGAAAAGGGAATGATTACACGTTAAGGTTAAACTACAGCATTTGAACCGAGAAAATTTGGGACACTGCTGATACAAGGATCCAGAATAATTTAATTTAGGATTTCATGGCAACACATCCCTGGACTGGTATTATTTCTAGAAAGCCAGGTGCACTGTTTGGGTCTAGGACTCCGGGGTTTCCCAGAGAACAAGACACACGGACATGGAGATGAAAATCCAAGGAAAGTCTTTATTCCGCCAGCAAGCTGGGGTCGACAGCACCTCCCCTGACACGCAGGCCGAGTCCGAGCTGCTGACCCCGAAGCAACTTTGGGTACTGATTATATAGGATCTTCACAGCCGTTACACCAAAGCCCGGGCAGTTCTACAACTAATAGGTTTAAAACACACTCTATATTGTAACCAATGGGAAACATTGTAACCTTTTAGGGAACGCACCAGTTGCCTGCCCGCTTCAATTGTTATCTCTTGCTTACCCAAGCTTGTCTATGTGGCTTATCATGGGTTACATCCCCAGGCTTCCCTGGCTGTTGCCCACTTCTAGTTATCTAACTTAGGGTAGGCGCATTTCTCAGAAGCCTTGGGTAATTTACACAAGAAAAGACTGGGTGGCTCTCGCTCTAGGCAGTCAGGTTAAGTGTCATTAGTTCTTTTTCCTGACCCTTGATGCTCTCTGCACTCCGTTACAGCATTAATACAAGTTACATTTAGTGCGACCCAGAAAGCCTGAGGAAATGCACTATTTATCTGTCCTTGATGTGAGATTTTAGAAAATCATGTTGTTAATCTTTTAGTATCTTGAATCCAGGAAATTAAGAAGCAGGAGAGCTTGTACATGGATGGATGTACACATACAGGTTTTATGTTGTGACTTAAGTATAGATATTATTTAAAAATGGGTATTCCGAAACAGATGTATAATGGAGATTCACAAGAGCAACTGGATCTCCTTAGTGTGAAGTAAGTTTTCCATTAAATGTCGATGAAGACATTCCATAGTGAGATTATTTTGTATATTTTGTTTATTAAATCAAAGACACCATATCTTTGCCAATATTGTATATACTTTCTGTTACAAATGCAGTTTTTCAAGTGACCTTTCCTTGGGTGCCCCCGGTTTTCCTAGGCTGTGTAAATGCCAAGTAGATTCCTCCTTTTTAAAGACGAGGTTGAAGTCAGCATGTGGTGCTCCCTTCCCAAGACACTTTGCATCTTATAGTTTCCCGCGGTGACTCAGGTGAGTGTGGATCTCCACACATTCGGAAAACACATTCACCCCCGGATGTTGTTACTTCGTTGCCCTTTGAGAAACCCTGATACCTACACGTGCCGAGCTGAACTCAGTCTGAAGACACCCGAACCTCTCAGTAAATTCCACTTTAATAATTTATTATTTTGGAATACTTAGGCTTCATAGGATAATTGTAAAGATAGTACAGAGAGTTCTATCTACCTGTCACCCAGTTTCCCTTAATGCTAAGATCTCACATAATGATTGTACAGTGAACAGAATCAAGAAATTAACTACTGGTGACACAACTGTTACCTAACCTCCAGGTTTCATTTGGATTTTGTCAGTGTTTCCTCTAATACCCTTTTTCTCTTCAAAGATTCCACCCGGATTCCAAATAGCACTGAGCCATCATCTCTTGTGTCTCTTTTGGTCTGTGGAAGTTTCTCAGATTTTCCTTCTTTTTCTTGACCTTGACAGTTGTGAGGAGCCCTGGACATGTTTTGGGAGAGGCGTTGTGCATTTTCCTCGGTCCTTGTCCCCACTGTGACAAAGAATTGAAGGGCAGAGACATAGTTGTGAAGCAGAGTAAAAGTTTTATTTAAAGTTACTTAGAGAGAAAGTGCTGGTGACCTCAGAGAGAGGAGCACCCTGAAACGTTGGGGGTTCCCCCTTTAATGGATTTTTCAACAATGTGAGAAAGGGCTAGGGGGGTGGACTTATTAAGTGGTCTTAGGTGTCTTTAATGAGACATTAAGTTTCTTATCAGTCCTCTGGGTAATTCTGCAAAATTAGCTTAACTCAAGAAATTTACTGCTTTGGTTCCCTCCCAGGATGCAGCTTCCTGGTTTGGGAGCATATCAGTCAAGACTGTCTGCCCCTCCTCCACAGTGGGCAGAGTTGTTTGTTTGTTGTTTGCTAAAGAATATGTTGAGAAACTTTATTCTTAATCTTCCTGGGTTTTTACAAAATGCAACTTTGGCTTTAAGGTGAAATCTTCCTGTCTTTATTTTGCTGTTTATAGGTGGGCCTTTTAGCAGGTTGAAGTAAATCTTTCAACAATCTAATTGACACAGTGAAGACATGGGCTGTGCTCAGATACTTCTCTTTATCTGGGGAATATTCAACATTCAAGGCCAAGTTGCTCTTGGCTTTTTGAGCTTTAAGTGATTAACTCATTAACTCTGAGACTTTCCTGGCTTTCTAGTTTTAACTGGCCAACTGAGTCCTTTCTAGGGGGTTTTACTGACCTTGTTCTCTTTCCACCTTCTCACATATATTTTCTTGCCTAACAGTCAGGCATTTCATAGACTGTCCCTCAATTTGAGTTTGGTTTTACTGACATCCCCTGAATATTAATGATGATGTTAATGTTGATTGTTTTGGTCACTGGTCAAGTTAATCTTGACCATTTGGTTCAGGTGGTCTCTGCCAGACATTGCCACTGCACAGTTTCAATTTTCTTTTTCCATAGTCTCTTCTTTCTAAGCAATTTCCTAAGTCCAGGCTGCACTCAAGAAGGTGGTGATTTAAGTTTTCCATCTTGGAGGGGACATGTCTACATATATGATGTAGAATTATTTGTTTGGAAGATCTGTCTCCACATATTTAATTCTCTGATTATTTACTTATAACACTGTGGACTCGTGTATCTTCATTTCATGTTCTCAGGTATCACCCAGCACTCTGTAATTTATTTCATTGCTCAAATTTTCCCAGCTTTGGCCACTGGGAGCTCTTTCAGGTACGCTTCTGCATCCCCTGGACATACTAGTCCCTTAGGGTTGGGCATTCCCAATATTATTGGCCTCAAAGAACTTCTCAAGTGTGCAGAACTGAGTGTAAGTCCAGAGAGAGAAAATCCCAGGGCAAAATACCTCTAAAAGCTGAAATCAGACAAAGGGAGAAATAAAGTTTAAAACCCATTTATTGCTTAAAATCTGCAGTCCAGCACCATCTCTCTTCATTGCTCCAGAATAAACAAGCCAGTCCCAAACCCTTAACCTCTTAGGGTCAGACACGCCCTTGGTTTCCCAGGTAATTACCCATTGATATGGAGATGAACTTTCCACCCTTGATGAAAGATGCAAGTGCACTAAAGTCATATTTCTTTCCTCCTCTGAACGCCTGTTGATATGCAGATGTACCAAAGCCAGGCGAGATATTCTGGAAATGTTGCAATTTTACCCACAGGGAGGGAGATGAGAAAGTGGGCCCAATGTTAAATAGGTATGAGCGAGGTGGAAAGAGAAAAAGGCCAGGGAAGTCTACTAAAAAGAATTAAAGCTCAAAAAGACAGGAGCAATTTGGCCTGGAATGTTTGAATATTCCTCAGATAAAGGAGGGTACCTCATCATAACCTGTCCTTATTATGTTAATCATACAAGCCCAGCAACCCCCCTTTTTAAAACTCTACTTATATGCTGTTTTCTTTTTCTTTCTTTTTTTTCCCCTCTGACCCCAATCAAGTAGTCTGCAAACCAGGCAATCAATTCAGCACGCAGGCGCAGCAGAGGGCAGGAAGGATTCCATCCCCAAGATTGCATTTTAATACCCAGGAGGTCAAGAAGCAAGACTCTCAACTTACTCATAAGCAAACAGACAATAACTCTGCCCCCTTGGAAGAAGGGCAGCCAGTCCTGATATGTTCCCAAACCAGGAAGCTGCCATCCTGGGAGGGGGCTAAAAGCAGTAAATTTTTTGTGTGAAGCTAATTTTGCAGAATTACCTAGAGGACTGATAAGAAACTTAATGTCTCTGAGACCACCACCAAGTCTACCTCCCCAGCCCCTGGCCACACTCCTAAAGAACCCTTAAAAATGTAAACCCCCAACCCCTGGGGTGCTCCTCTCTCCTAGGCCGCTGGCACCCTCAAAGTGTGCAACCTTTTAACTTAAAACTTTCTCCAAACTCCCAGGATGCCCCTCCCTGCCGAGGCGGCCTGCACTTTCTCTCTCCCCAAGTAACTCCAAAAATACTTTCTCTCTACCTCACTGCCGTGTCCCTGCCCCTCAGCTCTCCACTGCAGCGGGGATACTGACTGAGGAAAATACACAACACTCCCCAGCACCCGGAATTGTCCTGGGAATTCTCCGATAGTTCCTCCTCCTTAGCATAGCCTTCTCTGGTGTTGACAGAAAATAGGGGAAGTGCCCCTGGTAACCAGCAGAGCATGTAGTCCCTTTCCTCAGGTGAACTGGAGGCTTTATTACAATCAAAAAAATAATTAAAACCTGGCAAAGCCAGTTTTTAACTGATCCAACTTAATCCAGACAAAACAGCAAAATTTGATTATCCTCTGTCCTTAACCCGGTAGGGCAGACATCCCCCCAGTGCCGCGACCTTCACCCCAGTAGGCTCTCTGGGGGGGTTTCAGGGGAGCTCAGCCGGCTCTCTTCCCTGGTTCCCTGGGCCTAGAACCTGTATTTCCCACCTCTCAGGAGGTCCCTGTGTCCGAGCCCCCTGCGTACCCGGCCCCCCGTGACGGAGGCTCCTTGCACACACCCGGCGGGATCCCCTCCGTCCGTCCCCGGCGGTTTCCCTGGCGGGAGATGGAACCGCGGGTCGGGACTCGACTCGCTTCGCATCTCGGACGCGTCCCAGCCGCACACACCCGACCCCGGGACGCGCCCGACCCCCGGGGCCGCGCTCACGGCCACCTCCCCTGCCTTGCCTGGTGCACGAGGACGCCTGGTCGCCGCGGCACCTGCGTCTTCTCCCGGGCGTCGGTCACGCTGTCTCCGCACAGCAGTCCCGGGTCCCCCCTCGGCTTCCGGGCGAAGGTGAGACGCCCAGGCAGGGCGGGCCGCCCGAAGCCGGGGGGACGCGTCTTCCCGCCCCGTGGGCCCCCACCTCGCACGGGCAAGGGGATCCCGAACGAGCCCCCAAATTCTGAGAAACACACTCACCGGCCCAAACTCAGTAAGTGGACACGGAGACAGAGAGCAGCGGAGCGAGGCTCTAATGACGGTCTTGCAGAATCAGGTGACTGGGGGGCACCGATAATAATCTCCTAGTGTGTGAGTCCCTCCCCTGGTTCCTCACTGGCTGAGTACTACAGGGTTTACATTCCTTACCGGACGTTGCCTAAGCCAGTTATATCTTTCCCTTCCATTTGTCTTAATTTTATTGGTAGGTTTAGAAAACTCAAATCAAACAGGTGTAGCCAGGCTTTTACCAATTCCCCCACCCCCACCCCCACTCTCAGTCTTAACATCTTCCAGCATGTGACCCTTTGTTAATACCTTACTGTTACAATGTTTAAACATCCAGGTGGGAATAAATCACATTCAGGTTCTATGCTCTTTCCTAAGACAGATTTTACCTCTTAAAATTCTCATAATTCTGATTATTACAAAAGGTGAATGACTGCCCTGCTGGGGACACCAGCTTAGCTGTGGGATCAAAGTCAGCATCATCAGTAAAGAGACACCAGTGCCTCCTGATAAGGGGTCCTGAGAAGGACACACCATGCCCAGGGGTATTTGCACCATCACTTGCATCTCCTGTGTGCAGACCTCAGGTCGTGTCCATTTGCGTGGCATTCTAGACTACAGCTGGCCTCTGTGCCCTTCAAAAATCTCAAGGTCAGAACACACAAAGAAACATGAGGCAGTGTGCAGCTGAGACAGGACCCAGGGGCCCGACTACTGTATACACATAATTCTTGAGGCAGGACTGGGTGGGGAAGGGGGAGGGAAGATGGCTAGAAATGGCATTATTGGGACAGTGGACAAAATTGGAAGCCAGTGGTGGATTAGACAATAGTAGTGTGATTTGATTTCCCACATTTAATCATTGTCCTGTGCCCATGCCCTTGAGGTTAGGAAATACATATTCAAATGTTGAGGACATGAGGGCACAAAGTCTGCAACAGGGTCTGAAATGGGAGAGAAAGGAATGAGAGTGGGAGAGAAGTTGATAAAACAGACCAGATAAACACTGCAGAGTGAAAACAGGTGATGAAGGTAGCTGGGAAACGAGGATTTGAGAATTCTTTGTCCTGTTATAATGCAACTTTTCTTTAAATTTGAAATCATATAAGAATTTAAAGTTATAGAAACAAACGTCTACCCTGTGCTCAATGCAGGGTATCTCCTACCAATGAAACTAGAATTATTCAAGTGGCCAATTCCCACTAAGCACCTGACTTTCTGATGTTGACATTCTGAGGTCATGTGTGTAAGGCTGGAGGTACCAGAGGGAGGAAAGCAAGAACAGTGCAAGTGGAACAAATACAGCACCAAACAGCTCTGTGCCATATAAGGAAGGAACGGACAGCGCTTCCTGGATTCCAGTCCCATGATGTGCCAACAAACCCCGCATACAGACCCCCTCCATCCGGAAGGAGACCTCTGGCTGTCCACCACCCGACCCTGAGCCAATAAAAATTCCCCACATACCCCTGGTGAGGCCCACTCCCTATCCCTTCCCTGTGTTTAGGAAAACTCCCCACCTACCCTGCTGAGGGCGACTTCTCCAGCCTGTGTTTCAGACTGGTGAACTCGCCGGGGATTGCGCTCAAATAAACTGCCTGGCCCTTTGTTGCCTCTCGTCACCTGCTTGTTTCCGTTACAATTTATCTTACAATGTGTCAATGAGGGCACGTGTGTTGCGAGCTTCAATTTGCTGACTCCCAACTCTTCCTGTCAGATTTGCTTCCCTTACTGGGTCCTCCTGTTCCTGGATGAGTCAGGCTGAGGTTGATTTTCACACTGGATGCTCGCAGGGACCACAGGGCATAGGCAGTGTAAGTACGGGGAAAGGAAATCCTGGGGCAAAATACCCCTAAAAACCAAAATCAGTCAAAGGGAGAAATAGAGTTTAAAACCTGTTTATTGATCACAAACGGCAGTCCCAGACGTCTTTCTTCTCTGCTCAAGCAGCAACCACACCGGTCCTCCCCCTCACCTCTCTGGTACAGATTAAGCCCTCTGTTGCCCAGGTGATTACCCATTGATATGGAGATGAACTTCTCCACTCCTGAGGAAGGATGCAAAAATACTAAAGCCATACTTCTTTCCACCTCTTAACGCCAATTGATATGCAGATATACCGAAGCCAGGCGAGATACTCTGGAAATGCTACAATTTTACCCACAGAAAGGTTTTATAGAACCTGCAGGGGCCTGATGCCCTGGGTCCTCTGCAGCCTGGGAACTCCTGCATTGGGGCTGCTGTGGGCCCATTAGATCATGAACACAAGTGTGTCAGACCTGGGAATGGTTCTCTCCTCAGTGTTTTTAGGGCATTCAGTCCCATCTGGTTCCGGTGAGACTTTGCATCAGCCCAGGATTGTAACCTTTTCTTTTCATTTGCTTGGCAACTTAATTTGTGGAGGTACTGAAATGGGAGTTTTAGGTGCCCGGAAGGGAAAAGAGTGACGTGGACTGTTACTCACAGAAAGGAACGTGGGGCCCTACATGCGAGTTGCAGCACGGTTGTGCAGCAGATGCTCCCGCAGCTCCCAGAACGCCCATCCAGCAACTGGGTAGAGGCCGTGCAGCTTCCATCCAAGGAGCCCTCACTTGAAGCTGAGGCAAAAGGCAGCCCCTGCGGCTGGGGGACTCGACTAGGGAACTGCCGACCTGGGCCGAAAGGGGGGGGTCTGGGAGGTGCAGTCCCGGGAGGTGGAGCTGCGCCACGGATTCTCGGTACCTAAGACCTTTGGCCACGCCTCTGGGGAATCTGGGTGTTGAAGCCCTGGGGCTGCACCGCGCTGAGTCCTCTCGGTACTGATGAGTTGGTGCTGCACCGCTTCAAGGACTCTGGTGCTGGACAGCTGAAGGTCGGAGGTTTCTGGGTAGAGAGGTCCTGGAGCCACACTGCGCTGAGGATTCTGGGTACTGAAGCATGAAGCGTGGCTGATGCTTACGGGTACCGAAGTTCTGGAGCAACACTGCGCCAAGGATTCTGGGTACTGAAGTCCTGGACTCTCCCCACTGAGGATTCTGGTTACTGGAAACCTGGGGCCGCACCGAGGATTCTGGGTACTTACGTCCTGGAGCCGCCCGCTGAGGATTCTGGGTACTGGGATCCCGGCCTGCGCGGGGGATCCCGTGCAGTGTGCTCGGGTGGACGGCCACGCCGAGGCGCAGAGCCTCCGTCTGCATCTGGCAGAGGACGCGGAGCCCCCGTCCCCGCCCGCCGTCCGTCCCCGGGTGAGTCGGGGCCCTGCAGCCCCCTGTCCTGCTCGCTCTTCCGAGCGGGGAGGAGGCCGGCCGTGCGGATGCGGCGGGGGAGGGGTGCTGAGGCCGGAAGCGCCTGCAGGCCGCAGGGGCAGGGGGTCCGTGTCCCAGGGGCAGACGGGGCGAGTCGCCGGGAGAGCCTCTGGGAAAGGCCGGGAGCTGCGGCCCGGGGAGTCCCGGCGTCGTGGGGCGGCTGCGTCTGGAGGGCCGCTCCCCGCGCGCTCGGCGGAGCCTCCGCCTGGGCGGGCGGGTTCCTGACGCCCGAGGAGAGGGAGTCCTCGAACAGGTCGGGCGAGTGGAGGTGAGGGCGGCGTCCAGAACGGTGAGCAGCGGCAGAGAGCAGGGAGGGCCGGGGGCGGAAAGGGGCGCTCGCTGAGCTCCGCGGGGGCAGGTGCCTCGGCGACTTGCACGGCCGGGTCACCTGGATGCGGGGTCCGCGTGGGTCTGCACAGCCTGGGAACCCCGGCCTAGCACCCCAGCATATCGGGGAGGCCAGAGCACTGCACGGAGTGCGGCCGTGTTCGGAGACCTTCCCGAAGGCCAAGAAAGGAGATTTGGGGGCGGCTTCTAAAGAGCGCGGTCGGACAGCGGGAGGTCTGTCCCGGTGTCCCAGGCGACGGGAACTCGTGAGCCCAACTCAGACCTCGGTGGCCCTTCCCTGCTTCCCCGAAGTAGGACAGAGGGGGAAGGCTTGCGCTTCAGTCTTCAGGTTAGAATGACAGCGAAGTAACAAAGACGCTCGCCGCTGGAAGGGCGCAGAGACAAAACAAAGTAAGTTGGTCGCACCAGTGAGAAATGTTTAAGTCAAAAAGTGCCGCTCGAAGAAAGGGGAGTTGTGGGCAGCCTCAGAGAAGGTTCACTCGTAGTCTTAGGATTGTGTCTTTTCAGGCTTTCAAGAATGGGGAAAAGCTGGGGCGTTGCTGGGCGTACGCATGACTTGTGGTGTCCTTAGGGGAGCGCTGTGTATTTTCCTTCGTTCCTGCCCCCACTGCAACAGAGAATTGAAGGGCAGAGACAAAGTAGTGAAGCAGAGAAGAGGTTTTCTTTAAAGTTACTTACTTAGGGATAAAGTGCAGGCGGCCTCAGGGAGGCGAGGCACCCTGAAGGGCATAAGTTGTAATTAGAGAAAGTGCTCACTCGGGAAGGGGTGTGGGCGATCTCAGAGAAGAGGCGCTGGAAGGTTTAAGCTTCATTCAAGGCTAAGCACTTAGAAAGTGTGGGTGACCTCAGAGCGGTGCGTGCTGAAGGGTTGGGGGTTTCCCGTTTTATGGACTTTTCACGAATGTGACAGGGCTAGGGAGTGTAGACTTGTTAAGTGGTCCCAAAATGTTCATCTGTGATGAGACTTTAAGTCTCTTCTCTGTCCTCCAGGTAATTCTAGAAAATTAACTTTACACAGGAAATTTACTGCTCTAATTTCTTCCTACGGTTAGCACCGTGGCTATGCCAGCATTTCAATTTATGACTGCCTGCCCTGACCCCTCAGTGGGCTGAAACATTGTTTGCTAAAGACTGTGTTAAGAATCTTCTTAATTTCTCGGGTTTTGAAATGCAATCTTGACTTTAAGATGGAATCCTTCCTGGTTCTACGATGCTGTTTAGAACTGGGCTTGTTGCAAAAATAATCATGCTTATCTCTTGCCTAGGTTGCAAATTACTTGTTTAGGAGCTATATGAGGGAAAAACAGCATATATGTAAAGTTAAAGAATAAGCTGGGCCTTTTAGCAGGCAAAAGTAAATCTTACAATGGCATGATCTGACTGACAAAATGAAGACATAGGCTATGCTAAGATGTTTTTATCTGGGGAAGATTCAAACATTCCACGCCAAGTTAGTCCTGGTCTTTTGAGCCTTACTGATTAACTCATTAAGTCCGCGTCTTTCTGGCTCTCTAGTTTATAAAGTGGCTAAGTCTTTTGAGTCCCTCCTAGTGGACTTTCCTGTTCTTATTTCCACCCCACTCGTATCTATTCTTCTGCCTAACAGTCTCATGATGTGTCATGATGTGTGGCCTCATGACCTGAGATGTAGTGCGATATATTATATCACCATCCGTAGTGTGTCCTGTAGATGTTCTGTAAGATGAATTTATTGATCCAGTTCTCCACGATAGTGCTTCCCCTCAAACAGTTGGGACATATTTTGGGGGTGAGGGGAGTTGGTTTGGAGTCAGAGAGACATTAGAGTATAAGGTGAGGGAGGACTTTATTATTTTTTAAATGAATTTTTAATTAAGGTGTTATCGATATATATTCTTATGAAGGTTTCACATGAAAAACCATGTGGTTACTATGTTCTCCCATATTATCGAGTATCCTGTCCCGTACCCCCATTGCAGTCACTCTCTGTCAATGTAGTAAGATGCCAGAGTCACTACTTGTCTTCTCTGTGCTACACTGTCTTCCCCAGGACCCCCACACACCATGTGAACTGATCATAATACCCCTCAATCCTCTTCTCGAGGAAGCAGTTTATTAAGGCAAGAGTGTGAGGGAATGACAGAGAGAATGACAAAGGAAGTTCACTGAACCTCTGCTGTGCATGGGTCGCATCCCCTGCTGACTGCTTAAGCCGGTGTCACCTTGCGTCCAGTGTGCACTGGGATCTGCACAGCGTGGGAACCGAGTCCCTACCACCCCAGGCTTTGGGGGAGCTGCAGAGCGCAGGATGGAATGAGGTTATGTTCTGCAAACTTCCTAGAGACAAATAAGTGGACTTTCAGGCAGGCTACTAGAGAGCATGACCGTGAGCTGCAGCGCCATCTGGGGCACCCAGGTGACAGTGATTTGCGAGCCCAGATCTGCTCTCTCAGCAGCCCCTCCTTACTTATCTGTTATGGGGCAGAGGGCGTGAAAGTTTGAGCTTAAATCCAGAGGATCACAATGACAAAGCACAGTGACACAGACACACTGAAAAAGCATAGAGACAGAGCATCGTAGTAGTGAGAGTTGATTTAAGGCAAAAATGTGCACACTTGGAGAAAGGGGAGTGTGGGCTACCTAAGAGACAGGTGCGGTGAAAGATTGGGAAAGGGCTACACACTTAGAAAGTGCAGGCGACCACAGAGGTGCGCCCCTAAGTGTTTAGGGTCTGGAGTTTTATACGCGGTGAAGGATTTTCAGGAATATAACAAAAGGCTTGGAGTGTGGACTTGTCCACTGGTTCCAGAATGTTCATCTTTGATGAGACATATTTTTTTTCTTTTAACTTAGCACAAGACATTTACCCGTCTGATTCCTTCCCAGGACAGCAGTCCTGCCTGGAAGCATATCAGTCGAGACCATCTGTGCCGCCTCGGAAGTGAGCTGAGTCATTTTCTGTTTGATTAAAATGCAGTCTTAGCCTCAGGATGGAATTTCTCCCAAATAAGCTGGGGCTTTCAGCAGGCTCAAGTAAATCTTACAAAGGTGTGAGCCCAGTGACACAGTGAAAACATATCCTGTGCCGAGACACTTCCTTTATCCGGGGAGTATTCAAACATTCCATGTGAAGTTGCTCCTGACCTGAGCTTTAATTGACTCTGTCATTAACTCTGTCTTTTCTGGCTTTGTAGTTTTAACAGGTAAAATCTTTGAGCCCCTGCCAGTGGGCTTTTCTGGCCTTATTCTCTTTCCTACCTGCTCATACCTGTTTTCCTGCCTAACAAAGGGGCAGTTGTCACTTGGGCGATTTAATTTGGGTGAGGGCCAGCAGTCGAGGTTGGGGCAGGGTCTCCTTGGGACGGTCTTCCTCCAGCAGGGAAGAGGCGGCTGTCCATGTGTCCTTGCAGAGGTTTTGGAAACATGGCTGGGGTTCAACATGGGGCAGGCATCCAAGGGTGGTTGGGTGGCTTTGGGAAAGGGGGTGACCCCTTCCACCCCCTGCATCACTCCGACTCCCTCGGTTATTGGCGTGGGAGGAGTAGTGAGGCCAGGCAGGTTTTCCAACACCAATAGGCCTGTGCAATCATCATCAAATAAATGGTTTAAACTTTTTGTGGCAAAAATTGTAAACATAACTGAGAATTAGAGATGCTAATTCCCCATGAACGTATCAGCTAGATCTAACATATCACTTTACAACTATTGAAAATAACGAAATTCATTTGAGTAAATTTGAAAATGTTAAAGGCTTTAAGTGGCTCATGATTGGACACCATCCCCTCTTGTGAGTGGAGAGAGACTCCTTTGGGCTGTGGAAAAGTAAAGGTTATTAAGGATGGAGAGGGAGCAGAGGAAAGGAAATTACTGGCAAAGAATCAACTATTTTATGCAAGGTTGCCCTAAAGGAGAACAGAAGGAGTCTCAGTAAATTTCCCAGTGCTGAGCAGGAAATTTCATGTTGTCTGGTTAAAGGTTCTATTCCAAGGAGGCTGAAACTACTGTCAGATTGCATAGTAAGATTTTGTTTGCCATCGTAGGGCTATTAGAAAAGTAACAGCTTTGGGCCTGTTTTTTTCTTTTGAGCACAAGTATTCTGGGTTGTTCCACATTCCCCCCTACCCCCCGTGCATGTATGCTGGGCATCACCTTAGCCATGCCCACTGGTGTGAAGCATGGGCTTTACAGTGAGACTTCAGACCTCAGCTTTGTTACTAATTTAAACTCTCTGTGCCTCAGTTTCCATCTGAAATAGATGGGTGGTAAGTAACCACATCATACTGTTGTTGTAAGGGATTCATGAGGATACCTGGTATGATGCCGGAAACCATCTCTGGTATATAGTAAGTGCCCAATAAGTATTTAGTAGTAGTAATATTAATACTTTCTGTTCCAGATGAATTAAGAGGACAAACTTTCTGATCAGTGTCAGCATCACGTCAGGACAGGCTGTGTTCAGATGCCTACATTCTGGGTCTCTTCCCAGAACAAGAGGCGGCCGTGGACCCCAGGTGTGGGAATTTCCGAGGACACACTCCTGTAGCCGCCCGCTCTGCTGCCTCCAGTCCTGTGCCCACAGGAGAGGGGACTGTGCCAGGCGTAGGGAGGACAGCCACCTGGGTTGGGTACTCCTTGCCTGTTACCGTCTCTGCTGCAAGCCAGGAGGGCTTTCCCCCGGCCGTGACTGACGGCCTGTGAGCTGCACTGTGCCGTGTGATCTCAGAGCCGCAGCTGCTTCTCGGGCCACCAAGCCTCTCAGCGAGAAACGTTTCCCCAGATCCCAGCCCCTTGCTCAGGACACGTCCATCACTGCTCCTCTCGGTGCTGTGTAGAGCTTACTGCATACATGGTGTAGAACTGGCCTTGTGAAAACGGTTCCCTGAGCAAAGGTTCTGGGCTTTACACCTCTTGCCACAGTTTATCTCTCAACCGACCTGCAGGTTAGGGCTGGAATCGCCGCTCTGCAGAGGAAGAACTCATCAGTGTTACTGAGGTATAATTTCAACACAATAAAATCCACCCATTTTAAGTTGCAGTTTAGAAAGTTTTGATAATTAGGCATTGAAATTCAAGGTGGCAGAGTGATAGGTGACACAAAGAACTCCTCCCATAATTACATATAGTATGAAAATATAGTTAATACAACTTACCCTACAACAGCAACCGGAAAGAAGGCTGCACCAGATTGCATACACCAGGAGAACAGAGTAGACCTCACAAAGCAGGGCAATGTACCAAACCCTTGATCCCATGGGACCCAAGTCCTTCTCCCACCCCAGCTCACCAGCGGGAGGAAGGGAAATAGAGAAGGGAGAGGGTGGAAGTCTAGAACTGCTGAACACTGAGCCCTGGAGATCTGCCTTGAAACACAAACGTACATTGTGTGGCTCTCTTGGGGTTGGTTGGGTTGGAGAGCTGGGACAGGTGGAGTGCTTGAGAGACTGAGATTCCAACCATTTGTGGAGGACGGGATCCACATCAGGCCACTCTGGGACAAAGGAAAGGTGGGTGGTCTGGGAGGTTTCCTAGTACTAAGAGGGCTATTGAAGGGGCAGAATTTGTATGGAGCTTGCTGCACAGGAGAAGGGATAGGTGGACAAAGTTGTCTGGGCACAGTCTGCCCAGCAGGTTGGGAACTTTGAAGAGCTTCAGGTGCTCCATTCCCCTTGCTGGCTACTCAGATCTGAGGCCCCCCACTGTGATGTGCAGTCTGCTGCACCTTCCTCCTAGCCTGCCAGCACTGGCTCCTCAACCGGCAGTCACTGTGCTAGTGTCAGGCCAGCCAGAGGGAAGCCCCACCTACAACAGTTAGAGACACGGAGCACAGAGGCTTACACCTCTGTATTCGGCCCACTGGCTCTGACACTAGAGACAGGCACTGCAGTTGGGAATCAGAAAAGAGATCTTTCCTCCCCCCAGGCACCACCTCCACTCTCCTATGACCCCCAACCTTACTCTAGGGGCTGAGCAGCTCCAGAGACTGGAGCTTCTGTGCACTAGTGGTCACCACACAGAAATATGAAATGTCAAAGGAACATGGTTCAGACCAAAATCTCACAAACCCCAGAAAAAGGGCCAAATGAAACTGAACTCTTTTATTCTGAAAGAGAGTTCAGAATAAAAATCATAAACATGCTCCTGGAGGTATAGAAAAAATACTAAAGAACTCTGGAACAATTTTAAGACAGATTCAATCATTAAGAAATTCCATATCTGAAATGAAACATACAATGGAGGGATTTTAAAGCAGATTAGATGTAGGAGAACTGACAGTAAATAGAATAGAAATTACAGAAGAGGAATACAAAGTAGCTGAGGCACAGAAAGATAAAAGGATCCCTAACAGTGAAAGAACATTGATAAAACTGTGTGACCAATCCAAATGGAACAATATTTGCATTGTAGGGGTACCAGAAGAAGAAGAAGAAGAGAGAAAAAGGGATAGAAAGTGTCATTGAGGAGGTAATTGCTGAGAACTTCCCCAGTCTGGGGAAGGAGATAGTCTCTCAGGCCATGGAGATGCACAGATCTCCCAACACAAGGGAACCAAGGAAGAAAACATCGAGACATATAATAATTAAAATGGCAAAGAGCAAGGATAAACACAGACTTTTAAAACCACCTAGAGAGAAAAAATATCACATACAAAGGAAAACCTATCAGGCTATCTTCAGATTTCTCAACAGAAACCTTAGAGGCCATAAGGGAGTGGCATGATATATTTAATGCAATGAAGCAGAAGGGCCTCAGACCAAGAATAGTCTACCTGGCAATGTTATCAATTAAATTTGAAGGAGGGATTAAACAATTTTCACATAAGCAAAAGCTGGGAAAATTTACCTGCCACAAACCACCTCTACAGTGCATTTTGGAGGGACTGCTATAGATACAGTCTTCCTAAGGCTAAAAAGCTGTCACCAGGGAAAATAAAACCACAGCAAAGTAAAACAATTAATCACTAAGCCAATGCAAAATCAAATCAACTACCACCAAAGTCAAACAAGGGACAGACAAAGTATACAGAATATGATACGTAATATATAGAGAAGGGAGGAGGAAGAAAAAGGAGGGGAAAAAAAGAACCTTTAGGTTGTGTTTGTTATAGTATACTGAGTTAGACTGTTAGATAGTAAGGGAATTACCCTTGAACCTTTGGTGACACGCATTCTAAAGCCTGCAACGGCAATAAGTACATACCTATTGATAATCACTCTAAATGTAAATGGTCTGAATGCACCAATCAGAAGACATAGAATCACTGAATGGATAAAAAACAACACCCGTCTATATGCTGCCTACAAGAGACTCAATTCAAACCAAAAGACATACGCAGACTGAAACTAAAGGGATGGAAAAACATATTTCATGAAATTAATAGGTAGAAAGAAGCAGGAATTGCAGTACTTCTATCAGACAAAATAGACTTCAAAATAAATAAAATAATGAGACAAACAAGGACATTACATAATGATAAAAGGGTCATTCCAACAAGAGGATATGACTATTATAAATATCTATGCACCCAACACAGGATCACCTTCATATGTGAAACAAATACCAACAGAATTAGGCAGGGAAATAGAATGCAGTGCATTCATTTTACAAGATTTCACACCACTCACTCCAAAGGAGAGAGCAAACAGACAGAAAATAAGTAAAGAGACAGAGGCACTGAACAATGTATTAGAATAGATGGACCTAATGGACATGTACAGAATACTCCATCCAAAAGCAACAGGATACACATTCTTCTGAAGTGCACATGGAACATTCTCAAGAATGGATCATACACTAGGCCACCAAAAGAGCCTCAATAAATTAAAAAAGATTGAAATTGTACCATTCAGCTGTTACAGAAAATTCTGAAAAAAAGCCTGGACTGGATCACCGACGAGAAAAACCAAGCAGCACTCGGAGGTCTTGGAGTGTTGAGGCTTTATTTCACACCGGCAGGCTCAGAGGGGAGTAATCTCCCAAAAAGTCTGAGCCCCAAACAAAGGGAAAGGGAGCAATTTATACCTTTCTGCTTCTATATCTGTAACATTTCTACATGCACAGCAAGCGAGCAGGCAAGGGGGAGGGAGTTTAGGGAGCAAACCTTGGGACCTGGTGCTTGGACGGGGAAACCAAGGGAGTGTTTTTTTGTTTGGGTTGAGGAGGGGGACGAGGCAGAGGGGAGCCACCTCATAAATTACTGTCCTTGTAGTGTTGTTTATGTTGAGGAGGGAGGGGTGCGAGACAGAGTGTAGCCACCTGCTAGGTTGCTGTCCTTGTAAATTTCACCTGTCACAGCTTCTTAGATCACAAAGGTATGAAACTCAAAATAAATAACACAAAGAAAATAAAAAAGCCTCCACAAACACATGGAGGCTTAATAACATGCTCCTGAATGATCAATGGATCAATGATCAGATAAAAACAGATCAAGAAATATATGGAGACAAATGACAATAATTCAACAACACAAAAATCTGTGGGTCGCAGCAAAGGCCATGCTAAGAGGTAAATATATTACAATACAGGCCTACCTCAGGAAAGAAGAAAAATCCCAAATGAAGAGTCTGAACTCACAATTAGAAAGAACAAATGAGGCCTGAAGTCAGTAGAATGAGGGACAGAATAAAGATTAAAGCAGAAATAACACTATGAGGGCAACATCACTCTAATACCAAATCAAGGCAAAGACACCACAAAAAAAGAACATTACAGACCAAAAGCCCTGATGAACACAGATGCAGAAATACTCAGCAAAATATTAGGAAACTGAATTCAAAAATACATCAAAAAGATCATCCATCATGAACAAGTGGGATTCATCCCAGGGATGCAAGGATGGCACAACATTCGAAATCCATCAACATCATCCACAACATCAACAAAAAGGACAAAAACCTCATGATATTCTCTATAGTTGCTGGAAAAGCATTGGACAAAATTCAACATTCATTCATGATAAAAACTCTTAACAAAATGGGTATAGAGGGCAAATACCTCAATATAATAAAGGCCACATAAGACAAACACAGCCAACATTATACTTAACAGCAAGAACCTAAAACCTTTTCCTTTACAATCAGGAACAAGACAAGGATGCACACTCTCTCCACTTTCATTCAACATAGTTCTGGAGGTTCTAGCCTTGGCAATCAGACAACACAAAGAAATACAAGGCATTATCCAGATTGGCAAGGAAGAAGTCAAACTGTCTGTTTGCAGATGACATGATATTATACATAAAAAGTCCTAAAGAATCCACTCCAAAACTACTAGATCTAATGTCTGAATTCAGCAAAGTTCCAGGATACAAAATTAATACACAGAAAATGTGTTGCATTCTATACACTAACGATGAACTAGCAGAAAAAGAAATGAGTAAAAGAATTCCATCCACAATTGCATCAAGAAGAATAAAATACCTAGGAATGAATCTAACAAAGGAAGTGAAAGACTTATACCCTGAAAAATACAAGACACTCATGAGAGAAACTAAAAAAGATACCAACAAATGGAAACACATCCCATGCTCATGGATAGGAAGAACTAATATTGTCAAAATGGAGATCCTGCCTAAAGCAATCTACAGATTCAATGCAATTCCTATCAAAATACCAACAGCATCCTTCAACAAACTAGAGCAAATAATTCTAAAGTTCATATGGAACCACAAAAAACCCTGAATAGCTAAAGCAATCCTGAGAAGGAAATATAAAGTGAGGGAATTACGCTCCCTGACTACAAGCTCTACTACAAAGCCACAGTAATCAAGACAATTTGGTACAGGCACAAGAACAGATTCATAGACCAGTGAAACAGACTGGAAAGCCCAGATATAAACCCAAGCATATATGGTCAATTAATATACGATAAAGGAGCCATGGATATACAGTGGGGAAATGACAGCCTCTTCAACAGCTGGTGTTGGCAAAACTGGACAGGTACATGCAAGAGAATGAAACTCAATTATTGTCTAACCCTATATACAAAGGTAAACTCAAAATGGATCAAAGATCTGAATGTAAGTCATGAAAAAATAAAACTCTTTAAAGAAAACAGGCAAAAATGTCCTGAATATGAACATGAGCAAATTTTTCCTGAATGCATCTCCTTGGGCAATTGAAACAAAAAAATAAAAAAGATGTGACTACATCATACTAAAAAGCTTCTGTACACCAAAGGACATTATCAGCAGAACAAGAAGGCAAACTACAGTGTGGGAGACTATTTATAAATGACTTATCTAACAAGGAGTTAACATCGAAAATATATGAAGAACTCATATGCCTCAACACACTAAAAGCAAATAACCATATTTAAAAATGGGTGGAGCATATGAATAGACACTTCTCCAAACAAGAAGTTCAAATGACCAACAGGCACATGAAAAGATGCTCCACATCGTGAATTATCAGGGAAATGCAAATTAAAATCACAATGAGATATCACTTTATGCCAGTTAGGATGCCTAATATAGAAAAGAATAAGAACAACAAATGCTGATTTTCAAATAGGCAATATAGTATTTTTTTATTAAGGTATGATAGAAAAAACAAAATGGTCACTACATTTACCCATATTATCAAGTCTCCACTGATACTCCAATGCAGTCACTGTCCATTAGTGCAGCAAGATGCCACAGATCTAGTATGTCCCTTCTCTGTGATACACTGTTCTCCCCATTATCCCCCACACCATGTGTACTAAACATAATACCCCTCAGTCCCCTTCTCCCTCCCCCCCCCACCCTTCCACACCCCTCCCATTTGGTAACCACTAGTTCATTCTTGGAGTCTCTGAGTCTGCTGCCATTTTGTTCCTTCAGTTTTGCTTCATTGTTATACTCCACAAATGAGGGAAATGATTTGGCATTTGTCTTTTTCCACCTGGCTTATTTCACTGAGCATAATTGTCCTCCAGCTCCATCCACGTTGTTTCAAATGGTAGGATTCATTTCTTTCTCATTGCTGAATAGTATTCCATTGTATATATGTACCACATCTTCTTTATTCATTCATCTACAGATGGACCCTTAGGTTGCTTCCATATATTGGCTATTGTAAAAAGTGCTGCGATGAACATAGGGGTGCATATGTCTTTTTGAATCTGAGAAGTCATATTCTTTGGGTATATTCCAAGAAGTGGGATTCTGGGTCAAATGGTATTTCTATTTTTGGTTTTTTGAGGAACCTCCATATTGCTTTCCACAATGGTTGAACTAGTTTATGTTCCCACCAGCAGTGTAGGAGGGTTCCCCTTTCTCAGCATCCTTGCCAACATTTGTGGTTCTTAGTGTTTTCAATGCTGGCCATCCTTACTGGTGTGAGGTGATATCTAATTGTGGTTTTAATTTGCATTTCTTTGATGATTAGTGATGTGGAGCATCTTCTCATGTGCCTGTTGGCCATCTGAATTTCTTCTTTGGAGAACTGTCTCCTCATATCCCCTGCCCATTCTTTAATCTGGTTATTTGCTTTTTGGGTGTTGAGGTGTGTAAGTTCTCTCTATATTTTGGATGTTAACCCCTTGTGGGATATGTCATTTACAAATATATTCTCCCATACTGTAAGGATGCCTTTTTGTTCTGTTGATGGTGTCCTTTGCCATACATAAACTTTTTAGCTTGATGTAGTCCCGTGAGTTCATTTTTGCTTTTGTTTCCCTTACTCAAGGAGATGCATTCAGGAAGAAGTTGCCCATGCTTATATTCAGGAGATTTTTGCCTATGTTGTCTTCTAAGAGTTTTATGGTTTCATGACTTACATTCAGGTCTTTGATCCATTTCAAGTTTACTTTTGTGTATGGGGTTAAACAATAATCCAGTTTCATGCTCTTGCATGTAACTGTCCAGTTTTGCCAGCACCAGATTTTGAAGAGGCTGTCATTTCCCTATTGTATGTCCATGGCTCCTTTATCATATATTAATTGACCATATATGGTTGGGTTTATCTCAGGGCTCTCGTCTGTTCCATTGATCTATGAGTCTGTTCTTGTGCCAGTACCAAATTGTCTTGATTACTGTGGCTTTGTAGTAGAGCTTCAAGTTGGGGAGCATAATTCCCCCAGCTTTATTCTTCCTTCTCAGGATTGCTTTGGCTCTTCTGGGTCTTTTGTGGCTCCATATGAATTTTAGAACAATTTTCTCTAGTTCACTGAAGAATGCTGTTGGTATTTTGATAGGAATTCCACTGAATCTGTAGATTGCTTTATTCAGGATGGCCATTTTGACAATATTAATTCTTCCTATCCATGAGCACAGGATGTGTTTCTATTTACTGGTATCTTCTTTAATTTCTCTCATGAGTGTCTTGTAGTTTTCAGGGTATAGGTCTTTCACTTCATTGGTTAGGTTCATTCGTAAGTATTTTATTCTTTTTGATCCAACTGTGAATGGAATTGTTTTCCTGACTTCTCTCTCTGCTAGTTCATTGTTAGTGTACAGGAATGCAATTTTGTAGCCTGCAATTTTTCTGAATTCAGATTTTAGATCTAGTAGTTTTGGAGTGGATTCTTTAGGGTTTTTTATGTGCAATATCATGTCATCTGCAAATAGTGAGAGTTTGACTTCTTCTTTGCCAATCTGGATGCCTTTATTTCTTTGTGTTGTTTGATTCTCATGGCTAGGACCTCCACTACTATGTTGAATAGAAGTGGGGAGAGTGGGCATCCTTGTCTTGTTCCTGATCTTAAAGGAAAAGCTTTCAGCCTCTTGCTGTTAAGCATAATGTTGGCTGTGTGTTTGTCATATATGGCCTTTATTATGTTGAGGTACTTGCCCTCTATACCCATTTTGTTGAGATTTTTTATCATGAAAGGATGTTGAATTTTGTCAAATGCTTTTTTGGCATCTTTGGAGATGATCATGAGGTCTTTGTCCTTGTTTTTGTTGATGTGGTGGATGAGGTTGATGGATTTTCGAATGTTGTACCATTCTTGCATCCCTGGAATAAATCCCACTTGATCATGATGGATGATCTTTTTGATGTATTTTTAATTTGGTTTGCTTAGATTTTGTTGAGTATTTTTGCATCTATGTTCATCAGGGATATTGTTCTGTAATGTTATTTTTTTCTGGTGTCTTTGCCTGGTTTCAGTATTAAAATGATTCTTGCCTCATAGAATGAGTTTGGAAGTATTCCTTCTCTTGGAAAACTTTAAGGGGTATGGGTATTAGGTCTACAGTGAATGTTTGATAAAATTTCATGGTGAAGCCATCTGGTCCATGGATTTTCTTCTTAGGTAGGTTTTTGATTACCAGTTCCATTTCGTTGCTTGTAGTTGGTCTGTTTAGATTTTCTGTTTCTTCCTGGGTCAGCTTTGGAAGATTGTATTTTTCTGGAAAGTTGTCCATTTCTTCTAGATAATGCAGTTTGTTAGCACATAATTTTTCACAGTATTCTCTAATAATTCTTTGTATTACTGTGTTTTTTCCTTTTTCATTTCTGATTCTATTTATGTGAGTAGACTTTTTTTTTCTTGATAAGTCTGGCTGGGGGTTTATCTATTTTGTTTATTTTCTCGAAGAACCAGCTCTTGTTTCATTGTTTCTTTCTATTGTTTTATTCCTTTCAATTTTATTTATTTCTGCTCTAGTCTTTATTATGTCCCTCCTATTGACATTGGGCCTCGTTTGTTGTTCTTTTTCTAGTCGTTAATTGTGAATTTAGACTGCTTGTATGGAATTGTTCTTCTTTTCTCATGTAGGCCTGTATTGCAATATGCTTTCCTCCTAGCATGGTGTTTGCTGCATCCCACAGAGTTTGCGGTGTTGAATTATTGTTGTCATTTGTCTCCGTATATTGCTTGATCTCTGTTTTTATCTGGTCATTGATCCATTGGTTATTTATGAGCATGTTGTGAAGCCTCTATGTGTTTGCGGGATTTTTCATTTTCTTTGTGTAATTTATTTCTAGTTTCATACTTTTGTGGTCTGAGAAACTGGTTTATACAATTTCAATCTTTTTAAATTTACCGAGGCTCTTTTTGTGACCTAGTATATGACTTATTCTTGAGAATGTTCCATGTGCACTTGAGAAGAATGTGTATTCTGTTGCTTTTGGGTGTAGAGTTCTGTAGATGTCTGTTAGGTCCATCTGTTCTAAATGTGTTGTTCTGTACGTCTGTCTCCTTACTTATTTTCTGTATGGTTTATCTGTCCTTCAGAGTGAGTGTAGTGTTGAAGTCTCCCACAATGAATGCATTGCATTTTATTTCCCCTTTTAATTTTGTTAGTATTTGTTTCACATATGTAGGTGCTCCTGTGTTGGGGGCATATATATTTATAATGGTTATGTCTTGTTGGATTGAGTCTTTTATCATTATGTAACGTTATTCTTTGTCTCTTGTGACTTTCTTTGTTTTGACGTCTATTTTGTCTGTTATAAGTACTTCAACTCCTGCTTTTTTCTCCCTATTACTTGCATGAAATATCTTTTTCCATCGCTTCACTTTTAGTCTGTGTATGTCTTTGGGTTTAAAGTGAGTCTCTTGTAGGCAGCATATAGATGGGTCTTGTTTTTTTATCCATTCAGTGACTCTGTGTCTTTGATTGGTGCATTCAGACCACTTACATTTAGGGTGATTATTGATAGGTATGTACTTATTGCCATTGCAGGCTTTAGATTCGTGGTTACCAAAGGTTCAAGGGTAACTTCCTTACTATCTTGGAGTCTAACTTCCTTAATATGCTATTACAAACACAAGATTAAGGTTCTTTTTTTTTTACTCTTTTTTCTTCCTCCTCCATTCTTTATATATTACATATCATATTCTGTACTCTTCATCTATCCCTTGATTGACTTTGGGGGTAGGTTGTTTAATTTTGCATTTGCTTAGTAATTAGCTTTTCTACTTTCTTTACTGTGGTTTTATTACCTCTGGTGACAGCTATTAAACCTTAGGAACACTGCATCTATAGCCATCCCTCCAAAATAGACTGTAGAGATGGGTTATTGGAGGTAAATTCTCTCAGCTTTTGCTTGTCTGGAAATTGTTTAATCCCTCCTTCAAATTTAAATAATCATCTGCCAGATAAACTAATATTGGTTCAAGGCCCTTCTGCTTCATGCATTAAATACATCATACCACTCCCTTCTGGAATGTAATGTGTCTGCTGAGAAGTCTGATGATAGCCTGATGGGCTTTCCTTTGTACGTGATCTTATTTATCTGTCTGGCTGCTTTTAATAATCTGTACTTATCCTTGATCTTTGCCATTTTAATTACTATATGTCTTGGTGTTGTCTTCCTTGGGTCCCTTGTGTTGGGAGATCTGTGCATCTCAATGGCCTGAGAGACTATTTCCTTCCCTAATTGGGGAAGTTTTTGGCAATTACCTCCTCAAAGACACTTTCTATCCTTTTTCTCTCATCTTCTTCTGGTACCCCTATAATGTGAATATTGTTCCATTTGGATTGGTCACACGGTTCTCTCAATATTCTTTCATTGTTAGAGATCCTTTTTTCTGTCTGTGCTTCAGCTTCTTTGTATGCTCTTCTCTAATTTCTATTTCATTTATCTTCTCCACCGTATCTAATCTGCTTATAATACCTTCCATTGAGCTCTTCAATGATTGGATCTCCAACCTGAATTCATTCATGAGTTCTTGAATATCTTTCTGTACCTCCATGAGCATGTTAATGATTTTTATTTCGAACTCCCTTTCAGGAAGATTCATGAGGTCGATGTAATTTGAATCTTTCTCAGAATCCTGAATATTCTTATAATAGCATCTAGAAGGGTGAATCCTGTTCAGAAGATTTGCAGTTTCCTAAGCCCAGATCCATGAGGGGCATCACTACCTATGGCAGCTGTACCTTTATGAAATGTGCTTCTCCTATATGAATACTGAAAATCCAAATCACTTTTGAAAATATGGGCTGCATCCATTGGATGTGTAAGCAGCCTGCAAACTTTCATATTATTTTACACCTCCATCAGAACTCTTAGGTGACCAGGTGCATTGTGAGGAAGAAGTAAAATTTGGAAGGAATCCTTTTTTGAGCAGTGGCTCTCAACAATGGATTTCAAATATTCAGTAAACTGTGTTACAGAGAGGTACAGTTATCCAGGCTTTGAGTTTCCATTTAGGGAGCACAGGCAGCAAATTTTAGTCTAATTTCCAGGACCCTAGGGTTTTCAGAATGGCAAATGAGCATGGGCTTGAACGTAAAGTCACCAGCTGCATTAGCCCCTCACAAGAGAGCCAGCCTGTCCTCTGAAGGTTTGCAAACGGACTGCCTTCCGATCTCCAGCTATCAGTCCTAGATGACATCTTCCAATGCAAGGCTGCCTTGTCTACACTACAAGCCTGTTGTTTAGTGTACCCCCTCCCCCTGTCAGTGATCTCAGCTGGAACTTGTCGGAAAAGATCTTGTGCCGCTTCACCGTCAGCACTGCTCCTTTCCCTGCACTTTTATGTTACAGAGGTGGTTCCTCTCCTTAAACTGCATCAGGCAACCTCTGCCAGCTTCAGCCCTTTCTTCTGCAGCTTCCTCACATCTCTCAGCTCTGTAGGATTGGAGAGACTGAGGGTCTCGCTCTGGGTCAGGCTTTCGTCTTAGGGAATGTTGTGGCTGGTTTGGTCTCCTGTCCAGACCAGCGAAACTTTCCCCATATCGTCCATAGGCTGTTTCATCTTATCAAATGGGGGCTCAGTGGAGGAACACTGCTGCCCTCACGAACATTTTCTGTGTGTTCATACCTAGAGAACTGGGCTCAGTCTTCAGTGAAAAGGGCTCGTTCTCAGCCCATCTTGCCCTCTGACATGCCCTCCTCCCTCAGCTGAACTTCTCTATCTTTTCATATAACAGGAGAGACAGGTGACCTTTCACTGGAACACATAGAGGCCACTGTCGGGTAACCCGTTGGCCTTATTTGTACATTGCTGTGTGTGAGGGGACAGGGAGGCCTGAACAGAGGGAGAGGGACGGGACCACCAGTGAGCACAGCCCTCGGGACGCCCCCTGATAGACTCTCGTGGGTGCAGTGAGGGGGCACCCAAAGCACTACAGTGGCAACATCAAAGATCACCGGTCACCTAACAAATAGGAGAACAATGAAAAGTGTGAAATAACGTGAGAATTGCCAAATGTGTCCCAGAGGCATGAGTGAGCCGGTGCTGTAGGGAAAGTGGTGCCGATGGACTTGCTCAGTGCAGAGCGGCCACACACCTTCAATTTCTAAGAGACACAGAATCTGTAAAGCATCATAAAATGAATTCTGCCCCTGCATTGTTGCATTTTAAGAATCTCTGTGCACATGTTACTTCTCGGGATTTTGAGGATGTTTCTGTAACGTCCCTCATGCCCCTTCATGTGAGGCATCAGCCCAGAGGCTGTCAGAGAGGCTCACCAAACGTTAGCAGATGGAGTCCTGCAGCACGTGCACAGGATCATATACTCTAGCCACGTGGAGTTCATGCCCAAGAGGGGACAGAGCCTTAATGTCCTGAAGCCAGACAGAGTTGTCTTGCCAGTGGGTTCCAGCCTTGGGCAAGTTCGCTATGGATTTAGTGTGACCAACAAAATGACAGTAGAACGTTCAGAGGGCAAAAGGGTTTATTACTGGCATGTTCTCCCACGGTAGGTAGTGCGTCTCTGCCTCCACCCAGAGCCCTGGGCCAGGTTCTCTATGTAGCACAATAATCGCTTACTGCCTACGGGTGGGAAGCAGTAGCCTAGCAACAGGCCAATAACATCATCAAGTGGTTTAAGTTCAGTGAGGATCCCGGCCATAGGAGCCCCGGCTTCCCCACAGAGTAAATGGGGAAATTCATATCTCATCTTAATTGATGCAGAACAAATAAATGATCAATTTTCCCTCCTGTTTGTGACACATTCTCAGTACATGAGGAATGGAAGAAACTTCCTCACTGTAACAGAGGGCATGGTTGGATGGTAACGTGCTCTTCGGTAAGATCAGGGACGAGCATTCACGTCCAGCCTTCCCCACCCTCACTCAGCATTATGCTACAATATCCAGCTGGTCTGTCAAGGCAAACAAGGAAAAAGAGGCATAAGTGTTGAGAAAAAAAGTTAAACTTTCTATATTCTCAGAATACATTGTTCCGTACCTGGAAAATATCCTAAGGGATCTACCATAAAACTGCTTGTATTAAAGGAATTTAGAACTTCACAAGACATCAAAATCAGGTTTTAAAGATCGCTTGTATTTCTGTAACCTGGCAACATATAATGAGAAGGGGAAATAAATGTGACTTACACTGTGGAGAACATAAAATATTTAAACTTCTGAAAGTAAATATATGAAAATAACATTGTGACTTTTGAGTAGACAAAGATGCAACAGATGGGATATAAAAGACTGTTAATTATTGGTATAAAAAGTGTATATAAAGAAATCAAGAACAAAATTTTTTATGCTTTTTAACTTCCTGCATAGAACGTATGGAATTTCAGTGCTTTTCCTTTCTGACCAGTTCTACACGATAAGTTTTGTTAAGTTTCTCTAAGGTAATAAGCCTAGTATTTCAAAGGTAAGGCTCCTACTGCCTTCCAGCTCACGGATTCTCTCTTCACCAGGTGGTCACTTTGTTTATTCTCTGGCTTCACTCTTAACCCCATGGCTATATTTTTCTGTTGGGAAAACGTTCTAATGACATCTTTAAGCCAGTCACTTTGTTTGAAAATTAAACAACCGTATTGAATGAACCTCCGTGGACCTGTTGCCCATCTGTAATGACACCATGTGACACCATATTGTTTAATGACTCTTCAGTGTCACCTTCCAACCGGCTCGTGTTCAGATCACACTGACTCCCAGTAAAGTGCCCCACAGGTGCTTTGCTGCACCAGGACCCAGATGGCAGCGGCTCCCGCACGTGAGGCCGACTCTGTGTCTTAGGGCTTCTTGTTCACCACAGCGCAGCCGCCTCCCGTGCTGATGGTGCGTTGAGATACTGGGAACTGTTCCAATCCTGATTTCTCACCTGAGCCCGAGCCTTGGCCCCCGACCTTGGGTGTATGAGGGGAGGAGGCAGGCCAGGCGCTGTGAGAAGCAGTCCTGGGGGGAAGCCTCTGCCCGCTCACCTCTGATCAGAAACCCCCGAGGCCTCCACAGTGTGACCTTCCATTAGCTCCCTGGACACAGGCTGCCACACCCCCAAATGGGGGAGGTTGGTCTGGGGGGTGAGCTGGCTGGCTGCGGTTGCCCTGGGGTGGGATATTGCTTCTATACCGGGTACCCCCCCACATTACCTGCCCACGGCTCCCCTGGGCTTCAGCATGAGGTTAGCAGCATGCTGTGCATCCTGCCAACGCATGTACCGGTGTCCTCTGGTCTGCGCCCTTTGGTTACGTAAGCATATGGAGCCTGAGGCTGGGAGAGGCGCTAGAGCCGTCATGAGGCCCCCTGGAGCTCTGGGCCCTGACCTGAGAGGCAGGAGCTCCCCTGGGGAGTCCCAAGGCCGTCTCTCACTCAGCGCGGTAAGAAATCCTCACTCAGCTCCCGTGGCACTGAAGCCTCTTGCCCAGGCCCCAGCGTGGAGCTGCGCCAGCAGGTAGCCTGGCTCCCTCTGCCCCTGTCAGGACCCTGGAGGTGGCCGTGCTGGTGCCCGTGACTGCTCTCCACTGCGAGTATCAGCCCTGCCTCACTCGGGACACGAGCACTCAGGCACCCTCTTACTCTCTTCCCTCCCCACAGAGCAGCCCTCCGAGGGCTTCCCTTCCCCATGGAGAGCAGGAAGGCGGCCCTGGGACCCTGGAAGGCCGGCAGAGAGGTGAGACGTACCAGATGTCCCATCTTTGCCATCACAGGACGGTCCCATCCCTTCACTTGCCTGGTGGCTGCCTCGGTACAGGGCCAAGGCAGCAGCCGTCCAGGGGATGTGACCTGCTGATCAGCCGCAGCGGAATGAGGCAGGTCCTTGGGCTGGGGAGGAGGGCAGACGTGCTGTCCATCTCAGGCTGCCCCTGGGAACCACTGCCTGCAGTTTGGAAGGTCTGGCACCCAGTCGTCGCCTGCAAAGCTGGGGGATGGATGCAGCCCCCGTGCCCGCACGTGGCCAGGCTGTGGCTCGCAGCCTCCTGGTGAGCAGGCCTGGGTTTGTGTTGCAGGCTTTTGTGACGTTTGAGGATGTGGCTGTGGATTTCACGCAGAAGGAATGGGAGCTGCTGAGCCCTGCGCAGAGGACCCTGTACAGACACGTGATGCTGGAGAACTTCAGCCACCTGGTGTCGCTGGGTGAGCGGGGGCTCCCCTCAGGGCTGTTTTGCATCCTTTGAACCTTACTCTCCCTGGGGTCCCACTGAGAAGCAGGTGCTCAGCTTCCTGCTCCCCTGGGGATGGGCGGGGGCTGTGTACCTCTGGGAGTGCTGCCAGCGCGAACACAGCCTGGAATGCATTTGTCCCAGCTCCTTCCCATCACCCCGGTCTTCCACCCCCCACCCCCCCAGTCTGGGTCCTGCAGATAGTCCTCCCAGCCTACAACCAAGAGTCATCTCCTTTTTCCCACTAAGCAGGAATTCACTGTTCTAAACCGGAACTCATCACGTGGCTGGAGCGAGGGAAAGAGCCCTGGAGGGAAGAGAGGAGACACCGGCCAGGCCCTGGTCCAGGTGAGGGGAGCCTCTGGGTGGACACTGGCCTTCGGCTCTGCAGGGCGGGGGCGGCTGCTCAGAGGCCCTGGCAGGAAGCTGTCCTCCCGCACTGTGGCTGCTGAGGCTGCCTGGCCCTGCCTCCCTCCCACACCATCATTTTGGATGAGTGAGGGGGTGTCCTGGGTGCCCAGACACCTTCCAACTGCAGGAAGCCCTCCTTCTCCACAGCAGGCTTTCCCACTGTGGCCTTGCTGACCTGGCTCTCTGAGGCAGCAGTGGGGTGTCTTTTCTTTGTTAGTGTCCTGCAGGGCCCTGTGTTTCCCGTCTTCCACCTCTTCTTCTCACCACTTGTGTCCGGGGCCACTTCTCCTTTCTTTCCCCTATTGTGCCCCAGAGGCACTGCCTTCGGGGGGCTGCTGTCTGGAGGTGGGCACCATGGGGACTGCTTGTCACGGTTCTTTCTCCTGTCACCTGGACTTGCTGTCTTGCTGCAAAGGGGGTTCCCCTTTGGGCCCCCTGTTCCCGTCTCCTGTGTGCCCAGTACTTCCTGGGCCTCCCTCCCCCAGGCCCTTTTGGTGGGATCATGGGAGATTCTGCTGAGATCTGATGACCCTTCCTTGGCTGTGGACAAGTGTGAATTTGTGGGGTGTCTTCTGGTTATGCTGAAGGTGTTGGTTTTCGGCTTCGTCTGTCCTTCCTGATCCCTAGGCCCCTCTTGGGGAGCGTGGTAGCCGACTCACGTTGAGGTGGCTGCCATTGCCATGTGCTTGGAAGTCCCCTTGTGTCCTGCTGCAGGAATCCTCGCTGAGCCTCGGCCGCGAACACATCCTGTAGATTGTTGTCGTTCCTCAGCTCATAAGTCTTTACCAGTTTGTTTGGCAGGAGTCGGTCAGTTTGTACTGTCCGTCCTGCATTTGAGAGACACATTTTAAGTCCTCTATCGTATGACATCTATTGTATTTCTCCCCAATGAGTCCATCTGTCCCTGTGTGATCATGGTCAGTTTGTTAGTGCCTCGTTCTTTGTGTACAGGCGACATGACGTGAAATAGCCCTGATCTGATGAGCTCTGTGGGCCTGTCTCCCAGCTCCACTCTCTGGGGGGCAGTCCTGCCTCCTCCCTCTCACCCTCTTCTCCCCCTGCTGGATTATTTTGAAGCAAGTCTTAGTCATCCCATCATTTCATCTGCATATCTACTAATACTTAACCCTGTTCTGATCTCGTTACTGGTTAATTAGATCTCTTCATGATATCAGTAACCATCATGGACAACAGCCCCCCTTTATGATACCATGAAGGCACTACTCCCGGAAAAACACATGGCGGTGGTGTTGGGACAGTGGGCTTGGGGTGGGTGAAGGAGTCACACAGGATGGACAACAGAGGTCTCTGTAGTGACGTTTGAGCAGAACTCAGAGGAATGAAACCAATAAGCTAAACATTTATGTGTGGGTGTATTTGATTTTCTTTCTGTCAAGTCAGGAAAGAACTTTGCTCAAGATAAAAAAGAAAGCTCAGTCAGTGTCAGCTGGAGTGAACGAGTCAGAAAGTGGGAAGAAGTGAGGTCTGAGGAGCGGAGATGGGGTATAGGGCCCTGAATTCCATGCTAATATGTAGTCCATGTGATGGGAAGTCCCTGGATTGTGTACACCAAAAATGACATCTGATGAATATATTTTTAATTGAAGTATAATGGGCATACAATATCCAATTAGTTTCAGGTGTGATTAGTTTCAGTTTCACAGTGATTCATTGTTATGCTTTGTAAAATGATCCCCAAGATAACTCATTACCATCTGTCATTTCCAAGTTATTGTAACATTATTGACTATATTGTCTTAGGTGTATAACACATCCCCATGACTTACTTATTTTATGATAATGTTTGTACCTATCCGCTTCATCTTGGTTTGCCTGCCCCTCCCCCACCCACCTTTGGTATCCATCAGTTTCCGTATCTGTTGCTCTATTTCTGGTTTTCAGATCCCACATATAAGTGATACCATGCAGTGTTTGTCTTTCTGTCTTATTTGACTTAGACTAATACACTCAGGATATATCCATGTTGTCACATAAGCAAGATTTCTTTTTTTTGCCTTTTATGTTTTGTTTATTTTGTGTAACTATTATGTACCAGACATGGTACTACATGTTTTTTGCACTGGCATCTCATTTTACATTTTCAGCCACATTGTGATGTGAATATCATTGTCTCACGTTACAAGTAAATAAACCACAGCCAAGGGACGTTAATGAGATTCTTTCTAAGTTGCCTTATCCTAGATGCACTTGTGTCTTCAGAATCAGATCTCTGAAGGTGAAATCTACATCAGGCTTTGTTCTACAATTGTACAGTGATAAATGACAAAGGAGATTAAAGCTGCTCGTGCACATTAAAGTACACAAATGTATGTGCACAAGCATATATACATCTATAAATATAATGCATATATATCTGTCCCAATCCTTTTTTTGCAATTTGAACTATACTTGGAAAACAAAAGAAACAAAACTATTGTTTGCTTAACATGTGCTACAGAAAGTAAAGCTTGAGAAGTTCTTGACTATGCTGGGCTGAGGAATCTCTGCACTTTGCTTGCATTATCTCACTGCATCTTTACAACAATTATATGAAGGATTAAGAGTATTTCTACTTCTTGGACAAGGCCCTGAGAGGTTAAGCAATACCCCTGAGGTCTCACAGGGGAAATGTGAGTGCAGCCCTGAGCTCAAAGCCTTCAGTCTTAGTGACTGCTTATAATCTCTCCTCAAATCACATGCCATATAAGGGCTGGGGCCACAGACTCTGGCATCACCAAAATTCTACTCTAAGCTAATTAGTAACATGTAGGAGATAGTGTCTTCTCCCTCCTCAGTTGGGAAACACACCTCCCCTGTAAAGCAAATTAGATTGGGTGGGGTAGTGGATGACATTTTAGTGACTGGTAGTTAAACATGGGGAAGGGATTGGGATGGGCGGGTAAAATAGGTGAAGGGGTAAGAAGTACAAAATCTCAATGATAATATAAATTAGTCATGGGGATGGAAGTACAGCACAGTGAATATAGTCAGTTCTGTAACATCTTTCTGTGTTGACAGATAATAACTGCATGCATTGGTGTATATAAATTGAATCACTAGGTCATATACTTGAAGCCAGTATTTACTGTACATCAACTATGCTTCAATAAAAATAAATAAATAATAAATCCGCTTAGCCCCGCCCAATGCCTGGGCAGTAAACTTTCAAGAAATGTACAATTCAGTTTTATCCACACTATATAGAATTATTGCAAAGCAAGAATCAGACTTTAGACCTCTGTGCTCTATCTGGAAGACAATATTTTCATTATCTTTTATGAAAACCAATCTGTTCTTAAAGGTGCCAGCACAGGGCTTCATAGAGAACCCTGAACCTGAACAAGCACCTGTGCTCATACAGTCAGGTTCAACTCCATGATGGTGTGATGTCAAGGTTCTTCCCAGGGTATAGCTCCCAGAGATGGTGGCTGAGTAGGGTCATATTCTGCTAGTTGGCTATCCAATGTCTGTTCAACTCTTCGTTCTTACTAGTGGAATTCCAGCAGTGGACTAACCAGTTTCCTTTCTCTTGGCCCTGTCCCTTGCTTGGGCAGCATTGCTCTCATGTGGAGTACTGCAAGTGTCTTTTGAATATCCCAGGCTCCAGGCAGGCCTTTAACAGTCTGTCTACTTTCCAGGTTATTCAGGTATGTCCTGGCCAGTGGGGATGCCTCCACTATGATTGGATCACACCCAGGCTCCTCCCCTGCCCTGCATGGCTGAGCTCCAAGCTGCCTATGCAGTCTCTCTCTCTACTGTTCCTACAAATAACATGAGCTGATTTGTCCTTGTCCTCCAAATCCACTCTGGACTTTTTATGTTTTTCATTAAGGTATTGAGATACACTCTTTAGAAGGTTTCACAAGAAAAACAATGTGGTTATTACATCCATCCTTATTATTGAGTGCCCCCCCCCCCATGATTTCATTCCTTTTTAAGGCTCAGTGGGATTTATAATGTAGTTGATACTCTAGTTATAGTTTAGGAAACAGACTATGGAGCAAATCCTTTTCTAGTGTGTATGTTCGTCTCTCTAAGTGAAAATATAAGCTTCCAACTAGATGGAAGAGCAGGGCCTGGGAGGGGAACCTTTATGGGAGGTGGTGGCATTTGTGTTGTGTGCTGGCCCAGGCTGCTTCACCTGTGACCATCCTGATGGGGCACTTTTCCTCTTCAGCAGAAGCAAAGCCAGGAATCCATCTCTGTCCCTGCTGCCCACTGTACTTCAGCAGTCAGCACATCCTCATCAGGCACACGATTCACGACCATTCTGCTCAGATGTCTGCAGGTGCACATGCAACAAATTACTCACAGCCAAGGAGTCTTGGCCTGGAGCACCAGGAACAAGACCAGGAAGAACTCTCTCATCAGAGTGACCAGAGTGATAGGGTAGAAGGTCAAGAGAGAGAAGAAAACTCCCAGACCTTGTTGGGGAGGGGGAGTCAGACCTCAGGGGCATCTGCCAGCCCACACCCCACACAGGCAGTAAGTCTGGGGCAAAGGAACACAGTGGTGGAAATAGATGGCAGCCAGGCCCAGAGGGGAAATCCTAAAGAAACAGGCAAAGTATTAAAAGGAAAAGAGAATTCAAGATGGGAAGCATTCAGATGTGCAGAGTGTGGGCAATGCTTTAATCAGAAGACAAAGCTGCTTGATCACAGAAAAGCACATCATGGACAGAATCTTTTAACATGCAGGGAGTGTGGACAGGACTTTACTGATAAGTCAGCACTATTCTCACACCAGAAGACTCACCCAGGAGAGATTTCATATATGTGCAGGGAGGGTGGGCTAGAATTCCTCACTAAATCAAACCTCAGAACACACAGGAGGTCACACTCAGGGGAAAAGCCTTTTGTGTGCAAGGAGTGTGGGCAAGTCTTTACCCAAAAATCATCCCTGCTCTCCCACCAGTGGAAACATTCAGGTGAGAAGCCTTTTGAGTGCAGATACTGTGGACAAAATTTTCGCTGGGGACCAAATCTCGTGAGACATGAGAAGACACACTCAGGGGAGAAGCCTTTTGTGTGCAAGGAGTGTGGGCAAGGCTTTATCCGAAAAGCATCGCTGATCTCCCACCAGTGGAAACACTCAGGGGAGAAGCCTCTGTTGTGCAGATACTGTGGACAAGGGTTTAGCTGGAAGTCAAACCTTCGGAGACATCAGAGGACACACTCAGAGGAGAAGCCTTTTGTGTGCAAGGAGTGTGGGCAAGGCTTTATCCAAAAATCATCCCTGATCTCCCACCAGTGGAAACACTCAGGGGAGAAGCCTTTTGTGTGCAGCTCTTGTGGGCGAAGTTTTAGCTGGAAGTCAGATCTGCTGAGACATCAGAAGACACACTCAGGGGAGAAGCCTTTTGTGTGCAGGTTTTGTAGGCGAAGTTTTAGATTGAAGGCACATCTCTTAAGACATCAGAAAACACACTCAGGGGACAAGTCTTTTCTGTGCAAAGAGTGTGGGCAAGGCTTTATTCAAAAACCATGCCTGAACTTCCACCAGAGGACACACTCAAAAGAGAAGCCATGTGTGTGCAAAGACTGTGGGCAAAGCTTTATCAGAAAATCAATGCTCATATCGCACCAGAGAAAACACTCAGGGGAGAAGCCTTTTTGTTCAAGGAGTGTAGGTAAGGCTTTTTCCAAAGATCAATCCTGATACCCCATGAGTTGAAACACTCAGAGGAGAAGACTGTGGTGTGCAAGGAGTATGGGCAAGGCTTTAGCTGAAAATCACCTGTGCTCTTCCACTATAGGAAACACTAGGGAAAATCGGTATGCTTGTAGTGAGCATGGGCAAAGATTTGGAAGTCAAGCATCAGGTGCAAGGAGTGTGGGTGAGTCTGTACCAATGAGTCTGACCTTATCATGTGTGAGAAAATACACTCAAGAGAAACCTATAAAATGCCAGGAGATCAGCCACTGGAGTTTCAAGTCCTACAACAGTAGGTAGGCAGTGGCACACCTAGGAGAGAAGCAGTTGTGTGGGGAATGTGCACAAGGCCTCACTGGACAGTCATCCCTCCCCTGGCCCCAGTGCACACATGGAGGAAAGAGCATGTGTGATGTGTGTGCTGCAGAGTGAGAAAGATGAGCCATAATCACACTGGGAATCAGAGGTTCCACTCAGCAGGAAAGAACTTTTGTGTGGACAGTGTGGTCAAAGCATTAGTTAGAAGTCAACAGACATAGAAAAACTAGTCACCACCTCTCACCTACTCATCCAAGATCCAGAGAAACTTTAGGAGCCCCTTGACTACAAATGTATAAATAGCAGTTACTGCAGTTTCTCTTAAGGAAAGGATCAAGTGGCAGACATATCAAGGCATGATATGTCCTTGCTCACAGATATACCATGCAATCATAGGGGGTCCAGAGGGTTCCTTCAAAGTGGCCAGTTTCCCAATCAGGAAAGTAAGTCCCAATGATCTTGAATATTGCAGATGCTGAGACTTGAGGTCCACTTTTGAGAAACATACCAGGGAAGGGGAGGTAATCACCCAAGCTCTTGGGGAAATGTAGTCTCTCTCCTTCCAACTGGGTCTCATGCCCGGCCGCTTCACATGGGCTGCTGAGCCAGTGACAGCAGCCCAGGAATCAGGGAAGTCCTGTTGCTGACACGTCCGGGAGGCTACACAGAAGTCTGGGGCGTTTCCACTGAGCACTCCTCTTGCCTGCTCCATCCCAGGTGGCCTCAGCTCCCTCCCCATCTTCTCACGCACAATCTCTAAATAAAAGTCGTTTTGTTTAGTTCTATCTCAGTGTCTCCTTTGCAGACAGCCCTGATACAAGAGGTACCCAGAACAGCCTGACAACATGGGTAGGAAAATAGGGGAATGGCTCCCTGCCTGGTTGGTAAAAGGGGAAGTTGGTGCGTGGGTACAGGTAGGCACTCAGCTCTGTTTTCCAAGTTCCCTGGGAAATGCCCTGGTGGAGGGAAAAGCTGCGACAGGTGTGATGACATGGGCACTTGAATGTAAGGAGAGAAGGACCTTAAAGACCAGGGGCAGGACTGCTCCCCACTACCCTCCATAAGCACTGCAGAAGGAAACGGGGGCTCAGAAGGCTGTACGTGTGTACCGCAGTCAGTGGCTGTGGGGGTTAACTTTGTGTGTTCCCTGTGCTGTGGAATGCCGAGACAGTAAGATTATTCTGGGCTTTTTGTGAAAGCGTTCTTAAGAGATTAGTATTTGGTCCAGTAGACTGAATAAAGATTGTCCTCACCCACGTAGATGTTGTCATCCAGTCTGTTCGTGTCCCAAATTGAGTAAAAAGGTGAATGAGGGAAATTTCTATATTTGGGAGCCAGAATATCCATCTTCTGCCCTCAGATATCTGAGCACAGATATATGACCTGGTGCTTATGTCTCCACCAGAGAACTTGGGCCTTCTGTTCTCTGGGACTCACACCATCAGCTTCCCTAGCTCTCAGGCCTTCAGACACAGCATCCAGATGGTGGACTGTGGGGCTTAGTGGGGTGCATTAGTGCATGAGCTAATTCTCATCATCTATCTTATCTGTCTATAAATCTTAATTGGTGTGCAGAAGTTACTTGGACATTTTAAAGGTAGAGGGAGGAAGCAAGGCAATACAGGAGCTCAGTAGAGACTGAGAATTAAAAATTCAGGGCTGGTCAGCAGGATGTGTTCCGGCCAGCTGTTTTTTGTAGTTAGGATTCAACTCATCCAGAAACCAGGCTACAGCTCTGCCCTAATAACGATTGCATTTCAAAAGAATGACTCTCTGAAGACAAGTACCAAATCATTTTACTACTCTGTGGACTATAACAACAAAGCAAAAACTGAAAAAACAAAACAGCATCAGACTCACAGAACCCAAAAGTGGACTAGTGGTTACCAAAGTGAAAGGTTGGGGAAGGTGGGTGGGAAGGAAGGAGTAAGGGAGTTTAGGGGTATTATAATTAGCACACATAACATAGGGGTGGGCATGGGGAAGGCAGTAGAGCACAGAGAAGACAAGTGGTGACTAAAACATCTTACTATGCTGATGGACAGTGACTGTAAAGGGGTATGTGGTGGGGACTTGATAAAAGGGGCAATGTAGTAACCACAATACTGCTCATGTGAAAACTGAGCATAAGATTGTATATCAATGATACCTAAATAAAAAAGCACAGGGTATTTTTAGGACAGTGAAACTATTCTGTTTGACCCCCTAGTGGTGCATACATGTCATTATATAAATGTCCAAACCATTATACAAGTCACAACACCGAGTCATTAATGTAAACTACAGACTTTGGGTGATGTGTCAATGTACATCCAATTGTACAAATGTACCACCATTCTGGTGGGGGATGTTGATAGTGGAGGAGGCTACGCATGTGTGTGGGCAAGTGGAATATGGTAACTCTGTACTTTCTCAAATTTTGTATGAACCCAAGAGAGCTCAAAATAATGAGAAAAAGCTAGTTGCAAAGAAAAAAAGAATGACTCTGGGTTCTTGAAAAGGACTGAATTGTGTGATACATAATCACAATTGTAACCCCTTTTCAGTAAAGGCCCTAGCAAGAAGTACAAGGGCCAATGTGGGCTCACCTGCCTGCACCAGACCTTGAACCCTTGCCCCAAGAATTCCACTTCCTGGTTTGGAGAAATAAACAATTTAGACACAAAATTCCCAGTGGCCAATTTTTAGAGGAATCACAACTCATTCATGAGCTTTACCTTCAGGAAGTTTGCACAAAATAAATGAAGATATGAGGATAAATCTCATGCTTCAAGCAGGGGAAAGCAAAAGTGAACATTTCAAAATATCCACAGGGGAGAAGTAAACATTCTGAAAAACACATGAGTGTTCTGATCCACATACAAGGTCCTATCATTGAGAACTACCTCACCAAATCCTTGTCTGACTTAGATGAAGGTGGATAGCTCCTCCCTCGTCTAGTCAAACCTTTCTCATACAAAGAGAAGGGTAAGGACAGTATGAAATTTTCTGACTCAAGGATACCTGAAAACATTTGGAAAAGCTCACGTCAACATCAACCTTAAGCACAAGTCACCAACATTCTTATCCTAAACAAAATAGACCATACCTTCTAAATGGTTATAAACAGTAAAAGTCTGCAAAAGAATAAAGGAAATTATTCTCAGAGTCACAGCACAAGTACATGGACAAACATTTAAAAAAATTAGTCCTAAGATTTAAAAACGTTTAACCTTTCCAAAACGTGCTACCACATCAATAGAGCACAGCATAACTGCAGTTAATCACAACTGAGCAACTCTACTTAAGGAGGAGTTCTTAGAGAAATAGGCAACGGGAAAGAGAAACACAAGAACACAAGAGCTATAAAAAATATTAATGCAGCATAACTGAATTACGTAAATATAAAACCTCACAGTAAAGACCTATTCCATTTCTGTTGCCTAACATGTTTAGCAGCCAAAAACATTACAACTTGGACTGTTCTTCAGAAATCACACAAGCAACAATGGGAGTGAAATATTTGAAGTATTAAAAGAAAAGAACACCTAGAATCTTGTATCCCATGACACTAAGAAGTGAAGAAAGAGCCCTTTCTCAGACAAAAATTGAGGGAACTTTTTTGCCAGTAGACCAGATTTGCAAGAAATGTTAAAAGAAATTCTTCAGAGGAAAATGTGTGTGCATGTGAAAATCATTTCTACAGAAAAAAGAGTGTAGAGGAATAAAGTAAGTAAAATCCTGTATTTTTCTTGTATTTTAAGGCACTTAAACTACCCATAAAGAAATAGAGTGTTATTTTACAGGAACTACATGAGATGTGAAAGAATAAGCAACCACTACAAGCACTGAAAATGAGTATTAACTTGCTAAAGGGAGAGTGTAATCATGTGGAAAGCTCAGTAAAAACCACAAAAGGCAGAAAAAGAAGGGAAGACAAAAAAAGTGCAGTGAATGCAAAACAGTTACCAATATGTAGATATTAGTCCAAGTATAACAATCCCTTTGAGGTAAAGAACCACATGTCTAAAAATATGTACTCTATGTATAAACACAGAGACTACAAGTAAAGGGATGGCAAGAGGTGCATCGTTGCTACAATAAATGAAAGCTGGAGTAGCTGCGTTGGTTTTAGACAAAGCAAATTTCACAAGGAAAATTATCAGAGATAAAGAGAGGCACTACATAGTAATAAAGGGATCAACTCTCCAAGGGTTACCACAACCCTTCATTTGTTTGCACCTAACAGAGACTCAAAATACATGAAGCAAAAACTGATAGGACTACAAAGAGAAATAGATATTCTTACTGTAAGCGTGGGAGACCTCAGCAGCACTCCATCAGTAATTGAAATATCCAGCAGGCAGAAAATGTATAAGGATAAAGTTCAACTGAGTAGAAAATCACTCATAATACAATTGGATCTGACATTTACAGAATATTTGATCCCACAGTGACAGAATACACATTTTCTCATGCACCTATGACACTTTTACTGAGACAGACCTCATTCTGTGCAGTAAAACCAGTACAACGTGCTTAAAAGGATAGTCATTGCTATGGGCTGAATTGTGTGTCCCCCCAACTCAACTTCATGCGTTAATTTCCTGACCCCCCAGTAACTCCGTATGTGATTGTATGTGGAGACAGGGTGTAAAAAGAAGTAACCAAATTTAAATGAGGTCAGCAGGTGGGCCCTAATCCAATATGACTGGTGTCCTTATAAAAACAGTGAAGTATGACATACACACACACACACGCACAGAGAGACCATGCAAAGACAGAACAGAGCCACCCACAAACCAAAGGGCCTCAGAAGAACCCAATTCAGCTCACCCCCTTGGTCCTGGAATTGTAGTTGCCACTGCTGTGGGGAAATAAACTCATGCTGTTCAAGCTCCCCAATCTGTGTGGTAATGTGTTATGGTGGCCCTAGGAAACTAATACCCACATAATAAAAAGCTTGCTCTCAGATCAGTCAAATGAAACTTGAATTCCATACCAAACATGCATCAAAATACCAAAATACCTGGAAATTTTTTAATTGACCTTCTAAAGGACATGTGGGCTGGGCTGAAGAAATCCCAGGAGGGGTGGGGGGGTGGGGGTGAATTTAAATATTTTAAACTACATGAATGAAAACAATTGATTTGAAATTTGTGGAATGCAGTGAAAGCAGTGCTTAAAAGGATATTTCTACCAATGAATGCATACATTAGGAGTGAAAAAAAAGTAAATCAATAATATGATCTACCACCACATAAAACTAAAAAGGAAGAGTAATATAAACCTAAGCAAGCAGAATAAAAGAAACAATGAAAACTAGAGCAGAGATGAATGAAATTTAAAAGAAGAAACCAATAGAGAAAGTCAAGGAAAAGAAAAGCTGGGGCATTGAAAATATCAAGGAAAATTGATCAACCATTAGGCTAGTTAAGAAAAAGAGATATAAGACACAACTTATGAATATCAAAAATTAAAGATTAGCCATCACTATTGATCCCCATGAACATCAAAGGATAATAAAGGAGTATTATGAACAACTCTATGGCCACAGATTTGATAACTTAGATGAAATGCACTAATTTGCTGAGACAATCCATCAAAGCTCATATAAAAAAAATACATCATATCAATAGGACCATATCTGTTGGACAAATGAAATCAATAATTAATAACCTCCCCGAAGAGAAGGACCAGATGCAAATTGTTTCACTGGCAAATTCTACAAAACCTTTAAAGAATAAATTATGCCAATTTTCTACAATCTCTTCTAGAAAATAGAAGCAGAGGGAACACTTAACCCATTTTCTGAAGACAGTGTTAGTACCCAAAGAAGATAAAGACAAAAAGAAAAGTATAGACAATATATTGCGTGAACATAAATGTAAAAACCCTATTACTATAAAAAGTCTGATAACATATAAAAATAATTTTACTACATGGCCAGGCAGGATTTATTCCAGGTATCATGGTTAGAGCAACCTCAAAAATCTTCGATCAGAGAACAAGTTTTGTGTTCTCTTGATCATTAATTCAGTTTGTCTTTTCTCTTAATGAACATATCTCCCCAGGCAAGGGAAACAAAAGCAAAAATGAACAAGTGGGACTATATCAAACTAAAAAGCATTTGTACAGCAAAGGATACCATCAGTAGAACAAAAAGGCATCTGACAGAATGGGAGAATATATTCATAAATGACATCTGATAAGGGGTTGACATCCAAAATACATAAAGAGCTCATTGCCTCAACAAACAAAAAGCGAATAATCTGATTAAAAAATGGGCAGAGGATCTGAACAGACACTTCTCCAAAGAAATTCATATGGCCAACATGCACATGAAAAGATGCTGCACATCACTAATCATCAGAGAAATACAAAATAAAGTCACAATGAGATATCACCTCATACCATTTAGGATGGCTAACATCCAAAAGTCAAACAACAAATGCTGGTGAGGATGTGGAGAAAAGGGAACTTCCTACACTGCTGGTTGGAATGTAAAGTAGTTCAACAATTGTGGAAAGCAGCATGGAGGTTCCTCAGAAAACTAAGATTCAAAAAGACATATGCACCCCTATGTTTATCGCAGCACTATTTACAATAGCCAAGAATTGGAAGCAACCTAAATGTCCATCAGTAGATGAATGGATAAAGAAGATGTGGTACATACACACAATGGAATATTATTCAGTCATAAGAAGAAATCAAATCCTACCATTTGCAACAACATGGATTGAGCTGGAGGGTATTATGCTCAGTGAAATAAGTCTGTCAGAGAAAGACAAATACCAGATAATTTCACTCATCTGTGGAGTATAAGAACAAGGAAAAAACTGAAGGAGCGAAACAGCAGCAGAATCACAGAACCCAAGAATGGACTAACAGGTACCAAAGGGAAAGGGACTGGGGAGGATAGATGGATGGGAGGGAGGGAGGGATAAGGGGATTAAGGGGCAGTATGACTAGCACACAGAATGTAGTGGGGGGCACGGGAAGGCAGTACAGCACAGAGGAGACAAGTAGTGACTCTACAGCATCTTACTACGCTGATGGACAGTGACTGTGATGAGGTATGTGGTGGGGACTTTATGATGGGGGGAATCTAGTAACCAAAATGTTGCTCTTGTGATTATATATCAATAATACCATAATAAAAAATAATAAATTTAAAAATATTTTGAAGATTACAGAAAGAAAGAAAGTTTGCAACTGCTCTTGTTCCATGAGTGAAGAGTACCGCCTTTAGCTACTGAATCCCCTGGACTCAGGCCAGGAGCTTAAAAAGGTATTTAATGAATAAAAAATATTGTATAAAATACAGAATTTGTTAATTTAACCATTTTCAAGAGTACAGTTCTGTGGTATTAACTAAAGACATTGTTCTGCAGCCATTTTTCATCATTTATTTGTTCATTGTTTATGGTCATTTATATATCTTTTTTCAAGAAATGTCAATGAAGTCCTTTGCTCATTTATTCAATTGGGCTATTTGTTTACTTACTGTTCAGTTGTAAGTGCCCTTAATATATTCTGGGCATATATAATTTATAAGATGTATGATTTGCAAATAACTGTTCCATTCTGTGGATTGTCTGGCACAAAAGTCTTAAATGTTGATGTCCAATTTCTCTGCTTTTTACTTTGTTGTCTACTCTTTTGGCATCATATCCATGAAGTTATTGCCAAGTCTCAAGTGAAGAAGGTTTCCACCTATGTCTTCTTTTAAAAGTATTATGGTTTTAGGTCTTGAATTTAGTTATCTGATTCATTTTTAGTTACTATTTGTATTTGGACTCTGCTGTGAGTAGATAGCCAGTTTTTCTCAACACCATTCGTTGGAAAGACTCTCCCTTTCTTGAATGGTCTCGGCCACCTGGGAACAGTCACAGCCCGCAGCACCGGTCTGGATGCGTGTCCTCACGCCCATACACACTGGGTCACGTGGCTTTGCGGTGAACTTTGAAATTAGGAAGTGTGAGTCCTCTTTCTTTTTAAAGATTGTTTTGGTTATTCATTTTTCCTTGACATTTCATATGAATTTAAGGATGGGCTTTTCTATTTCTGCAAAAATTGTCCTTGATAGTTTGACAGGAATTGCACTGAATCTGTAGGTTACGTTAGGTAGCATGGATACCTCAACAATATTAAATCTCCATGATCATAGGATGTGTTTCCATTTATGTCTTCTTTACTTTCTTATAGCACTATTTTGTAGTTTCATTGGACAAGTATTGACCTCCTTGGTTAAGTTAATTTCTAAGAATTTTATTCCTTTAGATGGTTTTCTAAACGGGATTTTTTCATAAATTCTGAGATTATTTTTAGTATATAAGTATGCAGCTGATTTTTGTGTATTGATTTAGTATCATAGTTCACTGAATTTATTAGTTCGGTCTATGTGTGTCTGTCTGTGTGTGTGTGTGCACATGTATAACCATTAGGGTTTTTTACCTACAAGATCGTACCATTTGTGAACAGAGATAAATTTTCCTTTTAATTATAGTGACTTTTATTGTTTTTATGGCATAATTTCTGAGAATAGTATTTGCAGTACTATGTTGAATACAAGTAATGGAAGTGGGCATCCTTGATTTGGTCCAGATCATAGACAAAAAGCTTTCAGACTTTCACCTTTGAATATGATATTTGCTGTGTTCTATCAAGAATGGTTTTATTATATAGAGTTAGTTTACTTCTATTCCTATTTGTTGGGTTTCCTTTATTTTTTATCATGAAAGAAGTGTGAAATTTTTCAAATGGTTTTGCTACGTCAAATGGAATGATCTTGTGATTTTTATTCTGTTAATGTGTATTACATTGATTGATTTTTCTTATATTGAGCCATCCTTGCATTCTAGAAATAAATACCACTTGGCCATGATCTGTATATAGTCCTTTTAATCTGCTGCTGAATTTGGTTAGTCAGTATTTTGTTGGGGATTTTGCATCAATGTTCATAAAAGAACTTGTTCTGTAGTTCTTTTCTTATAGTTTCTTTGTCTGACTATGGTATCAGTGTAATGTTGGCCTTACTGAATGAGTTAGGACAAATTTCTTCCCTTCAATTTTTTGGGAAAATATTCCAAAGGATTGTATTGTTTCTTCTTAAAGTTTGGAAGATTTCATCTATGAAGCCATCTGGTACAGGGATTTCTTTGTCAGGAGATTTTAAATTATTGATCTAATCTGCTCACTTGGTATCAGTCTATTAAAACATTCTATTCTATCATGATTTGGTCTCTTAGGCTTTGTGTTTCTAGGACTTTGTCTTTTCATTCAGGCTATCCGATTTGTTATACAATTGCTCATAGCAGTTTCTTGTACTCCCTTTCATTTCTGTAGAAACAGTAGTAATGTCCACATTTTCATTTCTGACTTTACTAATTTAAGCCTTCTCTGTCTTTTTTTAAGAACATCTCACAAATATTTGTCAATTTTATTTTATGAAGAACCAAGTTCTGTTTGTTGATTTTTTTCTCTTCTTTTTCTCTTCTGTATTTCATAGATCTCTCTACTAATCTTTATTTTTTCCTTCTTTCTACTACCTTGGAGTTTAGTTTGTTGTTCCTATTCTAGTTCCTTGAGGTATAAAGTTATAGGTTGTTGATTTGAGGTATTCCTTCTTCTTTATTTGATTTTGGTATCATTAGTGTACAATTGGTTGAACAACATTATGGATACTAGACTCCCCCTATTATCAAGACCCCCACATATCCTATTACTGTCACTGTCCATCACCATAGTAAGATGCTGTAGAGTCACTTCTTGTCTTCTCTGTATATACTGCCTTTCCTGTGTCCCCCCCAACTACATTATGTGTGGTAATCATAATGCCCATTTTCCCCCCTTCTCCCTCCCTTCCCACCCATCCTCCCCAGTCCCTTTCCCTTGGTAACTGTTAGTCCATTCTTGGGTTCTGTGATTCTGCTGCTGTTTTGTTCCTTCAGCTTTTCTTTGTTCTTATACTCCACAGATGAGTGAAATCATTTGGTACTTGTCTTTCTCCACCTGGCTTATTTCACTGAGCATAATACCCTCTAGCTCCATCCATGTTGTTGCAAATGGTAGGATTTGTTTTCTCCTTTGGCTGAATATTCCATTGTGCGTATGTACCACATCTTCTTTATCCATTCATCTACTGATGGACACTGAGGTTGCTTCCATTTCTTGGCTATTGTAAATAGTGCTGCAATAAACATAGGGGTGCATCTGTCTTTTTCAGACTGGGCTACTGCATTCTAAGGGTAAATTCCTATGAGTGGAATTCCTGGGTCAAATGGTATTTCTATTTTGAGTTTTTTGAGGAACCTCCATACTGCTTTCCACAATGGTTGAACTAATTTACATTCCCACCAGCAGTGTACGAGGTTCCCCTTACTTCACATCCTTGCCAACATTTGTTGTTTGTCTTTTAGATGTTGGCCATCCTAACTGGTGTGAGGTAATATCTCATTGTGGTTTTAATATGCATTTCTCTGATGATTGGCAATGTGGAGCATCTTCTCATGTGCCTGTTGGCCCTCTAAATTTTTTCTTTGGAGAAGTGTCTGTTCCCATCCTCTGACCATTTTTTAATTGGATTATTTACTTTTTCTTTGTTGAGGTGTGTGAGCTCTTTATTTATTTTGGATGTCAACCCTTTATCGGATATGTCATTTATGAATATATTCTCCCATACTGTAGGATGCCTTTTTGTTCTATTGGTGGAGTCCTTTCTGTGCAGGAGCTTTTCAGTTTGATATAGTCCCACTTGTTCATTTTTGCTTTTGTTTCCCTTGCCCAGAGAGTATGTTCATGAAGAAGTTGGTCATGTTTATGTGCAAGAGATTTTTGCCTATGTTTTTTTCAGAGTTTTATGGTTTCATGATTTACATTCAGGTGTTTCATCCATTTCGAGTTTACTTTTGTGTGTGGGGTTAGACAATGATCCAGTTTCATTCTCTTACATGCAGCTGTCCAGTTTTGCCAACACCAGCTGTTAACAAATCTGTCATTTCCACATTATATACCTATGGCTCCTTTATCAATATTAATTGGTCATATATATTTGGTTTAATGTCTGGACTCTCTATTGTGTTCCACTGGTCTATGGATCTGTTCTTGTGCCAAATTGTCTTGATTATTGTGGCTTTGTAGTAGATCTTGAAGTTGGAAAGTGGGATTCCCCATGCTTTATTCTTCCTTCTTAGAATTGCTTTGGCTATTCAGGGTCTTTGGTTGTTCCATGTGTGTTTTATAACTATTTGTTCCAGTTCTTTGTAGTATGCTGTTGGTATTTTGATAGGGATTGCATTGAATCTGTAGAGTGCTTAGGAAGGATGGCCACTTTGACAATGTTAATTCTTCCCACCCAAGAGCATTGGAGGAATTTCCATTATTTAGTGTCCTCTTTAATTTCTCTGTGTGTTTTGTAGTTTTCAGGGTATAGGTCTTTCATTTCCTTCATTAGGTTTATTCCTAGGTATTTTATTCTTTTTGATTCAGTTGTGAATGGAATTGTTTTCCTGATTTCTCTTTCTGCTGGTTCATTGTTAGTGTATAGGAATGCAACAGATTTCTGTGTATTTTGTATCCTGCAACTTTGTTGAATTCAGATATTAGTTCTAATATTTTGGAGTGGATTCTTTAGGTTTTGTTTGTACAATATCATGTCATCTACAAATAATGACAGTTTGAGTTCTTCCTTACCAATATGGATGCTTTTATTTCTTTGTGTTGTCTGATTGCCATGCCTAGGACCTTCAGAACTATGTTTTAATAAAAGTGGGGAGAGTGTGCATCCTTGTTTTCTTCCCAATCTTCAGTGAAAACTGTCATCTTCTCACTGTTAAGTATGATGTTGGCTGTGGGTTTGTCATATATGGCCTTTATTATGTTGAAGTACTTGCCCTCTATACCCATTTTGTTGAGAGTTTTTATCATGAATGGATGTTGAATTTTGTCAAATGATTTTTCAGCATCTATGGAGATGATCATGTGGTTTTTGTCCTTTTTGTTCATGTGGTGGATGATGTTGGATGTTTGAATGTTGTACCATCCTTGCATCCCTGGGATCAATCCCACTCGGTCATGGTGTATGATCCTCTTGATGTATTTTTGAATTTGGTTTGCTAAGATTTTGTTGAGTATATTTGCATCTATGTTCACCAACAATACTGGTATGTAATTTTATTTTTCTGTGGGTTCTTTGCCTAGTATTGATATTAGAGGAATGCTGACTGCATAGAATGAGTTTGAAGTAGTCCTTCATCTTTATTCTTTGGAAAACTTTAAGGAGAATGGGTATTGAAAGGAAAGGAGCGACACACAGCAGCAATTTACCGGAGAATTCTGCTTTATTAGGGAAAGGTGCTGGGTTATATAGGAAGGGGCATGGGGTGATCGTGGTGTCACTTCTACGGGGCTGGTGACTGTTGGCTAGGTGCTGGGATTGGGAGAGGGGAGAGAGGTGATTGGGCTTCAGGTGGCGCCGGTGGGAACTGAGGACCCCGAAGAGGAGCCGAAGTTCGCCATCTTACTGGTGGGGGCCCTTCATTCCCCCCTTTCTCCTCTATGGGGTTGTGGACGTTGCTTTCTCTCTGACTGCTTCCTGCTGAACGGGGGCGGAGAAGGGAGTGAGGGCTTGAGGACCGGGAGGAAAGGGTTGATAGGACTCCCCACAGTAAGGACGGGTAGATATGGACTTCTTCAGGTTGGAAATCAATGAAGGTTCCCTGTAACTATAGGTCGAGGACCTGTTGATTCCAATGGTGCCAAGAGGATATGGGTGTCAGGAGCCAGGCGTCTGCGGCCATTGTTTCCAGGAACAGTTTCCAGTGGAGAGAGGGGTCCATCTCAGAGTGTGGTAAGGAGGTCACATGACGGTGAGGGATCTTCTGTGGCCAGAAGCTGGTAGTTCCTGAGTAAAAGCTGGTTGAAAGCTTGATTAGAGATTTTTCCGACTTGGGATTTGATGAACTTTATTATACAGGGTAAGAAGAGACAGGCAAGAAGAATGACTATTATGGGGCCTGCAATGGGCCAGAGCCAGGTAAGGAGGGGGTTTGTTAGTATTGAAGAGAATGGGTTGGAATTGGAAGCAGAGTGGAGGCTGGAGGCAAGGTCGGTGAGTTTGGTGATGTCAGTTTCTACAATGCTGGATTCGTTGATGTAATAGCAGCACTCTTCCCAGAGGAAGACGCAGGTGCCGCCCTTCTCGGCGGTAAGCAGATCTGAGGCCCGCCGGTTTTGAAGGGTGACCTTAGCTAGCAAAGTGACCTGTCTTTGGAGAGAGGCTAGGGAATCGGCAGTGGATGTCAGGGCTCCCTCAAGTTTGGCGTTGAGATTTCTAACTGCCCATAGACAGTGACCCAAGCTCCTCCAGAAAATCCTGCCTCAGTGGCTGAGGTGGTCAAAGAGACACCGACCATGATGGGAAGGAAAGCAGCCCTTTTTGTGCACGAGGGCAAGGGAGGTTGGAGCTCAAGAAATTCTGCCATGCTGTAAAGTGTAAGCTGTGGGATTAGGGTGACGAGAATGCAGGGTGTGCTGGAGTTGGGAGGCAGTGAAGTGCGCTGGAGGGGGGTGGAGTCGGGCCTACACAGTGGTGGATGGTGAGATTATCTGCGTATTCTGGTTCCCATAGGGGTATGTCTGCCAGGGGCGGAGGGGTTGTCCTTCTGCATGGAAGGAGTAGTTGGAAATATTAAGGGGCACGGCGGCCAGCAGTGGGCGCTGTAGTGATGCGCACAAGAAACAATTGGCGGTGTTGAGGGTGTGGTTGAGAAAGATGGTGGTGTCCTGAATGAGCTGTAATGAAGAGTAGGAGAAATGGGAAGAGGGGCGGGGATAAGAAGATGAAGAGGCGCCGTCAAGAGTTTGGATAATGACTTTTTCAGAATGTCTGATATCTGATGCAACTTGAGAGATCTGGGAATGAGAGGGAACATACTTTCGAGAGATCTGAAGGGTACCGTGGGGGGTCGAGGACCCCCCGTAGTAAACTGAGGCTGTGACTCCAGAAGCCCATCGAGAGTCCCAGGGATCTGGGATTGATAAGGAGAATGAGCCGTTGGGATATTTCATGAAACGGTTGGAGGAGTAATACTGTGGGTACTGGAAGTCACCCATGTAGTGAATGGCGCAAGACCAGTAGGAACATCCCCCGTAGGTGTCTGGCCATCGCCTGCAATAGGCTTGTTTTTGGTCATAGAGGAAGCAGAGGTGGGGAGAATAAGGGGAGCTGCTAGTGAGCACTTCGGTGGAGGGAGGAAAGTGGAGGTATAAAGGCTCAGAGCAGCCTTTCAGAGGGCAGTCTGATGTGGCAATGAGGGCAGTAACTTTTGTTTGATGCTGTGTGTGAGTCTGTCTGACTTTGAATCGCCACACAAAGGAGGCTGGGGTGCGGAGGAAGACAACAGGAATGAGGGAAAAAAGCGAGAGAGCAGTAAAGGAGGAAAAAGTCATGATTCGGGTATGGATGGCAAAGGGGGTGAACGGGATTTTGGAGGAAAGAGGACAGTAAGGTCAGGAGTCTGGAGGGAGGGAGAGTCTGTAAACTTTTGTAGGTTAAGAGATCTTTTAGGTGATGTGGGGACAGAATGGAAAGGGGCACCCTGAATGTCAGTTTATGAGCTTCTTTCTGCAAGAGCTGTCCAGTGGCTAATGCCCATAGGCAGGGGGCCGATCCCCGAACTGTGGGGTCTAATTGCTTGGAGAGATAAGCTACTGGGGCAAAGGATATTGGCCTAGGACTCCTAGAGCTTGACTGGACCTCTCATGAATGTATAATGAGAAGGGCTTCGACAACTCAGGGAGATGGAGAGCTGGGGCTTCCACAAGGGCTTGACGGAGCTTAATGAAGGAGTGTCGGGGTGAGGAGGATAATGGTTCTTCACGGGGGCCCTTGCTGAGGTCGTATAGCAGTCTTGCTAACAGGGAGAGGTTAGGGATCCACGTTCTAAAATACTCAGCCAGGCTTAGAAAGGAAAGGATTTCTGTCTTGGTTTTGTGAATGGGCAGGTCAGAGAGGAGCTGTTTTCTGTCTAAGGTAATGGACTTTCTTTGTTGAGTCAGAAGGAATCTGAGGTAAGTGACAGGAGGGGAAGAGATTTGAGCTTTGACGGGGGATACCCGGTAACCTCTGGAAGCTAGAATGTTAAGTAGGGAGGCAGTGTCAAGATGAGACTGTTCCCATGAGGGACTGCAGAGTAGAAGATCGTCCACGTATTGTAATAAGGTGGACTCGGAATGGTCATGATTTAACTGTTTGAGGTCCTGAGCTAGGACCTGTCTAAAAATATGGGGACTATCTCAGAAGCCTTGTGGCAAAACTGTCCAAGTGAGTTGTTCAGAATGTTTTGTGTATGGGTTCGTCCAGGTGAAGATGAAAAAATCTTCGGAGGAGGGGTCTAGAGGGATAGAAAAATGCGTCCTTGAGATTTAGGACTGAGAAGTGCGATGCCGAGGCAGGGATCTGAGATTATAGGGTGTATGGATTTGGAACTAAGGGATGGATAGGGACAACACCCATGTTGATGAGGCCCTTGACCAATGTCCTTCTTGTCCGCACTTGAAACAAGCTCCTGGGGGGCGCTTGTTTGTAGAAGGGCGCCCAGGTTGTGGTTTTATCAGCTGGGCCAACATTTGGAAATTGGCCTGATCAGCATTTTGTTTATGGCATTCTCTCTCCTCCTCTCGGTTATGGAAGACTTTAAAGGCCACTGTTAGGATCTCCGACTGTGGGGTAGTGGGGCCCTGTTCTAACCTTTTGAGTTTAGCTTTAATGTTGGGGTACCTTTGAACTAGGAAGTATGTCATAAGGACATGTCTTCCATTAGGCGTTTCTGGGTCAAGGCTGGTATACTGTAATAGGGCTTGAGTGAGCCTGTCTAAGCTACGTCCCAGAGGGGGGTGATAATTTTGGGAGGCCCTCGGGACGGAGTCTGAGGGGGACTGACGGGTTCTGGCTCAGTCTGTGGGGGAGTGATGCAGTCCAGCCGCGCCTAGTCGAGCAGGTCCTGAAGTGCGGAAGGTGGGGGGCAAAGAAAATAAGGAAAGAAAGAACTGGGAGGGCTGACGCTCCCACGCGTCGCCAGCCAGCAGCCCAGCTGCTTACATCTGCCGCTCCAGTTGAGCTTAAACTCACAACTCTGAGGTTAAGAGTCCCATGCTCTACCAACTGAGCTACAGCAGGGCTCCTGTTAGTTGCTTATGGAATGCGTAAACAGAATGTTCTTTGTTCTCCATTCCTGCCACATCGGCAAGTGGGGGAAGGGCATAGCTAGAAGCAGGGGTGGTGTTTCTACACATCTTCAAGGTCTCCCTATTTTCAGAGTGAGGAGTCTTGGCTCGTCTTCGAGGACAAGATATGTTTTTGTGGACAGATAACTGCTAAGGACTGCAGCGGTTGTTCTCTAGCTTGTGTTTCCCATGCTGCGTTCGGGGAAGGTGCTTTCCCATTCTGCCTACAAACATGTGAGAAGACAAAGGCGGTCCCCAACAGGGGAGAAACAGGTGATGAGGGCAAAGACGGAGGAGGCCCGCGGGACCTAGTTAAAGGGGGGCTGAAAGGCTCAGGCTTAATCCGTGGGGGATGAAGGTGGAGGAGTTGAGATGGGGAAGGAGATGGTGGGGGAGGAAGGGAGAAGGGCTGTTGTAGGAGAAGAAGGGGAAGGGAGTGAACGGGAGGCTTCTGCGGGGGCGGCGGCTTGCAGGCTAGGAGAACTTGGGGGCGGGGGGGGGGGGGAGGAGGCAGAAAGCTTCGATATAGGGAATCTCCTTCCATTTTTTCAGGTGCTGGCAGTAAAGAGATCGCGAGTGATGTTAGGATCAAGAGTTCCCCCTGCGGGCCATTGGCTGTTATTGTCTAGGGGGTATGTCGGCCAATCTTGGGAGCAATATTTACGGAGAAGTTTTGGTTTTATATCAGGCGTCAGGGAGAGGGTAGCCAGATGCTTGAGCAGGCATTCAAGAGGTGAACTTTCAGGGAGGGATGAGGAGGCTCCCATGGCTAAAGGACAGAGAAGGAGACAAACAGGGGAAGACGAACGGAGATCCTTGGACTGGAAGCAGACCGCAAGGAGACAAAGGGCGTCCCCGATGATCCTTGGTGGTCTGCGGAAACTCGTATACGAGTCGGAATTTCTTAGTAAGTGTGGGTCGTCACCCAGACTTCCCTAAGAAGGCAGAGTGCTGGGAGTCATGAGGTACCTAGCACTAGGAATTTTCGGCGGACGGAATGGATTTCGGCAGACAGAACGGAAGGACGAAGGGGGAAAAGGGAGCGTTCTCATTGACAAAGGAGTCACCTCGTTTATGGCTGTTGTAGGAGGGGCCTGAGGGCCTGTCGCAGCCGTGAAGGCCTGAGGCGGTGATTTATGGCTGTTGGAGGGGGGCCTGAGGGTCTGCAGCAGCCGTGAAGGCCGGAGGTGGCAATTTATGGCTGTTGGATGGGGGCCTGAGGGTCGGCCGCAGCCGTGAAGGCCTGAGGTGGGGAGAGTTCCCTCCTCGTCCCTCAGCGTCATAGCCTTGCTGGACGATCATGGTCAATGGCACTGCGATAGCTCGGGGAAGAGTGGCTGACTCCGGGGGAAAACTTACCTAAAGGCCAGGGAGGAGTGGTGAGTGTGATGAGCCAGCGCCGGAAAAAGAGGACGAGGGCAAGCTGCTGCTGGTGTCAGGGGAAGACGGGGCCCAGTTGGGGTGTCCCGTCTCCCGGGTTTTGGCACCAATGAAAGGAAAGGAGCGATACACAGCAGCAATTTGCCAGAGAATTCCACTTTATTAGGGAAAGATGTTGGGTTATAGGAAGGGGCATGGGGTGATTGTGGTGTTACTTCTATGGGGCTGGTGGCTATTGGCTAGGTGCTTGGATTGGGAGGGGGGCGAGAGGTGATTGGGCTTCAGGTGGCACCGGCGGGAACTGAGGACCCTGAAGAGAAGCTGGAAGTTCGCCATCTTACTGGTGGGGGCCCTTCAGGTATCATGTCTTCTCTAAATATGTGATAAAATTCAGTGGTAAATCATTCTTGTCTGTGGATTTTGTTCTTGGGTAGTTTTTTGATTACCAATTCAATGTCCTTGCTGGTAATTGGTCTGTATAGATTTTCTGTTTCTTCCTTCATCATTCTTGGAAGGTTGTAGTTTTCTAGAAAGTTGTCCATTTCTCCTAGGTTACTCATTTTGTTAGCATATAGATATTCATAGTATTATCTAATAATTTTTTCTATTTCTGTGGTGTCTGTCCTGATTTCTACTTTCTCATTTCTGGTTCTCTTTATGTGTGTAGATACTCTTTTTCTCTTAATAAGTCTGACTAGGATTTATCTATTTTGTTTATTTTCTCAAAGAACCAGCTCTTGTTTTCATGGATGTTTTCTATTGTTTTATTCTTCTCAATTTTATTTATTTCGCCTCTGATCTTGATTATGTCCCTCCTTCTGTTGAGATTGGACCTCATTTGTTCTTCTTCTTCCATTTTCAATAATTGTGACTTTAGACTATTAATTTGGGATTGTTCTTCCTTCTTTAAGTGGGCCTGGATTGCTATATACTTTCCTCTTAGAATTGCCTTCGCTGTGTACCACAGACGTTGGGGCATTGTGCTGTTGTTTTCATTTGTCTCCATATATTCTTTGATCTCTGTTTTAATTTGGTCATTGATCCATTGGTTATTTAGGAGCATGTTGTTAAACCTCCATGTGTTTGTGAGACTTTTTGTTTTCTTTGTACAATTTATTTCTAGTTTTATACCTTTGTGATCTGAGAAGTTGGTTGGTAGAATTTCAATATTTTTCAATTTACTGAGGCTCTTTTTATGGCCTAGAGTGTGGTGTATTCTTGAAAATGTTCCATGTGCCTTGAGAAGCATGTATATCCTGCTGCTTTGGGTGTAGATTTCTGTAGATATCTGTTAGGTCCATCTGTTCTAGTGTGTTGTTCAGTGCCTCTGTGCCCTTCCTTCTTTTCTGTCTGGTTCATCTGTCCTTTGGAGTGAGTGGTGTGTTGAAGTCTCCTAAAATGAATGCATTGCATTGTATTTCCTCCTTTAATTCTGTTAGTATTTGTTTCATATATGCTGGTGCTCCTCTGTTGGGTGCATGTATATTTATAATGGTTATATCCTCTTGTTGGACTGACCCCTTTATCATTACGTAATACCCTTCTATATCTCATTACTTTCGTTGTTTTGAAGTCAATTTTACCTTATACAAGTACTGCAACACTTCCTTTTTTTCTCCCTATTTTTTGCCTGAAATAACTTTTTCCATCCCTTCATTTTTAGTCTGTGTATGTCTTTGGGTTTGAAGTGAGTATCTTTTAGGCAGCATACAGATGGGTCTTCCTCTTTTATCCATTCTGTTACTCCGTGTCTTTTCATTGGTGCATTCAGTCCATTTACATTTAGGGTGATTATCAATATATATGTACTTATTCCTATTGCAGGCTTTGGATTCATAGTTACCACGGGTTCAAGGTTAGGGTCTTTACTATCTAACCATCTAACTTTATCTCACTTATTATGCTATTATGAACACAGTCTGGTGATTCTTTATTTCTCTCCATTCTTTTTCTTAGTCCTGCCCTCTTTATATGTTAGGTGTTTTATTATATACTCTTTTGTGTTTCCCTTGTATGCTTTTGTGGACACCTGATTTCATTTTTTGCATTTATTTAGTATTTCATTGGTCTGCTTTCTTTGTTGTGATTTTATTTTGTCTGGTGACATCTATTTAGCCTTAGGAGTGCTTCCATCTAGGTGAGTCCCTTAAAATACCCTGTAGAGGTGGTTTGTGGGAGGCAAATTCCTCAACTCTTCCTTATCTGGAAATTGTTTAATCCCTCCTTTAAATTTAAATGATAATCTTGCTGGATACAGTATCCTTGGTTCAAGGCCCTTCTGTTTCATTGTATTCGGTATATCATGCCATTCTATTCTGGCCTGTAAAGGTTCTTTTGAGAAGTCTGATGAGAGCCTGATGGGTTTTCCTTTGTAGGTGATATTTTTCTCTGGCTGCTTTTAATACCCTGTCCTATCTTTTATCTTTGCCAGTTTAATTATTATATGTCCTGGTGTTGTCCTCCTTGCGTCCCTTGTGTTGGGAGATCTGTGGGCTTCCATGGTCTGAGAGACTATTTCCTTCCCCAGATTGGGAAGTTTTCAACAATTATTTCTTCAAAGACACTTTCTATCCCTTTTTCTCTCTCTTTTTCTTCTGGTACCCCTATAATGTGAATATTGTTCCAGTTGGATTGGTCACACAGTGCTCTTAATATTCTTTCATTCCTAGAGATCCTTTTATCTCTCTCTGCCTCAGTATCTCTGTATTCCTGTTTTCTATTCCATTATCAGTCTCTTGCACCTCATCCAGTCTGCTGTTGAGTCCTTCCCTTTTTTGTTTCATTTCTGTTATCTCCTTCTGGAATTCATCCCTTAGCTCTTGCATATTTCTCTGGAGCTCCATTAGCATGTTTATGAATTTTATTTTGAATTATTTTTCAGGAAGACTGGTTATACCGGTCTCACCAGGCCCTCTGTCTGGCATTTGAGTGATTTGGGACTGGACTAGGTTCTTCTGCCCTTTCATGGTGATAGAAGTGATCACTGGTGAGTGGCACATGTGTCAGCCAGGAAAACAAAATCCCTTCCTGCTTGCTGGTCACCTTGCCCTTCTCTGCTGCTTGTGCTGGTTAACCTCACAGAGGGAGTTGTCTCTGGGTTAATCTTCTAAGCTGCCATGGGCCAGGCGGCCCTCAGGATAGTCTAGGGCACTGGTGGGGGTCACAGGTGAGCGGTGTGTGTTCTCCTGTGAGGATGGCACCCCTTTGTGCCCTCCGGACTTTGGGCCGGCTTTCTCTGCCTGTGCTGGGTGACTGCACCCTGAGGCAGCCTCTGGGTCTGTCCTAGTTAGCTGTGCCCTGGGAGAAAACTCTGTGTAGTTGCTGTGGGCAGGGTTGCTCCCTGGCTTATCTGTTGCAATGGTGGGTCAGCTGGTTTGCTTGTAGTGCCTGCGGGTGGGAATGAACAACAGGTGCCTTATCACCATGAGGGGCTTTGGAGCTGTGTTGCCACCAGGGGTTAAGGCGCCTGAAGTTCCTTAAAATTACCAACCTGCTGGGCTGAGTGTGCTAGGACGATTTTGTCCACCTGTTAAATCCCTGCCCCTTTATGATTTTTTAAAGTGCCCACTTTTCTTTTCTCCCAGGTCAGCCAGCTGTGGGGATATGTTCACAGTCTGAGTCTTGGATTTTACTTTTCCATTTCTCTAATATCCAGTACACCATGTAATGTGTGTCTGTGCTCCAGGTGAGGATTCCTAGGGCTTGTTATTTAGCAGACCTGTGCTTCCACTCCCTCCCCACTGATTCTTTTCCTCCCATGGTGAGCAGGGGTGGGGGGAGTGCTCAGGTCCACCGGGTCTTGGATTTGTATCTTACCCTGTTCGGGAGATGCCGAGTTCTCACAGATGTAGATGCAGCCTGGCTGTTGTACTGTATCTTCTGGTATCTCTTTTAGGAATAGTTGTATTTGCTCTATTTTCAAAATGTATATGGTTTGGGGAGAATTCTGCCACCCTATTCATGCCCCCATCTTGAGAAATCCCACCTTACAGCTTTTTTGTCTATTTTTTGCATTGCTGTCTTCTGTGCTTAGTTGATTTTGGTAGTAAAATGTTTGAAGTGCTATTTCATTTTGTTTTGTGTTTGTTCCATAGCTATTTTATTTTTGGATTCCATGTAGATTACATTTAACATCCTATCATTACAACTAATTTACATTTATACCAATGTAAGTTCAATAGTATACAAAAGTCTGCTCCTTTACACCTTAGTTACCACCTGTTCCAGTTTTGATACCACAAAATTATACCTTTGCACACTGTGTGCCCAAAAACATAAACTAATAATTCATTGGAATACAGTAGTTGCTTAAGTTACATAGAAAAGAAAATGTCAATGTACAAGCCTAAAGTACAATGAAACTATCTTTGAGATAAATAATTTGTAATGTCTTAGTCTTTAAAGTCATGTAGAAAACAAAAACAGTTACAAGCTGTTATCTTATTACTAGCTTTTATAACTGCCCTTGCAATTCCCTTTGTTGAGACCTTTACTTTCTCATATGGCTTCCAGTAAGTATTGGTATCCTTTCATTTCTCCCTGCAGGACTCCCTTGAGCATTTCCTGCAGGGCAGGTCTGGTGGTTCATCTGAGAATAACTGTATTTCTCCCTCCCTTTTGAAGGACACTTTTGCCAGATACAGGATCCTCAGTTAACAGGTTTTTATTTTCCCTTTAGAGGTATGGAAACATGAGCCCACTGCCTTCTGGCCTTCGGTTTCTGATGAGAAATCTAATGATCAGCTTACTGAGGATCCCTTGTATGGTGAGTTGCTTCTCTTCCTTTTTCAGGATTCTCCCTTAGCCTTTTGAAGGTTTGATTTTAATGTCTTCATGAGTCTTTGAGTCAATCCTGTTGTTCTTTGTGCTTTTGACATGTTTATATTCATGCCTTTCACCAAACTTGGGATGTTTTCAAATATTGTTTCTTCAAATATTCTCTCTACTCCTTTCTCTCCTTTCTGGGCCTCCTGCAATGCTTATGTTGGTCCACTTCATGGCATCACACAGGTCCTTTAGACTTTTTTCACATTTCTTCCATTTTTCTTCCTTTACCTCTGATTGAATAATTTCCATTATCCTAAACTCATCACTGATTCTTTATTCCACCTGCTCAAAGCTGTCTTTGAATCCTGCTAGTGAATTTATCATTGCAGTTATTGTACTTTTTAGCTTCAGAATTTTTTTGTTTTCCGTCTCTTTATCAATATTTCCATATTTTTCATACATCATTTTCTTGACTTTCATAACCTCCTTTAGTTATTTGAACTCCTTAAAGACAATTGCTCTACAGTCTTTGTCTCATAAACCTGCCATCAGGTCTTTTATAGGGACAGATTCTGTGGAGGTTTTTTCTTTGAATGGGCCACACTTTCCTGTTTATTTGTATGCCTTGTGAATTCTTTTTATTGAAAACAGGACATTTGAATATAGTAATTTGGTAACTCTGGAAATTGAATTCTCCCCTTCACCAGGGCTTGCTGTTTTTTGCTAATGTTTTTATTTTTCTGATTGTTGAAGGTTGTCTCAGTCCCAAAAATCATTGTGAATTGCAAATTTAAGATCTTCTCAGGTCTTTTCTACCTTAGCTTTTCCTTTGGCATGTGTAGTCACTTTCCAAAAATCCCTGTATAAGCAATTCTTTTTGAATATTCTAGTCTTTAATGAGAAGCTCCAAAGGGAAAATGTGAGAAATGGAGGATAAAGAAGGTGCTGGCCCATTAAGTTTCTTCCAAGTCACTTTAGCTGTAGGGTGCAGAGCTTGCAAACATACAGGAGTAATAACCATGACTGATGACTTCTTCGGGCCTCTTTGATCAGAAGCAGCAGTCAGCATTCAAAGCCCAAATCCCTGAGACTTGGAGATCTGGTCCTTTTTCCTTACTCTGGCTCTTACAAGTTGTGTGCAAGCTGCTCAAGGAGCCCATGGCTGATGGCCATGGGGCTCAGTGGCTGCTACTGCACCAAGACCTGACACAAATTGAAATTAACCACAATTTACCTTCCTAGCCTTTCGTTGGACATTGCAAATCCACAGTACACTTCAAGAGTCCAAAATACTTACATGATATAGGTTTTGCCAGCCTACATGTCTAGGTGGGGAGACAGATTCCTGGGGCTTCCTATGTTGTCTCTGAGAATCTTAAAATCAAGTTTTCTTTAACACATATCTTAAATTTAATATTAAATCACAAAAGATTAAGTTCATATCTAATGTTTTCTATACATGTATGTCCTTTAAAAGTGTCAGTTTCAAAACAAAAATGAATTTTAAAAAGAATTATTAAGGACTTGGATTAAAGATGGCGGCGTGAGAGGAGAGACAGAGGCTTCCTCCTAAAACTGGATACAATTAGAAAATTTAATTGGTGCAACTAATCCTGAGAGAGCAACAGGAAAGAGGACGGCATCAGACTGCAAACACTTGGAGAAAAGAGCAGACCTCAGCGAACAGGGTAACGTACCAGAGCTGTGGCCAGGCGGGACCCGAGCCCCTCCCCTACCCCAGCTCACTGGCGGGAGGAAGGGAAACGGAGCAGGGAGGGAGTGGAGGCCTGGGACTGCTGAATACCTAGCTCCAGAGATCTGCACTGGGAGCACAAACCTACATTTCACGGTGCTTTCATGAGACTCGCATGACTACCAGGTTGGAAAGTTAATACAGGCAGAGTTCCTGGGGAGACTGGGATTCTGGCTGCTTGTGGAAAGCAGGGATCCATATCTGGCTGCTCTGGGACAAAAACTTATACCTGTGTGACCGGCCCACTGGCTCAGGCAGTGGAGACAGGCACAGCAGCCAGGAGGCGGGGAACAGCTCTTTCCTCACCCCAGGCACCAGTACCGCTCCCCTGTGACCCCCGACATTGCTTCAGGGGCTCAGCAGCTCCATAATAGAGCTTCTGGACACTAGAGGGCGCCATATACAAACATGAAACACCAGAGGAACCTTGTCCAGAGTAAAATTGTTAATACAACTCCTGAGAAAGATTTAAATGATATGGACCTCGTGACTCTTCCTGAAAGGGAGTTCAAAGTAAAAATAATCAACATCCTAATGGAGGTACAGAAAGACATCCAAGAACTCAGGAATGAATTTAGCTCAGAGATCCAATCGTTAAAGAACACGATGGATGGTATTAAAAGCAGGTTGGATATTGTGGAGGAGACAATAAATGAAATAGAAAATACAGAAGAGGAATACAAAGAAGCTGAGGCACAGAGAGAAAAAAGGATCTCTAAAAATGAAAGAATATGGAGAGAATTGTGTGACCAATCCAAGTGGAACAATATTCGCATTATAGGGGTACCAGAAGAAGAGAGAGAAAAAGGGATAGAAAGTGTCTTTGAGGAGGTAGTTGCTGAAAACTTCCCCAACCTGGGGAAGGAGATAGTCTCTCAGGCCATGGAGATCCACAGATCCCCCTACACAAGGGACCCAAGGAAGACAACAGCAAGACACATAGTAATTAAAATGGGAAAGATCAAGGATAAGGACAGACTGTTAAAAGCAGCCAGAGACAGAAATAAGATCACATACAAAGGAAAGCCCATCAGGCTAACAACAGACTTCTCAGCAGAAACCTTACAGGCCGAAGGGAGTGGCATGATGTATTTAATGCCATGAAGCAGAAGGGCCTGGAACCAAGATTAGTTTATCCGGTGAGATTATCATTTAAATTTGAAGGAGGGATTAAACAATTTCCAGATAAGCAAAAGCTGAGAGTTTACCTCCGACAAACCATCTCTGCAGTCTATTTTGGAGGGACTGCTATAGATGGAAGTGTTCCTAGGGGTGGATAGCTGTCACCAGAGGTAGTAAAATCATGGTAGGGAGGGTGGAGCAGCTGATTGTGAGGCAAATGCAAAATTAAGTTGACTATCCCCAAAGCCAATCAAGGGATAGAGGAAAAGTATAGAATATGATACCTAATATATAAAGAATGAAGGAGGAAGAAAAAGGAGGAGAAATAGAAAAGAACCTTTAGATTGTGTTTGTAACAGCATACTAAGTGAGTTAAGTTAGACTCTTAGATAGTAAGGAAAGTAACCTGGAACCTTTGATAACCATGAATCTAAAGCCTGAAATGGCAATAAGTACATACCTATCAATAATCACCTTAAATGTAAATGGACTGATTGCACCAATCAAAAGACGTAGAGTCACTGAATGGATAAAAAAACAAGACCCATCTATATGCTGCTTACAAGAGACTCACCTCAAACCCAAAGACATGCACAGACTGAAAGTCAAGGGATGGAAAAAGATATTTCATGCAAACAACAGGGAGAAAAAAGCAGGAGTTGCAGTACTAGTATCAGACAAAATAGACTTCAAAACGAAGAAAGTAACAAGAGATAAAGAATGACATTACATAATGATAAAGGGCTCAGTCCAACAAGAGGATATAAACATTATAAATATATATGCACCCAACACAGGAGCACCAGCATATGTGAAACAAATACTAACAGAACTAAAGGAGGAAATAGACTGCAATGCATTCATTTTAGGAGACTTCAACACATCATTCACTCCAAAGGACAGATCCACCAGACAGAAAATAAGTAAGGACACAGAGGCACTGAAAAACACACTAGAACAGATGGACCTAATAGACATCTATAGAACTCTACACCCAAAAGCAACAGGATACACATTCTTCTCAAGTGCACATGGAACATTCTCCAGAATAGAATAGACCACATAGTAGGCCACAAAAAGAGCCTCAGTAAATTCAAAAAGATTGAAATCCTACCAACTAACTATTCAGACCACAAAGGTACAAAACTTGAAATAAATTGTACCAAGCAAAAAGGCTCACAAACACATGGAGGCTTAACAACACTTTTCTAAATAGTCAATGGATCAATGATCAAATTAAAATGGACATCCAGCAATATATGGAAATAAATGACAACAAAAACACAAAGCCCCAACTTCTGTGGGACGCAGCGAAAGCAGTCTTAAGAGGAAAGTAGACAGCAATCCAGGCATATTTAAAGAAGGAAGAACAAACCCAAATGAATAGTCTAACATCACAGTTATCAAAATTGGAAAAAGAAGAACACATGAGGCCTAAAGTCAGCAGAAGGAGAGACATAATAAAGAACAGAGATGAAATAAACAAAATTGAGAAGAATAAAACACACAAAAAAATCAATGAAACCAAGAGCTGGGTCTTTGAGAAAATAAACAAAATAGATAAGCCTCTAGCCAGACTTATTAAGAGAAAAAGAGAATCAACACACATCAACAGAATCAGAAATGAGAAAGGAAACATCATGATGGACCCAACAGAAATGCAAAGAATTATTAGAGAATACTATGAAAACCTACATGCTAAGAAGCTGGAAAACCTAGAAGAAATGGACAACTTCCTAGAAAAATACAACCTTCTAAGACTGACCAAGAAAGAAACACAAAATCTAAATAAGCCAATTACCAGCAACGAAATTGAAGCGATAATCAAAAAACTACCCAAGAAAAAAAACCCTAGGCCAGATGGATTTACCTCGGAGTTTTATCAGTCATACAGAGAAGATATAATACCCATTCTCCTTAAAGTTTTCCAAAAAATAGAAGAGAAGGGGATACTCCCAAACTCATTCTATGAAGCCAACATCACCCTAATACCAAAACCAGGCAAAAACCCCACCAAAAAAGAAAATTACAGATCAATATCCCCGATGAACATAGATGCAAAAATACTCAATAAAATATTAGCAAACTGAATTCAAAAATATATCAAAAGGATCATACACCATGACCAAGTGGGATTCATCCCATTGATGTAAGGATGGTACAACATTCAAAAATCCATCAACATCATCCACCACATAAACAAAAAGAAAGACAGAAACCACATGATCATCTCCATAGATGCTGAAAAAGCATTCGACAAAATTCAACATCCATTCATGATAAAAACTCTCAGGAAAATGGGTATATAGGGCAAATACCTCAACATAATAAAGGCCATAGATGACAAGCCCAGAGCCAACATCATACTGAGCAGCGAGACACTGAAAGCTTTTCCTCTGAGATTGGGAACAAGACAGGGATGCCCACTCTCCCCACTGTTATTTAACAGTACTGGAGGTCCTAGCCACGGTAATTAGACAAAACGAAGAAATACAAGGAATCCAGATTGGTAAAGAAGAAGTTAAACTGTCACTATTTGCAGATGACATGATAGTGTACATAAAAAAACCCTAAAGACTCCACTCCAAAACTACTAGAACTGATTATCAGAATACAGCAAAGTTGCTGGATACAAAATTAACACACAGAAATCTGTGGCTTTCCTATACACTAACAATGAGCCAATGGAAAGAGAAATTAGGAAAACAATTCCATTCACAATTGAATCAAAATGAATAAAATACCTAGGAATAAACCTAACCAAAGAAGTGAAAGACCTATACCCTGACAACTATAAGACACTCTTAAGAGAAGTTAAAGAGGACACTAACAAATGGAAACTCATCCCATGCTCTTGGTTAGGAAGAATTAATATCGTCAAAATGGCCATCCTGTGCAAAGCAATATACAGATTTGATGCAATCTGCATCAAATTACCAACAACATTCTTCAACAAACTGGAATAAATAGTTCAAAAATTAATATGGAAACCACAAAGACCCCAAATAGCCATAGCAATCCTGAGAAAGAAGAATAAAGTGGCAGGGATCTCACTCCCCAACTTCAAGCTCTATTACAAAGCCATAGTAATCCAGACAATTTGGTACTGGCACAAGAACAGACCCACAGACCAGTAGAACAGATTAGAGACTCCAGACATTAACCCAAACATATATGGTCAATTAATATTAGATAAAGGAGCCATGGACATGCAATGGGGAAATGACAGTCTCTTCAATAGATGGTGCTGGCAGAACTGGACAGCTACATGTAAGAGAATGAAACTGGACCATTGTCTAACCCCATACACAAAGGTAAACTCAAAATGGATCAAAGACCTGAAAGTAAATCATGAAAACATAAAACTCTTTGAAAAAAACATAGGCAAAAATCTCTTGGACATAAACATGATCAACTTCTTAATGAACATATTTCTCTGGGCAAGGAAAACAAAAGCAAAAATGAACAAGTGGGACTATATCAAGCTGGAAAGCTTCTGTACAGCAAAGGACACCATCAATAGAACAAAAAGGTACCTTACAGTATGGGAGAATATTTTCATAAATGACAGATCCGATAAAGGCTTGACATCCAAAATATATAAAGAGCTCACGCTCCTCAACAAATAAAAAGCAAATAATCCAATTAAAAGATGGGCAGAGGAGGTGAACAGTTCTCCAAAGAAGAAATTCAGATGGCCAATAGGCATATGAAAAGATGCTCCACATTGCTTGTTATCAGAGAAATGCAAATTAAAACCACAATGAGATATCACCTCACACCAGTAAGGATGGCCACCATCCAAAAGACAAACAACAACAAATGTTGGTGAGGCTGTGGAGAAAGGGGAACCCTCCTACACTGCTGGTGGGAATGTAAATTAGTTCAACCATTGTGGAAAGCAGTATTTAGGTTCATCAAAATGCTCAAAACAGACTTACCATTTGACCCAGGAATTCCACTTCTCGGAAGTTACCCTAAGGATGCAGCACTCCAGTTTAACAAAGGCAGATGCATCCCTATGTTTATCGCAGCACTATTTACAATAGCCAAGAAATGGAAGCAACCTAAGTGTCCATCAGTAGATGAATGGATAAAGAAGATATAGTACATACACACAATGGAGTATTATTCAGCCATAAGAAGAAAACAAATCCTACCATTTGCAACAACATGGATGGAGCTAGAGGGTATTATGCTCAGTGAAATAAGCCAAGCAGAGAAAAACAAATACCCAATGATTTCACTCATCTGTGGAGTATAAGAAAAAAAGAAAAACTGAAGAAACAAAACAGTAGCAGAATCACAGAACCCATGAATGGACTAACAGTTACCAAAGGGAAAAAGACTGGGGAGAATGGGAGGGGAGGGAGGGATAAGGGCAGGGAAGAAGAAAGGAAGTATTATGATTAGCATCTATAATGTGGGGGTGAGGGAAAGGGGAGGGCTTTGCAACACAGAGAAGACAAGTAGTGATTCTACAACATCTTAGTATGCTGATGGACAGTGACTGTAATGGGGTTTGTGGGGGGACTTTGGGTAGGGAAGAGCCTAGTAAACATAATGTTCAAAAAATATATAAATAAATAAATTATTTAAAAGAAAAAGAATTATTAAATAGGGGAAATAAAAAGGCAACTGAATAATTAGATTAACAACGTATTTGCATACCTTGCATACATTGTCAAGCCTCTTACACTGAAATTAAAATTTGCCTTTTTGTTTTTGTCAAGAAAACACTAAACTTGTAAAATATTCTCTTAATGTTAATTCATTCCTATATGTTGTAATATTCATTATCTAATTATTCCTGTATGTTCTAATATTCATTTTTATTTTTGCTTTAAGCCAAGAATTATTTCAATGTATATTTTAAATATTCAGATGGTGTCTTGCCTGAGGGTTTCAGCCCTGGGCTAGTTGACTATGGATTCAGTGAGACCAAAAATGAAAACAGAATATTCCTGGGGTAGAAGGGTTTATATTCAGCTTTATTCTCCTGGTGGTAAGTCAAGCACTAGAATCATGTCTGCTACAGCAGACCGTAGGTCCATAATCCACTTCTAACTCTGCCTCCAGTCAGAGCGCTGGGCAGAGCTCTTTATATAGTGACTCAGTCAGTGGGGTAGCTCATTGCCAGTGGGTGTGGAAATATTAGCCAGCAGGAGGTCAATTACGTCATCAAGTGGTTTAGGGTCAAGTGAGGATAGTGGCAAGAGGAACTTCCTCATTCCCCACAGGTGGATAGATTTCTTGTTACTTTTTTATTCTGCTTCGTGGTCCATGTCTTGCATGCCTTCAAATTTTTTAAATTCAAGTTTATTTACCATCAAGTACATGATGAGGACTTTTGAAATTTTATATTCATTTTAAAGAACAATGTATTATCTACAGGCATGTGGGGGTGTAAACAAGATAATTCTTTGCTTAAAGCAAAAATAAAAGGTGATATTACAACATATAGGAATTCAGAGAATGTCTTATAAATTTAGTGGTATTTTGACAAACACATGTAGGAAAATAAGTAAATTTAATTTCAAAGTAAGAAGATTGAAAATGAACAACAAACCAGTCAAAGAAATTTGAGAAAATAAATATAAAAACTTACGTAAAAGAAGTGAAGATCAAGTGAATTAATGATCAAGAAAACACAAAACTTGTTCTCTGATCAAAGATTTTTAAGGTTGCTCCAACTGTGATACCTGGAATAAATCCTGCCTGGCCATGTAGTAAAATTATTTTTATATGTTATCAGACTTTCACTAGTAATAGGGTTTTTACATCTATGTTCATGCAATATATTGGTCTATACTTTAATTTTTGTCTTTATCTTCTTTGGGTACTAACATTGTCTTCAGAGAATGGTTTAAGAAGTGTTCCCTATGCTTCTGTTTTCTAGAAGAGATTGTAAAAAATTGGCATAATTTATTCTTTAAATGTTTTGTAGAATTTGCCAGTGAAACAGTTTGGGTCTGGTCCTTCTCTTCGGAGAGGTTATTAATTACTGATTCCATTTCTCTAACATATGGTCCTATTCATATGATCTATTTTTTTATATGAGCTTTAATAAATTGTCTCTTTCAATAAATTAGTGCATTTCATCTAAGTTATCAAATCTGTGGCCATAAAGTTGTTCATAATAGTCCTTTATTATCCGTTGATGCCCATGGGTATCAATAGTGATGGCTCATCTTTAATTTTTGATATTCATAACTTGTGTCTTATATCTTTTTCTTAACTAGCCTAATGATTGATCAATTTTCCTTCATCTTTTCAGTGCCCCAGCTTTTGTTTTCTTGACTTTCTCTATTGGTTTTTTTTTTTTCAATTTCATTCATCTCTGCTCTAGTTTTGTTTCTTTTATTCTGCTTGCTTAGGTTTATATTCTTCTTTTTGAATTTTATGTGGTGGTAGATTATATTATTGGTTTTTTTTCACTCCTAACGTATGCATTCACTGGTACAAATATCCTTTTAAGCACTGCTTTCACTGCATTCCACAAATTTCAAATCAATTGTGTTTTCATTCATGTAGTTCAAAATACTTAAATTCATCTCCTTCCCCCGCCCCTCTGGGATTTCTTCAGCCCACATGTCCTTTAGAAGGGCACTTAAAATTTTCCAGATATTTGGGTATTTTGATGCATGTTTCTGTTATGGAATTCAAGTTTCATTTGACTGATCTGAGAGCAAACTTTTTATTATGTGGGTATTAGTTTCCTAGGGCCACCATAACACATTACCACACAGATTGGGGAGCTTGAACAGCATGAGCTTATTTCCCCACAGCAGTGGCAACTACAATTCCAGGACTAAGGGGGTGAGCTGAATTGGGTTCTTCTGAGGCCCTTTGATTTGTGGGTGGCTGTGTTCTGCTGTCTTTGCATGGTCTCTCTGTGCGTATCATACTTCTCTGTTTTTATAAGGACACCAGTCATATTGGATTAGGGCCCACCTGCTGACCTCATTTAAATTTGGTTACTTCTTTTTACACCCTGTCTCCACATACAATCACATACGGAGTTACTGGGGGTCAGGAAATTAACACATGAAGTTGAGTTGGGGGGACACACAATTCAGCCCATAGCAATGACTATCCTTTTAAGCACGTTGTACTGGTTTTACTGCACAGAATGAGGTCTGCCTCAGTAAAAGTGTCATAGGTGCATGAGAAAATGTGTATTCTGTCACTGTGGGATCAAATATTCTGTAAATGTCAGATCCAATTGTATTATGAGTGATTTTCTACTCAGTTGAACTTTATCCTTATACATTTTCTGCCTGCTGGATATTTCAATTACTGATGGAGTGCTGCTGAGGTCTCCCACGCTTACAGTAAGAATATCTATTTCTCTTTGTAGTCCTATCAGTTTTTGCTTCATGTATTTTGAGTCTCTGTTAGGTGCATACAAATGAAGGATTGTGGTAACCCTTGGAGAGTTGATCCCTTTATTACTATGTAGTGCCTCTCTTTATCTCTGATAATTTTCCTTGTGAAATTGACCTCATCTAAAATTTATATAGCTACTCTTCTCATTAATGGATTTTATCCCCAGGCAAGATCACACTTAATGAGACCCAAAAAGTAACAATAAAATGTTCTTAGGGTTAAAGCATTTATACATAGCTTTCTTCTCACAGTGGCAGGTCCAGCACTAGAATCCTGTCCACATCAGAGCAGGTCTGCATGCAGCAAGCTGGCCTCTGCCTCCAAGCCTCTCTGCCCACAGCCATCTCTGTCTCTGTCCTCGGCACTAGTGCCACTCCAGTCTCTGCTGCCCTGTAGACTTGCAGCCCAGAGCACTTGGCAGTGGTATTCAGATAGAATCAATGACAACACATTGCCCACACATGTGCAGTGGACGTGCTGACAAGGGACAAGTCAGAATCCTGGCCATAGGAAGTTCCATTTTCTCTATACTACTCCAGCCTTCTTGTTTTTTGTAGCCATGATATACATTTTGCCATCTCTTTACTTTTAGTCTGTGTCTTTATAAATATGTATATATATATTTGTAGATAGCATTTGATCGATTCTTTACCTTGAAAGGGATTGTTATTATAGTTGGGTTAATATCTACTATATTTGTAACTGCTTTGTATTCACTGCATTTTTCTGTCTTCCCTTATTTTATGCCTTCTGTGATTTCAGTTGGGCTTTTTACATAATCAGCAAATCAACGATACTTATTTTTTTTAAATGTGTAGTGGTTGCACTGGAGTTTATAACGTACACAACTCATCTAAGTCCTCTAAAACAGCACTATACTGCTTCATGGGCAGTTTGGTCCCTTCTTATAGAGTATTCCCAACTGCCCAGTCCTGCACCTTACAACACTGCTGTCATTCATTTCTTATTCATAACCTATGGATATATTCTTGCTATTATTGTGAACCATTATCTAAATATCCATTAAGTATAAGAAAAATAAAAGATTTTATTTACTTTATCCCTCAACATGCTTCCTTTTTATAGAACTGACTTCCTGATATATTGTGGGGTAAATGGCAGAATTTTGAGAATCTCCTTCCTAGCCTTACTTAATTTATGTATCAATAGGTGTTTACCAGTGCAGAGATTCTGTCCATCTAGTGCAAGGGGTAGAGAGAAAATGGCCATTCTCTTTTCCCCCATTCCTGGTACATAACTGGTTTGGCGTCTATGAGTCACCAAGGACCTGACAATGGGGTTCCTCCCAGAAGGAACTGGTGGAAAGTGAACACACCAAGGCAGCAATGCAGGCGCCCCAGCTGGAGGGGATGGATGCTGCTGAGCCTAGCTGGCAAATTCAAGCAAGTAGTGAGCAATAAAAATGGTTTCTCTCAACATAACCTTTCCTTTGACCTATTTTGATTTCACTGGTTTTATAGGGGATTCACCCCAGGCTGGGAACTCCCTTCTTCCCAGACCTGTAGGTCTTTTAAGTATTAAAAGAAAGAAACTAACCTGGAATAAACACACACATTTTTTCTCCTTTTAGAGTTTCTTTTAACATTTCTTGAAAGTCTGGTCTACTGGGACAACTATTCCATTTTTCTTGTCTGAGAAGGCTTTTTCTCCACTTCTGAACGAGTGCCATGGGATACGGAACTCCAGTTTCTTCCTTTTAATACTTTATTTCACTCCTGTCTTGCTGTTTGTATGATTTCTGAAGAGGCCTACCTTGTAATTTTTTGTTGGATGCTAAACATAATGTGTTACGTACCAGAACTGGAAGTAAACAGGTTTTTAGTGTGAGGTTTTACTTATCTGACTCAGTTGAACTGTATATTTGTCAGAGGCTTCAAAATCCTCATGTCCTTTTTGTCTCCCATTTTGTATTCCTGTAAGACCTCCTTCTTAAATAGTCTCTCAGTTGTAATTTACTGCAACTATACATGGTGAGGTTTTGGGAATGGTGTTTTTCAATCTAATGACTTATTTCTTAAAAGCATTCCCATGTCTCTGTGCTAAACTGTGAATGTTTATAGCCATTTAGTAGATATGGTTACACTTCCTCTAGGTCGGACGATTTGCTGGGGTAGTTCTTAATGAAAGAATCTTGTTATATGGATCACAACAGTGTGTGCATCTTTCTGAATGGTTACTTCTCCCCAGAGGATATTTCAAAGGGTCATTTTTTTCTTTTACCTGCTGGAAGCATGAGGTTTTTCTCAGATCTTCATTTAGACTGTGTGAACTTCCTTAAGGTAAGGTTCATGAATTTGTGGTGATCCCCCCAAAATTGATCACCAGGCATTGTTTTGTGTCTAAACTGTTTTTCTCCCAACTGGGTAATGGAATGGCTGGGGCCTTGGGTGTGCAGTTTGGCACAGGAAGGTCAGCACACATTAGCCACAGTCCTTCCTTTCATATGGCATTTACTAATAAGGTATTACAATCATGAATACGCATGCTCTTTCCGAAGGACCCAGACTCATTCTTTTGAAATGTAATCAAGGACAGGGTTGTTTCCTGGTTTCTATGAGAAGATAAAATCCTAACTACACTAAGCACCTGAGTATCCCACTGACCAATTCTTTGAATATTTTCACTTTTACGACTCTAGTGAGATCCTGTACTCCCTCCTTCTCCCTTTAAAATGCCTGTCACCCCTGCACACCAGTAAGATATGTACACAGATTATCAGAAATGGTTCTCAGAGCTATGTATCCCCAAGAAGTCCCAGTCTTCTGTCTGCAGGCAGATATGAAGCCTGAGGCCTAGGGGAGCTGCTGGTGTGAGTCCCAGAGAACAGAAGGCCCAAGTGAAGCTCTCTGGTGGAGACCTGAGCACCAAGGGCTCTGATGTCCAAGGACAGATGGATGTTCTGACTCCAGAAGGGAGAATTTACACTTCACATTTGTGTTGCACTTTGGCCTCCAACACACTGGATGATGCCACCCACATGGGTAAGGATGATCTCCAGTCTCCTGAACCAAATGCTCATCTCTCAGAAACTCCAGAATAATCATACAACCTATTTGGGCATACCTTGACATACAAATGTAACTCCCACAGCCACTGTGTATTACAAATGGAAGAACCATCTGCATCCCAATATCCTGCAGTGTTTATGGAGGTCACCAGTGAGCAGTCCACCTCTTCTCCCCTATGTTCAAGTGCCCATGTCATCACACCTGCCACAGGTTTGCCTCTCTCCACCAGGGCATTTCCCATGGACTGCTTGGGAAACACCAGCTGAGTGCCAACCTGTACCCACATGCCAAACTGCTCTTCTGCCATCCAGGCAGGGAGCCATTCCCCAAATCCCTATTTTACCACCTGTGTTGTCAGGATGTTCGGGGTACCACTGTATGAAGAGACACCGAGATGGAAATGAATTAACATGGGTTTTATTTGGAGACAGACTGTGTGGACACAGGGAGAAGCCAAGGCCAGATGGGAGGGGGCAGGCAGCAGGAGCATTTGGCGGAAGAGTCCTGGGCTGCTGTGTAGCCTCAGGAAGGATGTGTCAGCAACAGGCCTGCCCCTGTCCCCGGACTGTCATCACTGGCTCAGAACAGCCCATGGGAAGCGTGGCCCGGCACAAGACCTAGTCTGCAGGAGAGAGATATTTCCTCAGGAGCCCAGGTAATTCCCTCCCCTCCGCTGGCATCTCTGTTTCTCAAAACTGGACCTCTTGTCTCAGAATCTACAATAAATATTCAAGACCACAGAGACTTGTTTTCCTCCTGGTTGGGAAATGTCTCCAAATTCAAGTCTCAGTAGCCCTGTGGATCCCCTCAGCCTGCATGACGCATCTGTGAGCGAGGTCACGGGCTCAGCTGTGGCTTTGTAAAGGCACAGTTACTGGATGGTAAAGGCAGACCACCACAAGCAGACCCTGAGGTACAGACGCTCAGCCATCAGGTCACTGTCCATAGATCCTTTCTTTAAGGAAGCCCCTAAGAGAGAAACTGTGGTAATTGCTACTTATACACCTGTAGTCAATGGACTCCTGAAGTTTCTCTGGAAATTAGATGGGGAGTTGATACATGGTGAGCATATATTTTCTGTGCCTCTTGACTTCTAACTAATGTTTTGGCCACACTGTCCACACAAGAAGTGCTTCCCTGCTGAGTGGAACCTCTGATACTCACAGGTGTGATTATGGCTCATCTTTCTCACCCTGCAGCACACACGGGCTCTTTTCTCCATGTGTGCATTGGGGCCAGGGGAGGGATGACTGTCCAGTAAGGCCTCACTCATGTTCCCCATATGCAAATGATTCTCTCCTAAGTCTGCCTTCAGACTGCTGTGTGATATCAATAATCCTGTGCCCACATCCTGGCATTCAGTAGGTTTTTCTGCTGAGTGTATTTTCTCACATGGTGATGTCAGACTTACAGATATAGACTCACTCACACTCCTCACACACAGAACACTCCTTCCCCAAGACTGTGCTCTTGTGTATCACTAGGCCTGACTTGCAAATCACTGCAGAATCACTAGACATAAAGCTTCTCATCTAAGTGTTTCCACTGGATGGAGATCAGGGACGATTTTTGGAAAAAGCCTTGCCAACACTCCTTGCACACAAAAGGTTTCTCCCATTTTCATGGTGGGAAATCAGTGATGATCTTTGGATAAAGCTTTTCCCATACTACATGCACAGAAAATTCTTCTCAGCTGAGTGTTGTGTGTCTTCTGATGTATTAGGAGATTGGACTTCCAGGTAAAACATCATCCACAATACCTGTACACAAAAGGCTTCTCCCCGAGTGTGTCCACAGGTGGGAGATCAGAGATGATTTTCGGATAAAGCCTTGCCCACACTCCTTGCACACAAATGGCTTCTCCCCTGAGTGTTTCCACTTGTGGGAGATCAGGGATGATTTTTGGATAAAGCCTTGCCCACACTCCTTGCACACAAAAGGCTTCTCCCCTGAATGTATCTTCTGATGGGTCAAGAGATTTGACTTCCAGCTAAAACTTCGTCCACAATACATGCACACAAAAGGCTTCTCCCCTGAGTGTGTCCTCTGGTGGGAGATCAGGTATGATTTTTGGATAAAGCCTTGCCCACATTCCTTGCACACAAAAGGCTTCTCCCCTGAGTGTGTCTTCTGATGTCTCAGGAGATTTGACTTCCAGTTAAAAGATCGCCCACAATACCTGCACACAAAAGGCTTCTCCCCCGAATGTGTCCTCTGATGAGAGATGAGGCATGACTTTTCAATAAAGCCTTGCCCACAATCCTTGCACACAAAAGGCTTCTCCCCCAAATGTGCCTTCTGATGTCTTAGGAGATTTGACTTCCACCTAAAATTTCTCCCACAATACATGCACACAAAAGGCTTCTCCCCTGAGTGTGTCTTTTGATGTCTCAGGAGATTTGACTGTAAGCTAAAACTTCGCCCACAATACCTGCAAACAAAAGGCTTCTCCCCTGAATGTGTCTTTTGATGTCTCAGGAGATTTGACTTTAAGCTAAAACTTCTCCCACAATACCTGCACACTAAAGGGTTCTCCCCTGAGTGTTTCCACTGGTGGGAGATCAGGGATGATTTTTCAATAAAGCCTTGTCCACACTCCTTGCACACAAAAGGCTTCTCTCCTGAGTGTTTCCACTGGTGGGAAATCAGAGATGATTTTCGGATAAAGCCTCGCCCACACTCCTTGCACACAAAAGGCTTCTCCACTGAGTGTGTCTTCTGATGTCTCAGGAGACTTGACTTCAAGCTAAAACTTTGCCCACAAAACCTGCACACAAAAGGCTTTACACCTGAGTGTTTCCACTGGTGGGAGATCAGGGATGATTTCTGGATAAAGCCTTGCCCACACTCCTTGCACAGAAAAGGCTTCTGGCCTGAGTGTTTCCACTGGTGGGAGATCAGGGATGATTTTCGGGCAAAGCATTGCCCACATTCCTTGCACAGAAAAGGTTTCTCCCCTGAGTGTGACTTCCTGCATGTTATAAGGTTAGAATTACTGCTGAAGTCTAGCCCACCCTCCCTGCACATATATGAAATCTCTCCTGGGTGAGTCTTCTGGTGTGAGAATAGTGCTGACTTATCAGTAAAGTCCTGTCCACACTCCCTGCATGTTAAAAGATTCTGTCCATGATGTGCTTTTCTGTGATCAAGCAGCTTTGTCTTCTGGCTAAAGCATTGCCCAGACTCAGCACATCGGAATGCTTCCCATCTTGAATTTTCTCTTCCTTTTAATACTTTGCCTGTTTCTTTAGGATTTCCCCTCTGAGCTTGACTGCCATCTATTTCCACCACTGAGTTCCTTTCCCCCAGACTTACTGCCTGGGTGGGGTGTGGGCTGGAAGTTATCCCAGACATCTGACTCCCCCTCCTCAACAAGGTCTGGGAGTTTTCTTCTCTCTCTTGACCTGCTGCCCAATCACTCTGGTCGCTCTGATGAGAGAGTTCTTCCTGCTCTTGTTCCTGGTGCTCCAGGCCAGGACTCCTTGGCTGTGGATAATTTGTTGCACATGCACCTGCAGACATCTGAGCAGAATGGTCATGAATCGTGTGCCTGATGAGGATGTGCTGACTGTAGGCCAGGGGGCAGCAGGGAGAGAGAGGTATTTCTGACTTTGCTTCTGCTGGAGAGAAAAAGTGCCCCATCAGGATGGTCACAGGTGAGGCAGCCTGGGCCACCACCCAACACAAATGCCACCACCTCCCATGAGGGTTCCCCTCCCAGGCCCTGCTCTTCCATCTAGTTGGAAGTGTCTTCTCTTGAAGAGAATAATGTATACACTACAGAAGGATTTCCTCTAGTCTGCTTTCTAAACTTCAGCTATAGCATCATCTGAATTATAAATCCATCTGAGCCTTAAGAGGAATAATATTTTGCTGTATGTGACAACATGGATGGACCCTGAGTGGATTAATCTAAGTCAAATAAGACAGAAAGGCAAATACTTTATCATCTATATGTGGGATCTGAAAAACAGAACAGAAACAGACTGACAGATACTGAAACTGATGGATATCAAAGGTAGGGGGCTGTGAGGGCACTCAAAACAAGGTGAAGGGGAAAAAGAGGTACAAACATCATTATAAAATAAGTCATGGGAATGTGGTATACACATCAGGGAATATAGTCAATGTTGTAATAACTTTTTAAGATGACAGATGGTAAAGAGTTATATTTGGGATCATTTTACAATGCATAAGAATAAATCAGTAAGAAACTGTAAACACATCTGAAACTAATAGGATACTACATACACATTATACTTAAATTTAAAAATATGCATCAGATATCACCTTCAGCATATACTCCAGTGGCTTCCCATCACATGATTACATTTTAGCATGGATCACAGGGCCCTATACCCCACTCCCACTGCTCAGACCTCACTTCCTTCCACTTTATGACTCACTCACACCAGCCTACAGTGAGTGAGCTTTCTTCTGTCCCCTGAACAGAGTTCTTTCCTGACTGGACAGAATGACAATCAAATACAACCATACTTATTTGCTTGGCTTATCGGTTTTGTTAGTCTGAGTTCCGCTCAAATGTCACTTGCTTAGAGAGACCTCTGCTGTCCATCCTGTGTGACCACTTCACCCACCCTCAGCCCACTGTCCCAACACCACCTCCACATGCTTTTCCAGGAGTAGTGTATTTGTAGCACTTATTTTCTGATATCACAACCGGGGGTTCTTTCTATGTTCTTGCCATCTACTACCACTGCATGTACGCATGGGGACGGCAGGGATTTGATGACCACCTTCCATGCTATAGTCTCCCAGGTATGAGAAAAGAGGTTGGCATGGAATAGAAAGCCAAATGAGGATTCATAAATAAGAATGTCTTATGAATAACAACATGGATATTCTTTGAACTTTTGAAGGTAAAGAGTTAAAAGGATTGAAATGAGTTGCCCTTGATGAGAAAGCTCAGAAATACTTGAGATGATTTTTTAGTTTTAATTATTAAAGTAACATTAACATACAATCTTATGCTGGTTTCAAATATGTATCAGTGGTTCAGCAGTCCCCGTGATCAACTTATCATTGCAAATTATTGTGCCCTTTTATGCCCCTCTCTGGTGCCCCTTCTGCATCTGCCAAAGCCCCTCCCTCATGGTAGCCACTAGGGACTTCTCAGTGTCTGTGTCTACTGCCATTTTGTTCCTTCTTTTGCTGTTTTTATTATCTGCAAATAAGTGCAATATGGTATTTGTCTTTCTCCACCTGGCTTATTTCACTGAGCATAGTACCTCCAGATCCATCCATGTTGTTGCAAATGGTAGGATTTTTTCTTTTTATGGCTGAATAATATTCCATTGTGTATATGTACCACCTCTTCTTTATCCACTCATCTACTGATGGACACTTAGGTTGCTTCCATTTCTTGGCTGTTACAAACAGTGAAGCAATAAGCATAGGGGTACATTTATCTTTTTGAATCAGGGATTGTTTTCTTTGGGTAAATTTGTAGAAGTGGAATGACTGGGTGAAATGTTAATTCAATTTTTAGTTTTTTGAGGAACCTACATACTACCTTCCACAACATTTGCAACAATTTGCAGATCCATCAACAGTGTAGGAGGTTTCCTATTTCTCTGCATCCTCACCAGCACTTTTTCCTTATTTTTTTGATAGTGGCCATTCTAATCGGTGTGAGTTGATGTCACTGTGGTTTTTATTTGCATTTCCCTGATGATAACAGATGTGGTGCATCTTTTCATATGCTGGTTGGCCATTTGTATTTCTTTGGAGAAGTTTCTGTTCAGGTCCACCACTCATTTTTTTCATCAGGTTGTTTTTCAGGTGAGGTGTTCTTTATATATTTTCAATGTTAACCCCTTATCAGATGATTCATTAATATATTCTCCCATAGTGTAGGCTGCCTTTTTGTTCTGCTGATGGTATCTTATGCTGTACAGAAGCTTTTTACTTTGATGTAGCACCACTTGTTCATTTTTTATTTGCTTTTCCTTGCCCAAGGAGCTCTGTCAAGCAAAATGTAGCTCATATATTCAAGAGAATTTTGCCTATTTTTCTTTTAAGTTTTATGGTTTCATAATTTACATTCAGATCAGTGATCCAATTTGAGTTTACTTTTGTGTATGGAGTTAGACTATAAGTCAGTTTCATTCCCTTACATGTAGTTGTTCAGTTTTGCCAACACAAATTATTGAAGAGTCTGTATTTTACCCATGGTATATTTATGGTACCATTACTATATATTAATTGACCATATATGCCTGGGTTTATATAGGGGCTCTTGATTGTGTTCCATTGACCTATGGGTTTGTTCTTGTGCCAGTACCAAATTGTTTTGATTACCACAGCTTTGTTGTATAGCATGAAGTCAGGGAGAATAATCCCCCCAGCTTTGTTCTTCCTTCTCAGGATTGCTTTGGCTACTCAGGGTCTTTTGTGGTTTCATATGAATTTTAGAACTATTTGTTCTAATATGTTGAAGAATGCTGTTGGTATTTTGATAGAGATTGCATTGAATCTCTAAAATGCTTTGGACAGGATGGCCATTTTGGCAATATTAATTCTTCATATCCAGGAGCATGGGATCAATCTCCACTTATTGGTGTCTTCATTAATTTCTCTCATGAGTGTCTTGTGGCTTTCAGAATATAGGTCTTTCACCTCCTTGGTTAGGTTTATTCCTAGGTGTTTTATTCTTTTTGATGCAATTGTAAGTGGAGTTCTTTCAATTTCTCTTTCTATTAATTTGTTGCTAGTATGTAGGAATGCAACAGATTTCTGTGCATTAATTTTTGTATGCTGCAACACTGCTGAATTCAGTTATTAGTTCTAGTAGATTTTGGGTGGATTCTTTAGGGTTTTTAATGTAGAATATCATGTCATCTGCAAAACAGTGACAGTTTAAATTCTTCTGTATCACTCTGGATGCATTTTATTTCTTTGCATTGTCTGATTGCCATGGCTAGCACCTCCAGTACTACATTGAATAAAAGTGGGGAGAGTGGGCATCCTTGTCTTATTCCCGATCTTAGAGAAAAAGCTTTCAGCTTTTCACTGTTAAGTATGACATTGGCTATGGGCTTGTCATATATGACCTTTATTATGTTGAGGTTCTTGCCCACTATACCCATTTTGTTGAGAGTTTTTGTCATGAATGGATGTTGAATTTTGTCAAATGCTTCTTCAGCATCTATTAAGATGATCATATGATTTTTGGCCTTCTTTATTTTGATGTGGTGTATGATGTTCATGGATTTTCAAATATACCATGCTTGCATCCCTGGAATAAATCCCACTTGATCATAATAGATGATCTGTTTGATGTTTTTTTTAATTCAGTTTAATAATATTTGGTTGAGTATTTTTGCATCTATGTTCATCAGGGATACTGGTCTGTAATTTTCTTTTTCTGTGGTGTATTTACTGGTTTTGGTATTAAGAATGATGCTGGCTTTTTAGAGTGAATTTGGAAGTATTTCCTCCTCTTCTACTTTTTGGAAAACATTAAGGAGGATGGTTTTTATGTCTTCTCTAAGTGTTTGAAAAAATTCAGCACTGAAGCCATCTGGTCAAGGAGTTTTGTTCTTAGGTAGTTTTTTGATTACCAATTCAATTTCATTGCTGGTAATTGGTCTGTTCAGATTTTGTTTCTTCCTTGGTCAGTCTTGGAAGGTTGTAGTTTTCTAGAACGTTGTCCATTTCTTCTAGGTTATCCAATCTGTTAGCATATAATTTTTCATAGTATTCTCTAATAATTCGAGTATTTTGTTGGTGTCCATAGTGATTTTTCCTTTCTCATTTGATTCCATGTGTGTATGCTCTCTTTTGTCTTGATAAGTCTGGCTAGCAGTTTATCTGTTTTATTTGTCAAAGAGCCAGCTCCCAGTTTCATTGGTTCTTTCTACTGTTTTATTCTTCTCAATTTTATTTTATTTATTTTTTTGTCTCTGATCTTTACTATGTCCCTCCTTCTACTGACTTTGGGCCTCATTTGTTCTTCTTTATCTAATTTCATTAATTGTGAGTTTAGACTGCTCATTTGGGATTCTTCTTCTTGAGGTAAGCCTGTATTGCAATACACTTCCCTCTTAGCATGGCCTTCACTGCGTCCCACATTTTTGTGGTGTTGAGTTGTTGCTTTCATTTGTCTCCATATATTTATTTTTATTTGGTCATTGATACATTGATTGTTTAGGAACACGCTAGTAAGCGTACATGTGTTTGTGGGCTTTTCTTTGTATATTTATTTATAATTTCATATCTTTGTGGTCTGAGAAACTAGTTGGTACAATTTCAATCTTTTGGAATTTATTGAGGTTCTTTTTTAACCTAGTATGTGATCTACTCTTGAAAATGGTCCATATGCACTTGAGAAGAATGTGTATCCTGCTGCTTTTGGGTGTTCTGTAGATGTCTGTTAGGTCCATGTGTTCTGATGTGTTGTTCAGTGCGTCTGCTTTCTTATTTTCTGTCTGGTGGATCTGTCCTTTGGTGTGAGTGGTGTGTTGAAGTCTCCTAAAATGAATGCATTGCATTCTATTTCCCCCTTTAATTCTATTAATATTTGTTGCACATAATTAGGTGCTCCTATGTTGGGTGCATAGGTATTTATAATAGTTATATCCTCTTGTTGCACTGGCCCCTTTATCATTACATAATGTCCTTGTCTCATTTTCTTTGTTTAGAAGTCTATTTTGTTTGATACAAGTACTGCAACACCTGCTTTTTTCTCTCAATTATTTGCACAAAATACCTTTTCCATCCCTTTACTTTTAGTCGGTGTAAGTCTTTGGGTTTGAAATGTATCTCTTGTAGGTAGCATATAGATGGGTCTCTCTTTTTTTTATCCATTCTGTAACTCTGTATGTTTTGATTGGTGCAGTCTGTTTGCATTTAGGGTGATTATTGGTAGGTATGTACTTACTGCCATTGCAGGCTTTAGATTTGTGATTACCAAAGGTTCAAGGGCATCTTCTTTACTATCCAACAGTCTAACTAAACTCACTTATTATGCTATTTCAAATACAATCTAAAGGTCTTTCCTTTTTCTGCCTCCTTCACTGTTTATATATTAAGTGTCATATTCTGTATTCTTTGTGCATCCCTTGACTGATTTTGTGGGTAGTTGATTTAATTTTGTATTTGCTCAGCAATTAATTGGTCTACTTCCTTTACCATGGTTTTATTTTCTCTGGTGACAGCTATTTAGCTTTAGGAGTAGTCTCTTTAAAACACTCTGTAGAGATGGGTCATAGGACATAAATTGCCTCAACTTTTGCTTATCTGGAAATTGTTTAATCCCTGCTTCAAATTTAAGTGATAATGTTGCTGGGTAGGGTATTCCTGGTTTGAGGCCCTTCTACTTCATTGCTTTAAAAATGTGATGCCAGTCCTTTCTGGCTTGTAGGGTTTCTGCTGAGAAGTCTGATGACAGCATGATGGGTTTTCCTTTGTACATGACTCTCTTTTTACTCTCTCTGGCTGCTTTTAGCACTCTGTCCTTGTCTTTAATTTTGCCATTTTAATTATTGTACATCTTTGTGTTTTCTTGCTAGGGTCCCTTGTGTTGGGAGATTTGTGGATTTCCATGACCTGAGAGAATATTTCCTTCCCCAGATTGGGGAGGGCTGCAGTAATTACTGTCTCAGAGACTTTCCCTTTTTCTCTCTTCTTTTTCTAGTACATCATAATGTGAATATTGTTCCATTGAGATTGTTCACAGAGTTCTATTATTTTCATTCCTAGAGATCCTTTCTGTGTCTCTTCTTTGTATTCCTGTTCTCTAATTTTATTTCATTTGCCATCTCCTCTAACTCATCTAGTCTGCTTTTAAATATCTCCATTCTGTTTCATTTCAGACACCATATTTTTCAAATTTTCTACCTTTTTTGATGTCCTCCCTGAGATTTTCAAAAATTTTCTGCAGCTATGTGAGCATTTTTATGTCTTTAACTTTGAAATCTTTATCAAGAAGATTGGTGACTTCAGTTTCACTTAGCCCTCTTTCTCTTGAGCTACTAAGCATCAGGAGTGATAGTGGGGGTTGCAGGTTGCAGTGCCAATGCCTGCTGAGAGGAAAGAGCTCTTTCCTGCTTCCTGGCTGCAGTTCTGGCCTCCATTGCCATGTCTGGTGGGCTGAGCGTGGAGGGAGGAGCCTCTGTTACATCCTTTTACCTGTAATAGTTGTGGCCACCCTCCAGATGGTCTGGAGTGATGGCGGGGGAAGCAGGTGTGCAGGCTGGTGCCTGCCAGGAGGAAGTAGTGCAGGCTGTGTATTGCAGTGTGGGTGTTGGGGTTCAATTGCCAGCCAGGGGAATGGAGCACCTGAAGCTCCTGAATGTTCCCAACCTGCAGGGCTGAATATGCCAGGACAATTTTGCTCACCTGTCCTTTCTCCTAAGCAGCAAGCTGTGTAATCCTTGCCCCTTTATCAACTCTCTCACAGTTGGGAAGTCTTTCAAAGTGCCCGCCTTTCTTTTGTTGTGGAGTGGCCATTTGTGGGTACCTGTTCTCCACAAGTGGCTGGAATCTCCATCTTTCCAAGTATTCTGTCTTTGCCTTCCAACCCCACTAATCTCCAGAGCATCATGTAATGTACGTTTGTGCTCCTGGAGCAGACCTCCACTGGTGGGTGTTCAGCAGTCCTGGGCTTCTACTCCCTCCCCAGTTTCTCTTCCTCCTGCCTGTGAGCTGGGGTGGGGGCAGGACTTGGGTCTTGCGGATTGCAGCTTTGTACTTTGTCCTTTTCTGTGGTCCTCTCTCTTCCCCAGATATGGGCAGGCTGTAGCAGTCTTCAGGTTACTCTTTCAGGATTCGTTGTATTTGGTGTATTTTTGTTGTATGTGGGTTTTAGAGGAGACACCTGCCTCATTTCTCATGCCACCATCTTTTTCCAGATCGGCACACAACTTTCTTGAGGATTTTTGCATCTATGTTCATCAGAGATATTAGTCTGTAATTTTGTGTATGTGCGTTGTGTATGTCTGTTTTTAGTATTAGAGTGATGCTGGCCTCACAGAACTGAGGTTGGAAGTATTCTCCCTCTACTTTTTGGAATACTTTAAGGATGGGTATTAACTCATCTCTTATGTTTGGTAGAATTCAGCTGTGAAGCCATCTGGACTTGGTATTTTGTTTTTTGGGATTTTTTTAAATCACAAATTTGATTTCATTGCTCGGAATTGGTCTGTTCAGATTTTCTTCCTGTGTCAATCTTGAAAAGTATTATTCTAGGAAATTGTCCATTTCCTCCAGGTTTTCCAATTTATTGACATAACTTATTATATTATTCTCTAATAATTCTTTGTATTTATGTGGTGTGTTTTGATTATTCTTTGTTTCTGATTCTGTTTCTGTACATTCTTTTTTCTTGATAAGTCTCTAGGGGTTTATCTGTTTTTGTTTATTTTCTCAAAGAACCAGCTCCTGATTTCATCGATTCTATTTTTTTCTTCAGTATTTTATTTATTTATACTCTGATCTTTACTATGTCCCTCCTTCTACTAATTCTTGGTTACATTTGTTCTTCCTTTTCTAATTTCTTTAATTATGAGTTTAGACTATTTGGGATTGCACCCACAGGGGCTCTTCAGTAAACATCTACTGCTATGTACATTTTTAGAAATGCCTTTGCCACTTCCCACAGATTTTGGGCTTTGGGGATTTTTCATGTGTCTCTGTGTATTTCTTCATTTGTTTCCATTTATTCCCTGACCCATAGATTATTTAGAAGCAGGCGGTTTAGCCTCCATGTATTTGCAGGTCTTTTTGTTTTGTTTATTTCCAGTTTTATACCATTGTGAATCCCTGCACTTCCATGACCTCAGTGTCAATTTCCTTCCCCAGATTGGGGAAGTTTTCAACATTTCCTAAAAGAAATTTCCCATCTCTTTGTCTTTCTTTTCTCCATCTGGTGCCCCTATTATGCAGATACTTTCATTTGGTTGGTCACATAGCTCTCTTCTCATTCTTTCATTCCTAGAGATCCTTTTTCTCTGTTCCTCAGTGTGTTTTCCTGTTCTCTAATTTCCATTTCATTTACCATCTCCTGTACATATTCTAATGTACTTTAAAATCCCTCCATTTCATGTTTCACTTCAGATACTGTATTCTTCAACTGAGTGGATAATTTTCAGATACTCTCTGTTAAAATGATCCTTGAGATCTTGAATACTTTTCTGTAAATCCATGGGAATGTTTATGACTTTTATTTTGAAATCTCCATCAAGACGATTAGTGATCTGTTTCATTTGGCTGTATTTTTGGAGTTGTGTCTTTTGTTTTGTTTGAATATTAATCTGCCTACTCATTTTTTCAGTGTTTCTGTTTCTTCCTTTGTATTAGATGTCTTTGCTATGGTTTTCTGACCCTTTTCTGTGTGATCCTCTCTTCTTCCTCAGGTGTAGGTGGTCTGTTCTACAGTCTTTGGGTCGTTTTCAAGTCTAGCTGCACTTGCTGTATTTTCATGTTTTTGGTAGGAGGTTACTGCCTAGCCTTCCTATTCTGCCATCTTTATTCCTCTCAGAGAAGACTTAGTTTTTATTCTATAAGCTGCTCACCATTAAATGATAATGTAAATTGTGTATAGAAATAAAATACACATATATATGTATATATACATGCAAAATACCAAAACCATCTCTAAAAAGGAAATATTTATAACAGCTATTTTTCACTATGTAAAAAAAACAATGTTCAGAAAGGAAAACCTGCCTTGAGAAGCATCACACTGACCAAAGCCACTCCTGGTGCTTCTGGCTGTTAGTGTGATGACTGTTCCAGGGAATAACCGGGGCCCCATCAAATGTGTGGCTGAGTGCTCCAATGTCACCTGCAGTGATTCCAAATGCTCAGTGGCTTCTGACCACTCAGAGGATACATCTCTGTGTCTGCCATCCATGAGAAGGGGCCACAGCAGCCACATTTGGGAGGATGGCTTTCTCCCAGCACCTCTGACAAGCCACCCCGCCATGCAAAGCCAATGGCCAGTGTCCACAAGGAGCTTCCCCTTACCTGGACAGGTGACTGGCCGGTGTCTCCTCTCTTCCCTCCATGGCTCTCCCACTCGTTCCAACCAAGTGATGAGGTCTGGTTTAGAACAGGTAATTCCTGCTTAGCGGGGAAAAATGAGCAGGTCACTCTTGGTTATAGTATTGAGGGGCTACTTGCTGGAGCCAGACTGGAGGGGGAAGACCAGGGTGGTGGTAAAGAACTCAGAAGCATTCATTCCAAGCTGAGAGAGTGCTGGCTGGGCTGGGAACCTGGCTCAGACCGGCAGCAGTGTGCTTGGAGTAGCAGCTGGGGAGCAGCATCCAGCCCCAGGGAGCAAGAACTGGGCACAGTGCCAGCAGAACAGAGCCCCCAACAGTCCCCAGGGGAAAAGGAAGCTGAGCACCTCTTCTCAGCTGAAACTCAAGGCAAAGATAGGTGCATGAGAGGCAAAACAGCCCTGAGGGGAGCCCCCGCTCACCCAGTGAGACCAGGTGGCTGAAGTTCTCCAGCATCACGTGTCTGTACAGGGCCCTCTGTGCAGGACTCAGCAGCTCCCATTCCTTCTGCGTGAAATCCACAGCCACATCCCCAAATGTCACGAAAGCCTGCAACACAAACCCAGACCTGCTCACAAGGGACTGTGACCAGAGCCTGGCTATGTACATGTACAGGGGTTAGATTCACCCTTCAACTCTGCATGTGACCACTGACTGCCAAACCTTCCACACTGCAGGTGGGTCATACCTGAGATGGACAGTACTTCTGCCCTCCTCCCCAGCTCATGGATCTGCCTCATCCCACAGGGGCTCTTCAGGCATCCCAAAATGCTGGAAGTCTTGGCCACTGGTCTCTACAGCCCCTCCTTTACAGACACCAACCAACTGATCTTCCCTGGGCACTGGAACAAGGACAGCCATCATCTATTTCAATTCTCTGTGAATGTTGCTCACACTGGAGGGGGCCAGGCCTGGCAAGTCACTTCCCCAGGACTGCTGCTGGCTTGGCCCTGTACCAACAAGGCAGCCACCAGGGCAAGTCAAGGGAATGGGTCTATTCTCTTATGGTAAAGATGGGACATCTGGTACGTCTCACCTCTCTCCTGGCTTTCCAAGGTCTCAGAGCAACTTTCCTGCTCTCCATGGAGAAAGGAACCCCTCAGAGGGCTGTTCTGTGGGAAGAGAAGAGAGTAAGAGGGTGCCTGGGTGCTCCTGTGCTGGGCAGGGCACGGCGGACCATAGCAGTGGGAGGCAGTCAGAGGGCACCAACACAGCCACCACCAGGGTCCTGACAAGGGCAGAGGAAGCCAGGATACTAGCTGGCACATCTCCATGCTGGGGCCTGGGCAAAGGCTTCAGCACTCTGGGAGTCCAGTGAGTATCTTCTTACAATGCTGAGTTAATAAGAGACAGCTTGGGACACTGCAGTGGAACTCCTGCCTCTAATGTTTGGGCCCAGAGCTCCAGTTGTCCATTGCATTGGCAGGACACCTCATGACAGCTGAATTGCTCTCCCAGCCTGTCTCCCTGTGCTTGAATGAGGGATAAGCACAGGCAAAGACTGAAGCCAACAGCTAGACGGTGTTGACAGAATGCACAGCATGCTACTAACCTCAAGTCTAAAGCCCAAGGGAGACATGGTGTGGCTAACGTGGGGAGGACCTGGTATAGAAGCAATATCCCACCCCAGGGTAACTGCACTGGAGTGAGCTCACCCCCAGCAGAATCCACTCCCCCTATTTAGGGCCATGAAGGAGGGATTAAACAATTTTCAGATAAGCAAAATCTGAGAGAATTTACCTCCCACAACCCATCTCTACAGTCTAATTTAGAGGGACTGCTATAGATGGAAGTGTTCCTAAGGTTTACTAGCTGTCACCAGAGGTAATAAAACCACAGTAAAGAAAGTAGAACAGCTAATTACTCAGCAAATACAAAATTAAATTAACTATCCACAAAGTCAATCAAGGGATACACAAAGAGTACAGAATAAGATACGTAATCCGTAAAGAGTGGAGGAGGAGAAAAAAAAGAAACTTTAGATTGTGTTTGTAACAGCATATTAAGTGAGTTAAGTTAGACTCTTAGATAGTAAGGAAGTTACCCTTGAACCTTTGGTAACCATGAATCTAAAGCCTGCAATGGCAATAAGTACATACCTATTGATAATCACCCTAAATGTAAATGGACTGAACACACCAATGAAAAGACACAGAGTCACTGAATGGATAAAAAAAACAAGCCCCATCTATATGCTGCCTACAAGAGACTCACTTTAAACCCAAAGACATACACAGACTAAAAGTGAAGGGATGGAAAAAGATACTTCATGCAACTAATAGGGAGAAAAAAGCAGGTGTTGCAGTACTTGTATCAGACAAAATAGACTTCAAAACAAAGCCACAAGTGACAAAGAAGGACATTACATAAAATGATTAAGGGGTCAATCCAACAGGAAGATATAACCATTATAAATATCTATGCACCCAACACAGGAGCACCTATATATGTGAAACGAATACTAACAGAATTAAAAGGGGAAATAGAATGCAATGCATTCATTCTAGGAAACTTCAACACTCCACTCACTCTGAAGGACAGATCCACCAGACATAAGATAAGTAAGGACACAGAGGCACTGAACAACACACTAGAACAGATGGACCTAACAGACATCTACAGAACTCCACACCCAAAAGCAGCAGAATACACATTCTTCTCAAGTGTACAAGGAACATTTTCAAGAACAGACCATATGCCAGGTCACAAAAAGAGCTTCTGTACATTCAAAAAGACTGAAATTGTACCAACCAGTTTCTCAGACCACAAAGGTATGAAACTAAAAATAAATTACACAAAGAAAATGAAAAATCCTGCAAACACATAGAGGCTTCACAACATGCTCATAAATAACCAATGGATCAATGACCAGATAAAAACAGAGATCAAGCAATATATGGAGACAAATGACAACAATAACACAAAGCCCCAACTTCTGTGGGATGCAGCAAAAGCAGTCTTAAGAGGAAAGTATATATCAATCCAGGCATATTTAAAGATGGAGGAACATTCAGAAATGAATAGCCTGAAGTTACAATTATAGAAATTGTAAAAAGAAGAAGAAATGAGGCATAAAATCAGCAGAAGGAGGGACATAATAAAGATCAGTGAAGAAATAAATAAAATTGGGAAGAATAAAACAATAGAAAAAATCAAAGAGACCAAGAGCTGGTTCTCTTGAGAAAAAAAACAAAATCGATACACCTCTAGCCAGACTTATTAAGAGAAAAACAGAATCAACACACATTAACAGAATCAGAAACGAGAAAGGAAAAATCACAATGGACCCCACAGAAATACAAATAATTATTAGAGAATACTGTGAAAACCTACATGCCAACAAGCTGGAAAACCTAGAAGAAATGGACAACTTCCTAGAAAAATACAACCTTCCAAGACTAACCAAGGAAGAAACACAAAATCTAAACAAACCAATTACCAGCAACAAAATTGAAGCTATAATCAAAAAACTACCCAAGAAAAAAAAACCCTAGGCCAGACAGATTTACCTCGGAATTTTATCAGACATACAGAGAAGATATAATAACCATTCTCCTTAAAGTTTTCCAAAAAATAGAAGAGGAGGGAATACTCCCAAACTCATTCGATGAAGCCAACATCACCCTAATACCAAAACCAGGCAAAGACCCCACGAAAAAAGACAATTACAGACCAATATCCCTGATGAATGTAGATGCAAAAATACTCAATAAAATATTAGCAAACCGAATTCAAAAATATATCAAAAGGATCATACACCATGACCAAGTGGGATTCATCCCAGGGATGCAAGGATGGTACAACATTCGAAAATCCATCAACATCATCCACCACATAAACAAAAAGAAAGACAAAAACCATATGATCATCTCCATAGATGCTGAAAAAGCATTCGACAAAATTCAACATCCATTCATGATAAAAACTCTCAGGAAAATGGGTATATAGGGCAAATACCTCAACATAATAAAGGCCATAGATGACAAGCCCACAGCCAACATCATACCGAACAGCAAGACACTGAAAGCTTTTCCTCTAAGACCGGGAACAAGACAGAGATGCCCACTCTCCCCACTGTTATTCAACATAATATTGGAGGTCCTAGCCACGGCAATCAGACAAAACAAAGAAACACAAGGAGTCCAGATTGGTAAAGAAGAAGTCAAACTCTCACTATTTGCAGATGACATGATACTGTACATAAAAAAAACCCTAAAGACTCCACTCCAAAACGACTAGAACTAATATCGGAATGAAGCAAAGTTGCAGGATACAAAATTAATACACAGAAATCTGTGGCTTTCCTATACACTAATAATGAACTAATAGAGAAATCACGAAAACAGTTCTATTCACAATTGCATCAAAAATAATAAAATACTTAGGAATATCCCTAAACAAGGAAGTGAAAAACCTATACCCTGAAAACTACAAGACACTCTTAAGAGAAATTAGAGAGGACACTAACAAATGGAAACTCATCCCATGCTCCTGGCTAGGAAGAATTAATATCAAAATGGCCATGCTGCCCAAAGCAATCTACAGATTCAATGCAAGCCCCATCAAATTACCAACAGCATTCTTCAACGAATTGGAACAAATAGTTCAAAAATTCATATGGAACCATCAAAGTCCCCAAATAGCCAAAGCAATGCTGAGAAGGAAGAATAAAGTGGCGGGGATCTCAGTCCCCAACTTCAAGCCCTACTACAAAGCCACAGTAATCAAGACAATTTGGTACTGACACAAGAACAGAGGCACAGACCAGTGGAACAGAATAGAGACTGCAGACATTATCCCAAGCATATATGGTCAATTAATATACGATAAAGGAGCCATGGACATACAATGGGGAAATGACAGTGTCTTCAATGGTTGGTGTTGGCAAAGCTGGACAGCTACATGTAAGAGAATGAAACTGGATCACTGTCTAACCTCATACACAAAAGTAAATTCAAAATGGATCAAAGACCTGAATGTAAATCATGAAAACATAAAACTCTTAGAAAAAAACATAGGCAAGAATCTCTTGGACATAAACATGAATGATTTCTTCATGAACCTGTCTCCTCAGGCAAGGGAAACTAAAGCAAAAATGAACAAGTGGGACTATATCAAGCTGAAAACCTTCTGTACAGCAAAAGACACCATCAATAGAAAAAAAGTTACCCTACAGTATGGGAGAATATATTCATAAATGACAGATCTGATAAAGGGTTGACAATCAAAATATATGAAAAGCTCACACACCTCAACAAACAAAAAGCAAATTATTCAATTAAAAGATGGGCAGAGGAGCTGAACAGACAGTTCTCAAAAAAAGAAATACAGATGGCCAACAGACACATGAAAAGATGCTCCACATCGCTAGTCATCAGAGAAATGCAAATTAAAACTACAATGAGATATCACCTCACACCTGTAAGGATCTCCACCATCCAAAAGACAAACAACAACAAATGTTGGCGAGGTTGTGGAGAAAGGGGAACCCTCCTACACTGCTGGTGGGAATGTAAATTAGTTCAACCATTGTGGAAAGCAGTATGGAGGGCCCTCAAAAAGCTCAAAACAGAAATACCATTTGACCCAGGAATTCCACTTCTAGGAATTTACCCTAAGAATACAGCAGCCCAGTTTGAAAAAGACAGGTGCACCACTATGTTTATCGCAGCACTATTTACAATAGCCAAGAAATGGAAGCAACCTAAGTGTCCATCAGTGGATGAATGGATAAAGAAGATGTGGTACATATATATACACAATGGAATATTATTCAGCCATAAGAAGAAAACAAATCCTACCTTTTGCAACAACATGCATGGAACTAGAGGGTATTACGCTCAGTGAAATAAGCCCAGCGGAGAAAGACAAGTACCAAATTATTTCACTCATATGTGGAGTATAAGAACAAAGGAAAACTGAAGGAACAAAACAGCAGCAGAATCACAGAACCCAAGTATGGACTAACAGTTACCAAAGGGAAAGGGTCTGGGGAGGATTGGTGGGAAGGGAGGGATAAGGATTGGAGTGGGAAGAAAGGGGGCAGTATGATTAGCATGTATAATGTGGGTGGTGGCACGGGGAGGGCTGTGCAACCCAGAAAAGATAAGCAGTGACTCTACAGCATCTTAATACACTGATGGACAGTGACTGTAATGGGGTTTGTGGGGGGTACTTGGTGGAGGGAGCCTAGTAAATATAATGTTCTTCACGTAACTGTAGATTCATGACACCAAAAAAAAACAAAAAAACCCACAATGAGGTATCACCTCACACCAGAAAGGATAGCCAACGTCGGAAAGACTAAAAACAACAAATGCTGGCAAGGATGCGGAGAAAGGGTAATCCCTCTACACTGCTGGTGGGAATGTAAACTAGTTCAACCATTGTGGAAAGCGATATGGACGTTTCTCAAAAAACTAAAAATAGAAATACCATTTGACCCCGGAATCCCACTCCTTGGAATTTACCCATACAACTTCTCAGATTCAAAATGACATATGCACCCCTATGTTTATTGCAGCACTTTTTACAATTCTCAAGATATGGAAGCAACCTAAGTGTCCATCAGTAGATGAATGGATAAAGATGTGGTACATATACACAACGGAATACTATTCAGCCATAAGAAAGAAATGAATCCTATTTGCAAAAACATGGATGGAGCTGGAGGACATTATGCTCAGTGAAATAAGCCAGGTGGAGAAAGATAAATGCCAAATGATTTCCCTCATTTGTGGAGTATAACAATGAGGTAAAACTGAAGGAACAAAATGGCAGCAGACTCAGAGACTCCAAGAAGGGAATAGTGGTTACCAAAGGGGAGGGGTGGGGAGGGAGGGAGAAGGGGACTGAGGGGTATTATGTTTAGTACACATGGTATGGGGGGATCACGGGGAGAACAGTGTATCACAGAGAAGGGACATGGTGGATCTCTGGCATCTTGTTGCACTGATGGACAGGGACTGCATCGGGGTGTGGGTGGGGACTTGATAATATGGGTAAATGTAGTAACCACACTGGTTTTTCATGTGAAACCTTCATAAGGGTGTATATCAATCATACCTTAATAAGAAATTAAAAAACGAAAAAAGAAAAAGGGATGTGGACTCCACCTGTAGAGGGGTCAAAGAATTTGCAGCCATATTGTAAAGCTGTCATCGATGTTTCCTCTTGGAAGAGTGGACAATAAAAATATAAAATGGGGGAAAAAATAACGTGCTTCTAAATAATCAATGGATCTATGACCAAATAAAAACAGAGATCAAGTGATATATGCAGACAAATGAAAAGAAGTCAACACAGCAAAATCTGTGAGACGCAGTGAATGCCACAGTAAGAGGTAAGTATACTGCAATACAGGCTTACCTCAAAAAAGGAGAACATTCCCAAATGAACAGTCTAAACTCACAATTAATGGGATTATGCTCCCCAACTTCAAGCTCTACTACAAAGCCACAGTAATCAAGACAATTTGGTACTGGTACAAGAACAGACTCATAGACCAGTGGAACAGACTAGAGAGCCCAGATATAAACCCACACATATAAGGCCAATTAATATATGATAAAGGAGCCCTGGATATACAATGGGGAAATGACAGCCTCTTCAACACCTGGTGTTGGCAAAACTGGACAGCTACATGCAAGAGAATGAAACTGGATTACTGTCTAACTCCATACACTAAAGCAAACTTGAAATGGATCAAAGACCTGAATGAACATATCTCCCTGGGCAAGGAAAATAAAAGCAAAAATGAACAAGTGGGACTATATCAAACTAAAAAGCATATGTACAGAAAAGGACACCATCAGTAGCACAAAAAGTCATCCTACACTATGGGAGAATATATTCTTAAATGACATATCCAAAAAGGGGTTGACACCCAAAATATATAAAGAGTTCACGTGCCTTAACAACCAAAAAGCAAATAACCCAATTAAAAAATGGGCAGATGATCTGAACAGACAGTTCTCCAAAGAAGACAATCAGGTGGCCAACAGGCACATGAAAAGATGCTCCACATTGCTAATCATCAGAGAAATGCAAATTAAAACCACAATCGATATCACCTCACACCAGTTAGGATCACCACCATCCAAAAGACAAACAACAACAAATACTGGCAAGGATGTGGAGAAAGAGAACCCTCCTACCCTGCTAGAGGGAGTGTAAATTAAATTAGTTCAACCATTGTGGAAAGCAGTATGGAGGTTCCTCAAAAAACTCAAAATAGAAATACCATTTGACCCAGGAATTCCACTCCTAAGAATTTACCCAAAGAATACAGGATCCCTGATTCAAAATGACAGATGCACCCCTATGTTTATCGCAGCACTATTTACAATAGCCAAGAAATGGAAGCAACCTAAGTGTCCATCAGTAGATGAATGGATAAAGAAGATGTGGTACATATATACAATGGAATATTACTCAGCCATAAGAAGAAAACAAATCCTACCATTTGCAACAACATGGATGGAGCTGGAGGGTATTATGCTCAGTGAAATAAGCCAGGCGGAGAAAGACAAGTACCAAATGATTTCACTCATCTGTGGAGCATAAGAACAAAGAATAAACTAAAGGAACAAAACAGCAGCAGAATCACAGAACCCAAGAATGGACTAACAGTTACCAAAGGGAAAGGGACTGGGGAGGATGGGTGGGAAGGGAGGGATAAGGGGATTAAGGGGCATTATGATTAACACACATGATAAAAGAGAAGCATGGGGAAGGCAAGTAGTGACGATAGCATCTCACTGCGCTGATGGACAGGGACTGTGATGGGGTGTATGGGGGGGACTTGGTGATGGGGGGAATGTAGTAACCACAATGTTGCTCATGTGAAACCTGAGCTTAGGATTGTATATCAATGATACGCTAATAAAAAAAACTTACCTATATGCTTCCTCTAAGAGACTCATTTCAGGTCTAAAGACATACATATGTACACTGAAGGTGAAGGGACAGAAAAAGATGTTTCATGAAAATAAAAGGGGGAAAAATGTAGAAGCAGTATTTACATTAGACACAATAGTGATCAGAGCAATAAAGTAACAAGAGACAAGGAAGGACATTATATAAGAAGTGTTCATTAATGATGAATGGTTTAAGATGTGATACATTTACACAATGGAATAGTATTTAGCCATAGAAAAGAAATCCTGCCATTTGTGACAATATGGACGGACCTAGAGGGTATTATGCCAAGTGAAATACACCAGAGAAAGAGAAATACTATGTAATTTCACCTATCATATAAAAAAAACCAAAATGAAACAAAATTAACAAAAATGAAATTCACTCCTGGACATGGAGAAAAGACCGGTGGTTACCATGGGGGAGGGTTTGGGTTTGGGGGTGAAAACAGTTTAGGGGAAGAAGAGGTACCAAAGCTCAGTCTACAGTACTATATACAGTACTATATACAGTACTATATACAGTACTACAGGAATGAAAGTACAGCATAGACAATATAGTCAATAGTTTTATCTTTCTATGTTGATACTAAGCAATGATGTCAGTTGAGGTGAACATTTAATAACGTAGATAAGTGCTGAATCACCGCTGTATTCTGGAAACCAATATTGCATGTCAATTATTCTTCAGTAAAATGTGATAAATGATAAAATAAAACTTTCAGCCTGGAAAAAAAGAATAGCCAAAAAATGCCTCAAATTATTGGCAATACATGAATCTAAAAGCCCAAGACATCCATCCCGCAAACCTGTTGGTGGGAAGGAAAACTGCCCCAGCCATTGTGGAAAGCAGTACAGAGGTTCCTCAGAAAACTAAAAATAGAAACACCATATGACCCAGCAATTCCACTTTTGGATATTTACCAACAGAAAAGAAAATCCCTGATTTGAAAGATATATGCAGTCTATATTTATTGCTACATTATTTACAATAGCAAAGATATGGAAGCAATGAAAGAGCCATCAATATATGAATGGATAAAGATGTGGTACATATACAGAATGGAATATTATTCAGCCATAAAAAAGGGAAATCCTGCCATTTGTGACAACATGGACAGACCTAGAGAATATTATGCTAAGTGAAATATACCAGGCAGAGAAATGCAAATCCTATATGATTTCAATTATATTGCCTGGCAGTTACCATGGGAGAGGGTTTGGGTTTGGGGGTGAAATAGGTGAAGGGGTTAAAGAGGTACAAGATCTCAGTCGTAATACAAATTAGTAGGGGAGTGAGTACAGCATAGAGAATATAGTGAATAGCTTTTTACATCTTTCCATGTTGATAGTAACTACACTAGTTGGGGTGAACACTTAATAATGCAGGGAACTGCCAAATCACTACAGTGCAGATCTGAATCCACTGGAATATTATACATCAATTATTCTTCAGTAAAAAATGATGATAAAATTAAACTTTCAGATTTAAAAAATGAAGAATCAAACACTTTTAGAAATACATGAATGTAAAAGCCCAAGACATCCATCCCGCAAACCCCAAGAAGGATGACCCCAGAGAGCCTCACTGAGGTAGCAGAGCCCTCAAGCATGCTGACCGGAGCCAGAGCTGTAAGAACCCAGGGTCGGCAGGAGGAGGAGGTGAGGACAACGGCGGTGCTGGCCACTCGGGGAGAAATCGCCACCGTGAGCGGAAACCTGGGGAGAGAGGGCGCTGCCTGTCACCTGCACTGGCCACACTCAGTTGTTCCGTCACACCGACAGGGCGGGAGGGGGTTCCCAGTTTGGGGTTCACCTCAATGCCACAGATTCTTACTATCCTTAAAAATACTTAGATTCTTCTGAATAAATATTTGTTCAAATGCTGACTGGCCTTACCCAAGCTCCCAGAAAACTTAAAGAGCTGTTTCTAAATAATTCCCATCTTTACTCTCGTTTTGCTGCGGAGAGGGTCGGTACAGTGCGCTTTGTCTCTGCGCCCTTCCAGCGGTGAGCGTCTTTGTTACTTCGCTGTCATTCTAACCTGCAGACTGAAGCGCAAGCCTTCCCCCTCTGTCCTACTTCGGGGAAGCAGGGAAGGGCCACCGAGGTCTGAGTTGGGCTCACGAGTTCCCGTCGCCTGGGACACCGGGACAGACCTCCCGCTGTCCGACCGCGCTCTTTAGAAGCCGCCCCCAAATCTCCTTTCTTGGCCTTCGGGAAGGTCTCCGAACAGGGCCGCACTCCGTGCAGTGCTCTGGCCTCCCCGATATGCTGGGGTGCTAGGCCGGGGTTCCCAGCTGTGCAGACCCACGCGGACCCCGCATCCAGGTGACCCGGCCGTGCAAGTTGCCGAGGCACCTGCCCCCGCGGAGCTCAGCGAGCGCCCCTTTCCGCCCCCGGCCCTCCCTGCTCTCTGCCGCTGCTCACCGTTCTGGACGCCGCGCTCACCTCCACTCGCCCGACCTGTTCGAGGACTCCCTCTCCTCGGGCGTCAGGAACCCGCCCGCCCAGGCGGAGGCTCCGCCGAGCGCGCGGGGAGCGGCCCTCCAGACGCAGCCGCCCCACGACGCCGGGACTCCCCGGGCCGCAGCTCCCGGCCTTTCCCAGAGGCTCTCCCGGCGACTCGCCCCGTCTCCCCCTGGGACACGGACCCCCTGCCCCTGCGGCCTGCAGGCGCTTCCGGCCTCGGCACCCCTCCCCCGCCGCATCCGCACGGCCGGCCTCCTCCCCGCTCGGAAGAGCGAAGACACGGGGCTGCAGGGCCCCTACTCACCCGGGGACGGACGGCGGGCGGGGACGGGGGCTCCGCGTCCTCGGCCGGATGCAGACGGAGGCTCTGCGCCTCTGCGTGGCCGTCCACCCGAGCGCACTACCCGGGATCCCCCGCGCAGGCCGGGATTCCAGGACCCGGAATCCTTGGCGGGCGGTTCCGAGACGTCTACACCCAGAATCCTCGGTGCGGCCCCAGGATTCCAGGACCCAGAATCCTCGGCGGGCGGCTCCAGGTCATCAGCACCCAGCCAGAATCCTCAGGCCCTGTTCAGCTGTCCAGCACCAGAATCCTTGAAGCGGCGCACCCTGCAAGTTATCAGTACCCAGAAGCCTTAGCGTGGTGCAAGCTCCAGGATTTCAACACTCAGGATCCTCAACGGCGCTCCCCCAGGACGCCTGTACCCAGAATCCTTGGCGCATCCCCACCTCCCGGGACTGCACCTCCCAGAACCCTCCAAGCTGCAGAGGTTCCTCTTACGTCAGCATGAAGTGAGGCCTCCTTGGATGCTGAAGCTGCACGGCCTCTACCCCAGTTGCCGGATCGGCGTTCTGGGAGCTGCGGGAGCATCGCTGCACAGCCGTGCTGCACCTCGCATCCAGGGTCCCAGGTTTGAGTCTCTAAGTAACATTCCACATCAGTCTTTTCCTTCCAGCCATCTTCTAAAACTACCATTTCAGTAACTCTACAAATAAGTTGTCACACATAGGTTTAGGAAAGAGGGCATTCAGGAAATCCTAAAACCAATCTGTAATGTTTGCCTATTTGCCATTATGAGGAGTTCTTTTTGTAGAGCAACAGTTGCAATTTATTTTTATTTCGGTCAAGTGAGTTTGAACGTTGGGGGAGAAAAATAAAAAGGACCTAGGCGATTTTCTTAACACTCCATTCGCCGCTGGACAGTTCCTATGGTCTACAGTCTATGAACAAAGTCTCCACCTTTGACCCCCTCAGTAGGGTGCTTGCTTTTTCTAAATAATTGTGGATAATACAAAACTAGTCCCCTTTCATATAATGGGAACATTCTTAAGCTCTTAGGGATTTAGCCTTATGAGGGAGGCACTATTATAAACCCATGTTGAAAGTGAGCAATGGAAGCACGAAGAGTTCAGGTAATTTGCCCAGTCACACAGCTGGGAAGGGAATATATATTGACATCTTGACTCTACAGGACGATATCAGCCTTTGTGTCCTGCCTCATGCCTACTAATATCATGCAAGCATTCAAGGCAGTTTTCAGTATTTTTTAAGAAGCTCTTTGATGAGTAAGTGCAGATGTCTGAAATCCAGAAGATAAAGGGAAATGTTTCCTCTAGCTCTATATCAAACTACAATGTCCTAATATTCTATAAAAATTATAATGTTATCAAATGTAATTATAAGGACAGAACATTAACTTGAATAGTTCTGAAAAATTTTTTTTTTACCTTTTTTTTTTTATTGACGGGTAGTTGATACACAGTATTACATTAGTTTCAGGTGTACAACACAGTGATTCAACATTTATATACATGATAATTCTAGCTACCAGCTATCACCATACAAAGTTGTTACAATATTTTGACTATATTCCTTATGCTATACATTACATCCCGGTTACTTATTTATTTTACAATTGGAAGTCTGTACTTTTTTTTGTTTGCTTTTGTTTTTTTTTGTTTGTTTTTTGAGAGGGCATCCCTCATATTTATTAATCAAATGGTTGTTAACAACAATAAAATTCTGTATAGGGGAGTCAATGCTCAATGCACAATCATTAATCCACCCCAAGCCTAATTCTCGTCAGTCTCCAATCTTCTGAAGCATAACGAACAAGTTCTTACATGGAGAACAAATTCTTACATAGTGAATAAGTTACATGGTGAACAGTTACAAGGGCAGTCATCACAGAAACTTTCGGTTTTGATCATGCATTATGAACTATAAACAATCAGTTCACATATGAATATTCGTTTGATTTTTATACTTGATTTATATGTGTGAAAATTTTTAAAGTAATACTTCAACCAAGCATTCCATGTCCCAGTCCATTTCTATTGCTCCTTCATGAGGCAGTGAACCACTTTATTCTCACCAGAACCAGAGGATAATCTTTCTTCTTGGCTATAAAAAAATGAGAATAAAATAAAATAGCTATAAAATCTATTTAGAAACAGTAGGAACAAGCCCCCTGCCCCCTATTTTTATGCCAACTTCCATATCTGAAATTGCACCATGCAATCAGGAGCTTAAGGGCACATCACACACACTGTTGATCTGTGCTCTCTACACATATTTTAACGTACACAATCACTTGACTGAATTCCTGGGCTTCTACTTCTAAAGAAGGAATGTCTGTGAAAGTCAGTGTCAACAGCAATGACCGAATGGTCCTTAAAATATTCAGAATTGCCAAGAACTAATATCTTAAACATAGATAAAAGGTGGCAGTCTGAGAGCTAGGCCATAGGGAAGTTACTGTGTTGCAGGAAGTGTGGGCCAAGCAAGGAAAAGAAAAGGTTACAATCCTGGGCTGCTGCAAAGTCTCCCCTGAGCCAGATGGGAATTGAGTGCCCAGACACTGAGGAGGGAACCATTCCCAGGTCTGACACACTGGCATTTTTTATCTAATGGGCCCACTGCTGCCGCACTGCAGAAGTTCCAGGGCTGCAGAGGACCCAGGGCATCAGGCCGCTGCAGGTTCTATGAAACCTGCCTAGGCCGGTGGTCTCTGAGCATCCAGTGTGAAAACCAACCCCAGCTTGACTCACCCAGGAACAGGACCCAGTACAGGAAGCAAATCCAGCAGGAAGAGCTGGGAGTGAGCAAACCAGGGCTGAGTCAAACACGTGCCCTCACTGACACATGACCTCAGAATGTCAGCTGCCTAGCGGGAATTGGCCACTTGAATAATTGTGCTGGGGAAGCGTTGTGTATTTTCCTTGGTCCTTGTCCCCACCGCAACAAAGAATTGAAGGGCAGTGACAGTAGTGAAGCAAAGTATTTAAAGTTACTCAAAGAGAGATAAAGTGCCGCAGGCAACTGTAAGGTAAATGAAACCAGACCAGGCACGCGGCAACAAAGGAGCCAGAAAATTATTTATCAGTGCGATCCCGGGCAAGCTTCACCGGTCCCCGCGCAGGGCCAGGGAGGCCGCGCCCAGCAGGAGGGGCGACAGGCTTACCAAGGGAGCTGGGAGAGCCCTGAGGGTATTGTGAACAGAACTGATTGGCCGGTGTGGGTGTCGTGATCACCGGTGACTGGTCATGCGGGGTTGCTGGGGAGAGGGTACTGCGATGCCTGCTCTAGGCGGGACCTGCGGCTGGGGACCTTCTGTGGAATCATTTGAGTGACATTCGCCGTTCTCTTCCTTACTTGGCTTGAGTCGGGTTCCTCCAGTGAGACCCGTGAGGGAGTAGTGGGAGCAGTGAGGACCGCAGTGTGAGGCCCCATCCAGCGAGGCTGGAGGGACTGGGGCTGGAGTTCCCGGAGGAGGACCTCATCGCCCGGCTGGAGGGCAGCGGTTGCCTGTGGCACAGACGGGGTGATGACCTGAGGTAGGGTAAGGTCTGTGTGTTCCCGCAGGACGTGTCTGAGGAGTGGGAGATAAGGCAAGTAGGAGGCTACTGGTGGGGCGTTGGTAGGAAGGGAGTTCTTAAGAAAGGCCTACCATACATCGACTCAAGTGGACTAAGGCCGGCCGGTCCCGAGGGGCCGCCCATATCCGGGTAAGGGCTTTGGGTAGTAGAGACAGCCAGGTCTTTATCTCTAAGGAGAGTTTGGTAAGTTGGTCCTTTAGGAGACCATTTGCCCGTTCCACGTTACCCGAGGACTGGGGGTGGTAGGGAATATGTGACTTCCAGGTGATATTTAGAGTCTCGGCCACTAGTTGGGTGACCTTGGAGATGAATGCTGGACCGTTGTCTGATTGGATGGAGGCTGGGAGGCCGAACCGGGGAATGATGTGTTCCAACAGCCACTATGGATGCTGTTTCCCAGCACGTGGGGAAGGCCTCGATCCAACCTGAAAAGGTATCAACCATTACTAACAGGTATCGGTACTTTTTGTGGGACGGCATGTGAGTGAAATCCGTCTGCCGATCCTGTCCCGGAAGGCGTCCCCGCAGTTGATCGGCTGCTGTCTGGAGTGGGAGGGCTCCCTGGGAAGACAGACGAGCACATGGGCTGCAGGCTGTGTGTACTTGGTTGATCGTTTCCTGGAAATCCTGTGATGAGAAGATTGGGGAGAGAAACCTGTACATGGCCTCCAGGCCAATATGTAGAGACTGGTGGATTGAGGCCCCAATCTCTTGGGCCTGTTGTTTGGGGAGGATCAATCTGTTGTGTAGGGAGATCCATCCTTGTTGTCCAGGTATGGCCCCTTGGTTGAGGAGTTGTCCCTTTTACCTGAGTACCTGGGAGCTAGAGAAGGAAAAAGAAACAGGATGGGGTGGAGTCATGGGCTGAGGTAAGTTGGTGAGCTGTGGCTTCGGCCAGGGCATTTCCCTGGGTGACAGGGTCTGTGCCCATCTGATCGTCTTGACAGTGGACAATGGCCACCTCCTGTCTTAAGCCAGAGAATTTCAGAGTTTTATGGTAGTTTTACTTCCCTTTTCCATTACTTTAACAGACCTGGGAAACCATTCTCTCTTGACAAATGGGGAAAATGAGGTACAGACATTTGGAACCCGCACACACTTCAGGAAATAGGCAGCGCTTTACTATCTGTTCCACAGCGAGTGGGTGAGGGTCTTTTACCATCCCATCCCCCCTCAGCACACCGGTCCTTCCTTATGCTCTTCCCCTGGGGACATTCTGGAACCATCACGGGCTAACATCAGGTTTGCACCCCCGGAGGCAGGAAACACCGAGGAAGAGCAGTTTGGGGTAAGGAGGTGAGGATGGAACCACAGATGGGAAAGTGTTGGAAGTCTAGTTGGAAGTACCTGTGAAGTACAGAGGTGGACGTGAACAAAGGCAGCTGCGTATCTGGCCTGGAGTTATGAGGTGAGCATGGGTGGCTGAAAAAACCGTCCATATGAAGCTCCTAGAAGGACTGTCTTCCTTTCCCCACCTCATCACAGAACAAAGCCAGAATAAAAAGTGTATTTCATCTAATACAAGAAGCCACTGACCTCAAAACAAATGACAGAAAAACAAAAACAAAAACTGCTCCAAATCTAATACAATAGTAGGACAGCACTGAATTTAACACGCATCAAAAAATTCAGAGATGTTACAAGATGGAAAAAAAGATGCATGTCAGAAGAGATTGAACACAGAAGCCTTTTTACTGGTGGAAGAAACTTAACCTGCAGTGAACACAGGGTAGACATTTGTTCATATAATTTTTTATTCTGATATTTCAAATTTATATAAAAGTTGCATTAAAACAGGACAACGAATTCTCGAATACCTGTTACTCAGCTTACTTCACCAGCTGTTTGCACCTGGGCCAATTTATCAGACAAATTTTATCATCTCTCCCACTCTCACTCCTTTTTCCCCCATTTCGGACTCTGTTGCAGACTTGGTGACCTCTTGTCCTCAAGACTTCTATGTGTATTTCCCAACTCCAAGGGCATGGGCACAGAACAATGAATAACTTGGGAAATGAAGCCACACTACTGTTGTCTCATCCACCATTGGCTTCCAAACTTTGTCCACCATCTTCCCTCCCCCTTCCCAGACCCAGTCCTGCCTCACATATTGCGTAAGTGCAGTGCTCGGGCCCTTTGGTCCTGTCTCAGCTGCACACAGCCTCGTGTTGCTTCGTTTGTTCTGACATTGAATATATTGAAGAGTACAGAGGCCAGCTCTTGTCTAGAATGCCACACAAAGAGACACTGTATGTGAAAGGAAAAAAAAGGCATAGATGAAAGCAAAAAGGGGACGCAAACTCAACTGTCCAAGCAGGTTTATTACTAAACCTGAGAGGAACCCCTCTGTTCTGGCCAGCAGAACAAAGGGGAAAAAGGGGGTCTTGTAAGTACGGGGAGAGGAAATCCTGGGGAAAAATACCTCTAAAACCAAAATCAGTCAAAGGGAGAAATAAAATTTTAAATCCATTTATTCCTTGCAAACTGCAGTCCAAGGCTGTCTCTCTCTCCTACTTCGGCAGAAGCAGTCAAGGACACTCCTAACCTCAGAGGTTCAGGTAAGCCCTCCGTTGCCCAGGTAATTACCCATTGATATGGAGTTGAACTTTCCACCCCTGAGGATATGCAAATGCACTAAAGCCAGGTGAGATATTCTGGATACATTGCAATTTTACCCGCAGGCCACCCCTCCAGAAATCTTGCCATACAATCTCATTCCCCCTCTTCCACAATGGTCCCTGGGTGAGAAACAGGAGCATTGTGACCAGACTAATGACATAAAAATAGCAACAGCAATAAAATCATGACAATCCTCAAGCCGGAGGATTCAGCTACGTTCAAAGTCTTATGCAGATTAAGTCCATAGCTCGGCATTCCCTAGGCAGGCAGGAGCCGAGGGTTCAGAACAGTCATCATACGGCAGCTGCAGCCTGGGGGGGCGCATTCAGGCCACAAGGACTGTAGGAAAAAATAACCTTAAGGGTGATAAGATATATGCTTTAAAGACACCAGCATAGGCAAATCTTGTCCCTCAGGCAGGATGCATGCAAGAGAGGGGACCTGTGATAGGACAGTGGCAGGAGTGGGATCTCGTCCTGGTCTAGTGACCAGACTTTCACCCCCTCCCTGTGGGAGTTGCAGAGGGGTCAATATATAGGGCTATGGGATGTGCTTGCACTGGCCATAAAGATAAAATAAAACTTTCCTGCAAGATGCTCTTACCTCCTGGACGTTTTGGGTACACTACCATAATTTGGGGAGCCACTCTGCTGTTAATTCAGGAATACACATGAGGCCAGCTTCCAGGCCTTTCCCCCAAGGTGCCAGAAGGGCCAGCCATCACTCGCCCATGTGTCAAAATGTCCAGGGCCAGGTCCATTCAACAGTGTCTCCAGCCTTTAATGCAGTAGGGCTGGCAGCGGGATGTTGCTCTGCTGGCCATATCCTGGCTTCAATAGCTCTTCTTTGGTTTGGACATACAATTGTATAGGAGAGGCGGCAAGGTGTGTGAGCATGTCCACAGGGCTCAAAGCCCCTTTACAAGGCTTGTCATTCAAATGCCTCAGCACTGTCCATAGGCAAAATGACCAGCCCCATAGACTATTAGTGTCTGACGTAAGGCCAGATTTCAACAAACCATTGTACCTCTCTATCATGCCTGTCCCAGTAGGATTACATGGTACATGAAATTTCCAATTTATTCCTAATTGCTGCACCCATTTTTGTAACACATGTCCAGTAAAGTGGGTGCACTGATCACTCTCAAACACCTGCAGCCAGCCACAGGATGCAAAGAGATGCTCCAGGGTCCTCAGGGTGGTTTGCTGATTTTCATGACATTCAGGAAAAGCGACCAATAGCGCAGTAGCTGAGTCCACAAAAGTCTTGGCACACCGATATCCTTATGATATGGGCAGAGGCGCAATATAGCCCATCTGACACCTGACAAGGGGTATGGGCCCCCCTACTGTTGGCCCATGTTGCTGTGGGACACGGTATAAGTCCCTCTAAGAGCACACAAAGCAGGCTTCATGATGCCCAGCCTCTCCAACTCCTCAGCTACCAAGGGCTGAAAAGCAAGTTTTTCCTGCATTCCACTGGTATATGTCACTGGCCCCAATAGCACTGGAGTTCTCCACTTAAGGAGCTAGTACAGAGGCTGCTGTGCTGCTGTAAATATGCACCCCATTTGGCCAGGGTAGGTTTCTGTGCCATGCGACGCCATGGCCTTTTGGTCTAGTCTTGCACCCAGTCCACAATGACATAGGTGGTCATTACCTTGGTTGGAGCTGTTCCAGCAATGGGCTCCATAGTCAGCAAAACCTGGTACACAGCAGCCAGTTGCTTCTCTACCAAGGTGTACCTGACCTCTGCTGCTTCCCATAGTTGTGACCAGAATCCAATAGTTTGGCATGTCCATTCAAGCCACTGCCAAAGGCCCCTTCCATAACCATCTTCAGTTAGACGAACATCTAGCTCACAGGGCCTTGATGAGTCCATTACACTCAAGGCCTGTATGGCCTTCACTGCCCACTTGGCAGCAGTAAAAGCAGCTGCACACGTCTCCTCCCAGCCACACTTGATTGCCTTTCATACCAACCAGTACAAGGGCTTCAAAATGTGTGCCAAGTGTGGGATAAACAGTCTCCAGTAGCCCAAAAGACCCAAAAACTCATAATACTGCCACAGTGGTAGGGGTGGGGAAAGCCTGGACCTTTGGTATAACTGCTTCAAGAACAACTTTAGTTTTACCTGACCAGACAACCCCCAAGAATTTCAGACAAACGAGGTCCCTGAACCTTGGTGCTGCTCACAGCCCGTGCTTTTTCCTGATGTTGCAGGAGTCTAGGAACTGCCCCTTGTAAATCTGAAAGAGAATCAGATGTGAGCATAATATCATCAATGTAGTGATACAACCACACTGTTTGTGGTTCCTTCCAGGTGGCCAAGTCCTGGGCTGCAAGTCCATGACAGATGGTGGGACTGTGGAGGTATCCCTGTGGAAGGACAGTGAATGTCCACTGTCCATGTGAAGGCAAACTGTTCCTGGCTTTCCTGTGCTATGTCAATAGAGAAGAGAGCATTAGCAAGGTCTACTACTTAATGATACGTTCCCAGTTCATGGCTGAGGGTGTCCAGAATGTCTGCTATAGAGGGGACAGCAGCATGCAAAGGGGCCGTGACCTTATTCAACTCCCTGTAGTCTATAGTCATATGCCAGGAGCCGTCTGGCTTTCTCACTGGCCACACTGGGGAATTAAAGGAACTATGAGTGGGCTTTATGATGCCCACCCTCTCCAACTCCTGGAGAGTTTCTCCAATTTCATTGTGCACCCCAGGCAATTTATACTGCTTAATATTTGTCACCTGCCAAGATACAGGCAGAGCTACAAGTGGGTGCTTAGCCTGTCCCCTCAGAACTTCCTTTACCACACATACGCTCAGTCTGAACTCACCTGCAGTGGTCTGTAACCACAGGGCCCTGCATGATATCTACCCCCAAAATATAGTCAGGGATGGGAGAAATGTGCATGGTATACTCCTTTGGGGGTAAATGCCCTGTCCCCAGTGGGATTTGGGCTTTCTTCACTCCAATTGCCTTACCCCCATAGCCATCTATCACAGCAGGGGTCCCAGGAAAATGCTCAGGGTTGGTATGAATCAAAGAACACTCAGCTCCTGTGCCCACCAGCGCCAGGACACATTGTACATTCACAGGGGACCAATGAATTGCTAATTTTACATGTGACCTCTGGTCTCCACCATGTCCCCCAAGGTGGGGACCTTGACCCCCCCAGTCTAACTGTGATGCCCAATCATCCTCCTGTGGGGTGAGGGCCCAGGTGAATCCTGAGTACTGTCTCCCAGGAAGGTTTTCAGGGACACAGGCCAGGCATGAGGCCTTGACTCTGGTTTCCGTGTCCTGGACCTCAGTGGCTGGGAGTGCCGCTCTGATTTAATCGATGCCACAGTTCTAACAAGATTCTATTGGGCTTCCCATCAAGATTTTCTTTCACTACCCTGGCCTTTATCAACCCACACCTGGGTCCTTGAGACCTTCACGGGGCCTTTTGCACCTCTCCTTTCAGTCGCAGCCCGTACTTCCCTCCATGCCCTTACTGTTTCAGCCTCCCCCAGATCTGCTAAAGTACGAGTAGCCTCACTTACGGGTTGCCCTTGGTGGGGGGAAGAGTATTCAGTAGGGACCCAAGGAGAATGTGGGAGCTGTGTGAGTCACCAGATTTCTCTTTCCTATAGTGAACACCTCCTCATCAGGGCCCTAGGGGTCCACATTATAGATTATATTTTTCAGACCCAGTTCCCACAGTACCTGATGGAGCTCTGCATATGCTTTCCAACTACTGGGAAAATATGGTAAATCTCCCTGATTAGGCCAAACTATCCTGATGGCAGCTGGCAGCCATCCCAGGAGTGTCTGATTCCCTGAGGTGTGATGGACATTCTACAACCACTGCCAGAGGGAAGGGTGAGTCATCAGGAAAACCATTATTCTGCTCATCTCAGTACCCGACACAACACTGTTTTCCACCCCCATGTCCCAGAGACGGTAAAAGCCATGTAGGCAGAGATTCCGATGGCCTCTGCCTATACTGCACACTCATGTCCACCAGCTCATCCTGGGCATAGGGGTGGAGTATGGAGTGCCCACCACCTGGGGAGGGGGCTTCTCCTCCCCCTGAGGAACCCACAGTGGGTTTGTTTTTATTTTCTCAATTACAGCTGGGCAAGCCTTTAAGACAGGAGATGATGGTGCCTGCTGTGGTGGCCTGGGTAGCAGACCCGCCCATGGCTCCGCCTCTTCTTCTCCCTCACGCTCCTCCACCAACATCTCCACCATCGCCAGGGCTGAAGGCACCACTCTTTCCTCCCCCTCTTGTCACACCTCAGGGGAGCTCGTTGTGTCCATCCTTCATCTGCCTGCTCTGTGCTCAGGTAGCCTGAGTAGATTGATGCAGGGGCCCACCATCTGCCTGACTTCCCAGCTTCTGGCTGCCTTCATGGACCTGGACAAAACCTGGTAAATGAGGCACATGCCCAGTTGTCCAGCTGCAGGGGATCACTCCCCACACAGAAGGGGTTGGAGGGATGAGTGACACCCTGTGAACAGGATGTAAAACTGATAACTCACTGTCCCTGTGAAAGCAGGGGGGTGCCCTCTTCCCCAGGGAAGCCAATGCCTCAGTGCCTAAGAGCCAAGGGCATCAACCAGCTGGCTGCCTGGGTTCAGTGACATCACTGCACTGCTGAACCTAAAATGAAGCTGGTCATAGGGCAATTTTGCCCCTAAGACTCGGTGAGAAACACAGATTCCCTATTTCTAACCCCATCCTCTACATGAGCGGCCTGCTCTCACTGCTGGTCGCATGCCTCAGAAAATGCTCCCAACACGATGTTTGTAGGGGTCCCGCCTAAGGCACAGATGGCCAGATCCTGCTCTGTAGCAAAAGTATAAAAACTACGTGACAGTTCATGTGACTGTGTGTCTTTAAAATTCAGTAGTTCTTGATACATTTTAAACTCCTTTTGAACTTTGATTATATGAAATTAAACTTGAAAAAAAAGACATTAATGGTTGTAGATTTTACCTCTTAAAATTCTCATAATTCAAATTCTCGAAAAAGGTGAATGACTGCCCTGCTGTGGACATCAGCTTAGCTGTGGGATCAAAGTCAGCATCATCAGTAAGGAGACACCAGCACCTCCTGACAAGGGGTCCTGAGGACACACCATGCCCAGTGGTATTCACACCATCACCTGCATCTTCTGTGTACAGACCTCAGGTATTGTCCATTTGTGCAGCATTCTAGACAACAGATGGCCTCTGTAGCCTTAAAAAACTCAAGGTTAGGCAGAGCCAAGATAGCGGCATGAGTAGGGCAGCAGAAATCTCCTCCCAAAACCATATAATTTTTGAAAATACAACCAATACAACTATTCTTAAAAGAGAGACCAGAAGATTCAGGACAACAGCCAGGCTACATCTACACCTGCGAGAACCCAGCGCCTCATGAAGGGGGTAAGATACAAGTCACAGCCAGGGGGGACCTGAGTGCCACCCCCGTCCCAGCTCCCCGGTGGGAGGAGAGGAGTCAGAGCAGGGAGGGAGAGGGAGCCCAGGACTGCTAAATGCCCAGCCCTAGTCATCTGCACTGAGAGCATAGACACACAGAGCGTGGTGTGCTGGATACTAGGGAAACGGAACAGTAAAACCTGCATGCAGGTTCTCACAGCTGGCACCCCTGGGACAAAAGAAAAGCAAGTGCTTTTTGAAAGTCTTAAAGGGACAGGAGCCTCACAGGTTGATGGAAGTGTCCCGGCACACTCAGCCCAGCAATTGGGAATCCCGGGAATCTCCGGGCACCCTAACCCCTGCGCAATAGCACAGCTCTGAGGCCCCTCACAGTGATAAACAGCCTTCTGCCAGTTCCCCCTCCAGCGCAGCTGTGCCATGGCAGAGCAGCAGCCTGAGAAGGGCCATACACACAGTAGCTGCACAGAGCTTCCACCACAGCAGCCCAGGCAAGAATCAGAGACACCGTGTGCATGCAGTTGCCCAGCACAAGCTGCTAGGGGTCACCGTTCTCCCAGGAGAGGAAGGTGACAGGCAAGCAGGAAGGGGCTTTGTTCTCCCAGCTGACACACACGCCAACTGCCCACGACTACCTCTATCACCATGAAAAGGCACAAGAATTTTATCCAGATGGAAATCTCACAGACATCCCCCCCTGAGAGGGACCCTGGGAAGATAGACTTAACCAATCTTCCTGAAAAAGAATTCAAAATAAAGGTCATAATCATGCTGATGGACGTTCAGAGAAATATGCAAGAACTAAGGAGGGAGAATACAGAAATAAAACAATCTCTGAAAGGATTTAAAGGAGAATAGGCAAAAAGCAAGAGGTCATTAATGGAGCAGAAATCAGAGAACAGGAACACAGAAAAGCTGATGCAGAGAGAAATAAAAGGATCTCCAGGAATGAAAGAATATTAACAAAACTGTGTGACCAATCCAAATGGAACAATATTCACATTATAAGGGTACCAGAAGAAGAGAGAAAAAAAAGGATAGAAAAGTGTATTTGAAGAAATAATTGCTGAAAACTTCCCCAAACTGGGGGAGGAAATAGTCGCTCAGACCACAGAAGCACACAGAACTCCCAACACAAGGGACCCAAGGAAGATAACACAAAGACGCATAATAATTAAAATTGCAAAGATCAAGGACAAGGACAGAGTATTAAAGGCAGCAAGAGAGAGAAAAATGGTCACCTACAAAGGAAAAACCATCAGGCTATCATCAGACTTCTCAACAGAAACCTTACAGGCCAGAAGAGAATGGCAAGATATGTTTAATGGAATGAAACAGAAGGGCCTTGAACCAAGAATACTGTATCCAGCATGATTATCATTTAAATATGAAGGAGGGATTAAACAATTCCCAGACAAGCAAAAGTTGAGGGAATTTACCTCTCGCAAACCACCTCTACAGGGTATTTTAGAGGGACTGCTCTAGATGGGAGCACTCCTAAGACTAAACAGATATCACCAGAGAAAATAAAATTACAGTAAAGAAAGCAGAACAATCAAATACTAACTAAAGGCAAAAAATAAAATCAACTACCCACAAAAGCAGTCAAAGGAAATACAAAAGAGCACAGAATAAAACACCCAACATATAAAGAATGGAGGAGGAGAAATAAGAAGGGAGAGAAATAAAGAATCATCAGACCATGCTTATAATAGCTCAGTAAGCAAGTTAAGTTATACAGTAAGATAGTAAAGAAGCTAACCTTGAACCTTTGGTAACCACGAATCTAAAGCCTGCAATGGCAATAAGTACATATCTTTCAATAATCACCCTAAATGTAAATGGACTGAATGCACAAATCAAAAGACACAGAGTAATAGAGTGGATAAAACCCATCTATAGCTGCTTACAAGAGACACACCTGAAACCCAAAGACATCTACAGACTGAAAGTCAAGGGATGGAAAAAAGATATTTCATGCAGATAATAGGGAGGAAAAAGCAGGTGTTGCAGTACTAGTATCAGACAAAATAGACTTCAAAGCAAAGAAAGTCACAAGAGATAAAGAAGGACATTACATAATGATAAAGGGGTCCATCCAACAAGAGGATATAACCATTATAAATATATATGCACCCAACACAGGAGCACCAACATATGTGAAACAAATACTAACAGAACTAAAGGAGGAAATAGAATGCAATGCATTCATTTTGGGAGACTTCAGCACACCACTCACTCCAAAGGACAGATCCACCAGACAGAAAATAAGTAAGGACACACAGGCACTGAACAACACATTAGAACAGATGGACCTAATAGGCATCTACAGAACTCTACACCCAAAACCAACAGGATACACATTCTCCTCAAATGCACATGGAACATTCTCCAAAATAGACCACATACTAGGCCACAAAAAGAGCCTCAGTAAATTCAAAAGATTGAAATTCTACCAACCAACATCTCAGACCACAAAAGTATAAAACTAGGAATAAATTGTGCAAAGAAAACAAAAAGGCTCACAAACACATGGAAGCTTAACAATATGCTCCTAAATAATCAATTGATCAATGACCAAATCAAAATAGAGATCAAGCAATATATGGAAACAAATGACAACAACAACACAAAGCCCCAACTACTGTGGGACACAGCAAAAGCAGTTTTAAGAGGAATGTATATAGGAATCCAGACATATTTAAAGAAGGAAGAACAATCCCAAATGAATAGTCTAAAGACACAATGTAATTGTAGATGAATGATACCAAAAAAAAAAAAACACACTCAAGTTTGGGACATACAAATAAACAGGCCATATGCAGCTGAAACAGGACCAAGGGGCCCAGCAGCATATACACAATGCTTGAGGCAGGACTGGGTCTTGGATGGGGGAAGGAAGATGGCTAGAAATGGCATTATTGGGACAGTGGACAATGTTTGGAAGCCAGTGGTGAATTAGACTATAATAGTGTGATTTCATTCCCCAAGTTTAATCATTGTCCTGTGCCCATATTCTTGGGGTTAGCAAATACATATTGAAGTCCTTAGGGCAAGACGGCACAAAGTCTGAAATATAATCTGAAATAGGGGAGAAAGAGTGAGGGTAGAAGTGAAGATGATAAAATGGGCTTATTGGGGCAGAGTGAGAACAGGTGGTGAAGTTAGCTGGGAAACAGGTATTTAAGAACTTTTGGTCCTATTCTACTGCAATTTTTCTATAAATTTGAAATTATATCAATTAAAAGTTACAGAAAGAAACATCTACTGTTTGTTCACTGTAGTCTACATATCTCACCAATGAAAAGTCTGCCTGTTTGTAAGTCTGGGGAGAGGAAATCCTAGAGCAAAATACATCTAAAAAATTAGTCAAAGGGAGAAATAAAGTTTAAAATCTGTTTATTGTTTACAAACTGTAGTCTGAGGCCATCTCTCCTTCCTGCTCCAGCAGAAGCAAAGCTGGCCCTCCCCACACCTCTCAGGTACAGATAAACCCTTCATTGCCCAGGTAGTTACCATTTGATATGGAGATGAGCTTCTCTCCACCCCTGATGAATGATGCAAATGCAGTAAAGCCATACTCCTTTCCACCTCTGAACACCTATTGATATGATGTACTAAAGCCAGGTGAGATATTCTGGAAATATTACAATTTTACACATACTATTTTTCATATCTTTTTAGATAAATCGTTTTTTCCTAATTGTAACATCTCTGAATTTTTGGTGCATGTTAAAATCAATGCTGTCCTAGTGATGCCGGGGTTCTTGTTCACGAAGCTGAAGAATGAGCTTCACAAACACTCAAGGTCTGAGAGAAAGGTACAGGCTTTTACTTAGAAATAAAGTGAAAGGACCGAGCTCCTGGCTCACGCCAGGAGGGGTCAAAAGTGCCCAGGGTGTGTGTTGTCTAGGGGATTTACAGGCATTTCAGGCTTTGTGGGAATTGAGGGCTTAGGGTGTGGACTTGTACCACCTGCCCTGCCCTCAAGGTGGGCTGGGTTGTTTGTTTGCTAGGGCTGTTTACAGTGAAGTCACGGGTTATGCTGAGACACCCTTGTGGAACACTCAAGCATTCCAGGCCAAGTTGCTCCCGGCCTTCTGACCTTTAACTGATCTCACTGAAGGTGTCTATATACCTAGTCTGGTATCTTTACCCTAGAGAATTAGTGTGACCTTGTCTTTGCATACTGCTGAACACAGAGTTTCGATAGGGACTTTACATTGTTACATTGCTTTGACTGTAAATACCTTGCCTTGCTTTTTCTGGAGACCCTCACCCTCCTTTGTCTAAGCCCATGGTCCCTGTCTCACTAGTATTTGTTAGATTTTGAGTTGTTTTTGTTCTCCTGTCATTTGTTTGGGGTCAGTAGCATCTTCATTTGGTGAAATATGCTTTTTTCTCTGGCTTAGTTGTGTGATGAGGTGGAGAAAGGAAGACAGTCCTTCTAGGAGCTTCATATGGACATTTTTTGTTAGCCACCCATGCTCACTTCATACTCCAGGCCAGACACCCAGATGCCTTAGTTCATGTCCACTTGTGTACTTCACAGGTATTTCAAAGTCAAGCTTTCCCTTCTGGGGTTCTGTACACACCTCCATACCCCGAACGGCTCTTTCTCTGTTTCCTGTCTCCAGGGATTGCTAACCTGATCCTTAGCCCGTGATGGCTCCAGAATGTCTCCAGGGGAAGAGCAGAGTAGATGAACCGGTGTGCTGAGAGGGATGGGATGGTATAAGATTCTCACCCTTCTCGCTGTGAAACAGATACTCAAGCACTGCCTATTTCCTGAAGTGTGTGTGGGTTCCAAATGTCTGTACCTCATTTTCCCCATTTGTCAAGTGAGAATGGTGTTCCAGGTCTGTTAAAGTAACGGAGAAGGGAACTAAAACTACCATAAAACTCTGAAATTCTCTGGCTTAAGATAGGAGATCTTTTTAAAAAGACTTTTGCACTATAATCATTCAGGTGGGGAGTTCCCACTAGCCGACATTCTGAGAACACGTGTCAGTGAGGGACACGTGTGTGGCGAGCTCTGCTTTGCTGACTCCCAACTCTTCCTGCCAGATTTCCTTCCCTTACTGGGTCCTGTTCCTGGGTGAGTCAAGCTGGGGTTGATTTTTTCACACTGGATGCTCAGGGACCACGAGACACAGGCAGGTTTCATAGAACCTGCAGCGGCCTGATGCCCTGGGTCCTCTGCAGCCCGGGAACTCCTGCACTCGTGCTGCTGTGGGCCCATTAATCATGAACACCAGTGTGTCAGACCTGAGAATGGTTCTCTCCTCGGTGTTTTAAGGGCACTGAATTCCCATCTGGCTTCGGGGAGACTTTACATCAGCCCAGAATTGTAACCTTTTCTTTTCGTTTGTTTGGCAACTTACATTGTAGAGGTACTGAAATGGGAGTTTTAGAAGGTGCCTGGAAGGGGAAAGTGACGTGGACTGTTACTCAGAGAAGGGAACTTGCGGCCCTTCACGTAAGGTGCAGCACGGCTGTGCAGCAGATGCTCCCGCAGCTCCCACAACGTCCATCCGCAACTGCGGTAGAGGCCGTGCAGCTTCAGCATCCAAGGAGGCCTCACTTCATGCTGACGTAAGAGGAACCTCTGCAGCTTGGACGGTTCTGGGAGGTGCAGTCCCGGGAGGTGGAGCTGCGCCACGGATTCTGGGTACTGAAGTCATGAACACGCCCCGCCGGGGATTCTGGGTACTGACGTCCTGGAGCCGCCCGCCGAGGATTCTGGGTTCTGACGTCCTGGAGCCGCCGTTGAGGATTCTGGGTCCTGGAATCCCGGCCTGCGCGGGGGATCCCGGGTAGTGCGCTCGGGTGGACGGCCACGCCGAGGCGCAGAGCCTCCGTCTGCATCCGGCAGAGGACGCGGAGCCCCCGTCCCCGCCCGCCGTCCGTCCCCGGGTGAGTAGGGGCCCTGCAGCCCCGTGTCTTCGCTCTTCCGAGCAGGGAGGAGGCCGGCCGTGCGGATGCGGGGGGGAGGGGTGCTGAGGCCGGAAGCGCCTGCAGGCCGCAGGGGCAGGGGGTCCGTGTCCCATGGGGAGACGGGGCGAGTCGCCGGGAGAGCCTCTGGGAAAGGCCGGGAGCTGCGGCCCGGGGAGTCCCGGCGTCGTGGGGCGGCTGCGTCTGGAGGGCCGCTCCCCGCGCGCTCGGCGGAGCCTCCGCCTGGGCGGGCGGGTTCCTGACGCCCGAGGAGAGGGAGTCCTCGAACAGGTCGGGCGAGTGGAGGTGAGCGCGGCGTCCAGAACGGTGAGCAGCGGCAGAGAGCAGGGAGGGCCGGGGGCGGAAAGGGGCGCTCGCTGAGCTCCGCGGGGGCAGGTGCCTCGGCAACTTGCACGGCCGGGTCACCTGGATGCGGGGTCCGCGTGGGTCTGCACAGCCTGGGAACCCCGCCCTAGCACCCCATCATATCGGGGAGGCCAGAGCACTGCACGGAGTGCGGCCGTGTTCGGAGACCTTCCCGAAGGCCAAGAAAGGAGATTTGGGGGCGGTTTCTAAAGAGCACGGTCGGACAGCGGGAGGCCTGTCCCGGTGTCCCAGGCGACGGGAACTCGTGAGCCCAACTCAGACCTCGGTGGCCCTTCCCTGCTTCCCCGAAGTAGGACAGAGGGGGAAGGCTTGTGGTTAAGTATATGCAAAGGATAATATACTCTGGCCAAGTAGAGTTCATTATGAAGAAGATGGGTTTATAATTTCCAGGCGACAGTTTAATTTCCTGCTTGAATGGAGCAAAGGAGAAGCATTCACATGATCACCTGAATTGATGCAAAACAAAAAATGGTAGATGACAAATTTCCCCACCATTTTGTGACACATTCTCAGCATCTGTCGAATAGAAACTTCCTTCCTATAGCAAAGGGCATGCGTGAATCTTAAAGTGCTTTCCTGTACGATGAGGAACAACCATTTGCGTCCAGCCTTACGCACCCTCACTCAGCATTATCTTACAATATCTAGCTGGTCTGTTAGGACAAACAAGAAAAAAGAGGCATAAGCATTAAGAAACAAAAAATTAAACTTTCTTTATTCTCAGAAGACATGGTGTGTACCTGGAAAATATCGTAAGCAATCTGTGATATAACTACGAGTGCCAATAAGTGAGCTTAGAACTTCACAAGATACAACATCAGGTTTTTCAAGATCACTTGTATTTCTGTAACCTGGCAATAAATAATGGGAAGGTGAAATAAAAAGTGACTTACAGTACTATGAAAAACATGAAATATTTAAACTTCTGAAAGTAAATGTAGGAGAGTAACGTTGTTACTTTGGAGTATATAAAGATGCAACAGAGGATATAAAAGAGTGTTAATTATTGGTATAAAAAGTATGTATAAAGAAATCAGAAAAAAACTTTTTTAATGTTTTTTGACTTCCTGTACGAAAGATGGAATTTCATTGCTTTTCGTTTCTGACCAGTTCTACAAAACAGTTTTGTTAAGTTTCTCTAAGATAATATGCCTTCTATTTACAAATTAATTGTACATAGTTCTGCCCATGTCATGTATTCTCTCTTCATCACTCAGTGGTCACTTTCTTTATTCTCTAGGTATATTAATGCTATGGGTATATTTTTCTGTATGGGGAACAGTCTAACGACAGCCTTTTACACATCACTTTGTTTGACAGTTAAACTACCACATTTCCTCCCTTATTTTTAAAATACAAATTGAAAAAACAGTATGACAAACCTCCGTGGACTCGTTGCCCAATTGTAATAACACCATGTGGGGCCGTATTGTTTAATAACTCTTCAGTGTCACCTTCCGTCTGGCTCATGTTCAGATCGCCCTGACTCCTGGTAAAGTGCCCCACAGGTGCTTTGCTGCACCAGGACCCAGATGGCAGCGGCTCCCGCACGTGAGGCCGACTCTGTGTCTTAGGGCTTCTTGTTCACCACAGCTCAGCCGCCTCCCGTGCTGATGGTGCGTTGAGATACTGGGAACTGTTCCAATCCTGATTCTCAGCTGGGCCCTAGCCTTGGCCCCCGACCTTGGGTGTATGAGGGGTGGAGGTAGGCCAGGCGCTGTGAGAAGCAGTCCTGGGGGGAAGCCTCTGCCCGCTCACCTCTGATCAGAAACCCCCGAGCCCTCCACTGTGTGACCTGCCGTCAGCTCCCCAGACACAGGCTCCCACACCCCCAAATGAGGGAGCGGTTCTGGGATTGATCTGGCTGCCTGCTGTTGCCCTGGGGTGGGACATTGCTTCTATCCCGGGGCCCCCCCACGTTACCTGCCCACGTCTCCCCCTGGGCTTCAGTATGAGGTTAGCAGCATGCTTTGCATCCTGCCAACACCATGTACTGGTGGCCTCCGGTCTGCGCCCTGTGGTTACATAAGCATATGGAGCCTGAGGCTCAGAGAGGCCCTAGTGCCGTCATGAGGCCCCCTGGAGCTCTGGGCCCTGACCTGAGAGGCAGGAGCTCCCCTGGGGGTCCCAAGGCCGTCCCTCATTCACTCAGCGTGGTAAGAAATCCTCACTCAGCTCCCGTGGCGCTGAAGCCTCACGCCCAGGCCCCAGTGTGGAGCTGCGCCAGCAGGTAGCCTGGCTCCCTCTGCCCCTGTCAGGACCCTGGAGGTGGCCGTGCTGGTGCCCATGACTGCCCCCCACTGCGAGGGTCAGCCCTGCCTCGCACGGGGCAGGCGCACCCACGCACCCTCTTACTCTCTTCCCTCCCCACAGAGCAGCCCTCCGAGGGCTTCCCTTCCCCATGGAGAGCAGGAAGGCGGCTCTGGGACCCTGGAAGGCCGGCAGAGAGGTGAGACATACCAGATGTCCCATCTTTGCCATCACAGGACGGACCCACCCCTTCACTTACCCTGGTGGCTGCCTCATTGGTACAGGGCCAAGGCAGCAGCCGTCCTGGGGTGCTGACCTGCCTGGCCTGGCCACATCCCTGTGCGGTACTGGGCGGGACGGCACCAAGGGCTGAAGTGTGAGCAGCACACACAGGATGGCTGCCCTTGCCCCAGTGCCCAGTGAAGATCGGTTGGTTGGTGTGTGAGGGGAGGTGCCGTAGGCAGCGGGGGCCGAGGCTTCAAGCAGGACGGGCTGCCTGATCAGCCCCTGCGGGATGAGGCAGGTCCTCGGGCTGGGGAGGAGGGCAGACATGCTGTCCGTCTCAGGCTGCCCCTGGGAACCACCGCCTGCAGTGTGGAAGGTCTGGCACACGGTGGTCGCCTGCAATGCTGGGGGATGGATGCAGCCCCCGTGCCCGCACATGGCCCGGCTGTGGCTTGCAGCCTTCTGGTGAGGAGGCCTGGGTGTGTTGCAGGCTTTTGTGACGTTTGAGGATGTGGCTGTGGATTTCACGCAGAAGGAATGGGAGCTGCTGAGCCCTGCGCAGAGGACCCTGTACAGACACGTGATGCTGGAGAACTTCAGCCACCTGGTGTCGCTGGGTGCGCGGGGGCTCCCTTTAGGGCTGTTTTGTCCCCTTTGAACCTTATTCTCCCTGGGGTCCCACTGAGAAGCATGTGCTCAGCTTCCTGCTCCCCTGGGGATGGGCAGGGCCTGTACTGCTTGCACTGCCCCCCCCCCCCGGCAGGCTTCGCTCCCTGGGTGGGGCACTTCACCCCAGCCCCTGCTCCAAGCCCAGGAGACAGTTCACGCCACTGTCGGTCTGAGCCAGGACCACTGCCATGCCAGCAAATAGCCCCTTGAGCCTATAATTAAGACTGACCTGCTCCTTTTTCCCGCTAAGCAGGAATTCCCTGTTCTAAACCGGATCTCATCACGTGGCTGGAGCGAGGGGAAGAGCGGTGGAGGGAAGAGAGGAGACACTGGCCAGGCCCCGGTCCAGGTGAGGGGAGCCTCGGGTGGACACTGGCCTTCGGCCTTGCAGGGCCGGGGCAGCTGCTCAGAGGCCCTGGCAGGAAGCTGTCCTTCCGCACCGCGGCTGCTGGGGCTGCCTGGCCCTGCCTGCCTCCCACACCGTTGTCTTGGATGAGTGAGGGGGTGTCCTGGGTGCCCTGACACCTTCCTCCTGCAGGCTTTCCCTCTGTGGCCTTGCTGATCCGCCTCTGTGAGGCAGCAGTGGGGTGTCTTCTCTGTGTTACTGTCCTGCAGGGCCCCGTGTGTCCCATCTTCCACATCTTCTTCTTGCCACCATTGTCTCGGGGGCCACTTTTCCTTCCTTTTCCCTCTTGTGACCCAGAGGCACTGCCTTCGGGTGGCTGCTGTCTGGAGGTGGGCACCATGGGGACTGCTTGTCACGGTTCTTTCTTTCTCCTGTCACCTGGACTTGCTGTCTTGCAGCAATGGGGGTTCCCCTTTGGTGCCCCTGTTCCCGTCTCCTGTGTGCCCAGTACTTCCTGGGCCTCCCTCCCCCAGGCCCTTGTGGTGGGATCACGGGAGATTCTGCTGAGATTCTGATGCCCCTTCTTTGGCTGTGGACAAGTGTAAATTTGTGGGGTGTCTTCTGGTTATGCTGAGGGTGTTGGTTTTCGGCTTCATCTGTTCTTCCTGACCCCTAGGCCCTTCTTGGGGAGCGTGGTAGCACACTCACGTTGAGGTGGCTGCCATTGCCATGTGCTTGGAAGTCTCCTTGTGTCCTGCTGCAGGAATCCTCGCTGAGCCTCGGCCGCAAACACATCCTGTAGATTGTTGTCGTTTCTCAATTTGTACGTCTTTACCATTTTGCTTGGCAGGAGTGGGTCAGTCTGAACTATCCGTCCAGTATTACAGAGACGAATTTCAAATCTTCTACTGCAGAACAACTGTTGCATTTGTTCCTGACAAGTTGATGTGTCCCTGTGTGATCATGGTCCTTTTGTTAGTGCCACGTTCTTCGTGTACAGGTGACCTCATGTGCAGGAGCCCTGATGAGCTCTGTGGGCCCATCTCCAGGCTCCACTCTCTTGGGGGCAGTCCTGCCTCCTCCCACTCTCACCCTCTTCTCCCACTGCCCGATTATTTTGAAGCAAATCTTGGTCATCCTATCATTTAATCTCCAATATGTAGCAAGAATTACTCTATTTTGATCTTAAAAGTATCATTTTTTAGGTTTGTTTTTGATAGCATTAACCATTTAACATGTTTTTGTAGCATGTGCCTTTTGGGTTTACATCCCACAACACTTTCTGCCAACAGCCTTGTGACTTCCTGGACTCAGCACTTAGGGTTTTGCTCTGTATTCTTGGTGACGTATTTCTCCATCTGAGCTTTCCTCTCTTTATCCAAGACCCCATTTTTTGTCTGGTGCTGTCAAAGGGAGTTGCAGACACCATTTCCTCTAACCCATGAGCCCTTCTGCATGGGAGTCCAGCTAACCAGTATCGAGAAGTTTCTGTGTGGTTCTTTGTAGGTAGAGTCCAAATACCACGTGTGCAGACCTGCAGTGACAGGCAGTGCATTCTCGTGTGTGCACCTGTGTGAGCTGAGCTCTGTGGTTCCCCAGTACATCCCCTCAGGCCCCTTCCCAGTCGTTTCCCACCTCCCCATAAGGCCACCGCTGCTGTGGTTCTGCCCAGTGGGCAGCACTTGGCCGGTTCTGGCCCTTGATGTGAGTGGAATCCTACCGGGCCTTCTCTGCTAACACCAGCGCATTGTTGACATGCCTCTGCCCTGTGGTCTGCATGGAGGGAGCTCATTCAGACTGCGGACGTCTTTCTCATTCCTTGCTCTGTACTTTCCTGGCCATAAGAGCTCCTTCCCCACCCAAAAGCAGTTGCTCATGGATTTATCTGTCAGTGAATTTTAAGGAGAGGGTTTCTTTCTGCCACCAGCTTCTCAGAGTGTGAGTATTGAAGTGTGACACCAGCGTTCATACTTTGTCCACAGAATTCTTAGACCAAAGCAAGTCCATGGCAGGCCCGTAACGAACAGAGGAGGGTCCTGGCAGGGGCTTGAAGAAGCTGGGGTCTCCCGGGTGGTGTGAACTGAGGCTGCTGGCAGGTAGCCCCTTCTGGGGCTTGGCAGATACAGCCAGAGCTGCATCCTCTGAATGATCAGAAGCCAGTGAGAGCACTGGGGATCCCTGCGGGTGACATGCAAGTGCTCAGACAGTCACACGTCTGACAGGGCCCAGGTGATTCCCTGGGGAGTTAGCACAGGGACGACCAGAAGCACCAGGAGTGCTTTCAGTCAATGTGGAGCTTCTCCTTTCACTGCAGGTTTTCCTTTCTGAACATGACTGGGTTTTTTTCATGTAGTCAAACTAGCTGATGTAAATATTTCCTTTCTACAGGTGGTTTTTATATTCATTTTGTGTATATATACATTTTTCAAAATTTCCTGTACACCATTTACATTGGCACTTAATGGTGAGCAGTTTACAGAATAAAAGACAAGTCTTCTCAAATTATTTCTCAGGTTTCTCAGCAAGAAAAGCTCTTGTGAATCCTCTTAACTGTTCACTTTTAAAAGTTCATGGAATAAGTATGTGGTTATTCATAAAATACTCATTCATTGTTTGGCTTTTTATTCCATGCCAACCTCCATTTTCAGAATGAGAATATAGCACTGGAGCCCATCCAATCCCTCCTTCCCCTCACTTACATGCAGTGGTGGCACATGGCAGAGCATGGGCAGCAACCCTCACCACCTTTGTGATATCAGGCAAGAAGTGCTGTGAATACACTACTCCTGGAAAAGCATGTGGAGGTGTGGTGTTGGGACAGTGGGCTGGGAGTGGGTGATGTGGTCACGCAGGATGGACAGCCAAAGTCTCTAATTAGGCGCCATTTGAGCAAAATTGAGACTAACAAAACTATTAAGCCAAGCACATTTGTGCCGGTGTATTTGCTGTTCCTTTTGCCCAGTCAGCAAGGAGCTTTGTTCAAAGGATACAACAAATGTCATTCAGTGTCGGCTGGAGCGAGGGACTCAGAAAGTGGCAGCAACTGAAGTGTGAGTGGGAAGTGGGGTACAGGGCCCTGCAATCCATTCTAAGATGTAGTTCATGTGATCAGAAGCCACTGGAGTGTGTACGCCAAAGGTGACATCTGATGCATATTTTTTTATTGAGGTGTCATTGACATACAATATCCTATTTTCTAGTGTGATTCATTTCCGTTCATAGTGATGTGTTATTTTTATCCATTAGAAAATGATCCCAGTGATAAGACTAGTTGCTATCCATCATCTCACAAATGTATTACATTATATTCCCTGTGCTGTACACTACATCCCATGACTGTTCTAGCTGGAAGGTTGTGGAGCTTCATCCCCTCGCCTTATATTGCCTGCCCCCCAGTTGCTCCCCTACGTGTGGTATCCATGATTCCTTGCCTGTCCATCTGCTTCTGCTTCTGTTTCTCAGATCCCACATGCAGACGCTGTTGTGCAGGATTTGTCTGTCTTACATGACTCAGCATGATGTCCTCAGGGTCCATCCGTGTTGTCACATACAGCAAGGTTTCCCTTCTAAGGCTCAGTAGGATTTACAATTTTGATGATGCAGTAGCAGTAATTTGAAAAGACTGGAGGAAATCCTTCGGTACTGTGCACATTCTCTCCAAGAGAAGATAGAAGCTTCCAACTAGATGGAAGAGCAGGGCCTGGGAGGGTAACCCTTGTGGGAGGTGGTGGCATTTGTGTTGTGTGGTGGCCCAGGCTGCCTAACCTGTGACAGTCCTAATGGGGCACTTTTTCTCTCCAGCAGAAGCAAAGCCAGAAATGCGTCTCTCTCCCTGCTTCCCCCTGGCCTGCAATCAGCACATCCTCATCCGGCACATGATTCACAACCATTCTGCTCACATGTCTCCAGGTGTTTGTGCAACAAATTACCCACAGCGAAGGAGTCCTGGCCTGGAGCACCAGGAACAAGAGCAGGAAGAACTTTCCCATCAGAGCGACCAGGGTAATACAGCAGAAGGTCAAGAGAGAGAAGAAAACTTCCAGGCCTTCTTGAGGAGGTGTCAGACCTCAGGAGCATCTTCTGACCCGCAGCCCACACAGGCAATAAGTCTGGGGCAAAAGAACACAGTGGTGGAAATAGAGAGCAGCCAAGCCCAGAGGGGAAATCCTAAAGAAACAGGTGAAGTATTGAAAGGAAGAGAAAATTCAGTATGGGAAGTGATCACATGTGCAGAATGTGGGCAAGGCTTTAGCCAGAAGACAAAGCTACTTGAACACAGAAAAGCACATTTTGGACAGAATCTTTTAACATGCAGGGAGTGTGGACAGGACTTTATTGATAAGTCAGCACTGTTCTTGCACCACAAAACACACCCAGGAGAGAATCCTTACATGTGCAGGGAGGGTGGGCCAGACTTTAATAAGTCAAACCTCATAATATATAGGAGGTCACACTCTAGCAAAAAGCCTTTTGTGTGTAAGGAGTGTGGGAAAGGCTTTACTCGAAAATCAGCCCTGATCTCCCACCAGTGGAAACACTCAGGCCAGAAGCCTTTTGTGTGCAAGGAGTGTGGACAAAGGTTTACCCAGAAATCATCTCTGATAACCCATCAGAGGACACACTCAGGGGAGAAGCCTTTTGTGTGCAAGGAGTGTGGGCAAGGCTTTACCCAAAAATCATACCTAATCTCCCACCAGCGGAAACACTCAGGAGAGAAGCCTTTTGTGTGCAAGGAGTGTGGGCAAGGCTTTACCCAAAAGTCATGCCTGATCTCCCACCTGAGGACACACTCAGGGGAGAAGCCTTTTGTGTGCAGGTATTGTGGACAAAGTTTTAGGTGGAAGACCAGTCTCCTAAGCCATCAGAAGACACAGTCAGGGGCAAAGCCTTTTGTTTGCAGATATTGTGGGCGAAATTTTAGCTTAAAGTCAAATCTCCTAAGACATCTGAAGACACACTCAGGTGAGAAGCCCTTTGTGTGCAAGCAGTGTGGGCAAGGCTTTATCCAAAAATCATCCCTTATCGCCCACCAGTGGAAACACTCAGGGAAGAAGCCTTTCCTGTGCAAGAACTGTGGGAAAGGCTTTACACAAAAATCATCCCTGATAACCCATGAGTGGAAACACTTAGGGGAGAAGCCTTTTGTGTGCAGGTATTGTGGGCGAAGTTTTAGCTTGAAGTCAAATCTCCTGAGCCATCAGAAACTACACTCAGGGGAGAAGCCTTTTGTGTGCAAGGAGTGTGGGCGAGGCTTTATCCAGAAATCATCCCTTATCTCCCACCTGAGGACACACTCAGGAGAGAAGCCATTTGTGTGCAAGGAGTGTGGGCGAGGCTTTATCCAGAAATCAAACCTCATGTCCCACCTAAGGACACACACAGGGGAGAAACCTTTTGTGTGCATGGAGTGTGGGCAAGGCTTTCTCCACAAGTCATCGCTGATCTCCCACCAGTGGGAACACTCAGGGGAGGAGCCTTTTGTGTGTAGGTATTGTGGACGAGGTTTTCGGTGTAAGTCAAATCTCCAGAGACATCAGAAGACACACTCAGGAGAGAAACCTTTTGTGTGCACATATTGTGAGCGAGATTTTAGCTTGAAGTCAAATCTCCAGAGACATCTGAAGACACACTCAGGCGAGAAGCCTTTTGTGTGCAAGGACTGTGGGCAAGGCTTTCTCCACAAGTCATCCCTCATTTCCCACCAGTCGGAACACTCAGGGGAGAGGCCTTTTGTGTGTAGGTATTGTGGGCAACGTTTTCGGTGGAAGTCAAATCTCCAGAGACATCAGAAAACACACTCAGAGGAGAAGCCTTTTGTATGAAGGAGTGTGGGCAAGGCTTTATACAAAAATCAGCCCTGATGTCCCACCAGTGGAAACAGTCTAGGAAGAAGCCTTCTGACTATTGTGGGCAGTTTTAGCTTTAAATCAAATCAGAGACTTCAGAAGGTACACTCCAGGGAGAAGCCTGTTGTGTACATGGAGTGTATCTAACGCTTAATGCAAAAATCATCCCAATGTCCCACAAGTGGAAACAACTAGTGAGAATCTGTGTCTGTACTGAGTGTAGGAGAAAATCCCACAGCTTTCCGGGAGAGCAGGCACCAGAGTACCGACAAGTCATACTGCAGTAGGCGAAGACACACTTAGGAGAGAAGCAGTTGTGTGAGGAATATGCACGAGGCCTTACTTGATAGTCATCCCTCCCATGGCCCCAATGCACACATGGAGAAAAGAGCCTGTGGGTCCTGCAGGGTGAGAAAGATAAGTCATAATCACACCTGTGGATAACAAAGGTTTCAATCAGCAGAGAAGCACTTATGTGGACAGTGTGGACAAAGCTTTAGTTAGAAGCCAACAGATGCAGAAGAAAGCTGGTCACCACATACCCCATCCCCATCCAAACTCCAGAGAAACAGTGGGAGCCCTGTAACTACACATACATAAGTAGCAATTACTGCAATTTCTCTGTTAAGGGGCTTCCTTAGGGGAAGTGTCAAGATGCAGTGAACTGATGGTTGAGCATCTGCACCTCAGAGTGTGCCTCTGGTGGTCTGCCCTTTCCATCCAGTAACTGCTGCTTAACAAAGCTACAGCTGAGCCCGTGACCTCACAGATGCTCCATGCAGGCTGAGGGGATCCACAGGGCTACCAAGATTGAACTTGGAGATGTTCCCCATGCACGAGGAAAGGTAAGTCTCTGGTCCTGAATATTTATAGCAGATTCTGAGACAAGAGGCCCAGGTTTGAGAATCAGACGCCAGGGGAGGGGAGGGAATTACCTGGGCTCCTGGGGAAATGTGGACTCTCTCCTCCAGATCTGGTCTTGTGCCTGACCAAGTTTCCCATGGGCTGCTCTGAACCAGTGACAAAAGCCTGGGGATAAGGGCAGGCCTGTTGCTGATGTGCCCTCCCTGAGCCTACCCAGCATCCCAGGGCTTTCCCACCAAACGCTCCTGTTGCCTCCCCTCTCAGCCGGCCTTACCTCCTCCCCACGTTCTCACACACATTTTGTCTCCAGATAAAAACCTTGTTTTATTCAGTTTCATCTCAGTCTCTCCTTTGCAGAGCTGTCCCACAAGTGGTACCCAGAACTGTCTGACAACACGGTAGTAAAATAGGGATTTGGGGAATGGCTCCTTGCCTGGCTGGCAGAAGAGCAGGTTGGCATGTGGGCACAAGTAGGCACTCGGCTTCTGTTTCCCAAGGCATTCCCTGGGTAATGCCCCAGCCGAGGCAAAGCTGTGGCAGGTGTGATGGCATGGGCACTTGAATGTATAGGACATGAGAACCTTAACAGGGGGTACTGCTCCCTGCTGACCTCCATAAACACTGCAGAAGGATATTGGGAGGCAAAAGGCTGTTCATGTGTAAGAGTCAGTGACTGGGGGTTAACTTTGTGTGTTCCCTGCACTAAGATGCCCAGACACCTAGTAAGATTATTTTGGAATTTCTGGGAGATTGTTCCTGAGAGGTGTATTTGTCTCAGTAGACTGGAGATTGTCCTCAGCCTTGTGGGTGACATGATTCAGGGAGTTGGTGAGCTACATGATCAAAAAGGTGAAGATGGATGAATTTTCTTTTCTGGAGTTGGAACATCCACCTTCTGCCCTCAGACATCTGAGCCTTTGGTGCTCAGGTCTCCACCAGAGAGCTTCACTTTGACCTCCTGTTCTCTGGGATTTCCACCATCAGCTCCCCTACTTAGGCCTTGAGACCCGGCTTCCAGATGGGGTGTTCTGGGACTTTGTGGGCTTCATGATTGTGTGAGCCCATTCATATATCTTGGTGTGTAGACCTCATTGGTTTTTAGGGGTAATGGGAATTTTAAAGGGACAAGGAGGGAATGAGAGAGTTCAGGGTCTTGGTAGAGTTGGAAAAGAGAAAATATTCAAAGGGCTGGTCAGTGGAATGTGTTCAGACCAGCTGCTTAGTGTAGTTAGGATTCTATCCTCACAAAAAACCAGGAAACTGCCCTGTCCTTCATGATTACACTTAAAAGGAATGAGTCTCTTTGTCTTTCAGAAAGAGCTGAATTGTGTGATATATATTAATGACTGTAAGCCCTCTAGAAAATGTTCTAAGAAAGGACACACAAAGGCTGATGTGGCCTGACCTCCCTGCACCAGGCCTTGCAAACTTAGCCCCTGCCATCCAGCCTCCCAGCTGGGAATAACAAACAGTTTAGACAGAAGACAATACCTCGTGGCCATTTTGCGGGTAAATACCACAACTTCATGAGATTTACCTTCAGTATGTTCACATATTCTAAGTGAAGATCTGAGAAAAACCTTATGCTTCCAGCAGGGGAAAGAAAAAGGGACCATTTTTGAAGTATCCACTGGGGAGAAGTAACCATTCTGAAAAATGCCACAGATGTACTAATCCACCTAACAAGGTCCTTTCATTGAGACCTACCTTAGTTTATACTTCTCTGACATGGAAGAAGGGTAATTGGCTAGCTCCTTCCTCTAGCTTTCCTATCTCATAAGGAGGAGCGTGGGCACACTAAAAAAATATTTGGTCCCAAGCATACATGAAAATATTGGAAGGAGCTCATTTCAACCTGAACTTCCTTTGTTTTAAGTGCAAGCCACCAGGTTTCTTATTTCTAAAACCTATAGAAAATAAACCATAACTCCTAAATGGTAATAAAAATTCACAGGTTAACACAGGGACATGGGCACACTTAAAGGAAATTACTCATAAGATTTAAAAACACATTCTTCCACAAACCTGACCACCACATCAAAAATGCTTAGTATAGTTGCAGTAAATAACATCCAAGAGACTCTCTTGAAGAATAATTTCAAAGGGGGTCAGTCCCACAACAGGATATAACCATAATAAATATTTATGCTACCAACACAGGAGCACCTACACATGTAAAACCAATACAGACTTAAAGGGGAGAAATAGAATGCAAAGCATTTCTTTTTAGGAGACTTCAACACACCACTCCAAGAAGAGATCAACCAGAGAGGAAATGAGATAGAGGCACTGAACAACACAGAACAGATGGACCTAACATATCTGTAGAACACTCCACCCCAAAGCAACAGGATACACATTCTTCTAAAGTGCACATGGAACATTTTCAAGAATAGATCATATACTAGGCCACAAAAGGAGCCTCAGTAAATTCCAAAAGATTGAAATTGTATAAACCAGCTTCTCAGACCACAAAGGTATGATACTAGAAATAAATCACAAAGAAAATGAAAAAGCCTACAAAAACATGGATGCTCAACATGCTTCTAAAGAATCAGTGGATCTACGACCAAATAAAAAAAGAGATCGAGTAACATGGAGAAAAATGACAACAGTATTTCAACAATGAAAAATCTGGGATGCAGCGAAGACCATGCTAAGAGGGAAGTATATTGCAATACAGGCCTACTTCAGGAAAGAACAATCCCATATGACTCACAATTAATGAAACTGGAAAAAGAAGAACAAAGGCCCAAAGTCTCTAGAAGGAGGGATATAATAAAGATTAGAACAGAAATAAACAAAATCAGGGAAAAAACAGTAGAATCAATGAAAGCAGGAGCAGGTCCTTTGAGAAAATAAACAAAATAGATAAACCCCTAGCCAGACTTATTAAGAAAAAAGGAGTCTACACACATAAGCAGAATCAGAAATGGAAAAGGAAAAAATCAGAAGACACCACAGAAATACAAAAAATTATTAAAGTATACTATGAAAAATTATATGCTGACTGGATGGCCTTGAAGAAATGGACTTTATAGAAAAATATAACCTTCCAAGGCTGACCCAGGAAGGAACAGAAAATCTAAACAGACCCATTACCCATAATGAAATTAAGTTGGTAATCAAAAAACTACCTAAGAACAAAATTTCTGGACCAGATCAGTTCACCGCTGAATTTTATCAAACATTTAGTGAAAGCATAATACCCGTCCTCCTCAAAGTTTTCCAAAACGTGGAAGAGGAGGGAACACTTCCAAACTAATTCTATGAAGCCAGCATTACTGTAATACCAAAAGCAGGCAAAGACACCACAAAGAAAAAATTACAGACCAATATTCCTGATGAACATACACGCAAAAATACTCAACAAAATATTAGCAAGCCAAAGTCAAAAATATATCAGAAAGATCATCCATCATGATCAAGTAGGATTTACTCTAGGGATGCAAGGATGGTCCGACATTAGAAAATCCATCTACATCATACACCAAATCAACAAAAAGGACAAAAACCACATGATCATCTACATAGATGCTGAAAAGGCATTTGACAAAATTCAGCATACATTCATGATAAAAACAAAATTTGTATAGAGGGCATATATCTTAACGTAATAAAGGCCATATATGACAAACCCTCAGCCAATATCACATGTATCATAGAAAAGCTGAATGCTTTTAAGATTGGGAACAAGACAAGGATGCCCACTCTCCCCACTTTTATTCAACATAGTTCTGGAGGTCATAGCCATGTCAGATAACACAGAGAAATAAAAGTCATCCAGATTGGTAAGGAAGCAGTTAAACTTTCACTCCAGATATCTGAATTCAGCAAAGTTGCAGTATAGAAATAAATACACAAAAATCTGTGGCATTCCTATACACTAACAATGAACTAGCAGAAAAAGAAATCAGGAAAACAATTCCATTCACAATTGCATTAAGAAGAATAAAATACCTAGGAATAAACCTAACTAAGGAAGTTAAAGATCTATACCCTGAAAACTACAAGACACTAATGAGAGAAATTAAAGAAGATACCAATACATGGAAATACATTTGATGCTCATGGAAAGGAAGAATTAATGTTTTCAAATTGGCCATCCTGCGTAAAACAATCTATAGATTCAGTGCAATCCCTATCAAAATACCAACAGCATTCGTCAACAAACTACAGCAAATTGTTAAAAAACTCATATGGAACCATAAAAGACCCTGAATAGCCAAAGCAATCTTCAGAAGAAAATAAAGCTGGGGGGATTGCACTCCCAACTTCAAGCTCTACTACAAAGCCACAGTAATTGAGAAATTGGTACTGGCACAAGAACAGACCCATAGATCAATGGAACAGAATAGAAAGCCCAGATATAAATCCAAGCATAAATGGCCAATTAATATATGATAAAGGAGCCGTGGACATACAATGGGGAAATAGCCTGTCCAACAACTGGTGTTGGCAAAACTGGACAACTACATGTGAGAGAATGAAACTGGATTATTGTCTAACACCATACAGAATGCAAACAAAATGAATCAAAGACCTGAATGTAAGTCATGAAACCATAAAATTGTTCAAAGAAAATAGGCAAAACTCTCTCGAATATAAACATGAGCAACTTTTTTCTGAATGCATTTCTTCAGACAAGGCAATCAAAAGCAAAAATGAACACATAGGAATACATCAAGCTGAAAAGCTGTATAGCAAGTGACACCATCAGGACGAAAAGGTATCCTACATAAGGGAGAATATATTTGTAAATGACATACCTGATAAGGGGGTAACATCCAAAATACATTTAAAAAACTCCCATGCTTCAACACCCAAAAAGCAAATAACCCTATTAAAAAATGGGTGGAGGATATGAACAGACAGTTCTCCAAAGAAATTCAGATGGCTAACAGGCATATGAAAAGATGCTCCACACCACTAATTATCAGGGAAATGCAAATTAAAATCACAATGAGATACCACCTCACGCCAGTTAGGATGGCCAACATCCAATAGACTAAGAACAACAAATGCTGGCAAGGATGCAGAGAAAGGGGAACCCTCCCACACTGTTATTGGGGATGTAAACTCATTCAACCTTCTAGAAAGCAATATGGAGGTTCCTCAAAAAACTAAAAGTAGAAATACCATTTCACCAAGGAATTCCACTCCTAGGAATTTATCCAAAGAATACAATTTCTCAGATTCAAAAAGACATATGCATCCATATGTTTGTTGTACCACTGTGTACAGTAGCCAAGGTATGGAAGCAACCTAAGTGTCTATTAGTAGATGAATGGATAAAGAAGATGTCGTACATATACACTGTGGAATGCTCTACAGCCATAAGAAAGAAACAAATCCTACCATTTGCAACAACATGGATGGAGCTAGAGGGTATTATGCTCAAGTGAAATAAGTCAGGCAGAGAAAGACAAGTAGCAAATAATTTTCCTCATTTGTGGAACATAACAATGAAGCAAAACTGAAGGAACAAAACAGCAGCAGACACAGAATCTAAGAAGGGACTAGCGGTTACCAAAGGGGAGGGGTGGGTGGGGGATGGGGAAGGAGGGAGAAGTGGATAGAGGTGTATTAGAATTTGTACACATAGTGTGTTTGGGGGCATCACAGATAAGACTAGCACAGCGAAGATATGCAGTGACTGGCATCTTACTACACTGATGGACAGGGACTTCGGTGGGGTATAGGGTGGACTCAATATGGATGAATATAGTAACCACATTTTTCACGTGAAAACTTCATAAGTGTATGTAAATGATACCTTAATATAAAAAATAATAATTTCTTAGGGAAATACTCACCAGGGGAGTCCAAAAGGACACTAGGCGATACTGAAGCCTCTGACACTTGCAGCTGCAACAAATACTAACACAGCCCAACTGAGATAAATAAAACCTCACAGTAAAGGCCTGTGTACTTCCAGTTCTGGTATACCTAACACATCATTTATTTATCAAGGTATCATTGATACACAATTTTATTAAGGTTTCACTTGAGCAACGTTGCTAACATCATTTTTAGCATCCAACAAAAAAGGTGAACCTGTCTTCAGTAATCATACTAGCAACAAGAGAGGAGTGAAATATTTAATAAATTGAAAGAAAAAGAAACTAACTTGGAATTCTGTATCCCATGACACTGTCATTCAGAAGTGGACAACAAGGCCTTTCTCAGACAACAAAAATGGAAACTTTTTGCCAGTAGGCCAGACTTTGAGGAAATATTAAGAGAACTTTTTTCATAGAAAAAAATATATATACATATATGAATGAGAAAAATCAGTTCTACATAAAGGAAGAAGGTTGACAAGGTAAATATAATCTTATTTTCATGGACATCTTGATTTCTTTTCAAAATAATAGCAACAATGTATAGTTTATGAATAAGGAAATGACAGCAAAAGAGAAATGGAATACACTGTTGTAGAGGACCTACATGAGTTGTAAATGTGCTTATAAACTCTAGTGTAAACACTGCAAATTTTAAAAATGAGTATTATTAATTAGCTAAAAGAACACAGAATCATGTAAAAAGGTCAGAGTCACAAAAATATACAGAAAAAATGTAATGAACGCAAAACAATTACATCTATGGTAGATATTAATCCAACTATAACAATCCCTTTCAAGGTAAAGAAACACTGTCTAGAAAATATATACTCTAAATATAAATACACAGACTACAAAATTAAAGAGAGGGTAAAATGTAGGTCTTCACTACAGTAAATAATTGGAGTAGCTACTTTGGCTTTACACAAAGTCAATTTCCAAACAAGGAAAATTATCTGCGATAAGGACAGGCATTACATAATAATGAGGGGAACAACACTCCAAGAAATTACCACAATCTTTAATTTCTGTGCACCTAACAGAGTTTCAAAATACATGAAGCAAAAACTGGTAGGACTGCAGAGAAATATATATGTTTACTGTAAGAGTTGGAGACTTCAGCAGTCCTCTTAGTAATTGAAATATCCAGCAGGCAGAAAACTAGGATAGATTTCAACTGAGTAGGAAATCACTAACGACACAATTGGATCTGATGTTTATAGAATATTTGATCCCACAGCATCACAATACACATTTTCTTGTACACATATGAAATATTCACCAAGGTAGACATAATTCTGTGCAGTAAAATCCACCACAATGTGCTTAAACGAAGAGGCATTGCAATGGGCTGAATTGCGTGTCCCCACAACCCAACTTCATATGTTGACGTCCTGATCCCCAGTAAGTCAGAATGTGACTGCATGTGGAGACAGGGTGTATAAGGAAGTAACCAAGTGTACATGAAGTCAGTAGGTTGGGCCCTAACCCAATAGGACTGCTGTCCTTACAAACACGAGAAAGTATGACAGAGGCACAGAGAGATCATGTAAAGGCAGCAGAACACAGCCACCCACAACCCAAAGGGGCCTCAGAAGACGACAGCCCTGCTGACACCTTAGTTCTGGAATTCTGGATTCCACAGCTGTGAGGAGCTCAACTGGTGCTCAAGCCCCCCAGTCTGTGATAATGAGTTATGGTGGCCACCGGAAGCTAATGCCCGCATCATAAAAGGTTCATTGTGTGGTCAGTCCAATGAAAGTAGCACTCAATAACAGAAACATACATCAATATACCAAAATACTTGGAAATTTAACAATGCACTTCTGTATGACCCATGGATTGAAGAGAAGTCCCAGGGAAAAATATTTTTTAAGTATTTTGAACTACATGAATTAAAACACAATTTGTTGAAATTTATGCAATGCAGTGAAAGCATTGCTTAAAGGAACATTTATACCAGTGAATGCACATATTGAGAGGGAAAAGTAAGCTCAATAATCCAACCATCTATCATATAAAACTAAAAAGGAAGAGCAGTGTAAACCTAAAGCAAGCAGAACAAGAAACAATGAACAGTGGAACAGAGATCAATGAAAGTGAAAATGGGGAACCAGTGGAGGAAATCAAGGAAACCAAAAGCTGTTGCATTGAAAAGATCAAGGAAATTGATGAAACATTATACTAATTAAAAAGAGAAGACAGAAGTTACTAATATCAAAAATTAAAAGATCAGCCATCACTATTGATCCCATGAGCATAAAAATGATAAAACAATATTCTATACAACTGTGGCCACAGATCTGATAAATTAGATGAAATGCACCAAATGATTGAAAGCCCCAGTCTATGGAGGCTCATACAAAAAGAAATGGGTCCCATTAGTAGCATCATATCTAGTAAAGAAATTGAATCAATTATTAATAATCTCTCAAAAGAGAAGTCACCAGGCTCAAATGGTTTCACTGGTGAATTATATAAAATATTTAAAGAAGAAATTATGCCAATTTTCTACAATGTCTTCTAGAAAATAGAAGCACAGGGAACACTTCTTAACCCCTTCTCTGAGGACAGTGTTACTACCCAAAGAAGAGGAAGACATTAAAAAGAAAACCACAGACCAGTACATCTTATGAACATAGTTGTGAAACTCCTATTAGTATCTAATGTCCAATAGTATATAAAAATATGTAAATAACATGGCCAGACAGGATTTATTGCAGGTATCAAGTTGGGATTATCATTAAAAATTTTAATCAGAAAACAACTTTTGTGTTTTCTGTATCATTAATTGAGTTTGTCCTCTCTCTGCAAGCTTATGTCTTTATGTTTATTTTCTCAGTAAAGTTTCTTTGAATCTGCTTTGTTTTAAAGCTTATTTTGAAATTAAATTTACATATTTTCCTTTCTGTGTTTGTCAAAATACCACTAAATTTGTCATTTTCCCAATTTCAATTCATTCCTCTATGTTGTAATACCCCTTTTTATTTTTGCTTTAATGCAAGCATTATCTTGTTTACGCACCCACATGCCTTTAGATAATACACTTTTCTTTGAAATGAGTATGAAAATTCAAAAGTCCTCATCAGGTACTTGATGGCAAATACACTTGCATCTAAAAAATGGAAATCTAACAACATAGAATTGAGAAAGCAGAATTAAACCATTACAAGAAATCTATCTGAAGATTTTACAACATACATTGAAATAATTATTTGCTTAAAGCAAAAATAAAATTAGTATTACAACATGCAGGAATGAATTAACATTCAGCAATATTTTACAGGTTTAGTGGTATCCTGACAAAGGCAATGCAGCAAATAAATTTTAATTTTATTATAAGAAGGTTGAAAATGTTCACAATGCATACAAATTTGTTAATGTCATTTTTCAATTCACTTTGGGTTTTCCTTGTCAATATTTTTATTCATTTTTCTTTTTAAATCGACACCCTTAATTACATAGATGTGAAGAAAATATATGATAGGAAATCTCTTCTGATTTAATTTTAAATTTAAGTTTTGTGTTAAAGAAAACGATTATGTAGGTTGATCATGAGGTTGGTAGTACAGCAGGGAGAATACAGTTAATGACCCTGTAACATTTTACCATGTGAGGGACGCTGATGCAGTGGAGGGCATGAGGACTTACCAATATGGGTGAATGTTTAGCCACTATTTTGTGTATTTGAAACCATCATAAGATTGTATATCAATGATACTTTAATAAAAAACAATAATTTGCTGGGGACAAAAAGAAAACTTGATTGTAACATTCTGGAAAGATTACAAAATAGGAAGCCCCTGGAATCTATCTCCCAACCAGACAACATGTAGACTGGCAGAATGTGTATGATGTAAATATTTTGGACTCTGAAGGCTATTGAAGCCTTGCAACTTCCAAGGGTTAGGGTTAGGGCCAGAAGTTGGCCACCATGTCTCCACATCATAGCCACTACTGCACTTCTTGTTAAAGATGCAGACAAGTTGATGCTGGGTCAGACTCTTATGGTCACAACACCCCACGCCATCGAGGGAGTCTTAAAATGCCCTCCTGATCGATGGCTGTCAAATTCACGTGTCACCCACTACCAAGCTCTGCTCCTTAATCCACCTCGTATCCGCTTTACTGCTAGCAAAGCATTGAATCCAGCCATCCTGTTACCAGATCCAAATCTAGATTCACCCTTGCACGAGTGCAAGGAGATCCTCAGCCACCTACAGGGAATACACCCCAATTTGGGAGATGTTCCCTTGTTGGATCCCGATACTACCTGATTCATGGACGGAAGCAGCTTCATCAAAGATGGGGTAAGATATGCAGAAGCAGCAGTGACTACAGAGACAGAAGTCACATGGGCATCCCCCCTACCCTCAGGAACATCAGCTTAGAAAGCAGAACGGATAGCCCTCACCAAGGCTCTCCAATTGGCAAAAGGTAAGTGGGCTAAACATATACTGACAGCAGGTATGCCTTTGCCACTGCCCATGTACACAGGGCCATATACAAACAAAGAGGACTATTAACAGCTGAGGGAAGAACTATCCACAACAAGCAAGAGATCCTAGATTTGCTACAGGCCATTTGGCTTCCCCAGACGATTGCTATCATACATTGTCCTGGGCACCAAAAAGGTGAAGGGTAAGTGGCCCTAGGAAATAATAAAGCAGACTTGGCAGCCAAGGAAGCTGCCCTAGCAGAGGCACCCAAGGCCCTGGTAGAAGCCAAACCCCGCCAACTGCTATTACTCCCACCTTACTGGGAGTACCAGAGTATACTCAGAAAGACCTCTCTGAGATCCAGAAGCGGGGACCACATCATGCTCATAAAGATGGACAATGGTATCAAGACCCAAGAGGGGACTACATTCTACCCTCCCTCCTAACTGCCCAACTAGTCTGACACATTCATCAGGCCACACACCTGGGAGAGCGTAAAATGACAGAACTGCTCCGGAGCTCCCATCTCCGGGTCCATGGCCTCCGATTATTAGTCAATCAGGTAGTTTCTCAGTGTAAAGTTTGCCAGTCAACGTGAAGGGAAGAACAACCAAAAAGGGGGTCTGAGAAAGAGGTACAAGACCTGGAGCCTATTGGGAAGTAGACTTTACCGAGGTCAAACCAGGAAAATATGGTTACAAGTATTTGCTAGCATTTGTAGACACCTTTTCTGGATGGGTAGAAGCCTTTCCAACCAAAAGAGAAACTGCTGTAGTAGTTGCCAAGAAATTCCTGGAAGACATTATTCCAAGGTATCGCCTTCCCACTTTTATTGGGTCAGATAACGGACCAGCTTTCATCTCTCAGGTAACACAAGGGCTGAGCCGTATATTGGGGACTGATTGGAATCTACACTGTGCGTATCATCCCCAAAGCTCAGGTCAAGTAGAAAGGATAAATAGGACCATTAAGGAAATTTTAACCAAATTAACCCTAGAAACTGGCGGTGACTGGGTGATGACTCTCCTCCCCTTCGTTCTGTTCAGGGTCAGGAACACTCTCTATAGATTGGGCATGACCCCGTTTGAAATCCTGTTTGGCAGGCCTCCCCTGATCCTTCCCAATTTGCGAGCTGATCTGTTAACTGAACAAAACGTTAAAAAAAAAAACTTTCTTTTCTCCCTACAAGCTTTGTTTCAAGTCCAAGAAGCCTTACATCAGAACTTACAGGCGGTGTACTCCAAGCCTCCCCCGGAGCCCCCACAATTTCCAACCTGGAAACTTGGTACTGATCAAAAGGCATTGAAAAGAAACCTTAGAGCCACACTGGAAAGGACCTCACACAGTCATCCTAGCAACTCCCATGGCGATCAAAGTTGACGGGATAGCAGCATGGATCCATCACACTCAGGTCAAGGCCGCTCCTAGAGATCGAGTCTACATGGATAATTCGAGCCCATCTGATTGACCCTCTGAAAGTAAAAATTACCCGACATGTGGCCGCTTCTGGTTCCCCAGGCTTTAGCCCTGGAACTAATGGTGGCTGGGAGTCCCCACTTCCAAGGAAACTTGAGTGGATCATTGCCAAGTCCAAGACTGGAGACATTATCAACTCTACAGAACAAGAAGGACACCCTAAGTCATGGTTCCCCGATCTGTACTTCAATGTTTGTAAGTTGTTTGGGACAAACTGGGGCTTAAGAGGGGACCCCAAGTACCCACGCCCAACCCAAGGGATAGGGTGTAGGACCCCAGGGTACTGAGACCTGACATGTCAACGCAATTTCTATGTCTGTCCGGACATAGCCGAAGTCAGTCTCAGCAGGCTAAATGTGGGGGCCCAGAACCCTTCTTCTGTGCTGTCTGGGGCTGTGAGTCTATGGGTACGTTAGATTGGAGACCCTCTGTACAAGGTGATTGGATGCAGGTTAGCCAGTCTGAGGGACCTACCTGCTGGAGTAACCCAGACTGTAACCCAATCTGCGTTCACCTCACCTCCGTAGGAAAAACTAAGTGGGAAGAATGGAAGTCAGGGGCCTTGGCTTTTATGCAAAGGGAGCAGACCCCGGAGCTCTTTGTACGATTATGCTCTGGGAGGCCCCACTCTTGAATAAACTACCAGTCACTGGGGGACCGAACCCAGTGCCTCCTCCTCCCCCACTCCCGGAGGAACCTCAGCCTCCTCCTCCACTCCCCGAGAAACCTCAGAAATCTACCGCTAGACCTACCTACCCTTCGCCTAGGACAGATCCAAGGTCAGATTCGAAGCTATGCCACTTAACCCCCTCCCCGTCCCTAACTGGACCCAGTCCTTCTGCCTAGTAGAGGCCACTTATCAGGTATTAAATATCTCCAAACCAGAAGTAACCCGATCCTGCTGGCTTTGCCTAGACTCCAGACCCCTTTTCTATGATGGCATTGCTCTAGTAGGCAATTTCTCTACTGAGACAGACTCCTCCAAATGCGGGTGGTCCCAAGGGAGTTTTGAGCGTGCTCCTAGAGTTACCCTACAGGCCCTCACAGGGCAAGGCCTTTGTGTTGCCACCAACCGACTGCCTCCTCACCCTCACTTATGTAGCCAGACCCTTAATGTTACTTTCAAGATCCAATCATACCTAGTAGCCCCTCCCAACACTTGGTGGGCCTGTAAAACGGGAATAACTGCTTGTATCCATGCTGACACCCTTAGAACTCATGACGATGTCTGCATTCTCGTGCAACTCATTACCCGGATAGTAGTGCATGGTGAAGATTAAATAATTGATAGCTATTCCCTAAGTCAAAAGAGTCAAAGCAGGCAAAAATGAGAAATTATTTCCACCATAGTAGCCTCTGCCATTTTGGGGGCCGGTCTGGCTGGTGCTGGTACAGGCATAGCATCTCTAGTTCTCCAAGATAAAAATTACAAAGCCCTCAGTGATGCTAGCAACCATGATTTCCAAACAGTAGATCTTACTCTAGCCCGGCTAGAAGAGTCTTTGTCCTCCCTAGCAGAGGTTGTACTACAAAATAGAGAGGACTTGACTTACTGCTCTTGCAACAAGGAGGACTGTGTGTGGCCTTAGGAGGACAGTGTTGCTTCTATACCAACCACTGAGGTGTTACTCAAAATTCTTTGACTGAACTAAAAACTAGAATTCAAAGCCAGCTGAGAAATAGAGCAGCCACCCAAAACTGGTATGAAAGCCTTTTCAGTTGGCCCCCTTGGCTAACAACTTTATTATCAGCAGTAGCAGGCCCCCTCTTACTTCTGATACTGGCTCTTACATGTGGCGCCTGCCTTATCAATGCCTTCCTCAAATTTGTACAGAAACGGATCTCCACCATCCAACTCATGGTCCTGAGATCTCAGTACAGGCCCTTCAGAAAGGAAGACCCTATTCCGTTACTTCAAAGATTTGAAATAGAATAAAACTCAAGGGGGGAATGAGGAGTCCTGACTAAAGAGTCTTGATATAAGCTACTCCATTTTATAAAGTGACCTCATTTTGTAAGAGACAGGTCACATCAAGAAGTTACAAGAGTTACAAGAATTTAACCAACACAGTTACAAAAGCTGGCCAGATGCTCCCAGCCAATAGAATGTAGACAACTCGCCCACCCGGCAGTCAAGAGTATCCCTCCAACTAGAAGGAACCAATCCAAAACAAGTTGAGACCAATTGCAGTAAAGGTCAGGTCATATCTACGTCCACTCTGGGCACGGCCCGCTCTGCACACGATCCCATTCCTGTGTATGAAAGAAGAATGAACTTGTACTTTGGGGTCTTCACCTGCGAGTGCGAGACCCCAGCATGCTGGCCACCCAATAAACCCTCTTGCTTTTGCATCCACGCATCTCCCGGTTATTTGGAGGTCGATTGCATGGCCCCAGTAGATAGCAGCCTCCTCATGTGGGAGCGTACCAGTTTACACTGTCTGCCCTTCCTCCAAGCTGGGCAGAGTTACTTGTTTGCTAAAGAGTATGTTAAGACTCTTTCTTTTTAAACTTCCTGGGTTTTGTTTTTTTTTCAAAATGCAATTTTGGCTTTAAGGTGGGACCTCCCTCTCTTTATTATGGTATTTATAGGTGGGCCTTTTAGCAGCCTAGAGTAAATCTTACAATGATCTAAGTTCTCTTTATCTGGGGAATATTCAAACATTCAAGGCCAAGTTGCTCTTGACTTTTGAGCTATAACTGATTAACCTCAATTCTGAGTCTTTTCTGACTTTCTAGTTTTAACTGGTTGACTGAGTCCTTCCTAGGGGTCTTTACTGACCTTGTTCTGTTTCCACCCCTCTCATATCTATTTTCCTGCCTAACACTGATAAGGGGTCCTGAGAAGGACACACCATGCCCAGCGGTATTCCTACCATCACCTCCATCTCCTGTGTGCCCACCTCAGGTAGTGTTCATTTGTGTGGCATTTTAGACAACAGCTGGCCTCTATGCCCTTCAAAATATTCAATATCAGAACACACCAAGAAACATGAGACTGTGTGCAGCTGAGTCAGGACCCAGGGGCCCGACTACTGTATATACACAATGCTTGAGGCAGGACTGGGTCTGGGAAGATGGCTAGAAATGGCATTATTGGGATGGGGGACAAAATTGGAAGCCAGTGATGGATTAGACAATAGTAGTGTGCCTTCATTTCCCACATTTAATCATTGTCTGTGCCCATGCCCTTGGGGTTAGGAAATACATATTGAAGTCCTGAGGATAACATGGCACAAAGTCTGAAACAGTCTTAAATGGGGGAAGAAGGAGTGAGAGGGGGAGAGAAGATGAGAAAATTTTCCCGATGCCGGGTAAAAACAGCTGGTGAGGTTAGCTGGGAAACAACTATTCGAGAATTCTTTGTCCTGTTTTAATGCAACTTTTTTTATTAAGGTATTATTGATATACACTCTTATGAAGATTTCAAATGAAAAACATTGTGGTTACAACATTCACCCATATTACCAAGCCCCCCCCCATGCCCCATTGCAGTCACTGTCCATCAGTGTAGTAAGATGCCACAGAGTCACTACTTGTCTTCTCTGTGCTGCACTGTCTTCCCCATGATCACCCCCACATCATGTGCACCAATTATGATACCCCACAATGCCCTCCCTCCCTCCCTCCCTGCCTGCCCTCTCCCACCCCTCACCTTTGGTAACTGCTAGTAGCTTCTTGGAGTCTGTGAATCTGCTGCTGTTTTGTTTCTTCAGTTTTCTAATGAACTTTTCTATAAATTTGAGATTACATCAGAATCAAAAGATACAGAAACAAACATCTACCCTGTGTTCACTGCAGTCTAAATTTCTCCGACCAATGAAAATGCTTCCATACTTCATCTCTTCTGAGATACATCTTTTTTTCCATCTTGTAACATGTCTGAATTTTTGGTGCATGTTAAAATCAGTGCTCTCCTAGTATCGTGTTAGTTTTTTAGCTGTTTTGTTTTTCAGTCATTTGTCTTGGGGAAGTGGCAACTTGCATTTGATGAAATACGCTATTTTCTCTGGCTTTGTTGTGTGATGAGGTGGGGAAAGGAAGACAGTCTTAGGAGCTTCATATGGACCATTTTTTCAGAACCCCATGCTCACTTCATACTCCAGGCCAGATACCCAGCTGCCTTTGCTGGTGTGCACTTCTGCACTTCACAGGTATTTCAAAGCAAAGTTTTCATACTGGGTTTCTGTCCACACCTCCATACCCCAAACTGCCCTTCCTCTGTGTTTCCTGCCTCTGGGGGTGCAAACCTGATTGTTAGCCCATGATGGCTCCAGAATGTCCTCAGAGGAAGAGCACAGGGAAGGACCCCATGTGCCCAGGGGGATTTGATGGTATAAGACCCTCACCCCTCTTGCTGTGGAACAGATACTACAGCACTGCCTATTTCCTGGAGGGTGTGTGGGTTCCAAATGTCTGTACCTTATTTTCCTTGTTTGTCGAGTGAAAATGGTTTCCCAGGTCTGTTAAGATAATGGAGAAGGGAACTAAAGCTATCCTAAAATTCTGAAATTCTGTGGTTTAAGAGAGAAGAGCTTTTTAAAAAGACTTTAGTATTAGAGTCATTAAGGTGGGTGTAAGATAAATTCTAACTGAAAGAAGCAGGTGATGAGAGGCAACAAAGGGCCAGGCAGTTTATTTGAGCGCAATCCCGGGTGAGGTTCCCCGGTATGGCAAGTCACAGGCTGGGGAAGTCACACTCAGCAGGGCGGGCAGTGAGTTTTTAAAAGAAGGTAGGGGGAGGCAGAGCTTAGATTTGCAGCAGCGTGAGGATTGGTTAGCATAAGGCACATTTTTCAGGTTGGAAGGGGGCAGCAGCTGGGGACTTTGGCACATCATCAGTGTCCAACAAACTCCCCCCTCCCACTGGTGCCTCCGACTTCACATTCCAGCCTTTTGGTTATAAAGGATGCTGACTCTATCTGGCTACTTCTGGCAGAGGAGGGGCAGTGTCGGTAGGGTTGAGGCTGGTGGGAGGCCAGAGGGAAGGGGTGAGTACTGATGTACCCACATGGTCTTGTGCACTTCTACTGTCTGACCTCTCTATCGGTGGCCAGAGCTTCTAGCAGATATGTTGTCTTCATCTCTCAGGACAGATATATCTAGCATGATCACTCAGGCTTTCCCCCGTCTAGTACTGTAGTCCAGACAAGAGACAGACTGAGGCTTGTTCGTAGCAGGCAGCCTGGACGTAAGAATGGAAAGACGAGCATTGGGCGGAACAAGGGGGTATCTTTCTTAGGAGTGAGAAGTAGGGTAGGTAAGAGAGGTGTTTGGGGGAACTTGAGATAAGAGAGCATAAGGGTTAGGGATGACCAGGTGAAGAGGGACTGCAGCTTCATTGATTATCTACAGGTCTTGAACAAGCTGGTAGGCCCCCGATGGCTTCTTGACTGGAAGGATTGGAGTTTTACAGGGAAAATTAGTTGGTACCAGAAGCCTTGGAGAAAGAAGATGGTTAATGATAGGTAGGATGCTCTTGCGATGGGCTTGGGAAATAGGAAATTGGGGTCTAGAAGGAGAGGAGGATGGGTCTTTGAGGCGGATGAGGACTGGAGCATGATGGCTCGACACTACAGGGGTAGAGGTGTCTCAGACTATCGGGTTAACACCAGTCAACTGTACAGGAGGGTCAGTGGAGGGCTCAGGGCTACAACTTATATTGGCTAAGATGATGAGTGAGCTTGGTTGGGGATGACTAAGAGGCAGGGAGATAGAGGCACTAAGCTTGGGGAGTACATCTCTCCCTAACAAAGGGAAAGGACAGGACGGGATGACTAGAAATGAGTGGGTAAGAAGATGGCTCTCAAACGTGTAGGCTTCCGGACCTGTCTCTAGAGGCTTAGAGGTGGTTCCCGTGACACCCTCGACCGAGACCTGGAGGGGATGTAAACGCCCATGAAAGGAAGGTAAAACAGAGTAGGCAGCCTCTGTGTCCACCAAAAAGGAGATGGACTTATCCGCTACCCACAGCGTGGTCCTGAGCTCGGCAAGGGTGATAGAGGTGTTTGAGTCTGGGCATCTTCATTTTTCGAGTAGGCCCAGCAGGTCTGGAGGGGAGTCCCTCAGGGGGGCCTGCCTCCCATGAGACTCTATCACGGGGGGATGACCTTCCCCAACTGGGCACTCTACTTTCCAATGACTTCTCTTACTGCCAACTGCACAGGGTTTAGTCAGCTTTTTGGTCAGGCTGGGGCATCTCTTTGCCCAGTGGTCTTCTTGGCCACACCGGAAGCAGCGTCCTGGAGGCTCACAAGCTCCAGACTGGTCTTTGGTGTGATGAGACCCCTGTCCTGCCGGCCACAGGGCCGCCGTGAAGGGTTGGGTTTGAGACAGTGTCCTCTTCTCATTTTCTTCATCACGGGTATTAAAGACTTTAAAGGTCATGGTTACCAGGTCATGGAGTGGAATTTGGGGTCCCTTTTCTGCTTTTACTTACTTCTTATATAATTAATACTTGTTCTGGTGAAATCTAGTTCTTTACTAGTTTAGGAGTAATAAAACAGTGACTATAAATGACAAAAGACAAATGACAATGGTTAAAGGTCTGATGAGAGCTTACTGTAAGATGGTTGACATAAGGAAATTCAGATATTTCTCTAACACAAAACATTCAGTAACAAAGTTTAGCATTATTCCGTTTGACAGTGCTTTCTAGGTAATTAAGCAGGTAATTATATATCAGATAAATAAGCCAAATTGGCCAAATACTTTCTCTAATGAGAAAAAATTCCTCAGACATGTTCCAGGGGCCCTCTGGAAAATATCAGAGTTAAGTACAGGTAAAAGCACCTTTTTGAGTTTGATTTCAGGAAGTTGTTAAAGTTTTTTTTTTTTTTTACATGTGTCTAAATAGAATCATAAGTTACTATAAAACAATACTTATCTATTTAACTAGAATGACAGTAAAAGATTTTAAAGGCAAATACAGAAGGTTACACAGTTATTAGCAAAGCTTAGCTTTTAGTTTTTTCATATTAAAATCTTATTATCTTAAATATTCAGACAACTCATTGAGATTTTAAGCATGAGAAACTGTTTTGATAAAACAATTAAAGAACTCTGCAATCTTTCAACATTGAGAGCAGACTAACAGTTAAGAGAACTTTGTCTTTTTAACTGAAAAGAAAATTTTAATTTTGCTGTGTACTTGATACTGAGATTCATTTGCTTTAATTTTATGTAGCATGACCATATTAAATTCTTCTACAAGCTTTCTACAACTTTCCTTTTACATTCAGTGTTCTCCCTCTTTAAGTAAATAGCTGTACTTTAGAACAATTACCTTCTTTTACCCTCAACAAAACGAATTTCTATTCTTTATACTTTCTCTTATTAAAACACATCTTTTTAGCAAGTAGAGGTGTTTTCTTCTTTAAATAGCTTTAATTAGACCCCAAAACCATTAGGAACTTTTCTTTTCAGTGAACACTGAGAAGTGGGCTATTGTAAACCATTGCACTAGCATCCTTTAGATTAACAAATTCATGAACACACTTTATAATTCCTGACACCATGTGCTTTACACCATAATCTCTAAGCACAAAATATGTCTACTTAATTTAGCAAAACTTTAAGATTCTAGGTCACCACAAAAAACTTTCAAGCTGCAGACAGGCACACACAGCAATACACAATCACTAAGATGTTCACTTGCTACGCTCAGCTCACCCACTGTCAACAACCACGCCAGACCTCTTACAAAACAGCGGGTGTGGGGAGGGGAGCAGGGTCGGGAGGGAAAGGAGGCAGGTCTGTGCTGGGAGGAGTCCTGTCCGTGGCTTCCGGAGCCGGAGGGCGGGAGGGGCGGGTTCCAGTTGGGGAAGAGGGCGGGGAAGGCGGAATGAGAGGGGGAGGGGGGTACAGCCACCGGAAGAGGAGAGGAGCAGGAAGGCGGCATGGTTGGGAGTGCAGGACTTTAAGATGGCAGCGACACGGGGAAGGACAAAGAAGTTACAGATGGTGGCGGAGGGGGTGGGGGTAGTGAGCTGAGAGAGGTGGGAGACCGAGGGCCTCCGGCGGATCTGAAAGGGAAGAAGGACCGGGCAGAGTAGGAGGCTGACAGTCCTTAACTGGAGATGGGGCCAGAGAATCTGGGTCAGTGAACACTTAACATGAAGGTCTGGGCAGGAGCGCAAAGTCCAAAAAGCCTGCACAAATGGGATTTCACGCCACTCTCCGCTCCGGTGGCAATGATTAGTCAAGTCGGTGAGGAGGCCAAAATTGAAAGTTCCCTCGGGGCCAGCGAGATTGGTTGTCTGAGGGATACCGAGGCCGGCCTCAGAGCAAAGGAAGACCAGCTTCCGTTTGCAAACTTCCCGGGACAAACATAGAGCAGCCCGATTAGAAATGAGACACCACAGTGGGGTCTGAGCCTCCGCTTTTGAGGGCTGTTTCCCCATGTCTGCACCACTCCCCAACTGATCCCGCTGAGAGGAGCGCCCCAAGTCAGGGGAGACGGCCTGGGAGCCTGGGTGAGGGACATCTCCCCCACCGCAGGGCCAGGGGCAGGTATCCCGGATGCCCACAGCGGATGGGCTGGATGCCCAAGACCTGGACGTAGCTACGATTTCGGACGGATCAGGTGAAACGGAGTTAGGAAGGGAAACAGACCGGGGGAAACTGAGGGACTCACCGGAAAATAGTCCACGCGGAGGAGAGCAGGCTGAGGTCCCGGGTCGGGGAAGGAGGGGGTAGGGCTGCTGATGGCCATTTGGGGCCCTGCGCTCAAGCCCCTTCCCGGTTTTTGGCACGAAATGTAAGATAAATTCTAGCCGAAATAAGCAGGTGACAAGAAGCAACAAAGGGCCAGGCGGTTTATTTGAGCACAATGCCGGGCGATGTTCCCTGGTCTGGCTAGTCACAGGCCAGGAAAGTCACACTCAGCAGGGCAGGCAGTGAGTTTTTAAAGAGGGTGGGGGAAGGCAGAGCTTAGATTTACAGCGGCGGGAGGATTGGCTAGCCTAAGGCACATTTTTCAGGTTGGGAGGGGGCAGCAGTCAGGGACTTTGGCAGGTCATCAGTGTCCCACGTGCTCACCCCTCCCTCCGGTGCCTCCCACCTTACAGCGGCCAGTTCCCAGTAAGCAGCTGACATTCTGAGGTCATGTGTCAGTGAGGGACACGTGTGTGGCGAGCTCCGGTTTGCTCACTCCCAAATCTTCCTGCCAGATTTGCTTCCTGTACTGGGTCCTGTTCCTGGATGAGGAAAGATGAGGTAGATTTTCACACTGGATGCTCAGGGACCACTAGGCCTAGGCAGGTTTCATAGAACCTGCAGCGGCCTGATGCCCTGGGTCTCTTGCAGCCCAGGAACTCCTGCATTCGGGCTGCTGTGGGCCCATTAGATCATGAACCCAAGTGTGTCAGACCTGGGAATGGTTCTCTCCTCAGTGTTTTTAGGACACTCAGTTCCCATCTGGCTCAGGGGAGACTTTGCGTCAGCCCAGGATTGTAACCTTTTCTTTTTGTTTGTTTGCCAGCATACTTTGTAGAGGTACTGAAATGGGAGTTTTAGAAGGTGCCTGGAAGGGGAAAGAGTGACATGGGCTGTTTGCAGAGAAGGGAATGTGGGGCCCTAGATGTGAGTTGCAGCACGGCTGTGCAGCAGATGCTCCCGGAGCTCCCAGAACGCCCATCTGGCAACTGGGGTAGAGGCCGTGCAGCTTCAGCATCCAGAGAAGCCTCACCGGAGACCTCTCCGGAGTGTCTAGTGAGGGAACCCGTGTCTCTGAGCGCCGATGGTGTTCCTGTCCCTGCCGCTGTTCTAGGGCATCAGTACCTGGGCAAGAAGACGTTGCCTCCAGATCATGAAGAACATGGGGCAGATGTCAGAGGCTGGAGGTCCATATGGGGAGAATATTGATGATACTGTTAGGAAGAGTTTGATTCTGCAGTGCAGGGAAGTCAGAGGACAAAGTGAGGAAGCAATTCATTAAAGTAAGAGTTTTACTGACTGAAAGAATAGAATACTAAATAAAGGAAGTTCATTGAACAGCTAGTCAGCATGGGGCATGACCTCTGCTAACTCCTTAAGCCAGGGCCACCTGGCATCCAGCGTCTGCTCGGATCTGCACAGCGTGGGAACTGAGTCCCCGCCACCCCAGGCTTAGGGGGAGCCGCAGAGCACTGGGTGGAGTGAGATCATGTTCTGCAAACTTCCTGTAGGTAAAGAAGGGAGGCTTTCAGGCAGGTTTCTAAAGAGCATGACTGAGCTGCAGTTCCCGGCCACCCAGGCAATGGTCATTTGCAAGCCCAGGTCGCAGCCCTCAGCAGCCCCTCCTTACTTGCCTGAGATAGGACATAGCGGAGGGTAAAGCCGGAATTCGGAGGATTAGAATGACGAAGCAAGGTAATAAAACACTTAGTACTGGAAAGGCGCAGAGACAGTCCGTTTAAGTGAGAAGTTTATTTGGAGAAAGGGGACTGTGGGCTGCCCTAGAGAAGAGGCGCCCCTGAAAGGTTGGAAAGAGAGTTTAAAGTTAAAAGGTTACACACTTGGAAAGTGCGGGTGACCTCAGAGAGAGCAGCGCCCTCTGAAAGGTTGGAAAAGGTTAAAAGGATACGCACCTAGAAAGTGCGGGCGACCCGAGAGAAAGGAACGTGCCGAAAGGCCGGGGGCTCCCTCTTTTACGATTCTTTAGGAATGTGACTAAGGGCTGGGGGTGCAGACTTGTTAAGTGGTCTTTGACTCCTTGGAATTAATTTAACACAAGGAACTTTCCGCTCTGATTCTCCCCGCGATACCGGGCGCCTGGGTCTGGGAGCAGATCAAACAGGCTGCCTGCCCGGCCCCCAGGTGGGCTGAGTTATTGTCTGTTTGCTAAGGAGGAAGTTAAGAAGCTTAAACCTAACTGGGTATTAAAATACAGTCTTTAAGATGGAATCCTTCCAGACTTTCACCATGTTGTTTACGGCTGGGCCTGCATGCGAAATTAGTTGCCTAGGTTACAGACTACTTACTTAGGGCCGGAAGGAGAAAAAAACAGCACAAAGGTAAAGGTGAAAAAGTAAGCTGGGCCTGCATGATTAGCACAACAAAGACATGGGCTTTGCTGAGGAGCCTTCCTTCATCTGGGGAATATTCAAATATTCCAGGCCAAGTTGCTCTAGGCTTTCTAAGCTTTGATTGATCAACTTTGGGTCGTTCTAGTGGACTTTCTGGGCTTTTTCTCCTTCCACCCCGCTCATGTCTATTTTCCTGCCTAACACAAGGGCACGACCACGGTCCCACTTCCCTGCCCCACCTCTCGGCGCGGGGCCGCAGTCCTTGACTGACAGCCCCTGGCCGCGGAGGCGTCGTCCAAGCTTTACAACGAGGACGGACCCGGACATTCCGAGTCACTCCCGGCCTGTGAACCGCGGCCGGTGAGCTCCGAGTCCTCTCCGGCTGCCCCGTTTATCTGAAACTCTTCCGAGGCCCGGCCACTGGGCTCTACAGGCTTCATTCCCTCTCCACCCCGCTGTCTGCCCAACGCCCCCGCTACTCCCGCAAGCGCCTCGGCCCCACACTCGGGGCCACCCGCGCGCGTCCCCGGCTCGGCGGGCTGCGGTCCCGTGCGCACCCGCAGCCGCCCCGCCCCCAGCCCGGTCGCCCGGCCCTCAGGCTCGTCCCCGGGGCGGGCGGGACGACCGGCGCGCGCACGCATACACGCACGGGAAACGGGAACGGGATGCGCGGCAGGAGGCACGCAGGGGCACGGCGCGCGCCCGACGCCCCGCCCGCGGCGGTGTAAGCTCGCGCCTGCGGTCTCGCGGGATCTCGCCGTTGTCAGGTATTTTCACATCTCGCCGACGCCGCGGGCCCTGTGGGACGGTCGCCCTGCCCCGCGGCCCGCTCCGCGCTTACGCGGCGTCCGGAGCCATGGGGCCGAGCCGCGTGCGGGCCGTTTTCCTTGACCTGGACAACACGCTCATCGACACGGCCGCGGCGGGCAGGACGGGCATGTTGGAGGTAACGCCGGCTCCGCCGCCCGCCCCGCCCCCTCCGTGTCGCTCGCGGGTCCGCTTGGGCGGCGCCCGGCCTCCCGGAGGCCCCGGGCGTTGAGACCCCCCTCGCTGGAGGTGGCGAGAAAGGGCGGCGTCTGCCCGCCCTCCAGCCCCGAGGCCTGGGGCCCGCCTTGCTCCGCCCGGGTTCGGGGAGACTGGGTCGCCGAAGCCGGCTCGGCGCCTGGGGCCGGGAGGACGCCGCTGGAGCCGCCCCGGTGGCAGGGCCGCACCGCGAGACAGCCGGCTGCTGCCGGGGCAGGCGAGGCGCCGCCGGGACCGGCGCGCCCGGTGCTCCCACCTCGCCTCGAGGGAGGCTCGGCCCTCGGTGCGCGGCCCGCCGCGGGTCTCGGCGCAGCCCCGGACGTTAGGTTTCAGCGGCGAGCCGGACTCGCTGAGAGCAGCCCCGGCGCGGGCGCTCCGCCCGGGCCCTGCGGAGCGAGTGACGAAGCCCGGGCCGCGGTCCTCCGTGCTTGCTTCCCCCTGCAGCGCCCAGGAGAGGGCCAAGATCGCCGGTGTGGGAAAGCCCGCGCGGGAAAGCGAATCCTCCCAGCCCGGAGGCTCCCGGCCTCTTCGTGCTCTGAGAGTTCGGTTTTGCCCCCCGGACCTTCCTCCCCTTTTTGGTGCTGTTGGATTCTCCCAGAGGAGGACGCCGCCCCAAATCACTCACGAAAGGCGTCTCTTGATGCAACAAGCAAGAGGAATTTATTCAGGAACCAGCTAGCTGGGGTCCAAGTGTCAGCCCGACGCAGCGGGTCTCAACAAGGACCTCGAGCACTCAAAGCCAAGGGTTTATATAGCATTTTCAAAAAGGCAGTATTTTTCCATAAGCACATAACTTTTCAGGCTGGTGCCACATCCTGGGAATTTAGCAAGATAAGATCATGTTAGGGTGGTTTCTTGGTATGTATGAGTAACCCACACAAGGGTAACTGACTAAAGGTCACTATTGTCGGTGCTTATGATTGATTAACTTGTTTTTCACCTTGTCTTTCAAGGCCTTTCTGAGTCACATATTCAGAAAATGGCCTCTGGGCTTCTTAAGATGGCTGTGCTTAGGCTAACCTGCTGTCTTCACTAAATGCTTAGATTCTACATTTCCCCACTTTTCTTTTTGGATATTCCAATCATGGAATGCTTGTTTCTTCTTGCTGCGTAAGAGAGTGATACTGTTGTCTCAGCATTAGTACCTGAACAGTACTCACTCTTTCTCTAACAAAGGATATTAGCCGGTTTAAAACACAGGGACCAAAAGTGAGAAGTAATACAAGAATAAGCAAGGGTCCTGTCAGGGTGGATATCAGGGTTGTAAGCCATGGGGATCGAGTAAACCAGGATTCAAATAGACCTTGGCTAGCCTCCCGTTCTCTCTTCCTTTGATCTAGTCTTTCTCTGAGTTTAGACATTGAATCTCTTACTATTCTAGAATGGTCTGCATAGAAGCAGCATTCTTCTTTTAGGGCTGCACACAGTCCTCCTTCTTTTAAGAACAGTAGATCCAGCCCTCGTCGATTCTGCAGCACTACTTCAGAAAGAGAAGTCAGGGACTCTTCAAGTTTGGTAATGGATTGCTCTATAGTTTTCAAATCTTCATCAATAGCTGCCCTCGGTCCCTCATAGTGTTGGTTCCCTTGGATGATGGCGGCTGTCCCCGTTCCTACTCCAGCTGCAACTCCTACTCCAACAACACGGCTAAAGTCAGCCAGACTGGTTCTCTTCTAAATCTCTGTCTGGGTTCAAATTCTGTTACAAATGAGAGATCATCATGATACATCAGCCTAGGCACTAGCTGGACCATAATACAGAAATCACGGGAAGAATTGAAGGCGGAGGTGGAAACACACGGGGTCAGTCCGGTATTACAAGCCCACCATCCCTCAGGAGGAGGGACTAGATACCTGTTTTCACCCGAGGAGGCTATGGGTATGGTCTCATTACACAGATTCTTATGAGTGGGAGGAACTGTGCCTAGGCATTTCCCTTTTCCAGTCACTTCGGTCAGAGTCAGCGTCTTGTGGCTGCCCCAACTACAGATCTCGTGGCTGGTTGTATTGTTAAAGCTGCCCAACAACCCCAGTCCTTCATAATAAGGAGGTCCAGAGGAAAAACATAACCAACAGGATTCGGTAGTATTAGGGTTGGTGGTGTTTAAAACCCGGAAAGCCCCCTCGAGAAGGTTGAGGAGGCGTTGTCCGGTGCCAGGAAAGGGGGCTACTTGGCCAAGGGTGGGGATGGCGGAAATGGTGGCAGTGTCCACTGGTAGGACTAGGGTCTGCTTTGGGAGATGTGGCTGATCTCTTAGGACAGTATTGGGTCCTACTGGGGCAGCTGGAAGGGTCTCTACCTTAAGCCTGAGCATAAACAAGACTCCATTATCATATCCATTCTGGTAAAGTCGTAGTCCCCACATAAGCCCTATTTCCCAGTTTGTCACCTTTTTTCCTGCATCTGTAAAGGAGATGTCAATTAAGTTGCAGGTGGGATTAGTCATGCATTGGGTGTGAGTGGTGCTCCGTTGGACCTTTATAAGGCCTGGAGGAGACTTCCCTGTTAGCCAATAGCATGTCCCAGTCTGCTCACAACCCCAATTTTTGCAGAAAAAGTCTGTCTGCCCACCACACTGTGAGGCCTTGGCACGATCGGTTGAGGGGGCTGGGCACACATAGAAGCAGGTATCTTGGAGTTCTTTCATAGAAGCCCGAGATCCACATCCTGGCCTCCCTATTCTACCTCCGTGCCAAGGGTCTTGTTTGAAGAGAGTACATATGTCTACAGTGAGGGTAGGCCACCAAGTCCCCCTAGGATGCTGTTCTGTTAACTGGACTACTACTTGGTGGGAAGCTGGGGTAATGATTTGCCATGTCAGTAACCTGGGTTCATGGGGGTTAGGGTTCTGGTGGGTTGGAAGTAGCAGGAGCATCAGAATCACTAATAACAGTTCTTTCTACACAAGTGAAGCTTAAGGGAGTTATCAGTCTGAGTTACTCGCCAATCCGAATCCAAATGGGGCGCTTTCTTCAGATGTGAAGCGTGTACCCAGGAGGAGATGCCATCTACTTTCACGGCTGTGGGAGTGGTCAAGAGGACGATGAAGGGTCTTTTCCACCGAGGCTCAAGGTTTCCTGTTCGGTGTCGTCTTATGTAAACGGGGTCTCCCATCTGGAACTGATGAGGTACTGACAGGTTCTCCGGCCGATAGGCTTCCCGGATGGTGGCCCACACTTCTCTCTGTACAACTTCTAGGGCCCGTAACCTTTCAAGCAGAAACTTACTATTTACACATTCAGGGGATGCGTGGAGGTGAGCCGACTCAAGCGGAGCCGGGGCTCCAAACATTATCTCAAAGGGTGTTAGCCCAAAGTGGCCGGGAGTGTTTCGCACTCGAAATAAAGCGAAGGGAAGGAGGACTAACTAATCACACAAACTAGTCTCTATGGATAATTTAGTCAAGGTCTCTTTTAGAGTTCTATTCATCTTTTCTACCTGTCCTGAGCTCTGGGGCCTGTATGCACAATGCAATTTCTAATCTGTCCCCAGGATCTTGGCCAATCCCTGACTTACCTGGGCAACGAAAGCAGGTCCATTATCGGAACCGATTACCTTGGGGATTCCGAACCTTGGAAATATTTTTTCAAGTATCTTTTTGGATACTGTCTGGGCTGTCTCGGTCTTGGTGGGGAAAGCTTCTGTCTATCCTGAAAAAGTATCTAAAAAAACTAAAAGGTACTTATGTCCATACTTAGCAGGCTTAATTTCAGTGAAGTCAACTTCCCAGTAAGCTCCCGGTCGATCTCCGCAAAGCCTTTTTCTGCATATCATTTGATGTTTATTCACATTTACTAATTGGCAAGGGACACAATTCTTCACTACCTCGTCTGCCATTATTTCCAAACCAATGATATGATAAGGGGAGTGTCGAACCAGGGCTTTTAGGTTCTTGGCCCCTAAATGTGTCAATTGATGTAATTGCCTCAAATATTCTCCTGCCTCTTTCTGGGGCAGAATATTTTTCTTATTTCCTGACTTATATGTTCCAAGGGGTGAAGATTTTTGGAACCCCAGTTTGTCTATCCGAGCCAGATCTTCGGGTGTATACTGGAAGCTCTTGATACATGTTGCTTCCGGGTGCACCTTCTGCCATCTTTAGAGCCTGAATCAGGGCGACGAGTTCTGCTCGCTGTGCAGAAGTGCCCATTGGGAGTCCGCTGGCCCACACAATCCAGTCATCATCTACTACTGCAGCTTCCGCCATCTTCTTACCTCCCATGATGTAACTGCTCCCATCTGTGTACCAAGTCAGGAGTCCTGGTCCTTCCAGGGGCTGATCTCGTAAGTCCCGGCGGGTCCCTGTCTCCTCAGCCAGGATTTCCTGGCAGGTATGGAGTACTTCTTTCTCCGGATCGGGGAGCAGAGTAGCCGGGTTTAGGATGGCGGGTGGGGCAAATTCCACACGATCGCGATTTAGAAGCAAGGTTTGGTAGTGAGTCATTCTGGCGTTCGACATCTATCTTTCGGGTGGTTGCCAAATTACGCTTTCCAGCGCATGTGGAGCAACTACAACGAGCTTTTGTCCCAGCGTTAGTTTGTCAGAATCTTTAACCAAGAGGGCCACGGCCGCCACTACTCTCAAGCAGGCAGGCCATCCGCTACTCACTGGGTCCAATTTCTTTGACAAGTAGGCGACAGGCCTCTTCCAAGGTCCCCATTGTTGGGTCAACACTCCCCGAGCCACTCCGCTCCGTTCATCTGTGCGTTGGAGGCTCGGTAAAAGGCCAAGTCCTGATGTAAAGCCTCGTCGAAGAGGGTGGGTGAATTCTTGAATCTTTGTGGCAAGCGAGTCTAGGTCAATTGTCCAGTAGTTCCTGTGGAGGGGTCTTTCCACTCAAAAGCAAACAGCGGTTGGCTACTCTGGTGCAGGCGCAAACAAAAGAAGGCGTCTTTTAAATCTAAGACTGTATACCAGGTGTTTTCCGGGGCCAGAGAGCTCAGCAGGTTATAAGGGTTCGTTACAGTGGGATGAATGTCCTGTATCCTCTTATTAACTTCTCTTAAATCTTGCACTGGTCGATAATCTCCTGTTCCCGCTTTCTTTACAGGCAGCAAGGGAGTGTTCCATGGGGATTTACATTTTACTAATATCCCCTGCTCTATGAGCCTCTGGATAGGGGCCTAATTCCATCTCTGGCTTCTTTACTCATTGGATATTGTCTCACAGTTACTGGTAAGGCTGAGGCTTTCAATTCTATGACCACCGGGGGCTGGTTCACAGCAAGCCCCATACCTGCTGTCTCCGCCCAGGCCCCTGGAAACTGGTTAAGCCACCCCTGACTAACTCGGGAGGGTTCTGGTTCCTTAAAAAGGCGGTACTCGTCTTCTAATCTTATGGTCAGGATACTTAGGCCTAAAGGTTTTTTCTCCCAATTAGTCACTCGAGTGTCTTCAGCCTGAAAGGATATTTGGGCCCCGACTTTGGTCAAGATGTCTCTTCCTAACAGGGGTGTGGGGCATTCTGGTATGACAAGGAATGAGTGGTTTACTCGTCCCACTCCTAAGTCTACCGTTCTTTGGGTAGTCCATGCATATTGTTTCTGGCCTGTAGCCCCGAGCACCCAAGACTTTTTGCCAGAGAGGGGACCCCTAGCTTGGGTTAGTACAGAATGTTGAGCACCGGTGTCCACTAGAAACTCAACGGGTTGCCCCTACACCTTCAGGGTTACCCTGGGCTCGGGGAGGGGCTCCGAGCCCCGTCTTCCCTAATCCTCATCCTCTAGCAGAGACAACACCTTCTTCGGAGGTCCCCGCGGTGGCTTCTTAGGGCATTCTTTCGCCCAGTTCCCCTTTTCTTTGCAGTATGCACATTGGTCCTTCTCTAAAGGGGTCCGGTTGCCCAGGTGCCCTGCCTTACTAGTTCTGCCACTAGAGGGCGGCCGTCCCTTACCTTCTACTACTGCGGCCAAGATCCTTGTTAAATTCTTCTCATGCCTCCTATCTCTTTTTTCCTCTTTACTTTCTCTTTCCTTAACTTTCTTCCTCAGTCTCTCTCTTGTGATAAACTTTCTCAGCCTCTTTTACTAAATCTTCCAATGATAGATCTTGTAGGCCCTCTAATCTCTGAAGCTTCTTTCTAATGTCGGGTGCTGACTGTCCGATAAAAGCAAGGGCCACTGAAGCGCTGTGCTCCTCAGAAGTGGGATCAAAGGGAGTATACCACCTGAAGGCTTCTATCAAGCATTCTAAGTACACTGCGGGTGCCTCAGTGGCTCCCTGACTGACCTCTCTTACCTTGGCCAAATTGGTGGGGCATCTTGCGGCCCCACGGAGACCTGCCACCAGAGCCTGGCGATAGATGGTTAGTCGCTCCCTACCTTCTGGAGAATTAAAGTCCCAGTTGGGTCTGGTCAACGGGAAACCCCTCTCTATGTCATGAGGGAGTTGCGATGGTCGTCCATTGGTTCCAGGCACGTTCTTTTGTGCCTCTAGGAGGATCCTCTCTCTCTCTTCCGTGGTGAAGAGCACCTGCAAAAGCTGCTGACAGTCATCCCAAGTGGGCTGGTGAGAAAACATCAGGGACTCTATCAGCCCAATTAGTCTTTGCGGTTCCTCTGAAAAGGGAGGGTGGTTAGCTTTCCAATTATATAAATCGGCAGAGGAAAATGGCCAATATTGCAGAGGTTGGAAAGGCAGGTCCCCCTCTTCCCCGAGGATGGGAACTCCATAAGACAGGAGAGGACAAATACCCGGTGGGTCTAAGGTGGCCCCTCGGCGGTGCCGAGTTCCTTGGGCAGGTCCCGAAGCCGGCCCCACTGCCTCAGCATCAGGGACTGAGGGTGCCGGGGGTGCCAGGGCTGGTGGTGCTGGGGGTGCCGGGGCTGGCAGTGCCGGGGCCGGGGGTGCCGTAGGGGCAGGAGGGTAAGGAGGGGGATCATCAACCATAAGCAAATCTTGAGTGTCAGGGTGAACTTTAGTAGTTTCTTTTTCCTTGCTCTGAGGTTGGGTCTGGGCAGCTAAAACTTGAGGGCCCGTTTTCTTTTGCACCCAGGGCTTTACCCAGGGCGGTGGGTTCTCTACCAACTCTTGCCAGACTACAATGTAGGGTTGCTGATCCAGGTGTCCTTGAGATGAATCTTGGAAGACAACAGCTTTTACTGCTAATAAAGTGGAGAGATCAAAAGTCCCCTCCGGGGGCCACCCAACATTGAAAGTGGGCCATTCAGAGATGCAGAAAGTCTGCCAAGGTCTTTTCTTAACTTCTACTGACAAATTATGTGCCCTAGTCCTTACTTCTGTCCAATGATCTAGCGTCAGACTAAGTGGGGTCGTCACTGTCTGTCTCATTGTCAGTGTAACAATTATTAGACACGTGAAAAACACAAAAAACAGAGACACACACAGATTAGACACACAGCGGCCGCTTTTTGTTTTCTTCAGATTTTTGACCAAAAACCGAAAAGAATCGGTGGGTTGATACTCTTGGCACCCTAAAATCAACCCTATCTCATCATATTCACTTTGCTGGAAAAACAGGTGAGAGGCCACCAGGCGTCCCTGGCCCTCCAATCTCCCCGAGGCGTCCCCCAGGGTTGCAGCCTGCGGTGCTCCAAGTACGTCTACTGACCGCAGTCTCGACCCCTTTATGGGATCGGGACGACTGCCAGACAGAGGGTACCCCTTTCAGAATTCCGACCGGTCTCACTGAAAAAGCAGAAAACAGAACACAGACAACTCAAGGCGCCAGCCACTAATCTTACCTCTTCCTCCAAGAGCGACTTCAGGAGTGAAGCAGGGTGAGCGCACAATCCCGGACGAGCCCCCAAATGTTGGATTCTCCCAGAGGAGGACGCCGCCCCAAATCACGAAAGGCGTCTCTTGATGCAACAAGCAAGAGGAATTTATTCAGGAACCAGCTAGCTGGGGTCCAAGTGTCAGCCTGACGCAGCGGGTCTCAACAAGGACCTCGAGCACTCAAAGCCAAGGGTTTATATAGCATTTTCAAAAAGGCAGTATTTTTCCATAAGCACATAACTTTTCAGGCTGGTGCCACATCCTGGGAATTTAGCAAGATAAGATCATGTTAGGGTGGTTTCTTGGTATGTATGAGTAACCCACACAAGGGTAACTGACTAAAGGTTACTATTGTCGGTGCTTATGATTGATTAACTTGTTTTTCACCTTGTTTTTCAAGGCCTTTCTGAGTCACATATTCAGAAAATGGCCTCTGGGCTTCTTAAGATGGCTGTGCTTAGGCTAACCTGCTGTCTTCACTAAATGCTTAGATTCTACAGTGCCTTCCGCTCCTGCATGGTCAGGTCTCTCCCGTACTGAAAAGCTTTAGGAAAGAACGCCTCCCTTGAGCCCTGCTTCCTCCCCTCGATGTTACTTGGCTGTCTTAGCCATGTTTCCCCAGGGAAATCTGTACCCGTTATGGGCATGTCCCTACGTCATGTTCTCCCATAAATCCATTGCATGGTAGCCTCTGTCTTTGCCACTAGGATGAAGTAAGACTTGCCGGGTCGGGAGGCACCTCCCAAATTGCCAGGGTCAGTGGACATTTCAAGTCTGTGTTAATGACGTTACTGAGGCATTCCACAAAACTGATTGTCCCTTCTATCCTCAGTACCCTTGACCTCACCGGCACCCCCGGGCTATGTTGCCCCAGTATCTCTAGCTGCCAACGGTACACAGTACCTGTGTGTACTCGGTGGCCTGAGCCCTGCATGATGCCATCTAAGTCTTGTAGGCGAAATTGTGCTGGAGGCCAAGAGTTCCAGCTTTAAAAGCAGACACCTGAGTCTGAATCACAGCTCTTCCGGTACGTTGCTGAAAGTGCCTGAACAAGTTGCTTCCCCACTCTGAGCCTCAAATCCCCATTATGAAATCTGAATAATGATAGTAGTCCTCGCTATCCCTGTCAGGTGGGTTTAATGTGCTGCATGGCAAGTACCTAGCATCCGGTGTTCACCTGACGAATTGTACTACCACCCACCCTGTCACCCAACGTGTCCCCTCCGCACATATCCCTGCCTTTGTCTTCACTAAAGCTGGGTGCAGCTCATGTCTGGGCTGTTGCTGTGGTCTGGTCTCCAAGCTCACCACGTCCAGTTCACCCTCCACATTCTCACCACAGGGTTATTTCTGGCACAAAGATTGTATTTCACTGTGGTGTTTATACCGTCACTGTTTTGTTCAGATAACTGGCTAATTTACATTATAATTCAGATTTTGTGCCTCTTTATCCTCTTCACTAATTTCACTCACCACCCCAACCCCTCCCCAAAAGTAACCACCAGTCACTGCTCAGCATGTATGAGTCAGCAGCTGTTTTGTTAATTTTTGTTTTATTTTGTGTTTGAATTCCCCAAATAAGTGAAATCATGTGGTATTCTTCCCTGCTTGGGTAATTTCACTTAGCATAATACCCTCTAAGTCCATCCATGTTGTTGCAAATGACAGGAATTATTTTTTATGGCTGAATAATATTCTATTGTGTAAGTGTACCCACCTTCTTTATCCATTCATCTAGTGATGGACGTTTGGCTTGCTTCCATATCTTGGCTATTGTAAATAATGTGGCAATAAATGTAGGAGTGCCTATATCTTTGCAAATCAGATTTTGTTTCTTTGAGTAAATTCCTAGTAGTGGAATTACTGGATCATATGGTATTTCCATTTGTAGTTTTTTTTTCTTTTGGTATCATTAAAATACAATTACATGAAGTACTTTATGTTTACTAGGCTCCCCCCTTCACCAAGTCCCCCCCCACAAACCCCATTACACTCACTGTCCATCAGCATAGTAAGATGCTGTAGAATCACTGTTTGTCTTCTCTGTGTTGCACAGCCTTCCCTGTGACGCCCCCCCTCCAACATTATACATGCTAAGCGTAATGCCCCCTTTCTTCCCCACCCCCCCACTCTTATCCCTCCCTTCCCACCCATCCTCCCCAGTCCCTTTCACTTTGGTAACTGTTAGTCCATTCTTGGGTTCTGTTTTTCTGCTGCTGTTTTGTTCCTTCAGTTTTTCTTTGTTCTTATACTCCACATATGAGGAAAATCATTTGGTACTTGTCTTTCTCCGCCTGGCTTGTTTCACTGAGCATAATACCCTCTAGCTCCATCCATGTTGTTGCAAATGGTAGGATTTGTTTCTTTCTTATGGCTGAATTATATTTCATTGCGTATATGTACCACATCTTTATCCATTCATCTACTGATGGACACTTAGGTTGCTTCCATTTCTTGGCTATTGTAAATAGTGCAGCGATAAACATAGGGGTGCATCTGTCTTTTTCAAACTGGGCTACTGTATTCTTAGGGTAAATTTCTAGAAGTGGGATTTGTGGGTCAAATAGTATGTCTATTTTGAGCTTTTTGAGGAACCTCCATATTGCTCTCCACAGTGGTTGAACTAATTTACATTCCCACCAGCAGTGTAGGAGGGTTCCCCTTTCTCCACAACCTCACCAACATTTGTTGTTGTTTGTCTTTTGGATGTTGGTGATGCTTACTGGTGTGAGGTGATATCTCATTGTGGTTTTAATTTGCATTTCTCTGAAGACTAGCAATGTGGAGTATCTTTTCATGTGTCTGTTGGCTATCTGAATTTCTTCTTTGGAGAACTGTTCACCTCCTCCATTTTTTAATTGGACTTTTTGCTTTTTGTTTGTTGAGATGCGTGAGCTCTTTATATATTTTGGATGTCAACCCTTTATCGGATCTGTCATTTATGAATATATTCTCCCATACTGTAGGATGTCTTTTTGTTCTATTGGTGGTGTCCTTTGCTGTACAGAAGGTTTTCAGCTTGATATAGTCCCACTTGTTCATTTTTGCTTTTGTTTCCCTTGCCCAGGGAGATATGTTCATGAAGAAGTCACTCCTGTTTATGTCCAAGAGATTTTTGCCTATGTTTTTTTCTAAGAGTTTAATGGTTTCATGACTTACATTCAGGTCTTTGATCCATTTCGAATTTACTTTTGTGTTTGGGGTTAGACAATGATCCAGTTTCATTCTCTTGCATGTAGCTGTCCAGTTTTGCCAGCACCAACTCTTGAAGAGGCTGTCATTTCCCCATTGTTTGTCCATGGCTCCTTTATTGTATATTAATTGGCCATATATGTTTGGGTTAATGTTTGGAGTCTCTATTCTGTTCCACTGGTCTGTGGCTCTGTTCTTGTGCCAGGACCAAATTGTCTTGATTACTGTGGCTTTTTAGTAGAGCTTGAAGTTGGGGAGCAAGATCTCCTCCCACTTTATTCTTCCTTCTCAGGATTGCTTTGGCTATTTGGGGTCTTTGGTGGTTCCATATGAATTTTTGAACTGTTTGTTCCAGTTCTTTGAAGAATGCTGTTGGTAATTTGATAGGCATTGCATTGAATCTGTAGATTGCTTTGGGCAGGATGGCCATTTTGACTATATTAATTCTTCCTAGCCAGGAGCATGGGATGAGTTTCCATTTGTTAGTGTCCTCTTTAATTTCTCTTAGGAGTGTCTTGTAGTTTTCAGGTTATAGATCTTTCACTTCCTTGGTTAGGTTTATTCCTAAGTATTTTATTCTTTTTGATGCCATGGTGCATGGAATTGTTTTCCTGTGAGCATGTATTTTTAACTAACCTTTATTTGATATTCAACAACCTCATGTGTTAATCATGGTGTTGTAAAGTGTTATATGGTTTCCACTCTAGCCTCAAAAAGTCTTAAGTCACAGTTATATGAACAGTAGTACTGATGATACTAACTCCAATTCTGCAGAGTGTAAGAGGTAGAATAGAGTGTCTTTTCTATATGTGTTAAGATAGAGCCTTAGAGTTTTGAAGTTCAGGAAATTTGACTTGAAGTCTACAAATTGGTGCAAACCCCTCACTCTGTTAGGGCCCCTTTTTTCAGGGCTGTAGGTGCCTGGTGGGCTTATTCTACTCAAAATTCTTTTCTGTCTTCCCCCTGTGCAGATTGTCACCACATGTCCTAGTTAGAGACCCTTTCCATCCACCCCCCAATTCAGTCAAAATTCCGATTTGCTCCCTGTGGGCATAAGGACAGTTTGTACTAATATCATTTAGTATTGATTCAGCTTAGGTGTTGTTTCTCTTCAATATCATATGAATATATACATGAGTGTTTAATATTTTTTCCCTGTGTTGTTACTAAAATGGTATTTTTATCCAGATGAATCTGTAAAGTTGTGTGACAGATGTAGGAAAGTGAATTCAGGGGATGTAATGGTTTTAAAACTTGTGAGTGGTGTGTTGCACCTTTACCAGAATCTTCCCTTTAAGGTGAGCTAAACCTTTTTGAGCAGCCTGAGATTTGCTTGAGGAATTGCCAGGTGGAGGAACAGGAAATGTTTATCGGTGGCTGTTCACTGGCTGTGAGCCGCCTCCTGTTTAAGCTTCCGCACTGCGGAGTCCACGACGTCTACGTCCTCTTATTGAGTTACAGCAGGGTCCTAGACCTTTACAGGGACCTTCGAGAGGAACTCAGTTGACATTGCTAATAACCATAGAGGTCTAAAAAGCTTGATTTGTTAACTGAATGCTAACTTTTTAAGGCAGAATTTTCAGTGTTTTGCCTTCACCTAACTTCTAAGACCCAGTATATTTTCTTGGTCTAAGAAGATTTCCCTTAACTGTCACATTTTCTAATGAGCACAAATAGCCAGAAAATTATTTCTTAGCTCTCTCATACTCAGAAGGAAGAAAGTGTCCATTTATCATTACCCTTTTCAGCAGGTGGATTGAGTGTCTGCGATGAGCAGCACACCACGTACCCCCGTGTAGTTTACGGCAACACATTTGACCTCCTCGTTTGGCCTCTTTGCCTCCACAGCAGACAGTCTTTGTCTCAGTTCTGTGCATTCCACTTACCCTCAAAGACCCAAACTGTCTTGGAATGATTGACTGGCCCCCCAATTGCCCCATGTGGAGACTTCAAGTACAGGCAGCTCGCTTGGGAGGTGATCCCAGCAGGGCCTGTGGGGGAGGTGGTAAGACAGGGAAGGAAGGACCGAACACCCTTTGCATAAAGGAGCAGGTTCCTGGTGGGAGCGGCCGGAAACGTGGAGACTATACAGAATGTGCTTCATATGTCCGGCCGTGGGACAAGAGAGCTGTGATATTGATCCACAATTTCCGCCCCTCCTTGGTTGGAGGCCTGCACCCAGAGCAACACTAGGCCCCAGTCTACATGTGTGGGTGCCCTGTGGCTGAGAAAGGCCTCAGGTAGAGAAGCCCAAGGACTTAGACCCTGGAGCCCTTGGTCTGTCGGGGCTGCTGCGGGCCAAGGGGGTTTGGTAGCATCTGCTGCAGCCTTGGGCCCTGGGCCATTTGCAGACTGGTTTCTGACCGCCGCTCCAGCTGCGTCTCTGAGCTGACTCCATCACCTGCCTTCCAGTTCACGGAGCTTAGCCTTTAGCCTCTCCCAGTTCACACAACTCCCAGCTCTGTCCATGCTGAGCCTTCTGTCCAGAGTGATCCAGTCCTCCTCCCGCCCGCACCTTGAGGGCCGGGTAACTCCTGGCTTGAATGTCACTTCCCTTGCCGCAGCCGACCCAGCAGCCCTGCGGAGGGCCTTGCTCCTTCCCTTCATTTCCTGAGTGCTCACGTGACTGCTATGCACTCAGCCCAGCTATGGTGCTGGCTGCCGGCCTGCTCCTTTTCCCCTGCAAACACCGTGCTGAGAACCGGGGACCCAGTCCCGGTGCCTGCTGTCAGTGTGCAAAGGAAAGCGTGTGCATTTAGGAAGGAGGCAGGCATGGGGTTGAGCCCCAGCCCTGGCGAGTGCCTTACCAGTTCTGAACTTCCATTTCCTCATTTCAGAAGGTGAACCCCCTTCAGAGTTGTGGAAAGGCTAGAAACAATGTGTGTGGGCTTCAGGTATAACTCTTACAGTGTTAGGGGCTTAGTAAATGTTAGAAGACAGGTGAAATCATTAAGAACCTAATATAATAAAGGCCAAGATAAAGAGCTGTGGGGAAACTAGAGGGAGCATTTATTTGATGAGGGGTTCAGAAGCAGTAACAAACAGGGAGCACTACCTGAAGTTTTTATATGAAAAGTAGGTTTGGAAGAAACACTGACTTACTAAACTTCTGAAATTACAGAACACGCATGATTCCATCAGAGCTAAATAAATACACATTCCTAAAAGTACAGAGTTGGGCCTCATTTCATATGGTGGTCAATTTAGGCCTTCAAAACATGAAATGGATATTGGTAGGAAAAGGTTAATTGACCTAGCATTATTTCTGGGAAGAGTCTAAATAATAATCTGTGGGTAAAATCACAATATGTCCAGAATCTTTTGCCTGGTCTTAGTCCATCTGCATGTTTACAGGTATCTACAAGGGGTGCAGAGAAGTAGAAGGATTCCATATCAATAGGTGCCTACAAGGGGCAGGGGGAGAGGCCGGCACACAGGGGACCGGAGACGGTTTCCAGGATGGGAGAGAGGCAGGCGGGAGGAGACAACTTGTAAGCAATAAATGGTTTCTCCCACTGTTTTTCCCTTTGATTTAGGCTTCAAGGTTTTTTGCCCCAGGGTGGAACAAATTTTCCCCTGGAGTTACATAAACACAAGTTTAATTTCTTCAGGACCAGAATGAAAGGTGGTAGACTTAACTGCCAAATGAGGGATTTTTATGAGCTCGCTAATAAAGAATCTTCTTACTATAGGATTTGTTCCAAAATAAGAATGAGTTGTCTAGAGAGGTTGAGAGATCCTTCACTCTGATGTTCTTTAAAAGTAAGACCAATTCCCACCAGAAGTGGTTTAGTAATAGAGATGCCTTAAGACAAGAGTGAAGCTTGAATCTCTCTGCTCTAGGGTCACAGCTTCTCAGGGCCCAACTGTGAAAAATATGAAGTGCATTAATGGAGTTCTTTTCATTTATTTAGGTGATCAAACTGCTACAGTCTAAATGCCATTACAGAGATGAGGCTGAGATCATCTGTCGCAAAGTTGAAATTAAACTCAGAAAGGAACATTTTCCTTATCCCCATACATGCATTACTGAGCTCAGGACTTCTCACTGGGAAGAAGCCATCCAGGAAACAGTGGGTGGGGCAGCCAACAGGAAGTTGGCTGAGGAATGTTATTTCCTGTGGAAATCTACTCGTTTACAGCATATGACACTAGCAGAAGATGTCAAAGCCATGCTCACTGAACTTCGAAAGGAGGTCCACCTGCTCTTACTAACAAATGGAGACAGACAAACCCAGAGGGAGAAGATTGAGGCTTGTGCCTGCCAGTCCTATTTTGATGCTGTTGTTGTAGGTGGAGAGCAGAAGGCAGAGAAACCGGACCCTTCCATATTTTATTACTGCTGTGATCTTCTTGGAGTACAGCCTGGAGACTGTGTGATGGTTGGTGATACGCTGGAAACCGATATACAAGGAGGCCTCAGTGCAGGGCTGAAAGCTACAGTCTGGATAAACAGAGATGGGAGAGTGCCACGGAGCTCATCCCCTGTGCCACATTATACAGTTTCTTCCGTGCTAGAGTTACCTTCTCTCCTACAAAGGATAGATCATAAAGTCGATAGTTCAGCTTAAAGCTGCCTGACCTTTCTTCAGGGACCCCAGTTTTCCTATAGTGTATAAATGACAAATAGGTTCCTCCTTTTTAAATATGCTATTGAAGTCAGCATGTGATGCTCCTTTCCCAAGACATTTCCCAGCTTGTAGTCACAGCTAACTCAGCACATATGGAAAATATATTCATCTCTGGATGTTTTTGCTTCATTACTCTTTGATAAGCCTTAGTCATCCACATGTGCCTGTTTTAACTCAGTCTGAAAACCCTTTCAGTACATTCCACTTTCTTTTTCTTTTAATAAGAATCTGTTATTTTGGAATAATTTTGGGGTTTATACTATAGTTGCAAAGATAGTATGAGAGTTCTATATACCTGTCACCAGTTTTCCTTAATGTTAAGATCTCACCTACCCATGGTACAATGACCAGAATCAAGAAATTAACTACTAGTGATATGTATATACATATGTCTGTATTACCTAGAATTCCTTGTAAGGAAGATTATGCCCATGTATTTACTTATTGTCTTTTATTTGTAACACTGTGGACTCGTGTGTATTCATTTTCTGACCTCAGTCCTCACCCAGTGCTATGTTATTTATTTCATTGCTCAAACATTCCCAGCTGCGGCCACTGGGAGCTCGTCCACACCGGCTTCCACGTCCCCTGGACATGCCCTCTGGAGCACTTCCTCCTTAGCTTCTGGCACCAAAGGTGTTTCTAGGCCCAGCTTATGCTTTCCCTTCCCTGGCCCTAGGATCGGTCATTTTCAAGGAGACCTAGTTCCCTTCTTTGGAGTATGGCATTTAGGAGCCAAGTTCTGGGTGAGGGTGTGCTCATTGCCACTGGGGTTGTTGCTGAGCACACAGCGTCAGGAAATACATGCATGTTAACCCATGGATACACACATAGTTACAAATTATTGTAGGAAAGGCATCCCCTGAGCCCCGTTTCCTTACTGTTCTATGAGGACAGCTGTCTGTTGCTTAACCCCAAATATGTCTGGCTTTGTAGGGAGCCAGATATGTCTTGCCTCGAGAAGCCTAAAAGCGGCGTGTTGTACCCATGAGAAAGGAAGTGGATAAGGGCCTTGAAGGCCAAGCACCTGGCCATGAAGGCCACGCCTATGCGCATCTTCAATACTTCTATAACCATGAATTAGCACTGTAGCAGTTTGAGAGGTACAGCTTTGTGCGGATAAAGTGACCTCTTTTGAGCAGCCTCCATGATGACTCCCGCTGCCTTCTTTGCTTTGTCTTGTCCCCTGGACCCTGGCACTTGGCATTGTGAGGATGAGGTAGGTGGTCATGAGAACAATGGCTCGAGCTTCCCTGGACATGGACAGGTGGAGGAGATGTGCCCCCCACCTCCCAGCCTATATTTGGTACCTGGTGGCAACATGCTTGACTGCTTAGGCAGCACCGGAGGATTGGGAGTCCACACACAGGACCTCGGAGGCTATACAGATGGCACTGGAAATGCTAGAGACCCAGTCCCTCTGGCCCACCAGGAATTGGCTGGGCAAGTGGTGTGGATGTTCCTGATGGTCACCTGCCATGCTGCTCACAAAACTGTGGAGTTGCAGCAGTGAATGCAGGGTCTCCACTAGGAGGAGGACTTACAGCAACAGGTGGCCACGGGTGGCTGAAAGCCCCTAGCGCTGTGCAGCAACATGTGGAGACGCAGGAACCTGTCGCCGCAGGGTGGCAGCTGGGTGGCCCCCTGATAGCTACCCGACAGGCAGCGTGCAGGGCCATGGAATTGCAGAATTTGGCCAAGCAATGTAAGCAACGTTTGGGTGAATCTGTGCCTGCCTGGCCATTGTGACTGTGAGATGAGGGCGCTGAGGACACAAAGCAGTGTAGATGTCAGCTCACTTGGGAGATGTATGAGTAGCGCGACTTCAAGTGACCGAAGAGAACTACTGCGGTGAAGCATGGCAAGGAAAAAGTAACCACGGTGAAAACAGCGCCAGAGGTAGGCCACAGGAGGACTGCTGAAAGTGAGTCACAGCCAGGCATGGACTCACTTTTTAGCTGCTAGTTTGACTCATGAAAAGCTTAATGGACAGCCTTTGGAGGTGTTGATGGGACTGTGGAAGCAGTTGCATCCAGACCACCGCTGTCGCCCACTGCCCCCAAAGCGAGTGGAGGCGAGCGCTGTGGTGGACCAGGAACTCCTGCCTTGTGCACTGACTTCCTCCCTGACCTAGGGGTGGGGCAGAGGTACCCAGCATATTGAGACATTGGACACTGGAGGCCATTTGTTAAAGTCACCATTCACTGGTCCCCAGAGAATGTACAGTGGATGTTGGTGCTGGTGGATACAGATGGTGGTTGGAAGAAGCGTACATCATCCACCCAGCACGCAGCCCTTTTAGTTCACCTGTGTGCCCTGTGAAGGAGTCTACGGCACCTGGAGAATGACAGTGGACTATCAGGAACTAAACAAAGTGACTCCCCTGCTGCGTGCTGCAGTACCGAACATCACTGACCTGATGGATGAACTGACTGTGACTTTGGGGACTTAACACTTTGTGTTAGATTTAGCTAATACCTTCTTTTCCACTGACATTGCCCTGGAAAGCCAGGGTCAGTTTGCCGTCACGTGGGAAGGCCGGCAGTGGACAGTCACTGTCTTCCCACAAGGACACATGCTCAGCCCTACTTTGTGTCACAGCTTGGTGGCTAGTGGCCTGGCCACCTGGTCCCCTCCACCCTCGTTTCAAGTGTTCCATTATATAGATGATACAGTGTTGACTTCTGACTCTCTTCCAGACCTGGAAGCTGCGGCTCACAGATAGGCTGCAGTGAAGACCAGGTGCAGGGACCTGGTTATTCTGTCGAGTCCTTGGGTGTTGTCTGTCAGATAAGACAAAGGTGTTACCCGAAGCGGTGGCTCAGGCCCAGGCACTGCGAGTCACTGATGCCTCCATACTGTTCCTGCTGACGGTGTCTGCCAGCACGGGTGGGTACGGGTGGGGATTATGGCAGAAGCACGGGGCCCACAAAGTCCCAGTAGGATTTCGGTCTCAGCTGTGGAAGGGAGCAGAGACTTGCTATTCGCTGTTGGAAGGACAGCTGGCAGCAGTGTATGCAGCCTTCCTGGCTCCTGAAGGAATCGGAAGTGCGAGCAGTACAGGTGGTTACTGCCCTCCCGAATGAGGGGTGAGTGCGAGCCTGGGCCACAGCTCCCCGGACTGGGGTTGCCTAGACACCCACCCTGACCAACTGGGGAGCCTATTTAGAACAACAGGCTAGATTATCCAAAAATCCTCTCACAGGAATTGCAGCAAGTCCTGGGACTGTTAACCTTTGTGGTTGAACCCGCACCCACCTTACTGGGCATGGAAGTGCCAGTGGTAAGCCCCTATGAGGAGGGGACAGGGACGCCACCAGTGGAGGCCTGGTATACAGATGGATCTGCAAAGGGCCACCCACCAACATGGGTGCCCATCGCCATTCAGTCCTTACAGGAAGAGTCCTGGTATGAGCCTGGAGTATGGCAATCCAGTCAGTGGGCTGAACTACAGGCGCTGTGGCTTGTTTGACTAGGGGATCAGGTCAGATAACCATATGTACTGGCAGTTGGGCCGTGTTTTGGGGCCTTACTGGTTGCCTTAGTGGGCAGAGCAGGCCTGGGCAATTGGCCATCGCCCACTATGGGGACAAACTGTGGAAGGACCTGTGGACCCGTGGGTTAAAGGAAGGGGCCCTGATATATCATGTGTCAGGACATCACCCAGAACTAAGCCCTGGGAATGATGTGGCTGATGCCTTGGCCAGGGCTCGTACACTCCAGGAACTGCCCCTTATGGAAATGGGGCAATGGCTGCATAAGAAACTAGGGTGTGTAGGCCCAAGAACCATGTGTAAAGTTGCCCAGAGGTGGCACATTCTGCTGATATTTGCTGGCGCAAAACAAGTAGTGCTAGCATGTGCTCACTGTGCTCACTTTTACCAGCATCGTCATCGGCTGCCCATGTTTCAGAGGGACTGAAACAGTTTAGATGCAGTGGGTGAAGCACTTGCCCGTAGCAGTACACTTGCTGAATGAGCAGCCAAGGAGAACGGGGGAAAGCCCCATAGGGAGGTTGGTGGTGGCTCGCCCATATGTCTTGAAATGTTTGAAACAAGACACCAGTGGGTTGGAGCCACAGTTGCTGGAAGAAATATTGCTCCTTCCTGCCCCACGTACACTGTCTCCTGGCCATACAGAGGAGCGGACATGGCCGCGGACCTTCGTGTTTGAAGAACATCCATGGGTTGCCTTGTATGAGATATGGAGAGGGGCTGACCCATGGGTTACAAGTGGATAGGAAAAGCTGACTGCTTCCTTTCTGGCGAGGGCAGTATCCATACCGGCAGGGACTTTGGTCGTGCAAGTGTGGCCAGTACCACGATTTCTGTTGAAGGCTGAGCCTGATGCCCTGTCAGTGTCTTCAGATGCCCTGGTCTGGTATCACAGACCAGGGAAACCACCCCAGCAGCCACTGTTTTGTCACAAGATGACAAGGTCACTTGTATCCTCCCAGAGAATTGGGACTTGCCATTGATGGTGTCTGTCTGCCCTGTCTTTCCGCCCAGGTTGACAGAGAGCAATAGTATGGTGGCGTGGGCCTATACTTTTGCCCAGATACATAATGTCTCCACTGCTGGGCGTATATAGAACTGCCGGACTGCTGTGGAAAATCGCTCCCACCAACCTGTCTGTGTAGGGACGCCTTCAAGCGTGGGATCATAATGATGCCAAAGGTGAAGCAAAATGCACGCAACCAAGCAGTTGATCCAGCAACAGCACACGCTCCGCCTGGGGAGGCTACCGTGTATAGTGGGTGGCAATGAATGTCTAGTGTACATGTAACCTTGCAAACTATAGCTCCACTGTGCATTGAATAGCAGGTTTCCATACCCAATCGCATGGTTGACTGGTTACCCAGAGAACTGTGCGCCAACGTCAGTGTTAATCTCACCCTGTCAGCCTCCTCCCTGTCTCTGACCCACAGATTAAGGAGGCGACACAATGAGATATTGAAGACCTGAACGGACCAGCCTGGGGACTCAAGCCGTAACAGCTCAAGAGTAATGCCGAGAAGGCACTCCTCATATTTATTGAGTAAATGAATATCTGAAGAATTCTGAGTAGGGGGTTCAGCACATGATCATCATCTATCTTTGAGTCCCACCCAAGGGCGGGACACTCCGTAAGGACACCGAAACCATGTGAGGGCGGTCACGAGCTGTAGGAACTTTTTATGGCTTTAATCACTCTGTCCTTGACCAAACATCAGAGGTTGTAGGAGAGACAGTCAAGTCACAAATCTTCATATATCTGATTTCTGTATTACTTGATTTATATATTAAGCCCATTAATCCCACAGCACCCCTAAGTGTGTACGCACTGTGTCAACTGTACCCCTGCCAGGAGAAAACATTTGGATATGTGGGGAATATGGCTGGTCCTATCTCCCTGCAAATTGGACAGGCCGTTGTACGTGGGGCCGCCCACACATATCAGGACAGATACTGCAAACCTTGCTGCGGCGCGCACATAATTGGGATGCTGTATATTCCTGTTGGCATCGCCCAAATGGACAGCATGGCGGTTTTACCCCATGGCTATCTTCCTTCCAGGAGTCGGCATTATAGATGTAGAATTACAAATAGAAGCCCTCGTACAGCATGTTGCTCATGCGTTGAATGTACCAAGGTCCTTGCCAGCCCTATTGCAAGATGAAGTCACCCAGATGCAGAAGGTGACTTAACAAAACAGAATGGCTCTGGATATACTCACAGCCGCACAAGGGGGCACCTGTGCTTTACTGCACGTGACTGCTGTGTTTATATCCCAGACCACCGGCAGCACATACAAGCTGCGCTCCAGGAAGTGGATGAGGAAGTATCTCAGACACAAGCCTAATCTCAAGACCCCCTGTCTACTTGGTGGTCACAGCTTGATCCCACCTGGGGATGGTTCCAAACCATAGTGGCCGCTGGGGCATGTGGCCTCCTTGTCTGTTATTGTTCTTTATATTGTTTCTGTGGGCTCTGGGCTCTGCTTTGTGTGCAAGAAAAAAGCAGATGGCTGCTGTCCTATAGAAATGGGTGGGGTGTAGGGAAGGTTTCCCCCTTTCCCCTACTGTTCTATGAGGACAGCTGCCCACTGCTTCATCCCAGATATGTCTGGCCTTGAGAAACCTAAAAATGCAGCATGCTGTGCCCATGAGAAAGGAGCTAGTTAAGGGCCGTGAAGGACACACGCATGTGAATGTGAACAGAGCTGATATAAATGTTTCCATACAAATTATTTGTTGTTGCTATTTGAGCACAAGTTTTCTGTTCACTTTGATAAAAACCTATATGTGGCATTCCTTGGTTGTATGGGGTCTGTTTAACTATACGATGCTGTTGAACTCTTTCCCACAGTGGCTCTACCATTTTACATTCCCCACTAGCAATGAATGTGTTTCTGTTCCTGTACATTCTTTTCAGCATTTGGTGATGTCAGTTTGTTAAAAAATAAACTGTCATTCTAAAAGGGTCTATTTTCTTTTTGAGGGCAGAATTGTTTTGGACAAATAGGTCTAATTAACATTCAGCTAGCTAGCAGAAGTCAGGTGAAGGTTTTTATTGTGTGAAGTTAATTAAATGAGGCCATTATACTGAGGTGGTCTTTATGCCTTAGCAGCATTCATAAAAAAGCAACACTGTCCAGCTATGAATGCCCCAAGGCTGGGAAATTGAAACCAAAGGACAAGCGATCACAACTAGCCAACTAGGATTTCTCAGATATGGTAACCACTTAACCTACAGCCAATCAGATAATCTCCTTGCTTTGCTTCCTACCTATTCTCTTAAAGTCTGACTGCTAATCACTTCCAGTTTGGCACTACCTGAGTTGAATCAATTTGTGCTCCAATAAACTCAAATTAGAAATTTTAATATGCCTTAGTTTATCTTTTAATAACAGTACGTCAAACAGATCAGTCTTACCATCTTGAGTCAAAATAAGGAAAATTCATTTTAGAAATTACCTCCATTTGAAGGTGTTAAAGTAACCAGATCAGCCCCAACATGGAATCACTCACGCTAAGCCCCATGTCAGCAAACCAAAACTGAATGAGTTTCCTTGCTTGGCTCTGGCAGAAAAAGAAGGCCTACGTCAGCCAATCCACTCTTGCTTACTCATCACAAGTTACCTAACCCTGCTCGAATTCTTCCCTTTACTCCATAGAAGTAACTCTGTTTTAACCAATCAATGCTCAGCGTGACTTCTTTGGTCTAGAAGAATCTCCCACTCTGCAGCTTTTTGGAATGCCTTTCTCCCTGCTCCATCAGATGCTGCCTGGCTGATGTGTCACTGAGATCTTTGAAAGTAGTCAGTTGAATTTGTTTTTCAACAAAGGAGTTTAATTTCTAGAGAAAAGGGTTTGCAGAGAAATGAGGGAAACGAGATGTTCTTGCTATAGGTTTTCCTTTTGATTCTGGAATTTTCTGATTTAGAATAAGATTTCCCTTTAGGGGCACATGATTGTCTATGGCCAAGGCTCTCAAGGGACCCAGAACTCTGGGTTGGTTCAGCCCCTGTGGAGGGTTTATATTGCACCCCAGTGGAGTAAAGAACCAAGCCCCAAGGATCCACTGCACAGAAAACCCAGAGGTGGCCCAGGGCCTTTGGGCTGTTGTCTCGGCCAGGAATCACTGTCCCAGTCACTGCATAAGGGCTTTAATCACAGAAGGAATATACTGAAAGGTTCCGCGAGGTATCCAGTGTCCTTGGAGCCTGTGAGCTCCATGAAGGCAGGGCTCGGCCACGTGTGTCTGTGTGTGTGTGTGTGTGTGTTCATGCGCATGCTGCTCTGATATTTGTTGGCTGAATGATAAGATGGACCCAAGTCCTGCAAAGGCATCAGAGCTGGTTTGTACCAGTCTGCTCAGGCTGCCATAACAAAATACTGGGTGGCTTGAATGACAGGTATTGTCTCCGTCCTGGAGCTGGAAGTCCGATCAAGGTGCTGCTGGCAGGTTTGGTCTCTCCAGAGGTCTCTGTCCATGGCTGGCGAGCTGCTGTCTTCTCCCTGCGTCTCCCGTGGCCTTTCCTGTGCATGTGCATCGTTGGTGTCGTTGCGTCTTCTAACAAGGATACCAGTCCTATATGATCAGGGCCTTTTTAAAGACTGTCTTCAAATGCAGTCCCATTGGGGGTTAGGGCTTCAACATATGAATTTTGGGGGGATGATTCAGTCCAAAACCCCTCTCCTTGCCTGCAGTCCCCTCATGCTCCTCCGTACACACCAACTTCCCTCTCTTCTCTCCCCATCAACTCACGTTCTCTTTCTATATGGCTTTACCTTATTTGCCCTCTTCAGAGTTCAGTCCACAGGCAGAATGCTCTGAGTTCACAGGCCAGGATCCCCATGTTTCACCTCAAACCTGTTTTTTCTTGGCTTGATTATCAGGGCCTCCCTAGTGATCACCCCCTTCTGGGTTTGACAGAGTCCACACCTCTTCTGTGCCTTCACTCTGGCCCACCTGTCTCACACTTAGGTTTCTTGGGCCCTGGGGTCATTCATCAGCACAGCCCCCAAACCAAAGCCACTGAGTCCCAAATTGTGGGAATAATCCAACCTGCACACTTGAACTCAGTTGGTAGCTGCCAGCTAACCAGCCAGAGAACTTCAGAGCAGGAGGCGAAGCCACGGGCACCTCCATGAAGGGGCTCTGGCTGTTAAGGGGAAATGACAGAGAAATGACTGGTGTCCCTGGTCTGCATCTTAAAGGCTGCCAATCTCTCTCTGTCTCTCACCCAGGCACATTTTTCACCCCATAAAGGAACTATCTGTTTTTCACACAGAGCAAGGCCTTTAAAATTCTGAATAAAAATGGTAGCCAACTGCATGCCATTATATCAACAATGGGAGAAGAGAATAAAGGCATTTAAGATGTGATCTTAAACATTTTACCTCTCACACACACAGGGAACCTATGCAAGGATGCTACCAGAAATAGGGAATAAAAATGGGAATACATACAAGATAGAGAAGACAGGAATTCCAGTGTAACAGGCAAAGGAAATCACCAGGATGGTGATATGCATCAAGTAGAGGGAAACCAGTCAGGCCCGAGCAGGGCAAGTCTCCACAGGTGCACCGGCCCTCTCAGGGAGCACGTGGAATGGTGGGAGTCAGTGGAGCCCTCTCCTTAACTGATGAGATCACCCTGAATGATAGTCGGTGGCTGACACTGTCAGGATGCATGTTCCTAACACAAATGGCTAAACAGAAGCTTCGTGACTCTCTTTTTTAATAACTATCTTAGCAAGAGGATTGTTTTTTAACTGAAAAGCAGAAATATAAAACCCGCATGAATTAAAGGAATTCTGTAGCCATACATGCCACATGCAGATACACAGGAAGCTGCTAAAAGCAGGGGTCGGTAGATTTTTTGCCACTCACTTCACTATTCTTTTGATTTGTATATCACAAATTACACTTGATCAAAAATGACTATGTTCCCTAGTTTAAAAAGAAGGGAATGAAAAAATCTGAGTGTCATATGTATAGCAAGGAAATAGTTCATGAAACTTGCTTCAGTTAAATATATAAAACTGTATTTAATATCCATATATTAACATATATTAACTTATGTTCACCATAAATGTGTTTAATAGATTGCGATGGAAAATGTCTATTGTGGATTGCAAGAAAGCTTGGAAGTGCTAAACCACATACCTCTGTTACTCTTAAGAATTGTACTTCCTGCAGTACATTCTGAGCACCCCCAGGTCTCAGGTGCTGCTGGGTAGGTGTTCATGCACAAGCTGATGGATGTGTGTGTGGACTCAGAAAACACTCATCTTCATGTCAACATCCCAGGTGTAGTGTTCACCTTGGCTTTCCTCTGTAACTGCAGCATTTGGGGGGCCTGTGCACAACCAAGGCCATGGGATTTAGTGCACACATAACACTCTGGGGCAACTAGGAAAAAAAATAAAGACAAGGTTGCATCATTTTTGGATTTTAAGCAATATTACTTCAAAACAAAAACTTCATCAATAAAATCATAGGTCTATTCCAAGGTTTCTTAAAACCTGCTCTAACATCCCACTCAGTTGGTAGAAAAACCCCAAGATCCTTCCATCAAGAAAGGTGCAAATGGAACACAGTCTGTTAGAAAAAGCATAAAACCTAAATGTGATTTATTCCCACCAGGAGGTGTAAACATTTTAACAGTAGGGTATTAACAAGGGCAGCATGGTGGAAAATATGCCAGGAAGCTGCTCAGGATGAGAGTTGGGAGAGGTGTTATAGAAAATACTGGAAAGCCTGGACTGACTCACTGACGGAAGAACCAAGCGGCCCTCGGAGGTCTTGGGGTGCTGAGGTTTATTTCACACTGGCGGGCCCAGAGGGGAGTCATCTCCCAAGGCCTGAGCCCCAAGCACAAGCAAGGGGAGCAATTTATATTATTTTGGTATGTGCCACTTTGGCCTGCGCAGGGCAAAGGGGAGCCCGGAGGAGGGGAGGAGGGGGCTGGGGGGGCTTTGCCAACTGGAGGAAAAAAGCAGTTTGCTGACCTTGATGGCTGTGTTGAATATTTTCCTTATCATTCCCCCCTCTGATGCCCCTTTAAACACTTCATTTTAGGGGCTTCATCTTTTTGGTTTATGATAGGGTTAGAATGGCTTGTATTTGTACTTTTAATTGTTTGAACTAGGACTTTTTTCCTTGTGGCTTTTTCATTAAAGACCTGAATACTGTGTGAAGACCACAAATGATTATGTTTTTATGCATTTTTCTGTATGGGCCTTGTGTGTACAGGTCGAAATGAGTCCTTCAGACTCTTGGTAAGCCTGTGTTTAACAAAAAATACTTAGTTTTTTTTTTCAGTCCTAATTTATTTTTATGCAGCTGAGCATTACACTCAGGCTGGTTTATGAGTGTGAGAGGACAGGTGCTAAGGGTGGAGCGCCACTGAGGGCAGCTCCCTGGGGTGAGGGTCATACACTTTATAACCTTGTACAGTTAAACATTACAGAGGTACTTTGGAAATGCAGGCTGAGACTTGAGTTAAGCCAGGAGGGACAGATAAGCACAGCAAAACATCTTAAGGATTACCCAATAGACAATAGAAAGGGCAACTTTTTGAGAAACAGTTTAGTCAGAGGGGGCAGCAGCAGAGAGTTTAATGCCCAGGATGAGAGATTCCACTCCCGTGAGGGCCAGACCCATGGGGTGCAGGTGTCCATTGGTCAGAGGGTGATCATCTGATGCGGAGGTGTGGAGGATCTGGAGGTCTGGCTGGGCTTTCTACTGATGTATCTTTGGTCCCGAGTATGGGCTCTTCTCACTCTGGAATGATGGACCCACAGAGTGATGCCTGTACCTTTGAGGGCACTAGGAGTAGTTAGAATAACAATGTGGGGCCCACTGCACTGAGGTTTGAGGGGATTCCTTTTTCAATTTTTTTGACTCAGACTGAGTCCCCAGCCTGGAAGGAATGTACTGGGTCCCTAAGGAGATCAGAGCTCTTTCTATGGTATTTTGCTGCAGTTTATTTAGGGTGGCTCTTAAGTCTTGGAGCTGTTCTCTTATTCTCTTATTTCCTCTCTGGTGTAGGTTCCCTGGGAGGCTTCCTAGACTTGGGGGAGGGCGTCCATACACTAATTCAAAAGGGGGAGAAGCCTTGAGTCCCAGGTGTGCAGCGAGCACGCAGGAGAACCAGGGGCAGTAGGTCCAGCCACAGGAGGTCAGTTTCTTGGCAAAACTTAGCTAGGGTTCCTGAAGGGTCCCCACCAGTAAGATGGCAAACTTCCGGCTTCTCTTCAAGGTCCTCAGTTCCCGCCAGCGCAACCTGAAGCCCAATCACCTCTTGCCCCCCTCCCAATCCCAGCACCTAGCCAACAGCCACCAGCCCCGTAGAAGTGACACCTCAATCAATTCATGCCCCTTCCTATATAACCCAGCACCTTTCCCTAATAAAGCGGAACTCTCCGGTGAATTGCTGCTATGTGTCGCTCCTTTCCTTTCATTGGTGCCGAAACCCGGGAGACGGGACACCCCAACTGGGCCCCATCTTCCCCCGACACCAGCAGCAGCTTGCCCTCGTCCTCTTTTTCCGGCGCTGGCTCATCACACTCACCACTCCTCTCTGGCCTTTAGGTAAGTTTTCCCCCCGGAGTGGGCCACTCTTCCCCGAGCTATCGCAGTGCCATTGACCGTGATCGTCCGGCAAGGCCCTGACGCTCGGAGATGAGGAGGGAACGCTCCCCGCCTCAGGCCTTCACGGCTGCAGTGGACCCTCAGGCCCCTCCCCAAACAGCCATAAATTCCCGCCTCAGGCCTTCACGGCTGCGGCTGACTCTCAGGCACCCCCCTCCAACAGCCATAAACGAGGTGACTCCTTTGTGGATGAGAACGCTCCCTTTTCCTCCCCTCCTCCTTCTGCTCCGTCCGCCGAAAACGCCTAGCGCTAGGTACCTCATGACTCCGGCACTCTGCCTTCTTAGGGAAGTCTGGGTGACGACCCACACTTCCCAAGAAATTCCAACTCGTATACGGGTTTCCGCAGACCACCAAGGATCATCGGGGACGCCCTTTGTCTCCTTGCAGCCTGCTCCCAGTCCGAGGATCTCCGTTCGTCTTCCCCTGTTTGTCTCCTTCTCTGTCCTTCAGCCGTGGGAGCCTCCTCATCCCTCCCTGAAAGATGATCTCTTGAATGCCTGCTTAAGCATCTGGCTACCCTCTCCCTGACGCCTGATATAAAACCAAAACTTCTCCGTAAATATTGCTTCCAAGATTGGCCGACATACCCCCTAGACAATAACAACCAATGGCCTGCAGGGAGAACTCTTGATCCTAACATCACTCGCGATCTTTTTAACTACTGCCAGCGCCTGAAAAAATGGAAGGAGATTCCCTATATCGAAGCTTTCCGCCTCCTCCTCCCCCCGCCCCCAAGTTCTCCTAGCCTGCAAGCCACGGCCCCTGCAGAAGCCTCCCGTTCACTCCCTTCCCCTTCTTCTCCTACAACAGCCCTTCTCCCTTCCTTCCCCACCATCTCCTCCCCCATCTCACCTCCTCCGCCTTTGTCCCCTGCAAATTAAGCCTGAGCCTTTCAGCCCCCCCTTTAACTAAGTCCCAAGGGCCTCCTCCATCTTTGCCCTCATCACCTGTTTCTCCCCTACGTCTTTGCCCTCATCACCTGTTTCTCCCCTGTTGGGGACCGCCTTTGTCTCCTCACATGTTTGTAGGGAGAATGGGAAAGCACCTTCCCCCATGTCTGAACGCAGCATGGGAAGGCACAAGCTAGAGAACAACTGGTGCAGTCCTTAGAAGTTATCTGTCCACAAAAACATATCTTGCCAAGACTCCTCACTCTGAAAATAGAGAGACCTTGAAGATGTGTAGAAACACCGCCCCTGCTTCTAAATATGCCCTTCCCCCACTTGCCGATGTGGCAGGAATGGAGAACAAAGACATTCCATAAGCAATTAACTGGAGCCCTGCTGTAGCTTAGTTAGTAGAGCATGGGACTCTTAACCTCAGAGTCATGAGTTCAAGCCCAACTAAAGCAGCAGAGGCAAGCAGCTGGGCTGCAGGCTGGCAAAACGTGGGTCTGATTCTATCTTTCTTTATTTTCTTTGCCCCCCTTCTGCACTTCAGGACCTGCTCGACTAAGCACGGCTAGACCGCGTCACTCCCCCACAGACTGAGCCAGAACCCTTCAGTCCCCCTCAGACTCAGTCCCGAGAGCCTCCCCAAATTATCGCCCCCCTCCGGGAGGTAGCAGGATCCAAAGGCATCGTGCGTGTTCACGTCCCTTTCTCCTTAAGAGATTTAGCCCAACTAGAGAAACGCCTAAGTTCCTTTTCCACTGATCCCATGACATACATCAGGGAGTTTCAATAGACCCTCCAGTCTTACAGCCTCACACATCATGACATTTTCATGCTCCTGGCCAATACTCTCCTCCCTGAAGAGCATAGACGAGTTTGAGACTTCACCCAAATGCATGCTACCAAAACCCACAGGACTGACCCCACCTATCCCCCTGGCCCCACTGCTGTCCCGGAACAAGACCCACACTGAGATTGTAACACCGCCATGGGTCTCTGCTCTCGAGATATTTTTGCCTCCTGCTTAATAGCAGGTCTGAAAAAGGCAGCTCGTAAAGTAGTCAATTTTCAAAAGCTCCAAGACATAATTCAAAAGAGAGACGAAACCCCTCCGAGTTCTTAGACAGACTCACTCAAGCCCTATTACACTATACCAGCCTGGACTCAGAAACACCTGAAAGAAGACATGTCCTTATGACATACTTCCTAGCTCAAAGCTACCCCATTAAAGCTAAACTCAAAAAGTTGGAACAGGGCCCCACTACCCCACAGACTGAGATCCTAACAGTGGCCTTTAAAGTCTTCCATAACCGGGAGGAGGAGAAAGAACGCCGTAAACAAAAGGCTGATCAGGCCAATTTACAGATGTTAGCCCAGCTGATAAAACCACAACCTGGGCGCCCCTCTACAAACAAGCCCCCCCAGGAGCTTGTTTCAAGTGTGGAAAAGAGGGACATTAGTCAAGGGCATGCCCCTCCCCCAGATCTCCTACCACCCCATGCCCCAGATGCCACAAAAAGGGCCACTAGGGGTCTGATTGCCCAACCACCCGAAGGGGAGGCTGGACGAACAACCCCCATCCTAAGCCCACGGTAGTGGGGCTGGCAGAAGAAGACTGACGGGGCCCGGGGGCTTCTCGCCCGACCATTTCCATCACCAAACAGGAGCCCAGGGTTACTTTAACAGTAGACGGTCGCCCCATCTCCTTCCTCCTAGACACAGGAGCCACCTTCTCAGTCTTGCGAGAATACCGGGGCCCTACCATGCCAGCCATTACTCCTATAGTCGGGGTAAGAGGTAAACAGATTTTCCCATTAAACCCCCCCCGCCCCCTTTATGCACAATCCAAGACAATCCCATACCTTTCTCCCACTCCTTCCTGGTTATGCCCCAGTGTCCCATCCCTTTACTAAGATGGGACATCCTTTCCCTCCTCCACGTTTCCATAACTATATCCACTCCCACAGCCCCCATTACTCCCTTTCTGATGGCCCTCATAGCCGACGACTCCCTCTACCCAATGAAAGCTCCGGTTCTGCCCTCATACACCCTGTAAATCCCAAAGTTTGGGACATTACAAGCCACTCCGTGGCCCTATGTCCCTCTGCCTCTATCAAATTATGTGACCCCTCTCAGTATATCTGTCAGGCCCAATACCCCCTAACCACTTCAGCCCTCATAGGCCTCCAACCCATCATTCAAGCAGACCCACTCACTCCCCATTTAATACCCCCATATTAGCTGTTAAAAAAACCAACGGATCTTTCCGCCTTGTCCAAGACCTTCGCCTCATCAACATAGCCGTTGTCCCTATCCATCCCGTAGTTCCAAATCCATACAACCTTTTATCGCAGATCCCTGCCTCAGCATCCCACTTCTCAGTCCCAGATCTCAAAGACCCATTTTTCTATCCCTCTAGACCCCTGCTCCCATGATTTTTTCATCTTCACCTGGACGGACCCATACACAAGACATTCTAAACAACTCACTTGGACAGTTTTGCCACAAAGCTTCCGAGATAGTCCACATATTTTTAGACAGATCCTAGCTCAGGACCTCAAACAGTTTCATCATGATCACTCCAAGTCCACCTTATTACAATACGTGGACGATCTTCTGCTCTGCAGTCCCTCGTGGGAACAGTCTCAACTTGACACTGCCTCCCTACTTAACCTTCTAGCTTCCAGAGGTTACCGGGTATCCCCCGTCAAAGCTCAAATCTCTTCCCCTTCTGTCACTTACCTCAGATTCCTTCTATCTCAACAAAGAAAGTCCATTACCTTAGACAGAAAACAGCTCCTCTCTGACCTGCCCATTCCCAAAACCAAGACAGAAATCCTTTCCTTTCTAAGCCTGGCTAGATATTTTAGAACGTAGATCCCTAACTTCTCCCTGCTCCCTGTTGGCAAGACCCCTATACGACCTCAGCAAGAGCCCCCCTAAAAAACCATTATCCTCCTCACCCCGACACTCCTTCATTAAGCTCCGTCAAGCCCTTGTGGAAGCCCCAGCTCTCCATCTTCCTGATTTGTCGAAGCCCTTCTCATCATACATTCATGAGAGGTCCAGTCAAGCTCTAAGAGTCCTAGGCCAATATTATGGCCCATCCTTTGCCCCAGTAGCTTATCTCTCCAAGCAATTAGACCCCACAGTTCAGAGATGAGCCCCCTGCCTACGAGCATTAGCCGCTGGACAGCTCTTGCAGAAAGAAGCTCATAAACTGACATTCAGGGCGCCCCTTACCATTCTGTCCCCACATCACCTAAAAGATCTCTTAACCTACAAAAGTTTACAGACTCTCCCTCCCTCCAGACTCCTGGCCTTACTGTCCTCTTTCCTCCAAAATCCCGTTCACCCCCTTTGCCATCCATACCCGAATCATGACTTTTTCCTCCTTTACTGCTCTCTTGCTTTTTTCCTCATTCCTATTGTCTTCCCCGCCACCCCAGCCTCCTTCGTATGGCGATTCAAAGTCAGACAGACTTACACACAGCATCAAACAAAAGTTACTGCCCTCATTGCCACACCAGACTGCCCTCTGAAAGGCTGCTCTGAGCCTTTATACCTCCACTTTCCTCCCTCCACCGAAGTGTTCACTAGCAGCTCCCCTTATTCTCCCCACCTCTGCTTCCACTATGACCAAAAACAAGCCTATTGCAGGCGATGGCCAGACACCTACGGGAGATGTCCCTACTGGTCTTGCGCCATTCGCTACATGGGTGACTTCCAGTACCCACAGTATTACTCCTCCAACCGTTTCATGAAATATCCCAACGGCTCATTCTCCTTATCAATCCCAGATCCCTGGGACTCGCGATGGGCTGCCAGAGTCACAGCCTCAGTTTACTATGGGGGTCCTCGACCCCCCACGGTACCCTTCATATCTCTCGAAAGTATGTTCCCTCTCATTCCCAGATCTCTCAAGTTGCATCAGATAGCAGACATTCTGAAAAAGTCATTATCCAAACTCTTGACGGCGCCTCTTCATCTTCTTATCCCCGCCCCTCTTCCCATTTCTCCTACTCTTCATTACAGCTCATTCAGGACACCACCATCTTTCTCAACCACACCCTCAACACAGCCAATTGTTTCTTGTGCGCATCACTACAGCGCCCACTGCTGGCCGCCGTGCCCCTCGATATTTCCAACTACTCCTTCCATGCAGAAAGACAACCCCTCTGCCCCCTGGCAGACATACCCCTATGGGAACCAGAATACGCAGATAATCTCACCATCCACACTGTGTAAGCCCAACTCCACCCCCCTCCAGCGCACTTCACTGCCTCTCTATCTACACCCCTACCTCCAGCTCTAAGACTTTTACGCAACCGGGACACTTCTTTTAGTGTAATAGCAGTCTTTTCAACTCACTGCCTCTCAACTCCGATACACCCTGCATTCTCGTCACCCTAATCCCACAGTTAACACTTTACAGCATGGCAGAATTCCTTGAGCTCCAACCTCCCTTGCCCTCACGCACAAAAAGAGCTGCTTTCCTTCCCATCATGGTCAGTAGCTCTTTGATCACCTCAGCCATTGGGGCAGGGTTTTCGGGAGAAGCCTTGGGTCACTCTCTATAGGCAGTTAGAGATCTCAACGCCAAACTTGAGGGAGCCCTGACATCCACTGCCGATTCTCTAACCTCTCTCCAAAGACAGGTCACTTCGCTAGCTAAAGTCACCCTTCAAAACCGGCGGGCCCTAGATCTGCTTACAGCCGGGAAGGGCGGCACCTGCGTCTTCCTCCGGGAAGAGTGCTGCTATTACATCAACGAATCCGGCATTGTAGAAACTGACATCACCAAACTCACCGACCTTGCCTCCAGCCTCCACTCTGCTTCCAATTCCAACCCATTCTCGTCAATACTAACAAACCCCCTCCTCACCTGGCTCTGGCCCATTGCAGGCCCCATAATAATCATTCTTCTTGCCTGTCTCTTCTTACCCTGTATAATAAAGTTCATCAAATCCCAAGTCGGAAAAATCTCTAATCAAGCTTTCAACCAGCTTTTACTCAGGAACTACCAGCTTCTGGCCACAGAAGATCCCTCACCGTCACGTGACCTCCTTACCACACTCTGAGATGGACCCCTCTCTCCGCTGGAAACTGTTCCTGGAAACAATGGCCACAAACGCCTAGCTCCTGACACCCATATCCTCTTAGCACCATTAGAATCAACAGGTCCTCGACCTATAGTTACAAAGAACCTTCATTAATTTCCAACCTGAAGAAGTCCACATCTACTCGTCCTTACTGTGGGGAGTCCTGTCAACCCTTTCCTCCCAATCCTCAAGCCCTCACTCCCTTCTCCGCCCCTGTTCAGCAAGAAGCAGTCAGAGAGAAAGCAACGTCCACAAACCCATAGAGGAGAAAGGGGGGAATGAAGGGTCCCCACCAGTAAGATGGCAAACTTCCAGCTTCTCTTCAGGGTCCTCAGTTCCCGCTGGCGCCACCTGAAGCCCAATCACCTCTCGCCCCCCTCCCAATCCCAGCACCTAGCCAACAGCCACCAGCCCTGTAGAAGTGACACCTCAATCAATTCATGCCCCCTCCTATATAACCCAGCACCTTTCCCTAATAAAGCGGAACTCTCCGGTGAATTGCTGCTATGTGTCGCTCCTTTCCTTTCAGTTCCTTTGAGGGTGCGATTTATTTGCTCCACTTTTCCTGAACTTTGTGGCCTGTATGTACTGTGCAGTTTCCAGGTAATGTTGAGAGGTTTAGTTAAAATCTGTACTGCATCTGCTACAAAGGCAGGTTAGCATTGCTTCTAGTGCAGTTTTTCTTAGTGGGTGAGCTGATGGTATTTGCAGACTAGATGCCTTCCGGTTGCAGTTGGGACAAAGATGTGTCTGTCAGGCAGCAACCACCTTTTTTTTTTTTTTAGTTAGGGTGGCTTCTTCAGCCATGGCCCAGTCTTTCTCTTTTTCGGTGTACTTGGGTGGAGGGGCCTCCACTGGAGACGTTAGGGCCATGGTGAGGGAAGGAGCTTTATCTGTTTTTATTGGCCGCTGTTTTAGCTGCCTTATCTGCCTGCTGGTTCCCCTGTGTTACAGGGTTGTTTCCTTTTGGTGTTCTTTGCAATGCAGAGTTGCTACTTTTTCTGGGAGCTAGACTGCCTTGAGAAGTTTTAGTATTGTCCCTGTGTGTTTAAGAGGGACACACAGTATAGGGGACCTTGACATTTATTTTTTTTTGTCCCAGAGTAAGTTTATCTGCTTTTTAAATGAATAGAACTGTGGCTGCCAGTGTCCTGAGGCAGGGTGGCCATCCTGCCTCAATTGGGTTTAGGTTTTTCTTTTTGTTTTTTTTCTGACAGCTCTGCAACCAGCGGCTGCCAGGGCCTAACAGTTTATGTGAGAACTTTGAGGGCTACTTTTTTCATGTATGAAGAGACTGAAGGGCTTTCTTGTATCTGGCAGGCCTGGGGCTGGTGCCTGTTCTGAAGCAGCCTTTATTTCCAGGAAGGCAGCTCTTGCCTCTTCTGTCTAGACAGGGGGTTCATGGTATGGCCCCCCAGGAGGCAGTAGAGGGGTTTTGTCATTGCCAAGAATCCAGGAATCCAGATTCTTCAGAACCCAGCAGCCCCCAGGAACTCTTGTATGCCTTTCTTCATCTGGGGCTGAGGTAAGGAGATGATGACCTTCTCTTCTCTGGCCCTACTGCCCTTTCTCCCTGGGTGAGGCGGAAGCCCAAGTACTGAACTTGCTGCTGGCAGATTTGTGCCCTTTTTCATCCTGAGTCTGACAAGAGTTGCAGGAGGGCTTTTGTGCTTTTTGCACAATTTTCCTGGGTGTCACTGGCAAGGAGGAGATCATCTACATACTGCAGAAGGGTGCAACACACAGCTTCTCTCTGAAAGCTGGCAAGATCTGCAGCCAATGCCTCTCCAAAGACAGTGGAGGAGTTCTTGAACCCTTGTGTAAGCCGCGTCCATGTTAACTGCATCTGCCGTTATATCCGGTTCAGTCCATTTGAAGGCAAACAAGAGCTGGTTTTCGGGGACCAGCCCGAGGCAGAAGAAGGCATCCTTTAAGTCTAGGCAAGTGAACCATTTGGCAGACCCCGGGATCTGGCTGAGGAGGGTGTACAGATTTGGGACAGTCACTCTGTTAATGGCTCGCAGGTCTTGAACAGGCTGGTGCCCCGTTCCTGGCCTCCTGACTGGCAGAAGCGGGGTGTTCCAGGGTGACTGAACTCGGTTAGAATGCCTGCCTCTCTGAGTCTGGTCAGGAGCTCCTGGATGCCTGCTCTCACCTCTTATGAGAGGGGCACTGCTGCTGTCTTTGTGGCAGAGCCCCTGGAGTCAATCTACAATGACAGGGGCTCGGTTATGAGCGAGTCCAGGTGGGTTGTCTTCAGCCCATACTGAGGGGAAGCAGCTCTGACTTCAGGTGGGTTACTGGAGAGGGGCTGGGCACAGAACAGCCTCCTCTCCTCTTCCCTGGGTGTGGTTATTGCCAGGACAAGGGACCCTGGCTCTTCTTGGCCTGGGTTTACTTTGAGGCTGGTGAGTCCAGTTGGTTCAAAAGTTATTTGGGCTCCGACCTTTGAGAGTATATCTCAGCTGAGGAGGGGAACGGGGCACTCGGGCAGGTACAGAAACATGTCAGGCTTTGTGGCCTCTAAGTTCACAATGGTGGGCTTGGCAAAAGTGTTTCTGGACTGCTTAGGTCCCGGTGGCTCCGAGGACAGTTGCAGTCTTTGTACTGAAGGGAGTTACTGTGAGGGTGACCACAGAGAGTTCTGCCCCTGGGTCAACTATAAAAGTCATCTGTTTTCCCCTGTCTTTCATCCTGACCGTGGGCTCCTGGCGCCGAGCGTGAGAGAGACCACTCCCTGTCACCCTGGATCTGTCCCTGCCAGGCTAGCAAGCCTGTCCCCGCGGGGCTCCTCTGGCAGCAACTGGGCTCCGTGGCTTTGCCTCGGATGGGGCTTTCGTTCTTCCGATGCCCCCCTCGTCCTCACAGTGAGCGCCCTGGTCCCCGGCTGGGGGCGTCCTAGGCTTCCCCCTCTTGACGGCTGGCTTGTCTCTGCCTTTTGTCAGCTCTCTTTCTTTTAGGGCAGCTGCCAGGAAGCCGGCCTGTTTCTTCATTTTTCTTTCAGCCTCTGTCGGCCTGACCTTCTCTGTTTAGATATACTTTCTGGGCAATTTTAATCAGTTGAGTGATATTTATCCCGGCAAAGCCTTCAAGTTTTTGGAGCTTTTGTCTGATGTCTGGGGCGGCTTGAGCTACAAATGAGGTGCTGACCGCCTGTGGGCTCCCTGGGGACTCAGGACTGAAGGGGGTGTAGATGCGATGAGCATCACACAGTCTCTCCTAATAGTCCTCAGGAGACTCTCCTGGTTGTTGAGTGACTGAAGATACTTTCGTCGTGCTCATAGGCTTTTTGGCGCGCTTTCTCTGTTGTGATGTTCCATCACCACCCTGCGGTTGCCCCAAACCGGTGGCAACAAAGGGCCGGCGGGGTTGGGTTTCCCGGTCAGGGAACCAAATGTTACGGAAAATACTGGAAAGCCTGGACTGGATCACCGAGGGAAGAACCAAGTGGGTCTCGGAGGTCTTGGGGTGCTGAGGTTTATTTCACACTGGCGGCCCCAGAGGAGAGTCATCTCCCAAGGCCTGAGCCCTGAGCACAAGCAAGGGGAGTAATTTACATTATTTTGATATGTGGCATTTCAGCCTGCGCAGGGCAAACAGGGAGCCTGGAGGAGGGGTGGGGGTCCCGGGAGGGCTTTGCCAACTGGGGAACAAAGCGGTTTGCTGACCTTGACGGCTGTGTTGAATATTTTCCTTATCAGGGGGTATTGATAAGGACCTGGCTATACCTGTTGGAGAAGAGAAAGAAGTTTAAAACCTATCAATAAATTAAGACAAATGTAAGAGAAAGCCTAACATGGATATAACTGGCTTACATGACATCCGGGAAAGGATGTGAACCCTGCAGCTCTCAGCCAATGAGGAACCAGGGGAGGGAATAAGTTACTTGCACCCAGTGCCCCAGGTGTGCCTGCCCACAGGACACCCCGTCCTGCAAGACCGTCATTAGAGCCTCGCTCCGCTGCTCTCTGTCTCCGTGTCCGCTTACTGAGTTTGGGCCGGTGAGTGTGTTTCTCAGAATTTGGGGGCTCGTTCGGGATCCCCTTGCCCGTGCGAGGTGGGGGCCCACGCGGGGCGGGAAGACGCGTCCCCCCGGCTTCGGGCGGCCCGCCCTGCCTGGGCGTCTCACCTTCGCCTGGAAGCCGAGGGGGGACCCGGGGCTGCTGTGCGGAGACAGCGTGACCGACGCCCGGGAGAAGACGCAGGCGCCGCGGCGACCAGGCGTCCTCGTGCACCAGGCAAGGCAGGGGAGGTGGCCGTGAGCGCGGCCCCGGGGGTTGGGCGCGTCCCGGGGTCGGGTGTGTGCGGCTGGGACGCGTCCGAGATGCGAAGCGAGTCGAGTCCCGACCCGCGTTTCCATTTCCCGCCAGGGAAACCGCCGGGGACGGACGGAGGGGATCCCGCCGGGTGTGTGCAAGGAGCCTCCGTCACGGGGGGCCGGGTACGCAGGGGGCTCGGACACAGGGACCTCCTGAGAGGTGGGAAATACAGGTTCTAGGCCCAGGGAACCAGGGAAGGGAGCCGGCTGAGCTCCCCTGAAACCCCCCCAGAGAGCCTACTGGGGTGAAGGTCGCGGCACTGGGGGGTCGCCCTCTGTACCAGGGTCAAGGACAAACAGAAGACCAAATGTTGCTGTTTTGTCTGGATTAAAGAATTGATCTGTAAGCTGTCAGTTGTCTGACCGAAGTTTGGATCAGATGAAAACTGGTTTTGCCAGGTTTAAATCATTTATGAGAGTGATAAGCCTCCAGTTCACCTGAAGACAGGCCTCCCCCTCTGCTGGTTACCACGGGGCTTTCCAGGGGCCTTTGGCTCCTTCTAAGCCCCCTATGAAAACACCCACGGGGCCAGGGTGTGTTCAGCCAGCAGAACAAAAGTTCCCAAATGTAGATCCTGGGTAAGATAATAATGATCCAGGGGATGGAACTAGAATGCAGGATTTTCAAGGGCTACTTGTCAAGGGAATAAAAGAATCAGCCCCTACATCTCAAAATGTTACTAAGGCATTTGAAGTCCCACAGAAGGAAGAGACCCCAACCACATTTTTACAGACTCAAGACCTGAAAAGCTTTTAGTCTCTGGGGTTAAAGGACTGTGATCAGATCGCAAAAGGGGATTACAGAGGGGTCATTCCTCTAGCTCCTGAAGTGGGAAATAATCTCTTGGGAAGACATCTAATTATTCAATAGGCCTAGGTCTAGAAAAAAATAAAAATAAAAATAAAAATAAATAGAAGAAGGCCAAATAAAGGTTCTAACGGCCTATCTCACAAAGGAGGAAGAAAAGAAAATAGACGCTAGAGTATGGGTTAAGGAAGGAAATAGGGGACATTTACAAGTTTCTCCAATAAAGTAACTGAAATAACTGGGTGAAATAATTTGCAGAACAATAAGAAAACAGCAATATTGTTGTACGTGTTGCCAAAAGATTTCACAGAGGCCCCCAATTTGGTCAAATTTTAGAATCCATGTTAGATGACTTTGAAGCTGTGCAAGGAATACAAATTTGCAGTTTGTAAATGATTTATTACTTTCATGGAAAATGATTTATTACTTTCATGGAAAGAAAAGACAAGAGTGTCTAAAACCACTATAGATTTGCTTAACTTCCTGGGACAAAAGGGGTTAAGGGTCTCTAGAAATAAACTTCAATTTGTAGAAAAGGAAGTTAAATATTTAGGTCATCTTACAAGTGAAGAAAACAAAGAATCAATCCAGAAAGAATTGCTGGAATCATAAAATACCCCAAGCCTAAACAAAGAGACAACCTAGAAAATTTTTGGAAATAGTGGGTTATTGTAGCTTATGGATTGACTCTTGTGCACAAAAGGCTAGAAGCTTGTATTTCAAATTGTTAGAGGGAAAGTCAAGCCCTCTCCAGTGGACCCCAGGGGAACTGCAAATTCTAGAGGAATTAAAGCAATCTTTAGTCACCACCCCAGTCCTGGCCCTCCCATCTTAGAGAAACCATTTCACTTGTTTGTTACTGTTGAATGAGGTTCCGCTGTAGGGGTTTTGACCCAAACCTAGAGAGGAAAGAAACACCCGGTGGCCTTCATGCCTGAACTGTCGGGCCCTGTCTCTCAACGATGGCCTGAGTGCATCCAGGCCATCGCAGCTGCAGCTTTCCTGGTAGAAGAGAGCAGGAAATTAGCTGTTGGAGGAACCCTCTGGTCAGTGCTTCTCACCAGGTCCGGGCCGTGCTTAATCAGTGGACTGGGCGCTGGCAAACAGATTCTTAAATTTTAAAATACAAAACCATTCTACCTGAAAAGATGGCCTGATCCTAACCCAGATGCCTGCCTCAGTCCGGCCAGCTTCCTACTGCAGGGGAGGCTGAAGGCCAATCAGAATTGAGCCACAGCTGCATGGACCTCATAGACTATCAGACCAAAGTCAGGTCTTATTTAAGGGAAACACCTCTAGGTGGGATGAAACATTATAGATGAGTGCGCCCAGATGATAGGGAGCAAACGACATAATGGCTGTGCCATCATTTATGGAGGCCAGTTACCCATCTGTAAAAATGGGAGATTACCCAATAATTGATCAGCCCAAACCTGTGAGTTGTTTGCCCTTAATCAGGTCTTAAAACTACTTTCAGATAAGGAAGGCACCATTTACACGGACTCCAAATATGCCTCCAGAGCAGTCCATACCTTTGGAAAAATTTGGACAGAAAGAGGTCTCATAAACAGTAAAGAAAAGGAACTAATTCACAGGGAATTAATCAAGGAGGTTCTAGAAAACCTTTAACTGCCAGCTAAAATATCTATAATGCATGTGCATGGTCACCAGAAAGGAAATTCTTATGAAGCAACAGGTAATAGAATTGCTGATGTAGCCACTAAAGAGGCTGCATCTGAAGATGAAATTAGACTTTTGAATATCACTCCTAATATCCCTAAAATTTCCTTGATCCCAGAGTTTTCCCCCACAAAAAAGAAATTAAGCTACAGGAGGTGGGGGCATCTGGAGATGAGAAAGGGTGGTGGACTTTACCATTTACCAGATGGGAGAGAAATGATCAGCCGACCTATTGTGAGAGCTGATGAACATGTCACACAGAGGGAGCCGCTGGGGTCCCCAGGCGAGGTGTGACGCTTTGCTAAAGGTTTATGGGTGTGCTAGTATTTACACCATTACTAAACAGGTATGTAGGAATTGCATAATGTGCCAGAGAATTAATAAAAAGAGTATGAGAAAGCCAGACCTGGAGGGAGACCCCCAGGAATAAGACCCCTCCACAGCACCCAGATTGACTTTACCGGGATGCCAAAGTGGGAAGGCTTAAATATTTGTGATTGTTGACCCTCCCACTGAATGGGTAGAGAAGCCCACCCATTAACAACTGCAATGGCAGGATCAGTAATAAAAGTACTTGTAGAGCAAGTAATTCCTAGGTTTGGGTTAATGGAAAATGTTGACTCAGACAATGGGAGGCATTTTACTTCAAAGTTATTACATGGCACTCTAGGTACAATGGGATTTCCATATTTCTTTGCATCTACCATCCTCTGAAAAGGTAGAATGAATCAGACTCTCAAAAGAAACATTTAATCAAATTATATGGGCAGCCATACCTCGGAAGGGCAACAGACCTGCCCACCATGGAAACAAAGGATCCATTTCTAAGGGGACATGTGCTGGCCGTGGTTTCTACCTTATCTTCTCTCAGGCTGAAAGGACTCCTCGCCCAGACGCCCCCACCTGAGCCCTTCGCTCACTGCTTCCAGCCCCGGGACCTGGTGTTATAAAGTCCTGGAAAGAAGATGGACTCCAGCCCAGCTGGGAAGGCCCCCTACCCGTGCTCCTGGCCACGGAAACCGCAGAGAGGACGGCTGAAGAGGGCTGGACTCATTACACCAGAAAAAAGAAACTGATGGAGGGATCTGGGGACACAACAGAGAACTGGCAGGTGTCCCAGGTGGCTAACCAACACTTAAAGCCAAAACTAAAAAGAACCTAAAAATGTTAACTTTTTTCTTCCTAACTGTATTTTACAGACAAGTCTCAGGGAGCCCTAGAATGGGAAGGAACTCCTGGTTATCCCGTCAAGCTGGTGACCAATATCACAAAGCCGTCAGGCCCCCAAACCCCACTCCCGTGGGGTGACCCAAATGGCCAAGGACAGCCTCCGGAGGTAGTAAGCGCCTCTGTCCAGAATGGACGCATGTTGACAGAGTGAACGGGCAGGTGGGCCCCGTGTCCAGGGTGGAGCAGTGCCTGGTGGACGCGCCTCTGTCCCGAATGGACGCATGTTGACAGAGTGAACGGGCAGGTGGGCCCCGTGTCCAGGGTGGAGCAGTGCCTGGTGGAAGCGCCTCTGTCCTGAATGGACGCATGTTGACAGAGTGAACGGGCAGATGGGCCCCGTGTCCAGGGTGGAGCAGTGCCTGGTGGACTGCCCAGTTTCAAGGGTGGATGGCCCCTCATGCAGCAGGGAAACCTTTAACAGGAAAGCCCCGCGTGGCTGCAGGCATTCCGCCTGAGACTTGCCAGGACAGACAGCGTAAGCCCCCCTCTTGTTAACCACACATAATCCTTGAGACTTAGGCTCAGATCCTGTGATTGCTCATCGTGTTTATGGATTCGGTGCAGATGTCACTGGAATAGATGCCGTGGGAGGGTATGGTCTTAATTTAATCAAAGACAAGACTTCACCCAGAGTGCCACCCCTAATCCGGAGGGAGATAATGAGCCAGAGCTTCCCCGTAATGACCCTAAACTAGTTACTGGAACAGAGGTAAGGAATGTGTAATAGACTCTTGAAATTGAGACAGGTTATGGAGACACCAATACCTGGGTAAATGGGTCAAATTTTCAGTAATAGCTTTGGAAAAAAGTGATCATTATGCATGTGCTGCAGGACGGCCACAGGTGCAGTTGGTCCCGTTCCCTCTCGGCTGGGGCACAGCCCCCACTGGGGTGAACTGCACGTTGGCCCTAAGTCAGGACAAGGACGCTTGGGGAGATGGGACCTGCAAGGGCTTGTCTCCACTCCTTCCTGCACTAAAGAAGTCAGCCCCGAGGGCAACCCCCTCCTTTTCCATAGGGACGATGACTCACTCCTCATGCCTCTCTGGGTAAAAGAAAGGTTTCACAACTCCTGTGGGGAACTTGCTGACTTGAACCCACGTCCTAAATGTCTCTAAAGAGGGCAACTTCTCGAAATCACGCATCCCCGCGCAGATGTTTGATGGTACCATGGAGAGAAACCTGCACGACTCGTTGTCAGGCTGGGCTGGGACTTGAGCTTCGGTCCAGCTGTCTGCTCCATTTACCCTGGCAGTTCTCTCCACACTCAATGGAAAACAAATTTTTCATAAAAATTGCAGAGCATTACAAGGATCCTTTGATTTTAATGTATACCTTGACTCACCAGGAGTCCCTAGGGGAGTCCCTAATGAATTTAAAGCTCAAAACCAAACAGCTGCAGGGTTTGAATCAGCACTATTTCGGTGGTCCACCACCAACAAAAATGTAGATTGGATCAATTACATTTACTATAATCAAGGCTTTATTAACTATACCAGGGATGCTTGTCAAGGAGAAGCTTGCCAATTAGATGCCACCAGCAGGACAGCCTGGGAAAATAGGACAGCGTTAGGTATGATGTCAGCAGAAAAAGGAGGGGTCTGTGTTATGTTGGGAGGAAAGTATATTTTTATCCCATATAATACTGCCCCTGATGGTACTATTACTAAAGCCCTACAGGGACTCACCACTTTAGCTAATGAATTACCTGAAAACCCTGGCGTCAGTGACCCTTTTACAGACTGGTTAGAAGGATGGTGTGGAAAATGGAAAGGTGGAAAGGTGTGGCCGCCTCTGTTTTAACATCACTCGTTACGGTTGCCGGAGTTGGAACCGCTGCAGCACGCTGGGTCATCCCTTGTGTGAGAGGCAGCCATAAATAAATACCTATGACAAACACCCAAAATAATCATATGTTATCAGAAGGTAAATTTGACTATGAAAAAGAGAGTAAAAATCTATTAGGTTTGAAAAAGGGCCAAACGTGAGTTGAAATACATTACTGGGAATGAAATCAGAAATTCATAAATAAGAAGAGGGGGAACTGTTAGAAAAAGCATAAAACCTAAATGTGATTTATTCCCACCAGGAGATTTAGCCATTTTAACAGTAAGGTATTAACAAAGGGCTATGTGGTGGAAAATATGCCAGGAAGCTGCTCAGGCTGAGTGGGGCTTTGGGGGGAATTGGTAAGGACCTGGATATACCTGTTTGAGAAGAGAAAGAAGTTTTAAACCCACCAATAAAATTAAGACAAATGTAAGAGAAAGCCTCACATGGATATAACTGGCTTAGACAACGTCCAGGAAAGGATGTGAACCCTGTAGTTTTCAGCCAATGAGGAACCAGGGGAGGGACTCACATGCCAGGGAACAAATTACTTGCACCCAGTGCCCCAGGTGTGCCTGCCCACCAGACACCCAATCTTGCAAGAGCATCATTAAAGCCTCGCTCTGCTGTTCTCTTTATCTCTGTGTCCACTTACTGAGTTTGGACCACTGAAGGTGTCCCTCACAAGTCTGCATCGCTGCACTGCATAGAATACAGTGTGAAGACAAGGAATCGCCTTCATACCCCACCCCTCATCAGTTTTGCTGAAGAACTGCTCACTTAACATCCTAGGAAACTGTCTTGTTTAGATCTGCCTCCGCAAGATCAGAGTGATGGACCCTGTCAGTTAGTGCAATGAACAGACACTGCCTAGATCTATCCTGGGGCCCAGCTAAACAGCAGACTGCAGCATCACACATCAGTCTATTAGAGAAATCATGCACATGGTTATTTTCCTGTCAAGATGCTCCAACTCAACATTTTTAAATGGCTGAATAATAAGTGAGGTCGCATGGCATTAATGAGGAACTCCAGACAAACATACCCTCTCCACAGTGTTTAGCTTCAGAGCAACAGCACCGTGGGACAGTCAAATCACAGTCTGTTTTACAAGTTAAGGGGGTGAAGTAAACATAACAGGGTTCTGCACAATGGCAGAGATTCCTGTTCTGTGAACAGGAAATGACTGGCTAAGGAAAGAGGTTCAGGGGTGCACATAATCTAGACTATGGTTCTAAATATAACCATAGGGTACTTGAACGAGTCATAGAAACATGTATCCTAAGAGTCTAACATTATTGTTGGTAGTTTCCTATAAACCCTACCAAAAAACCCAAATCATTACTTATTTTTTCCTTAATTAACCATTTTACTCCAAATTTGGTTTGTGAAGTCATTAGACTGTCCAGCCTAATGGCCTAAAGAAAAATTTTCTACTTGGAAGATGCTTTGCCATGCAATCATTCATTGATAAGCTCGGAGTGCAACCTGAATTGGATACAGAAATTTGTGAAATGTTGTAGTTCCCAAGATCTGACAAACAGCTGACTTAAGACAGATGGTAGCAACAAGAGCCGCTCAAGTACTACATGGTGCCCTGCAAAGGTCCAAAGCCAAACCTAATTTTCTACTAGTTTTCATCAGATGGGTACGACTTTTCAGCCAGCAGAGAACAGGGTAATGTTGGCCTCACTTTGTCTTCAAGTTTTGGGAATGGTTTCCAAAGAATGATACAGTTTCTTCTTTTATCTTTTGGTAGAATTCACCAGTGAAGCCATCTGGTCCAGGAATTTTGTTTTTCAGATTTTAAATTATTGACTCAATCTCCTCACTACTTGTAAGTCCGTTAAAACTTCCTGTTTCATCATGCTTTTGTCCCTTTGGCTTTGTGTTTCTCGAACTTTTTCCTTCTCATCTCAGTTATCCAATTTGCTGTCATACAATCGCTAATAGTACTTCCATGTGCTCCTTTTCAATTCTGTAGAAACAGTAGTAATGCACATTATACTACTGATTTCAGTAATTTGAGTCTTCCTTCTTAGTCCATCTCACTAATGATTTCTCAATTTTGTTGATTTTTCTCAAGAACCAATTTTTTTGTTGATTTTTTCTGTTGTATTGCTATTCTGTGTTTCATTGATCTGTCCACTAATATTTATTTTTTCCTTCCTTTCACTACCTTGGAGTTTTGTTTCTTGTTCCTCTTCTAGTTCCTATGTGGTAGTTATAGATTGTTCTTTGAGCTCTTTCTTGTTTTCTTAACACAAGCATTTAAAGCTATAAATTTCCTAACCAACATAATGTATATCAACCATGCTTCAATAAAAATATCACTATGAATGCCTTCCTTTGTACTCCTTTCCCTGCATCCCATTAATTTTGATATGCTTGTCTCATTTTCATTCATTTCTAAATATTTTGCAATTTCTCTTATATCTTCTTTGATCCATTGGTTGTTTAAGAGTGTGTGCTCAGTTTCCATAAATTTGTGGATTTTCCAGTTTTACTTCTGTAGTTGGCTTCTAACTTCATTCCATTGTAGTCTAAGAAATTTCTGTATGGTACTTATCTTTTAAAATCCATTGAGACCTAATTTATAGCATAACATATGGTTTATCCTGGAAAATACCCCTTGAGAAAAATGTTTATGCTCTTGTTGGTTAGAGTGTTCTATACATGTCTGTTAGATCTAATTGGGTTACTGTATTTAAGTCCTCTATTTCCTTATTTTCTTTCTGGTTTTTCTACCCATTTTTGAGAGTGGCATATGGAAATCTACAGCTATTAACTGTACAACTTTCTATTTCTCCCTTCTATTCAGCTTTTGCTTCACATATTTGATGGTCTGTTATTAGGTGCATAAATGTTTATACTTGTTTTATCTTCTTCCTGTTTTGAACTTTTTATTAATACATAATGAGCTCGTCTCAGGTATTTTTTATTTCAAGTCTACATTGATATTAGAGTCACCTCTGCTCTCTTTTGCTTACTATTTGTATGTAATATCCTTTTCCATCCCCTCACTTTCCATCTATTAGTGTCTTAGGGTCTAAAGCGCATCTTTTTTTAGATAGTTTATAGTTGGATCATGGGCTTTAAACATTCTGCTAATCTCTGTCTTTTGATTGGAAAGTTTTTTTTTACATTAAGTAATTTGTGATAAGGAGGGACTTTTCTCATTTTGCTATTTGTTTTCTGTGCACCTTACAGCATTTTCATCTCATTTTCTGCATTGCTATATCCTTTTGTGTTTAGTTGATTTTTGGTAGTGAAATGTTTGAAGTGCTATTTCATTTCCTATTTGTTCTATACCTATTTATTTTGTGGGTGCCTTGTAGATTAGTTAACAATTACCTCAACTAATTTGACTTTATACCAATGGATAGCATACAAAAGGTCTGCTCCTTTACTCTTTGGTTACCACTGATTTCACTTTTGATACCACAAAATCATACCTTTATACACCACATGCCCAAAAACATAAATAATCTGTGGCAGAACAGTAATCCCTTAAATGATATAGAGAAGAAAATGTGGATTTACAAGTCAAAATTACAATGATACTAGTTTTGAGATTCATTTTTAGTGTATTAGTCTTTTAAATCATGTAGAAAGCAAAAAGAGTTACGAACTGTTGTTAATTATTAGCTTTTATAATTGCCTTTGCATTTCCTTCTGTTGAGGTTGTAATTTTTTCATAAGGCTTCCAGTCCCTATCTAGCATCCTTTCATTTCACCGTACAAGACTCCCTTGAGCACATCTTACAGGGCAGATCTACTGGAAATTAAGTCTCCCAGCTTTTATTTATCTGAAAATGACTTATTCCTTCCTTTTGAAAGGCACTTTTGCCAGATGTAAGACCATCAGTAACTTTTTTTTTTCCTCTTAGAAATTTGAAGATACGAGCCCACTGCCTTCTGGCCTCCACAGTTTCTGATGAGGAGTTTGGTGATCATCTTCTCTTGCTTTTTCAAGATATTTTTCTTCAAGATTCCCTCTTTTCCTTTTGAAGGTTTGATTTTTATGTGTCTTGTATGGTCTCTTTGAGTCAATCTTCTTGTTCCTTGTTTTTGACATGTTTATATTCGTCCTTCACCAAACTTGCGACAATTTCAACTATTGTTTCTTCAGATATTGTCTCTACTCCTTTCTCTCCTTTCTGGGTCTCCTGCAATGCTTATGTCGGTCCATTTAATGGTATCACACAGGTCCCTTAGGCTCTTTTCACATTTCTTCAGTTTTTATTCTTCCTGTTGCTCTGATTCAATAATTTCCACTATCCTAGATTCTAGTTCACTGATCATTTATTCTGCCTGCTCAAAGCTGTCTTTGAATCATCCCTCTAGTAAATTGATCGTTCCAGTTACTGTACTTTTTAGTTTTAGAATTGCTTGTTGGGTTCTACTTAGGTTTTCCATCTTTTACTAATATTTCCATTTTGTCCATACATCATTCTCTTCACTGAGAAAATAAATATAAAAACAAGTTAACAAAGAGAAAAGATAATCTGAATTTATGATCAAGAAAACACAAAACTTGTCTTATCAAAGATTTTTTTCTATTTAATAGGTTTATTGCTGGTGTTAATGTTTGCATTGTAATTATGAAAAAATACATATTAAAGGACAAAGTAGATAAGTAAATATATTAGTATAATTATAAACCACAATATTTTTCTATGAGAAAAGATAAATATATAATAAAGATAAGAAAAAACTGACATTAAATTTGAATTGGTTCTGTCAGATGAACTCGTGGTTCTTTTATTAAGGTATCACTATTATGAAGATTTCACAAGAAAAACAATGTGATTATTACATTCACCCTTACTATCAAGTCCCTCCCATACCCCATTGTCATCAGTGTAGTAAGATGCCAGAAAGTCCTGTCTTCTCTGAGCTATGCTGTCTTCCCTGTGACCTCATACACACCATGTGCACCAATCATGATACCCCACAGTCCGCTTCTCCCTCCATCCCCCACCCCTCCCCTTTGGCAACCACTAGTCCCTTCTTAGAGTCTGTGAGTCTGCTGCTATTTTGTTCCTTCAGTTTTGCTTCATTGTTATACTCCACAAATGAAGGAAATAATTTGGTACTTGTCTTTCTCCAACTGGCTTATTTCATTGAGCATAATACCCTCTAGCTCCATCCATGTTGTTGCAAATGGTAGGATTTGTTTCTTTCTTATGGCTCAATGGTATTCCATTGTGTATATGTACCACATCTTCTTTATACATTCATCTAGTGATGGACACTTAGGTTGAGGTTGCTTTTGTATCTTCGCTATTGTAAATAGTGTTGCAATAAACATAGGGGTGCATATGCCTTTTTGAATCTGAGTTGTTTTCTTTGGGTAAATTCCTATGAGTGGAATTCCCAGGTCAAATGGTATTTTCTATTTTTAGATTTTGAGGAAACTCCATATTGCTTTCCACAATGGTTGGGCTGGTTTACATTCCCACAGCAGTGTAGGACAGTTCCCCATTCTCTGCATCCTCACCAGCATGTCATTTCTAGTCTTTTCTATGTTGGCCATCCTAACTGGTGAGGTGAGATCTCGTTGTGCCTGCTGGCCATCTGAATTTCTTCTGTAGAGAAGTGTCTGTTCATATGCTCCACCCATTTTTTAATCAGGTTATTTGCTTTTTGGGTGTTGAGGCATGTGAGTTCTTTATATATTTTGTATGTTAACCTCTTATTGGATATGTAATTTACAACTATATTCTCCCATATTGTAGGATGCCTTTTTGTCCTATTGGTGGTGTCCTTCGCTGTACAGCATTTTAGCTTGATGTAGTCCCATTTGTTCATTTTTTGTTTCCCTTGCCTGAGGACATATGTTCAGGAAAAAGTTGCTCATGTTTATATTCAGGAGATTTTTGCCTATATTGTCTTCTAAGAGTTTTATGGTTTCATGACTTACATTCAGGTCTTTGATCCATTTTGAATTTACTTTTGTGTATGGGGTTAGGCAGTAATCCAGTTTCATTCTCTTACATGTAGCTGTCCAGTTTTGCCAACACCAGTTGTTGAAGAAGCTGTCATTACCCCCATTTTATATCCATGGCTCCTTTATCATATATTAATTCACCATATATGCTTGGGTTTATATCTGTGCTCTCTATTCTGTTCCATTTGTTATGGGTCTGTTCTTGTGCCAGTACTAAATTGTCTTGATTACTGTGGCTTTGTAATAGAGCTTGAAGTCAGGGAGCATAATTCTCACCACTTTATTCTTCCTTCTCAGGATTGCTTTGCTACTGGGTCTTTTGTGGCTCTGTATGAATTTTAGAACCATTTGCTCTAGTTTGTTGAAGAATGCTGTTGGTACTTTGATAGAGATTTCATTGAATCTGTAAATTGCTTTAGGCAGGGTGGCCATTTTGACAATATTAATTCTTCCTATCTATGAGCATGGGATATGTTTCCATTTATTGGTGTCTTCTTTAATTTATTTATCTGAGTGTTTTACAGTTTTCAGAGTATAGGTCTTTCACTTCCTTGGTTATGTTTATTCCTAGGTATTTTATTCTTTTTGACTCAATTGTGAACGGAATTGTTTTCCTGATTTCTTTTTCTGCTAGTTCATCATTCGTGTACAGGAATGCAACAGATTTCTGTGCATTTTGTATCCTGCAACTCTGCTGAATTCAGATATTAGATCTAGCACTTTTGGAGTGGATTCTTTAGGGTTTTTTATCTACATATCATCTGCAACAGGTATAATTTGTCTTCTTCCTTGCCAATCTGGATACCTTTTATTTCTTTGTGTTGTCTGATTGCCATGGGTAGGACCTCCAGAACTATGTTGAATAACAGTGGGGAGAGTGGGCATCCTTGTCTTGTTCCCAATCTTAGAGGAAAAGCTTTCAGCTTCTCATTGTTAAGTATGATATTGGCTGGGAGTTTGCCATATATGGCCTTTATTATGTTGAGGTACTTGCCCTCTATACCCATTTTGTTGAGTTTTTATCATGAATGTATGTTGAATTTTGTCAAATGTTTTTTCAGCATCTATTGAGATGATATGTGGTTTTTGTCCTTTTTGTTGATGTGGTTGATGTTGATGTATATTCAAATGTTTCACCATCCTTTCATCCCTAGAACAAATCCTACTTGATCATGATGGATGATCTTTTTTATGTATTTTTGAATTCAGTTTGCTAAAATTTTGTCGAGTATTTTTGCATCTATGTTCATCAGGGATATTGGTCTGGAATTTTTTTTGTGTGTGGTATCTTTGTGTGGTTTTGGTATTAGAGTGATGTTGGCCTTGTAGAATGAGTTTGGGAATATTCCCTCCTCTACTTCTTGGAAAACATTATGGAGGATGGGTATTAAGCCTTCACTAATTATTTGGTAAAATTTAGCAGTGAAGCCATGTGGTCCAGGGATTTTGTTCTTAGGTAGTTTTTTATTATGAATTCAATTTCATTGCTGGTAATTGGTCTATTCAGATTTTCTGTTTCTTCCTGGGTCAGACTTGGAAGGTTGTATTTTTCTATAACATTGTCCATTTCTTTAGGTTATCCAGTTAGCATATAGTTTTTCATAGTATTCTCTCATAATTCTTTGTACTTCTATGGTGTTGGTAGTGATTTTTCCTTTCTCATTTCTGATTCTACTTATGTGTGTAGACTCTCTTTTTTTCTTGATAAGTTTGGCTAGGGATTTATCTATTTTTTTCATTTTCTCAAAGAACTAGGTTCTGCTTTCATTTATTCTATTGTTTTATTCTTCTCAATTTTATTTATTTCTGCCCTAATCTTTATTATGTCCCTCCTTCTACTGATTTTGGGCCTTGTTTGTTCTTCTTTTTCTAGTTTTACTTGTGAATTTAGACTGTCCATATTTGATTTTTCTTCTTTCCTGAGGTAGGCCCATATTGCAAAATACTTCCCTCTTAGCATGGCCTTCACTGTCCCAGATTTTGCGGTGTTGAATTATTGTTGTCTTTTGTCTTCATATATTGCTTGATCTGTTTTTATCTAGTTATTGATCCATTGATCATTTAGGAGCATGTTATTAAGCCTCCTTGTGTTTGTGGGCTTTTTCATTTTGTGTAATTTATTTCTAGTTTCATACCTTTATGGTCTGAGAAGCTGGTTGGTACAATTTCAATCTTTTTTAATTTACTGAGGCTCTTTTTGTGGCCTAGTATGTGGTCTATTCTGGAAAATGTTCCATGAACACTTGAGAAGAATGTGTATTCTGCTGCTTTTAGGTGTAGGGTTCTGTAGATGTCCATTAGGTCCATCTGTTCTAATGTGTTGTTCAGTGCCTCTGTCTCCTTGCTTACTTTCTGTCTGGTTGATCTGTCCTTTGGAATGAGTGGTGTGTTTAAGTCTCCTAAAACGAATGCATTGTATTCTATTTCCCCCTTTAATTCTCTTAGTATGTTTCATATATATAGGTGATCCTGTGTTGGGTACATATTATAATAGTTATATCCTGTTATTGCACTGACCCCTTATCATTATGTTATGTCCTTCTTTATCTCTTGTTACTTTCTTTGTTTTGCAGTCTATTTTGTCTGATACAAGTACTGCAACTCCTACTTTTTTCTCCCTATTAGTTGCATGAAATATCTTTTTCCATCCCTTTACTTTCAGTCTTTGTATGTCTTTGGGTTTAAAGTGGGTCTCTTACAGGCAGCATATAGATGGGTCTTGTCTTTTTTATCCATTTAGTGACTCTATGCCTTTTGATTGGTGCATTCAGACCATTTACATTTAGGGTGATTATTGATAAGTATGTATTTATTGCCATTACAGGCTTTAGATTTGTGGTTACCACAGGTTCAAGAGTAATTCCCTTACCATCTAACAGTCTAATTTAACTCAGTATGCTATTACAAACACAACCTAAAGGCTCTTTTTATTTCCTCCTCCATTCTTTATGTATTAGGTAGCATCTTCTGTACTCTTTGTCTATCCCTTGATTGACTTTGGGGATAGTTGATTTGATTTTGCATCTGCTTAGTAATTAATTGTTCTACTTTCTTTATTGTGGTTTATTTCACCTGGTGACAGCTATTTAGCCTTAGGAACAGTTCCATCTATAGCAGTCCCTCCAAAATACACTGTAGAGGTTGTTTGCAAGAGGTAAATTCTCTCAGCCTTTGCTTATCTGGAAATTGTTTAATTCCTCCTTCAAATCTAAATGATAATCTTGCTGGATGGAGTATTCTTAGTTTGAAGCCCTTCTGTTTCACTGCCTTAAACATATCATGCCACTCCCTTCTGGCCTGTAAGGTTACTGCTGAGAAGTCTAATGACAGCCCGATGGTTTTTCCCTTGCATGTGATTTTTTCTCTCTCTGGCTGCTTTTAAAAGTCTGCCCTTATCCTTGGTCTTTGCCATTTTAATTATTATTAAATCTTGGTGTTGTCTTCCTTGGATTCCTAGTGTTGGTAGATCTGTGCACCTCTATGGCCTGAGAGAATATCTCCTTCCCCAAATGGGGAAGATTTCAGTAATTACCTCCTAAAAGACACTTTCCACCCCTTTTACTCTCTGTTCTTCTCCTACAATGAGAATATTGTTCCATTTGGATTGGTCACACAGTTTTTTCAATATTCTTTCATTCCTAGAGATCCTTTTTTCTCTGTGTGTCAGCTTCTTTGTATTCTTCTCTAATTTCTATTCCATTTACCATCTCTTCTACTACATCTAATTTGCTTTTAAACTTCTCCATTGTTTCACTTCAGATATGCAATTCTTAATAATTGAATCTCCATCCTAAATTTGTCCCTGAGTTCTTGAATATTTTTCTGTACCTCCATGAGCATGTTTATGATTTTTATTTGACCTCTCTTTCAGGAAGATTGGTGAGTTCAGCCTCACGTAGGCTTTTTCTGGTGTTTGTGAGACTTTGGTTTGAAGCAGGTTCCTTTCATGTTTCATATTTGTATGTCTTGCTCTCGTGCCCAGAAGCTCTAGTCTCTGGAGCTGCTCAGCCCCTGTAGTGATGTCGGGTATCAAAGGGGAGCAATGCTGGTGCCTGGGGGGGAGGACAGAGCTGTTTCCTGATTCCCGGCTGCAGTGCCTTTCTCCACTGCCACAACCAGTGGGCCGAGCACACAGGTGTGGGCCTCTGTGCTTTGTGTTTGTAGCTGCTGTAGGCAGGGCCTCCCTTTGGCTGGCCTGATGCCAAGGCAGGGACTGCTGGCTTGCGAGCCAGTACCATCAGGCCAGGAGGAAGGCACACCAGGCTGTGTATCACAGTGGGGTGCTGCAGAGCTGAGCAGCCAGGCAGGGGTATGGAGTGCCTGAAGCTCTTCAAAGTTCCCAACCTGCTGGGCAAAGCATGCCCAACCTTGTACACCCATCCCTTCTCCCAAGCAGCAAGCTCCATGCAAACCCCACCCCTTCAGCAGCCCTCCCACTCCTAGGAAGCCTCTCAGACCATCCATATTTCCTTTATCCCAGTGCAGCCAGATGTGGATCCCTGTCCTCCACAAATGGCTGGAATCTCAGTCTCTCCAAGTATTCCACCTGTCTTAGCTTTCTAACACCACTAATCTCCAGACTACCATGCAATGTAGGTCTGTGCTCCCACAGCAGATCTCCAGGGCTGAGTGTTCAGCAGCCCCAGGCTTCCACCCCTACCCACTCTGTTTCTCTTCCTCCCACCGGTGAGCTGGAGTGGGGGCAGGGCCTGGGTACTGCTGGACCAAGGCTTTGTTTTGTGAGGTTGGTTCTTTTCTCCAGGTGTATACAGTCTGGCACAGCCTTGTTTCCTGTTGCTTTTTTAGGATTAGTTGTATTAAATATTTTTTCATATATATGGTTTTGGGAGGAGCTGTCTCACCTCTCACACTGCCATCTTTAATCCTCAAGAAGTGACTAAAGATTTTTAATGATGCTCCATCCTTGGTACTTGGAGTAAATCTTACCTGGCCATGTAGTAAAATTATTTTTACCTTACCAGACTTTAGATGGTAATAGGATATTTACATCTATGTTCATGCAATATATTGGTCTGTAGTTTTTTTAAAACTTCTTTATCTTTGGGTTCTGTCCTCAGAAAATGGGTTAAGATGTATTCCCTCTACTTCTAATTTCTGGAAGAGATGTAGGAAACTGGCATAAATTCTTTAAATGTTTTGTAGAATTCACCAGTGAAACCATATGGGCCTGGTACCTTCTCTTTGGAAGGTTATTAATTACTGATTTAATTTCTTTAGCAGATATGGTCCTACTCATATGATTCCTTTGTATGAGCTTTGCTGGATTGTGTCTCTCAAGAAATTGGTACATTTCTGCTAAGTTATCAGATCTGTGGCCATCGTTTTTCATAATATTCCTTTAATAGCCTCTCAGTGCCCATGGGATCAATAGTGATGTCTCATTTTTAATTTTTGATATTAGGAATGTGTGTCTTCTCTTCTTCTCAATTAACCTGATCAATTTCCTTGATACTTTCAATGGACCATTTGGTTTCCTTGAAATCCCCTATTAGTTTCTTGTTTTCCCTTTCATTGATCTGTTTTAGTTTTGTTTCATTTCTTCTCCTTACTTTAGTTTTATACTCTTTTCAGTTTTGTAGGGTGGAAGCTTAGATCATTGATTTTTTTCTTTCTCCCTCCTATGTGCATTCACTGGTATAAATGTCCCTTTTAGCACTCCTTTCACTGCATTCCACAAATTTCAATAATTTGTGTTTTCATTCATGTAGTTCAAAATACTTTACTTTTCCTCTGGGATTCCTTTTTCAACCTAGATATCATGTAGAAGGACATTTAAAAATTCCCAAATATTTTGATGTATGTTTCTGCTATAGAATTCTGGTTTCATTTGACTGATCTGAGAGCAAACTTTTTATGACATGGCTATTAGTTTGGTGAGGCACCATAACACATTACCACACAGACTGGGGGACTTGAGCAGCATTTTATTTCCCCACAGCTGTGGAAACTAGAATTCCAGGACTAAGGTGTCAGCAGGGTTGGTCTCTTGAGGCTCCTTTGGTTTGTGGGTGGCTGAGTTCCGTTGTCTTCACATGGTCTTCTCTCTGTGCCTGTCATACTTCGTTTTTGTAAGGATGCCAGTCATATTGGATTAGGGCCCACTCAACTGACTTTGTTTAAATTTGACTTCTTTATATACTCTGTCTCCACATACAGTCACATTCTGAGTAATTGGGGGTCAGGATGTCAACATATGAAGTTGAGTTGGGGGACATGTACTTCAGCTCATAGCAATGTCTATTCTTTTAAGTACATCGTGATGCATTTTACTGCACAGAATGTGGTCTAATTTGGTGAATGTTTCATTTGAGCATGAGAAAATGTGTATTGTCACTGGGATCGAAAAGCAGTTTTTGTTTCATGTATTTTGATCATGTGTTAAATGCACGCACAAAAATTAAGGACTGTGGTAATTTCTTGAAGAGTTGATCCCTTTATTACTATGTAATTTCTCCCATAATTTTCCTTGTTCTGAAATTTGTCTAAAATCAATGTAGCTACTCCAGCTTTACTATAACAATGATATACTTTTTGCCATCTCTTTAACTTGTAGTCTTTATATATAGTGTATATTTTTACACAGCATATGGTTCTTTACCTTGAAAGGGATTGTTGATTGATATCTACCATATTTGTAATAGTTTTGCATTCACTGCACTTTTATCTTCCCTTTTCTCTGCCTTCTGTGATTTTTGACTTTTTACATGATTCCATTTTATCTTTTAGCAAATTAATGATAAAAATTTTGTCCAGGTAACATTATAGTTTATAATAAACATGTCAAGGTCCTCTAAAATAACAGCATACTCCTTTGGGCAGTTCAGGTGCCCTGTAACAGTCTATTCCCAATTCCCCACCCCTGCACCTTATAACACTGCTGTCATTTTTTTTCATTTATTCATAAGCTATGGGTATATTCTTACTATTATTATTTTGAACAGTTATCTAGATGCTGGTTATGAGACATTTTTATTTACCTTATTCCTCAACACCCTTATGTAGAATTCAGTTTCTAACGCACATTTTTCTTTTCTTTTTTTTTTTTGCAAATCTTGTCTACTGGGAAAAAATTCCATTCTTGTTGTCTGAGAAAGGGCTTGTTCTCCACTTCTGAAGGACAATGTCATGGGATACAGAATTACAGGTTAATTTTTCTTACAATTCATTAAATATTTCACTCCTCTTGTTCCTTGTATGATTTCTCGAGAGGCCCTTTTAATTTTCCATTGGGTGCTAAATATGTGTTAGGTAACAGAACTGTAAGTAAATAGGCCTTTTGTGTGGTTTTATATTTCTCTGACCCAGAGTGGGGCTGTTACTATTTGTTGTATGGGTGTCAGAGGCTTCAGTATTCTCATGGCCGTCTTTGTCCCACGTTTTATATTTCCCTATGAACTCCTTAAGTAGGTTGTCAGTTATACTGGGTCCTATTGATGTGTTGGTCAGGTTTTGCGAAGGGTGTTTTTAAATCTTATGATTTTTTAAAAAGTATATCCATGTCCTTGTGCTGAACTTTTTTTTTCAGCTGTGATTGTATTTCAAACGAGAAAAGAAATCCCAATAAATGATAAACTTACAAAGATATGGCAAATATTACAAAATCTGAAAGATATTGTAGTATCTCTTAATGAACTGCTCTACTATCTCTATAATTCTTGTTTTCTATATTTTTTTGGCTATGTAGTCTTTAATATCCTCCTATGACAATTTCATTTCTTAAACAGAGAGCAAGTAGAAAGTCAGCCTTTTCTCTAATAGTTGATTAAAATATTAATAATTAGATGCATAAAACATGACTTCACACATAGATGTACTTGCTTTTGTTAAGACCGCTATAAGTTTGCTTCCTATACATAAATTCTGAAAAAATAAAATTCATGTGATCCCCTCAAAAAGGGAAGATAAACATGTTTTATTTACCATTGTATTTGTTGCATTATAGATTCTTGATACAAAAGAACTTCTGCTTGGACCAAGTATTGAAAACTGTATCCCGGCTTATGATTTTACATGCCTGATTAGATGTATTTTCTATGGATTAGCTTATTACCATGTGCGTTAAAAATTTTTTAAATTAAAATATCTTTAATATACAATCTTGTGTTGATTTCAAACACACACAATGGTTCAACAGTCCCTGTGATCAACTTATATTGTTATTGTGCCCTTTTATTCCCCTCCAGCCACCCGTCCGCATCAACCCTTTCACCTTCATAACCACTAGTCACTTCTCGGGGTCTAAGATCTTCTGTTTTGCTTTTTTTAATATTCCACAAATAAGTGAAACCATATGGCATTTGCCTTTCTCCACCTGGCTTATTTCACTGAGCATAATACCCTCTAGACCCATCCATGTCATTACAAAAGGCAAATTTTTCTTTTTATGGCTGAATATTATTCAACTGTGTCTATGTGCATATCCTTTATCCATTCAACTGCTGATGAACACTTAAGGTTTCTTCCACAACCTGTCTATTGTAAACAGTGCAATAAACATGGGAGTGCACATAACTTTTTGAATCAGGGGTTGTGTTTTCTTCAAGTAAATTCCTAGGAGTGGAATTACTGGGTCCAATGGTATTTCTACTTTTGTTTATTGAGGAACCTCCATACTGCTTTCCACAGCAGTTGTACCAATTTGTAGTCATGTGCAACAGTGCAAGAGGGTTCCTATTTCTCTGCACCCTCAGTGTTTGTTGTTTCTTGTCTTTTGGATAGTGGCTGTCCTGATGGGAAGTGTTATCTCATTGTGGTTTTAATTTGCATTTCCCTGATGATTAGTGATGTAGAGCACCTTTTCATGTGCTTGTTGGCCACTTGCATTTCTTCTTTGGAGAAGTGTCTTCTTCAGGTTCTCCATTTTCTTATTGGATTATTTTCTTGGGTGTTCAGGTGACAGTCCCTTATATATTTGGATGTTAACTACTTATCAGATAAATTTTATATATTCTCTCATACTGCAGGATGCCTTTCTGTTCTGACAGTGTCCTTTGCTGTTTAGAAGCTTTTTAGTTTGATGTAGTCCCTCTTGTTCATTTTTATTTTGTTACCTTGCTGGAGATGTGTACAGGAAAAAGTTGCTCATGCTTACATTCAAGAGATTTTTGCCTATGTTTTCTTCTGTTTTACGGCTTCATGACTTACATTCAGGTCTTTGATCCATTTTGAGTTTACTTTTGTGTATGTAGCTAAACAATAATCCAGTTGTTGAAGAGGCTGTCTTTTCCACATTGTATATTCATGTGTCCTTTATCATATATTAACTGACCATGTATGTGTGGGTTTATGTCTGGACTCTGTATTGTGTTCCATTGATCTATGGGTCTGTTCTTGTGATCTATGAGTAACCAAGCTGATTACTGTGGCTTTGTAGTAGAGCTTGAAGTTAGGGGGCATAAGCTCTCCATGTTTGTTCTTCCTTCTCAGGACTGCTTTGGCTATTTGGGGTCTTTTTTAGTGCCATATGAACTTTAGAACTATTTGTTCTAGTTCATTGAAGAATGCTGTTGGTATTTTGACAAGGATTGAACTGAATCTGTAAGTTCTCTGGGCAGAGTGACAATTTTAACAATATTTTTTTTCCTATCCATGAGCACAGGATAGATTTTTATTTATTGGTGTCTTCTTTAGTTTCTCTCATGAGTGTCTTGTAGTTTTCAGAATATAGGTCTTTCATCTCCTTGGTTAGGTTTACTCCCTAGGTATTTTCTTTTTATTGCAATTGTAAAGTGAGTTGTTTTCCTCATTTCTATTTCTGCTAGTCTGTTGTTAGTATATAGGAATGTCACAGAATTCTGTTTATTCTGTATCCTGCAACTTTGCTGAATTCAGTTATTCCAGTAGTTTTGGGGTGGATCCTTTAATGTTTTCTATGTACAATACCATGTCATTTGCAAATAATGTTTAACTTCTTCCTTACCAATTGATCCCTTTTATCTCTGTGTTTTCTGATTGCCATGGATAGGACCTCCAGTACTATGTTGAATAAAAGTGATGAGTGGCATCCTTGTCTTGTTCCTGACCTTAGATGAAAAGCTTTCAGCTATTAAGTATGAAGCTGACTACGATGTCATATATGGCTATTATGTTGATGTACATACCCTCCATACACATTTTGTTTTTATCATGAATGGATGTTGAATTCTCTCAAATGCTTTCAGCCTCTATTGAGATGATCGTGTGGTTTTCATCATTTTTGTTAATGTGGTGTACGATATTGATTTAAAAATATTGTACACCATCCTTGCATCCCTGGAATATATCCCACTTGGTCATGATGACCTTTTTGATGTATTTTTGGATTTGGTTTGCTAATATTTTGTGGAGCACTTTTGCATTTATGTTCACCAGGGATGTTGGTCTACTTTTTCTCTGGTTTTGGTATTGAGTGATGCTGGCCTCACAGAATGAGTTTGCAAGTATTCTCTCCTACTTTTTGGAATACTTTAAGAATGATGGGTATTAGCTCTTTAAATGTTTGGTAGAACTATGCTGTGAAGCCATTGTACCTCAGCTTTTTGATTACCAACTCGATCTCCTTGCTGGTGATTGTTCTGTTTGGATTCTGTTCCTTCCTGGGTCAGCCTTGGACAGCTGTATTTTTCTAGGAAATTGTCTATTTCTTCTTGGTTGTCCAATTTTTTGGCATATAATTTTCCATAGTATTCTCTAATAATTCTTTGTATTTCTGTGATATCTGTTGATTTTCCTTCTTTGTTGCTGATTTTGTTTTTCTGCATACACTCTTTTTCTTGATAAGTCTGGCTATGGGTTTATTTTCTCAAAAAACCAGCTCCTGGTTTCATTTTTTGTTGTTATTTCTTCTTTGATCTTTATTATATCCCTCCTTCTAACTTTGGGCTTCATTTGCTCTTTTTCTTGTTTCTTTGTGATTTTATACTATTTGGGATTGTTGTTTCTTAAGGTAATCCTCTACTGCTATGTACTCTCCTCTTAGAACTCCCTTTGTCACCTCCCACAGATTTTGGGCTATTGTGTTTTTGTTTTCATTTGTCTTCATGAATTGACTTAATTTGTTCATTGATCCATTTATTATTTAGAAGCATGTTAAGCCTCCATGAGTTTGTAGGCTTTTTTAATGTAGTTTATTTCTAGTTTCATATCATTGTGGCCTGAGCTTTATGATACACTTTTGATCTTTTGTAATTTATTGAGGCTTTTCTTGTGGTTTAGTATGTGATCTATTCTGGAGAACATTCCATGTGCACTTGAGAAAAATGTGTATTTTGCTGTTTTATGGTGTTGTGGAGATATGTTAAGTCCATTTGATCTAATGTGTTGTTCAGTGCCTCTGCTTATTTACTCTGTATGGTTGATCTATTGATGTGAGTGGTGTGTCTGTCTTCTAAAATGATTGTATTGCAAATCATCTCCCCCTTTAATTATTAGTATTTTAAATATTTAGGTGCTCCTATGTTGGGTGTATATATAATGGTTATATCCTCTCATTGGACTGGTCCCGTTATCATGTCATGTCCTTTGTCTCTTGTTTTGAATCAATTTTGTCTGATATAAGAACTGCTAATCCTGCTTTCTTCTCCCTGTTATTTGCTTGAAATATCTTTTTCAATTCCTTCACTTTTAGTCTGTGTATATATTTGGGTCTAAAATTTATCTCTTGTAGGCAGCATATTGATGGGTCTTCTTTCCTTATCCATTTGTGTCTTTTGATTGGTGCATTCAGTTCATTTACATTTCAGGTGATTATTGATAGGTATGTACTTATTGCCATTTTTTTTTTGGTACTACCCCCCCCACCCCCCGTTCCTTTCTTCCTCTCTTATACTATTCTCTTGTTATTGGTGGTTTTCCTTAGTGTTGTATTTGGATTTTTACTTAAATTAACTGTTTTGTGTAATTTGTTGTAGGCTTTAGTTTTGTGGTTGTGAAAGTTTCAGTGATAGCTTCCTTACTACACAGTAGTCTATCTCAAACTGATTACTGTATTTCAAACACAGTCTAAAGGTATTTTTCTTCTTCCTCCTCCACATTTTCCATGTCAACCTGCATTTTGTGTATCCCTTGACTGACTTTATGTAGTTGATTTTGCGTTTTTTTAATTTCGTATTTACTTGGTAATTGGTCTACTACTTTTACTGTGGACTTATTTTCACTGGTGAAGTCTCTTTAGCCTTCAAGTTATTTACACCTACAGCAGTCCCTGTAACATATTCTGTAAGGCTATCTTAGTGGTAGCAAATTTCTTCAACTTTTATCTGGAAATTATTTAATCCCTGCTTCAAATTTTTATGAGTCTTGCTCAGATGATTCTTGGCTGGAGGTCCTTGTTTCTGTATTAAATGTACATCTTGGCACTCCCAGCCTGAAGAGTTTCTATTGAGAAGTCTGTGGATAGCCTATTGGGATTTCCTTTATAAGTAATCCTTTTTCTCTGGATGCTTTCAACACTCTCCCTATCTTTGATCTCTGCCATTTTCATTATTATATGTCTTGGTGTTGTCTTCCTGGAGTTCCTTTTGTTAGGGGTCTCTGTTCTTCCATGACCTGAGTATTTCCTTCTCCGGATTGGGGAAATTTTCAACAATTATTTCCCCAGAGAGACTTTCTATTCCTTTTTCTCTCTCATCTCCTTCTTATACTTCTATTATGAAAATAGTTTCATTTGGATTGATCACACAGCTCTCATTATCCTTTCATTTGTGGAGATCCTTCTTTCTGTTTCTCAGGTTCTTGTTTTCCTGTTTGCTAATTTCCATTTCATTTACCATCTCCTCTACATGATCTAATCATTTAAATTCCTCCATTATGTTCCACTTCAGATACTGTATTCAGCTCTGAGTTCTTCAGGTTTTCTCTTTGTTGAAGTCCTCTCTGAGATCGTGAACACTTTTCTGTAAATCCGTGAGCATGTTCAAGACTTTTATTTTGAAATCTGGTTGCTCTTGGGTCAACCTTAGCTCAAGCAGATTTCAGATTGGTATTGTGTTCCATTTAGCCCTTTCTGGGGTTCTGTCATGTACTTCTGATTGAATCATACTTCTCTGCCTACTCACTTTGCCAGGGTTTCTGTGTTTCTTCCTTTGTATTTGGCTCTGCTATACTTTCCAGCCTACAGAGTAATAGCTTTATGAAGGCATCATACAGTGCCCAGAAGCTCAAGATTTTTACTCTCTAGTGCATGGTTTTACTTTGTGGAGGCTCCAGCTTGGCGTGTCATGGGTGTAGCATCTTTCTATCTGGCGTCTGTAGTGGTCTAAGTGTGGGTGGTGGCTTGCTTAAGCTGCTACCTTCACAATCAGCTCTGTAATCTCCGCTAAAATCGCTGTGGGCAGGGCTACCCTCTGCCTGCCTGCAGTAATAGCAGGGCTGCAGGGTTCATGGAATGGGTGGACCAATGTGCAGCTGTGCCTGGACCCACAGCACTGGGCTTGGATACCCACAGGAAGGAACTCTTGGGGCTGGCTCCTGCAGGCATCAACCGGGTTGGGCTGCAAATGGAGCCAAGGAAGCTGGGAGCGTCTCCCACTGCCTGCCAGGCAGCAAAGGCTGATGCTGCCGCTGGGCCAAGTGGGTTGGCTCCCAGCAGAGTGTGTGCAGGGAGCAGCCTTGGGGCTCCATTTCCAGCAAGGGAGATGGAGCATCTGGGACACCCAAGAGTTCCCCATCTGGTGGGCTGAGGTATGGCTTGGGAGGTATTTTCCACCTGCCTTTCTTCTGAGTTCCATCCAACCCTTGCCCCAGTGACCTTTCCTATTGCTATAAAGTCTTTCAAACTGCCACCTCTGCTTTGGGTCTCAGGCCTGGCAGAGCATGCTGGTCCTCCCAAAGCAGCTGGAATCAGCCTCCCAGAGCTTTCGGCCTGTCCCTGGTGTGCAGCTCCACTGAACACCAGAACCCAATGTAATGTGGGCTTGTGCTGCCGGAGATCTCCATGGCCAGCTGTGCAGCACTCCTGGGCTCTTTCCGCCTTCCCACTCCAGGCCTCTTTCTCCAGCTAGTGGGACTGGATTGGGGGAAGGGCTTGGGTCCTGCTCAGTCCCGACTCTGTCACTGCCCTTTTCTGTGAGCCTTTCTCTTCTTTCTCAGGTGTAGGCTATCTGTTCTACAATCTTCAGGTCATTTTCAGGCTTAGTTGTATTTGCTGTATTTTCTGCTTTTATGTGTTTGGGGGAGGACGTTTCCACCTTGCCATACTATTCTGCCATTTTAATCCAAATCCCAAATTCAGGGAGTTTCACATGTGCATACACCTGTGTGATCTGACCCCTTACCGTTACCTGGCAGGTTCTATCATGCACCTTTCTTGTCATTTCCCACTTCCACACTTGCCCATACTCTGCACACAGACTTCTTCCCTGTGTTCCAGTGTTTCACAAGGACTGACTTCTGGACAAACTGTTCCCCACACTCACTACAGGAATTGCAGCTTCTCACCTGTTTCTACTGGTGGGAGATCAGAGGTGATTTTTGGGTACAGCATTGCTCATACTCCTTGCACACAAAAGACATTTCTCACTACTGACTTTGTCTCCTCACGTCTCAGGAGATTTAACTTCAAGATAAAACTCTGCCCACAATACCTGCACACAAAAGGCTTTTCTCTGAGTGTTTGCACAGATGGGCTATCAGGGATGACTTTCGGATAAAGCCTTGCCCACACTCCTGGCACACAAAAGGCTTCTCCCCTGAGTGTTTCCACTGGTGGGAGATTAGGGATGATTTCTGGATAAAGCCTTGCCCACACTCCTTGCACACAAAAGGCTTCTCCCCTGAGTGTGTCTTCAGATGTCTCAGGAGATTTGACTTCAAGCTAAAACTTCGTCCACAATAACTGCAAAGAAAAGGCTTCTCCCCTGAGTGTGTCCTCTGGTGGGAGATCAGGTATGATTTTCGGATAAAGCCTTGCCCACAGTCCTTGCACACAAAAGGCTTCTCCCCTGAGTGAGTCTTCTGATGTCTCAGGAGACTTGACTTTGAGCTAAAACTACATCCACAATACCTGCACACAAAAGGCTTCTCCCCTGAGTGTGTCCTCTGGTGGGAGACCAGAGATGATTTTCGGGTAAAGCCTTGGCCACACTCCTTGCACACAAAAGGCTTCTCCCCTGAATGTACCTTCTGATGTCTCAGGAGATTTGACTTCGAGCTATAACTATGTCCACAATATCTGCACATAAAAAGCTTCTCCCCTGAGTGTTTCCACTGGTGGGAGACCAGAGATGATTTTCGGATAAAGCCTTGCCCACACTCCTTGCACACAAAAGGCTTCTTCTCTGAGTGTTTCCACTTGTGGGAGATGAGGGATGATTTCTGGGTAAAGCTTTGCCCACAATGCTTGCACACAAAAGGCTTCTCACCTGAGTGTGTCTTCTGATGTATCAGGAGATTTGACTTCAGGCTAAAACTTACCCCACAATACCTGCACACAAAAGGCTTCTCTCCTGAGTGTGTCCTCAGGTGGGACATCAGGGATGATTTTCGGATAAAGCCTTGCCCACACTCCTTGCACACAAAAGGCTTCTCCTGTGAGTGTGCCCTCATGTGGGAGATCAGGCATGATTTTTGGATAAAGCGTTGCCCACACTCCTTGCACACAAAAGGCTTCTCGCCTGAGTGTGTCTTCTGATGTCTCAGGAGATTTGACTTCAAGCTAAAACATCGCCCACAATAACTGCAAAGAAAAGGCTTCTCACCTGAGTGTGTCTTCTGATGTCTCAGCAGGTCTGACCTCCAGCTAAAACTTCGCCCACAATACCTGCACACAAAAGGCTTCTCCCCTGAGTTTGTTTTCTGATGTCTCAGGAGATTTGACTTAAAGCTAAAAGTTTGCCCACAATGCCTGCACACAAAAGGCTTCTTCCCTGAGTGTTTCCACTGGTGGGAGATCAGGGATGATTTTTGGATAAAGCCTCGCCCACACTCTTCACAAACGAAAGTCTTCTCCCCTGAGTGTGTCCTCTGATGTCTCAGCAGATTTGACTTCCAGCTAAAACTTCGTCCACAATACCTGCACACAAAAGGCTTCTCACTGGAGTGTTTCCACTGGTGGGAGATTAGGGATGATTTTTGGATAAAGCCTTTCCCACACTCCTTGCACACAAAAGGCTTCTCCCCAGAGTGTGTCCTCTGGTGTGTTATGAGGTTTGACTTACTGCTGAAGTCTAGCCCACCCTCCCTGCACATATAAGGAGTCTCTCCTCGGTGCATCTTCTGGTGCAACAATAGTGCTGACTTATCAGTAAAGTCCTGTCCACACTCCCTGCATGTTAAAAGATTCTGTCCATAATGTGCTTTTCTGTGATCAAGCAGTTTTGCCTTCTGATTAAAGCGTTGCCCACACTCAGCACATCGGAATGCTTCCCATCCTGAATTTTCTCTTCCTTTTAATACTTTGCCTGTTTCTTTAGGATGTACCTTCTGGGCTTGGCTGCCCTCTATTTCCACCACTGAGTTCCTTTCCCCCAGACTTACTGCCTGGGTGGGGTGTGGGCTGGAAGTTATCCCAGACATCTGACTCCCCCTCCTCAACAAGGTCTGGGAGTTTTCTTCTCTCTCTTGACCTGCACCCCTATCACTCTGGTCGCTCTGCTGAGAGAGTTCTTCCTGCTCTTGCTCCTGGTGCTCCAGGCCAGGACTCCTCGGCTGTGGGTAATTTGTTGCACGTGCACCTGCAGACATCTGAGCAGAATGGTTGTAAATCGTGTGGCTCAAGAGGATGTGCTGAGTGCAGGCCAGTGGGCAGCAGGGAGAGAGATGGATTTCTGGCTTTGCTTCTGCTGGAGACAAAAAGTGCCCAGTCAGGAATAGTACACACTACAGAAGGATTTCCTCTATAGTTTGCTTTCAAAACTTCAGCAAGAGCATCATATACATTATAAATCCTCCTCAGTTTAAAAAGGAATGAAATCTTGCTGTTTGTGACAACAATAATGGACCCTGACGCATAAAGTCAAATAAGACAAAGACAAATACTGTGTTACAATACCTGTATGTGGGATCTGAAAAACAAAACAGAAACAGACTAACAGGTAACAAAATGACGGACAATAAACCTGGGTTGCGCGGTGCTGGGGAGGCAGGCAAAACGAGGTGAGGCAATGAAGACGTACAAACTTACAGCTACAATATAAGTAAGTCATGGAGGGACTGTAGAGCTCAGGGAGTACAGTCAATACTGTGATAGCTTTGTGGGATGATGAGCTCCCTCCATGCAGACCACAGGGCAGGGGCACGTCAACAATGTGCTGGTGTTGGCAGAGAAGGACTGGTAGGATTCCACTCACATCAAGGGCCAGAACTGGCCAAGTGCTGCCCACTGGGCAGAACCACAGCAGCAGTGGCCTTGGGGGATGGGAGGCAGGAAACGACTGGGAAGGGGCCTGAGGGGATGTACTGGGGAACCACAGGGCTCAGTTCACACAGGTGCACGCACGTGAGAATGCATTGCCTGTCACTGCAGGTCTGCACACATCATGGTATTTGGACTCTACCTACAAAGACCTGCACGGAAACATCTGAATACTGGTTAGGGGTCTCCCATGCAGAAGGGCTCATGGGTTAGAGGAAAAGATGTCTGCAACTCCCTTTGACAGCACCAGACATCAAACGAGCTCTTGGACAACTAGAGGAAGGCACAAATGGGGAAACATGTCACCAAGAATACAGAGCAACAAGCTAAGTGTTGAGTCCAGGAAGTTACAAAATTTCAGATTCTGGCAAAAAGTATTGTGGTATTGTGGGATGTAAACTTAAGAGAGACACAGTACAAAAACACGTTAAATGTTTAATGCTATCAAAACAAATCTAATGAACCACACCTTTAGGTTCAGAATAGGGTGTACTAAATTTTGCAAATGAAATGACAGGAAGACCAAGATTTGCTTCAAAATAATCCAGCAGTGGGAGAAGAGGGTGAGAGTGGGAGGAGGCAGGACTGCCTCCAAGAGAGTGGAGCCTGAAGACAGGCCTGCAGAGCTCATCACAGTCTGACATCTGTACACTAAGAATGGGACAAAGTCTTACCATAACGACACAGTAACACTTCAATTCACCAGGGAGAAATGGAACAGCTGTTGTGCAGTAGAAGATTTAAAATTCATCTCACAAATACTGGACGGATAGATCAGCCCAACCCACACATGCCAACTGAATCAGCAAAGACATATGAGCTGAGAAAAGACAGCAATCTACAGGATGTGTTCGCGGCCGAGGCTCAGCGAGGATTCCTGCAGCAGGACACAAGGGGACTTCCAAGCACATGGTAATGGCAGCCACCTCAACGTGAGTCGGCTACCACGCTCCCCAAGAGGGGCCTAGGGATCAGGAAGGTCACATGAAGCCGAAAACAAACACCCTCAGCATAACCAGAAGACACCCCACAAATTTACACTTGTCCACAGCCAAGGAAGGGGCATCAGATCTCAGCAGAATCTCCCGTGATCCCACCACAAGGGCCTGGGGGAGGGAGGCCCAGAAAGTACTGGGCACACAGGAGACGGGAACAGGGGGCCCAAAGGGGAACCCCCTTTGCTGCAAGACAGAAAGTCCAGGTGACAGGAGAAAGAAAGAACCGTGACAAGCAGTCCCCATGGTGCCCACCTCCAGACAGCAGCCCCCTGAAGGCAGTGCCTCTGGGTCATAAGAGGGAAAAGGAAGGAGAAGTGGCCCCGGAGACAACGGTGGTGAGAAAAAGAGGTGGAAGACGGGACACACGGGGCCCTGCAGGACAGTAACACAGAGAAGACACCCCACTGAGCCTTACAGAGGCGGGTCAGCAAGGCCACAGAGGGAAAGCCTGCAGGGGAGAAGGTGGGCTTCCTGCAGTCGGAAGGTGTCAGAGCACCCAGGACACCCCCTCACTCATCCAAGATGATGGTGTGGGAGGGAGGCAGGGCCAGGCAGCCTCAGCAGCCACGGTGCGGAAGGACAGCTTCCTGCCAGGGCCTCTGAGCAGCCACCCACGCCCTGCAAGGCCGAAGGCCAGTGTCCACCCAGAGGCTCCCCTCACCTGGACGGGGGCCTGGCCGGTGTCTCCTCTCTTCCCTCCAGGGCTCTTCCCCTCGCTCCAGCCATATGATGAGGTCCGGTTTAGAACAGGGAATTCCTGCTTAGCGGGAAAAAGGAACAGGTCAGTCTTGGCTATAGGCTGGGAGGGCTATTTGCAGGACCCCGACCGGTGGGGGACACCGGGGGGGGGGAGGAGCTGGGACCCATGCATTCCAGGCTGTGTGGGTGCTGGCAGGCCTGGGATCCTGGCACTCCCAGAGGTACACAGCCCCACCCATCCCCAGGGGAGCAGGAAGCTGAGCACCTGCTTCTCAGTGGGACCCCAGGGAGAGTAAGGTTCAAAGGGGACAAAACAGCCCTGAGGGGAGCCCCCGCGCACCCAGCGACTCCAGGTGGCTGAAGTTCTCCAGCATCACGTGTCTGTACAGGGTCCTCTGTGCAGGGCTCAGCAGCTCCCATTCCTTCTGCGTGAAATCCACAGCCACATCCTCAAACGTCACAAAAGCCTGCAACACAAACCCAGGCCTGCTCACCAGGAGGCTGCAAGCCACAGCCGGGCCATGTGCGGGCACAGGGGCTGCATCCGTCCCCCAGCTTTGCAGGCGACCACCGGGTGCCAGACCTTCCACACTGCAGGCGGTGGTTCCCAGGGGCAGCCTGAGACGGACAGCACGTCTGCCCTCCTCCCCAGCCCGAGGACCTGCCTCATCCCGCAGGGGCTGATCACACAGCCCATCCTGCTTGAAGCCTCAGCCACCGCTGCCTACGGCCCCTCCCCTCACACACCAACCAACCGATCTTCACTGGGCACTGGAGCAAGGGCAGCCATCCTGTGTGTGCTGCTCACACTTCAGCCCTTGGTGCCGTCCCGCCCAGTCCCCCACAGGGACACTGCCAGGCCAGGAAGGTCACCTCCCCTGGACGGCTGCTGCCTTGGCCCTGTACCAATGAGGCAGCCACCAGGCAAGTGAAGGGATGGGTCCATCCTGTGATGGCAAAGATGGGACATCTGGTACGTCTCACCTCTCTGCCGGCCTTCCAGGGTCCCAGAGCCGCCTTCCTGCTCTCCATGGGGAAGGGAATCCCTCGGAGGGCTGCTCTGTGGGGAGGGAAGAGAGTAAGAGGTTGCCTGGGTGCGCCTGCCCTGTGTGAGGCAGGGGTGACCCTCACAGTGGGGGGCAGTCACGGGCACCAGCAAGGCCACCTCCAGGGTCCTGACAGGGGCAGAGGGAGCCAGGCTACCTGCTGGCACAGCTCCACGCTGGGGCCTGGGCGTGAGGCTTCAGCGCCACGGGAGCTGAGTGAGGATTTCTTACCATGCTGAGTGAATGAGGGATGGCCTTGGGACCCCCAGGGGAGCTCCTGCCTCTCAGGTCAGGGCCCAGAGCTCCAGGGGGCCTCATGACGGCTCTAGCGCCTCTCCCAGCCTCAGGCTCCATGTGCTTACGTAACCACAGGGCGCAGACCGGAGGCCACCGGTACATGGTGTTGGCAGGATGCACAGCATGCTGCTAACCTCATGCTGAAGCCCAGGGGGAGACGTGGGCAGGTAACGTGGGGGGCCCCCGGTATAGAAGCAATATCCCACCCCAGGGCAACAGCAGGCAGCCAGCTCACTCCCAGAACCCCTCCCCCATTTGGGGGGTGCGGCAGCCTGTGTCCAGGGAGCTAATGGAAGGTCACACTGTGGAGGCCTCGGGGGTTTCTGATCAGAGGTGAACGGGCAGAGGCTTCCCCCCAGGACTGCTTCTCACAGCACCTGGCCTGCCTCCTCCCCTCATACACCCAAGGTCGGGGAACAAGGCTGGGGCCCAGCTGAGAATCAGGATTGGAACAGTTCCCAGTATCTCAACGCACCATCAGCACGGGAGGCGGCTGAGCTGTGGTGAAGAAGAAGCCCTAAGACACAGAGTCGGCCTCACGTGCGGGAGCCGCTGCCATCTGGGTCCTGGTGCAGCAAAGCACCTGTGGGGCACTTTACCAGGAGTCGGTGTGATCCCAACACGAGCCAGATGGAAAGTGACACTGAAGAGTCATGAATTTTGTTATTTAAAAAATCTTGGGATCAGGGAGCCAAGATGGCAGCGTGAGTAGACCAGCGGAAATCTCCTCCCAAATCCACATATATTTATGAAAATATAACAAAGACAACCCTTCCTAGAATGGAGACCAGAGGACACAGGACAACATCCAGACCACATCCACACCTGCTTCAATCCAGTGCCTCGCGAAGGGGGTAAGATACAAGCCCCGGCCCAGCGGGACCCAGCACCCCTCCTCCCAGCTTCTGGCGGGAGGAGAGGAGTCAGAGCAGGAGGGGGAGGGAGCCCAGGACTGCTGAGCACCCAGCCCCAGCCATCCGGACCAGAGCGCAGACACAGTGCATGCGCGGGGCCCTGGATACTAGGGAAACACGGTGGCAGGACCAGTGAGCGGGTGCCAGGGACAAAAGAAAAGTGAGCGGCTTTTTTTTTTTTGGAAGTCTTAAAGGGACAGGGACCCCAAAACTGGAGCATCCCAGTACACTGAGTCCAGAGGCAGGGAATCTGGGGATCTCTGGGCACTCTAACTCCCTGGGCAACAGGGAACACGGAGGCCCCTTACGGAGATTAAAATAGCCTCGTGGCCGCTCCCCCTCCAACGGGACTCCACCACTTTGGAACAGCAGCCCGAGGTAAGCCACGCCCACTGCAACAGCGGAGATAAACTCCATAGCAGCCGTGCAGGAAGCAGAAGCCCTGTCTGCGCACAGCTGCCCAGCACAAGCCACTGGAGGTCGCTATTCTCCCAGGAGAGGAAGACCACAAACCAACAAGAAGGGAAGCTCTTCCAGCGGTCACTTGTACCAGCTCTGCAAACTATCTCTATCACCATGAAAAGGCAAAACTACAGGCAGACAAAGATCACAGAGACAACACCTGAGAAGGAGACAGACCTAACCAGTCTTCCTGAAAAAGAATTCAAAATAAAAATCATGAACATGCTGACAGAGATGCAGAGAAATATACAAGAGCTAAGGGATGAAGTCCGGAGGGAGATCACAGATGCCAGGAAGGAGATCACAGAAATGAAACAAATCCTGGAAGGATTTATAAGCAGAATGGATAAGATGCAAGAGGCCATTGAGGGAAAAGAAACCAGAGAAGAGGAATGTATAGAAGCTGACGCAGAGAGAGAGAAAAGGATCTCCAGGAATGAAACAATATTAAGAGAACTGTGTGACCAATACAAAAGGAACATTATCTGTATTATAGGGGTACCAGAAGAAGAAGAGAGAGGAAAAGGGATAGAAAGTGTCTTTGAAGAAATAATTGCTGAAAACTTCCCCAAACTGGGGGTGGAAATAATCAAAGAGACCACGGAAATGCACAGAACTCCCAACAGAAAGGACCCAAGGGGGACAACACCAAGACACATAATAATTAAAATCGCAAAGATCAAGGACAAGGAAAGAGTTTTAAAGGCAGCTAGAGAGAAAAAGGTCACCTATGAAGGAAAACCCATCAGGCTATCATCAGACTTCTCGACAGAAACCCTACAGGCCAGAAGAGAATGGCATGATATATTTAATGCAATGAAACAGAAGGGCCTTGAACCAAGGATACTGTATCCAGCACGATTATCTTTTAAATATGAAGAAGGGATTAAACAATTCCCAGACAAGCAAAAGCTGAGGGAATTTGCTTCCCACAAACCACCTCTACAGGGCATCCTACATGGACTGCTCTAGATGGGAGCACCCCTAAAAAGAGCACAGAACAAAACACACAACATATGAAGAATGGAGGAAGAGGAATAAGAAGGGAGAGAAGAAAAGAATCTCCAGACAGTGTATATAACAGCTCAGTAAGTGAGCTAAGTTAGGCAGTAAGATACTAAAGAAGCTAACCTTGAACCTTTGGTAACCACGAATTTAAAGCCTGCAATGGTAATAAGTACGTATCTTTCAATAGTTACCCTAAATGTAAATGGACTGAATGCACCAATCAAAAGATACAGAGTAATAGAATGGATAAAAAAGCAAGACCCATCTATATGCTGCTTACAAGAAACTCACCTCAAACCCAACGACATGCACAGACTAAAAGTCAAGGGATGGAAAAACATATTTCAGGCAAACAACAGAGAGAAGAAAGCAGGGGTTGCAGTACTAACTTCAGACAAAATACACTTCAAAACAAAGAAAGTAACAAGAGATAAAGAAGGATACGTGATGATAAAGGGCTCAGTCCAACAAGAGGATATAACCATTCTAAATATATATGCACCCAACACAGGAGCACCAGTATATGTGAAACAAATACTAAGAGAACTAAAGGGGGAAATAGACTGCAATGCATTCATTTTAGGAGACTTCAACACGCCACTCACCCCAAAGGATAGATCCACCAGGCAGAAAATAAGTAAGGACACAGAGGCACTGAACAACACAGTAGAAGAGATGGACCTAATAGACATCTACAGAACTTTACATCCAAAAGCAACAGGATATACATTCTTCTCAAGTGCACATGAAACATTCTCCAGAATAGACCACCTACTAGCCCACAAAAAGAGCCTCAGTAAATTCCAAAATATTGAAATTCTACCAAGCAACTTTTCAGACCACAAAGGTATAAAACTAGAAATAAATTCTACAAAGAAAACAAAAAGGCTCACAAACACATGGAGGCTTAACAACATGCTCCTAAATAATCAATGGATCAACGAACAAATTAAAATAGAGATTAAGGAATATATGGAAACAAATGACAACAACAACACAAAGCCCCAACTTCTGTGGGACGCAGCGAAAGCAGTCATAAGAGGAAAGTATATAGTGATCCAGGCACACTTGAAGAAGGAAGAACAATCCCAAATGAATAGTCGAACATCACAATTATCGAAACTGGAAAAAGAAGAACAAATTAGGCCTAAAGTCAGCAGAAGGAGGGACATAATAAAGATCAGACAAGAAATAAACAAAATTGAGAAGAATAAAACAATAGCAAAAATCAACGAAACCAAGAGCTGGTTCTTTGAGAAAATAAACAAAATAGATAAGCCTATAGCCAAACTTATTAAGAGAAAAAGAGAATCAACACAAATCAACAGAATCAGAAATGAGAATGGAAAAATCACGACAGACTCCACAGAAATACAAAGAATTATTAAAGACTACTATGAAAACCTATATGCCAACAAGCTGGAAAACCTAGAAGAAATGGACAACTTCCTAGAAAAATACAACCTCCCAAGACTGACCAAGGAAGAAACACAAAAGTTAGACAAACCAATTACGAGCAAAGAAATTGAAATGGTAATTAAAAAACTACCCAAGAACAAAACCCCTGGGCCGGACGGATTTACCTCGGAATTTTATCAGACACACAGGGAAGACATAATACTCATTGTCCTCAAAGTTTTCCAAAAAATAGAAGAGGAGGAAACACTCCCAAACTCATTCTATGAAGCCAACATCACCCTAATACCAAAACCAGGCAAAGACCCCACCAAAAAAGAAAATTACAGACCAATATCCCTGATGAATGTAGATGCAAAAATACTCAATAAAATATTAGCAAACCGAATTCAAAAATATATCAAAAGGATCATACACCACGACCAAGTGGGATTCATCCCAGGGATGCAAAGATGGTACAACATTCGAAAATCCATCAACATCATCCACCACATCAACAAAAAGAATGACAAAAACCACATGATCATCTCCATAGATGCTGAAAAAGCATTTGACAAAATTCAACATCCATTGATGATAAAAACTCTCAGCAAAATGGGTATAGAGGGCAAGTATCTCAACATAATAAAGGCCATATATGATAAACCCACAGCCAGCATTATACTGAACAGTGAGAAGCTGAAAGCTTTTCCTCTGAGATCGGGCACAAGACAGGGATGCCCACTCTCCCCACTGTTATTCAACATAGTACTGGAGGTCCTAGCCACGGCAATCAGACAAAACAAAGAAATACAAGGAATCCAGATTGGTAAAGAAGAAGTTAAACTGTCACTATTTGCAGATGACATGATATTGTACATAAAAAACCCTAAAAACTCCACTCCAAAACTACTAGAACTGATATCAGAATACAGCAAAGTTGCAGGATACAAAATTAACACACAGAAATCTGTGGCTTTCCTATACACTAACAATGAACCAATAGAAAGAGAAACCAGGAAAACAATTCCATTCACAATTGCATCAAAAATAATAAAATACCTAGGAATAAACCTAACCAAGGAAATGAAAGACCTATACCCTGAAAAGTACAAGACACCCATGAGAGAAATTAAAGAGGACACTAACAGATGGAAACTCATCCCATGCTCCCGGCTAGGAAGAATTAATATCGTCAAAATGGCCATCCTGCCCAAAGCAATATACAGATTTGATGCAATCCCTATCAAAATACCATCAGCATTCTTCAACGAACTGGAACAAATAGGTCAAAAATTCATATGGAACCACCAAAGACCCCGAATAGCCAAAGCAATCCTGAGAAGAAAGAATAAAGTAGGGGGGATCACACTACCCAACTTCAAGCTCTACTACAAAGCCACAGTAATCAAGACAATTTGGTACTGGCACAAGAACAGACCCATAGACCAGTGGAACAAGACAGAGAGTCCAGATATTAACCCAAACATACATGGTCAATTAATATACGATAAAGGAACCATGGACATACAATGGGGAAATGACAGCCTCTTCAACAGCTGGTGTTGGCAAAACTGGACAGCTACATATAAGAGAATGAAACTGGATCATTGTCTAACCCCATATACAAAAGTAAATTCAAAATGGATCAAAGACCTGAATGTAAGTCATGAAACCATAAAACTCTTAGAAAAAAACAAAGGCAAAAATCTCTTGGACATAAACATGAGCGATTTCTTCATGAACATATCTCCCCAGGAAGGTAAACAAAAGCAAAAATGTAAAAGTGGGACTATATCAAGCTGACAAGCTTTTGTACAGCGAAGGACACCATCAATAGAACAAAAGGTACCCTACAGTATGGGACAATATATTTCTAAATGACAGATCCAATAAAGGGTTGACATCCAAAATATGTAAAGAGCTCACGCACCTCAACAAACAAAAAGCAAATAATCCAATTAAAAAATGGGCAGAGGAGCTGAACTGACAGTTCTCCAAAGAAGAAATTAAGATGGCCAACAGACACATGAAAAGATGCTCCACATCGCTAATCATCAGAGAAATGCAAATTAAAACCACAATGAGATATCACCTGTTAGGATGGCCACCATCCAAAAGACAAACAACAAATGTTGGTGAGGTTGTGGAGAAAGGGGAACCCTCCTACACTGCTGGTGGGAATGCAAATTAGTTCAACCATTGTGGAAAGCAGTATGGAGGTTCCTCAAAAAGCTCAATATAAGAAATACCATTTGACCCAGGAATTCCACTTCTAGGAATTTACCCTAAGAATACAGCAGCCCAGTTTGAAAAACACATATGCACCCCTATGTTTATCGCAGCACTATTTACAATAGCCAAGAAATGGAAGCAACCTCAGTGTCCATCAGTAGATGAATGGATAAAGAAGATGTGGTACATACACACAATGGAATATTATTCAGCCATAAGAAAGAAAACAAATCCTACCATTTGCAACAACATGGATGGAGCTAGAGGGGATTATGCTCAGTGAAATAAGCCAGATGGAGAATGACAAGTACCAAATGATTTCACTCATCTGTGGAGTATAAGAACAAAGAAAAAACTGAAGGAACAAAACAGCAGCAGAAACACAGAACCCAAGAATGGACTAACAGTTACCAAAGGGAAAGGGACTGGGGAGAATGGGTGGGAAGGGAGGGATAAGGAGGCGGGAAAGAAAGGGGGCATTACGATTAGCATGTATAATGTGGGGGGACACGGGGAGGGCTGTGCAACACAGAGAAGACAAGTAGTGATTCTATAGCATCTTACTATGCTGATATACAGTGACTGTAATGGGGTTTCTGGGGGGGACTTGGTGAATGGGGGAGTCTAGTAAACCTAATGTTCCTCATGTAATTGTAGATTAACGATACCAAAAAATAAAAAATGAAACCCAAAGTTAGTAGGAGGGACATACTAAAGACCAGAACAGAAGTAGAGAAAAATTTTTTTAAATAGTAAAAAATCAATGAAACCAAGAGGTGGTTCTTTGAGAAGATAAAGAAAATAGACAAACCTCTAGCCAGACTTATCAAGAACAAAACAAGAGGTCAAATATTAAGTCAGAAATTAAAAGAACTTATAACTGACACCATAGAAATACAAAGAATTATTAGAGGATTCTATGAAGATTTACATGCTAGCAAGTTGGGCATCCTAGAATAAATGGACAAATTCCCGGAAAAGTATGACCTTCCAAGACTGACACAGGTAGAAACAGAAAAGCTGGACAAATTCCCAGAAATGGAATTGAATTGGTAATCAAGGAACTCCCAACAAATGAAAGTCCCGACTAGATGGCTTCACAGGTCAATTCTACCAAACATTAAGGAAAAGCTAATACCCATCCTTCTCAAAGCACTCCAAAAAATAGTAGAGCACGGAATACTTCCGAACTCATACTATGAGGCCAGCATCACTCTACTAGCAAAACAAAGACTTTACAAAAAAAAGAAAATTATAGACCAATATCCCTGTTGAACAGAGATGTGAAAATCCTCCACAAATTTTTAGCAAATGAAATTCAAAAGTGTGTCAAAAGGACCATCCATCACAACCAAGTGGGACTGATCCCAGGGATGTGAGTAATGCGCAATATTCATAAATCAACCAATGTGATACACCACCTCAACAAAAAGAAGAATAAAAACCATGTGACCATCTGAATAGATGCTGAAAAGCATTTGACAAAATTCAACATCCATTCACGATAAAAAGTCACAACAAAATGGATGTGGAGGGTACAAACCTCAACATGACAAAGGCCACACAGAACAGACCCACAGGTCAATGGAACAGAATGGAGAGCCCAGATATAAACCCACACATATATGGTCAATTAATACATGATAAAGGAGCCACTAATAGACAATGGGGTAAAGGCAGTCTCTTCAATAAATAGTGTTGGGAAAACCGGACAGCTGTGTGCAAAAGAATGAAAATGGATTACTGCCTAACTGTATATACAAAAGTAGACTGAAAATGGATTAAGGACCTAAATACAAGACATGGAGCCATGAAACTCTCAGAAGAAAACATAGGCATAAGACTTTTGAACATAAACATGAACAATTTTTTTCTGGACATGTCTCCCTGGGCAAGGGAAACAAAATAAAAAATGAACAAATGGGATGACATCAAACCAAAAAGCTTCTCTAAAGCAAAGTACACCATCAACAGAACAACAAAATATATAAAGAACTCATATGACTGAACACCTAAAAAACATATAGCCTAATTAAACAATGGGCAGAGGACCTGAGTGATATTTCTCCAAAGAAGACATAAAGATGGCCAATAGGAACATGAAAAGATGCTCCACATCACTAGTCATCAGGGAAATGCAAATCAAAACCACAAAGAGATGTCACCTCACCCCTGTCAGAATGGCCACTATCCAAAAGACAAGAAATAACAAGTTTTGGTGTTGATGTAGAAAAAAGGGAACACTCAGACACGTTGGTGGGAAGGAAAATTGGCCCAGCCATTGTGGAAAGTAGTAGAGGTTCCTCAGAAAACTAAAAATAGAAACACCATATGACCTAGCAATTCCACTTTTGGATATTTACCAACAGAAAAGAAAATCCCTGATTTGAAAGATATATGCAGTCTATATTTATTGCTACACTATTTACAATAGCAAAGATATGGAAGCAACGAAAGGGCCATCAATATATGAATGGATAAAGATGTGGTACATATACAGAATGGAATATTATTCAGCCATAAAAAAGGGAAATCCTGCCATTTGTGACAACATGGACGGACCTAGAGAATATAATGCTAAGTGAAATATACCAGGCAGAGAAATGCAAATCCTATATGATTTCAATTATATTGACTGGCAGTTACCACGGGAGAGGGTTTGGGTTTGGGGGTGAAATAGGTGAAGGGGTTAAAGAGGTACAAGATCTCAGTCGTAATACAAATTAGTAGGGGAGTGAGTACAGCATAGAGAATATAGTGAATAGCTTTCTACATCTTTCCATGTTGATAGTAACTACACTAGTTGGGGTGAACATTGAATAATGTAGGTAATGCCGAATCACTACGTTGTAGACTTGAAACCAATAATATTGTTTATCAATTATTCTTCAGTAAAAAGTCATAAGCAATAAAATTAAACCTTCAGACTTTGAAGAAAAAGAACAAAGAATGGCCAAAAAAACACCTCAAATTATTAGCAAGACCTGAATCTAAAAGCCCAAGACGTCCCGCAAACCCCAAGAAGGATGACCCCAGAGAGCCTCACTGAGATAGCAGAGCCCTCAAGCATGCTGACCGGAGCCAGAGCTGTAAGAACCCAGGGTCGGCAGGAGGAGGAGGTGAGGACAACGGCGGTGCTGGCCACTCGGGGAGAAATCGCCACCGTGAGCGGAAACCTGGGGAGAGAGGGCGCTGCCTGTCACCTGCACTGGCCACACTCAGTTGTTCCGTCACACTCACAGGGCGGGAGGGGGTTCCCAGTTTGGGGTTCACCTCAATGCCACAGATTCTTACTATCCTTAAAAATACTTAGATTCTTCTGAATAAATATTTGTTCAAATGCTGACTGGCCTTACCCAAGCTCCCAGAAAACTTAAAGAGCTGTTTCTAAATAATTCCCATCTTTACTCTCGTTTTGCTGCGGAGAGGGTCGCTACAGTGCGCTTTGTCTCTGCGCCCTTCCAGCGGTGAGCGTCTTTGTTACTTCGCTGTCATTCTAACCTGCAGACTGAAGCGCAAGCCTTCCCCCTCTGTCCTACTTCGGGGAAGCAGGGAAGGGCCACCGAGGTCTGAGTTGGGCTCACGAGTTCCCGTCGCCTGGGACACCGGGACAGGCCTCCCGCTGTCCGACCGCGCTCTTTAGAAGCCGCCCCCAAATCTCCTTTCTTGGCCTTCGGGAAGGTCTCCGAACACGGCCGCACTCCGTGCAGTGCTCTGGCCTCCCCGATATGCTGGGGTGCTAGGCCGGGGTTCCCAGGCTGTGCAGACCCACGCGGACCCCGCATCCAGGTGACCCGGCCGTGCAAGCTGCCGAGGCACCTGCCCCCGCGGAGCTCAGCGAGCGCCCCTTTCCGCCCCCGGCCCTCCCTGCTCTCTGCCGCTGCTCACCGTTCTGGACGCCGCCCTCACCTCCACTCGCCCGACCTGTTCGAGGACTCCCTCTCCTCGGGCGTCAGGAACCCGCCCGCCCAGGCGGAGGCTCCGCCGAGCGCGCGGGGAGCGGCCCTCCAGACGCAGCCGCCCCACGACGCCGGGACTCCCCGGGCCGCAGCTCCCGGCCTTTCCCAGAGGCTCTCCCGGCGACTCGCCCCGTCTCCCCCTGGGACACGGACCCCCTGCCCCTGCGGCCTGCAGGCGCTTCCGGCCTCAGCACCCCTCCCCCGCCGCATCCGCACGGCCGGCCTCCTCCCCGCTCGGAAGAGCGAGCAGGACAGGGGGCTGCAGGGCCCCGACTCACCCGGGGACAGACGGCGGGCGGGGACGGGGGCTCCGCGTCCTCGGCGTGGCCGTCCACCCGAGCGCACTAGCCGGGATTCCCCGCGCAGGTAGTGATTCCAGGACCCTGAATGCTCGGCGGGCGGTTCCGAAACGTCTACACCCAGAATCCTCGGCGGGCGGCTCCAGACGTCAGTACCCAGAATCCTCGGCGGGCGGTTCCGAAACGTCTACACCCAGAATCCTCGGCGGGCGGCTTCTGTCGTCAGTACCCAGAATCCTCGGCGGGCGGCTCCCGGACGTGAGTACGCAGAATCCTCACGCCCTCCTCCGGTGTCCAGTACCAGGATCCTTGAGGCCGTGCAACGTGAGGTTATCAGTACCCAGAAGCCTCAGCGCGGCGCAGCTCCAGGACCTAAATACCCAGAATCCTCGGCGCGCCCCCTGACTGCCCACACCGAGTCGGGTGCCCTGGCAGCCGAGGGTGCTTTTCCAGCCCTCGGTCTGTCACGTGGAAAATGGCCCCCCTGACGCCACCCTTCTCCCACTCTCGTTTCTGCATCCGACTTGCATAAAAGAGGTGGGGCGCGTCCCCTCTCCTTGCCGCCCCCCTACAGCCCACCGGCTGAGTGTCCGGCATACCGGCATCCCAACCCAGAAGCCGGGCTTTGGGGCGGGCGCGGCGCAGGCGTCGTGGGGCGCCCTGCGGCGGCTCACGTCCCCTCCCTCCCAGGTCCCCGCCGCGCCCGGGGAGGGTCCTCGGGGGCGCAGTACTGAGTGGAAGGAGAAGCGGCCAGATGTGCCCTTACGTACTGATTCGTGCGGCCCATGGCTTGGCTGGTTAGTCAGGACTTGGAAGGAACGTGATTGGAAAATTGGTGACGAAGAAATTTGGGGAAAGAGGTATGTGGCTTGGCCTTTCTGATGGGCAAAAAACATGAAGATGTTTGTGTCCAATGTGAATGCTCACCCGCGGGTGGCCTTAGCAGAGGAGGATTGAATAACCAAGTTGACAGAATGACACATTCTGTGGAAACCAGTCAGCCTCTTTGCCCAGCCACCCCTGTCATTGCCCAGTGGGCTCATGAGCAGAGCGGCCGTGGTGGCACGGGCGGCGGGGATGCATAGGCTCAGCAACACAGCCTCTCGCCCAGCAAGGTTGGCCCGACTGCTCAGTGCTGAGCACCCATCGGCCAGCAGCAGAAACCAACACAGCCCTGTATAAGGCACCAATCCCTGGGGCGATCAGCCAGCTACCTGGTGGCCGGTTGATTACATGGGACCCCTTCTGCTATGGAGGGCAGTGTCCATATCCTCACTGGAAAAGATGCTCTGAATATAGATTTGCCTTCCCTGCGTGCCTGGCTTCTCCCAAAACAGCCACCCATGGACTTAAGGGTGCCTTAACCACTGTTGTGCACTCCGCGCACCATTGCTTCTCATCAAGGAGCTCACGTCAAACAAAAGGAGCCCAGCAATGAGCCCACGCCCATGGGTTTCACTGGTTCTCAGCATTCCCCTGAGTCCTGAGACACGATGGAAGAATGGCCTTTTCAAGATTCAGTTACAGTGCCAGCTAGGAAGCAATATCTTGCCATACTGGGGCAGGCTTCTCCAGAAGGCTGCATAGGCTGTGAACCGGCATCCGGTGTATGGTGCTGTTTTCCCGTAGCCAGGATTCATGGGTCCAGGACTCAAAGGGTGCAAGGAGGAATGGCAGGATCCCTAGTTATCCTAGTGACCCCCTAACAAACTTTCCTATTCCTGTTCCCACAACTTTATTCTCTGCTGACCTTAAGGTCTTAATTACAGAGGGAGAAAGGCCTCCATCAGGAAATAGCATGGGTTCCACTGGACTGTAGGTTAAGGCTGCCATTTGGCCCCTTTGGTCTCTGTGCCTCAATAAGCAAAGAAGGCAGTTACCTTGCTGGGTGGGGTGACTGACCCTCACTCCCAAGAGCACATTGGCCTACGTCCCAACAGTGGCAGGAAGGAAGGTGTATCTGCAATACAGGTAATCCCTTAGCACACCTGTGCTCGTGCTCTGGGTACTACCACCGCCCAGCCAGCGGGCAGGACTACTGAAGGCCCAGAGCCTTCAAGGGTAAAGGTTTGGGTCTCTCACCAGGCTGAGAATGACCCCGAGCGGAGGTGCTCGCCAGACCAAGGGGAGCATAGACCAGGTGTGGAAGACGGTGATATAAATACTGGCTGCGACTTCATGATCAGTTACAGAAATGAGGATGCTAATGGTCATGAGTAGATCCTGCCTATTTTGAGAGGAGTATGTTTGCATCTGTCTTTGTTTTCTTTCCTCTCTTATGTTCTTATCATGTAACATAAGGCGAGTGAATTTTTATCATAGTATTTAAGTATTGTCAAGTCTACATCATAGTATTTAAGTTACAGGATCTCAAGGAGAAGAGTAAACATCACTCAAGGATTCTGTCCCACCTTCTGGAGTTAGTGCATTTTGGCCCTATGCAGGGTATAGGTGCCACATTAGGTGGAATTGAGATCTTGTTATTCTCTTTATTTAGAGATTAATGATGGCTTAAGGAGATGTGTTTGGGTGCCAAGTTGACAAGGAGTAGCCTTGTAGTTCATTTCATGAACTGACTTCACTGGCCATGGGTGCCCAGACTATCCATTATTTCTGGGTGCGTGTGTGAGGGCGTTTCCCGATCAGAGTAGCATGTGGATCAGAGGACTAGGTAAAGCGAATTGCCCTCCCCACCCGGACCTGAATAGAACAAAAGGCGGAAGTAGGAGGGATTGTCCCTTTAATCTCTGCTTTGCGGTTTGAGCTGGGATATCCCATCACATCTCCTACCCTCAGGGTGGCGTTTACACACTTGGGTCCCCTGGTTCTTGAGCCTTCAGACTCACACTTAATTACACCCCCAGCTTTTCTGGGTCTCCAGCTTGCAGATGGCAGCATGTAGGACTTCTCAGCCTCCACAACCACAAGAGTCCATTCCGCCTACTAAATCTATATCTACACCTACTTATATTGAACGTGTATATGTATCCTATTGGTTCTGTTTCTCTGGAGAACCCGGACCAATACAGTGCCCAAGAACTAGACCTGAGAGCCTGGTCCCAGTATCTTCCTGAGGTTCATCTTCCAGCCCTGGAGGCTCAGCCCTTGAACCATCTTACACAAAGTGGTCTGCATGCTGCCCTTGGGCTTTTCATGGCGGGGCACCAGGACATAGCGGGGACCATCTCAGTGTTCTCCAGGTCTTGGCCTGTCTGTTGGTGGCAGATCATGGGAGAGTGTAGGCAGCCTGCAGCGCCACGGTAGAGTCCGTGTAGTCCAAGCCACGTGAAGACAGTCAGCTGCGGTCGTCTGAACTCAGTGGGACGCTGAAGAAGGCATTAGTCCGTTCACAGTGCGCACCAGGCATCTTCAGTCTGCACAGCGGACTCTGTGATTCTGCCATACCTGAGCCTGCAGGTGCAAGGCGACTACTGTTGCCCCCTCACTGCGGAAGTCCACTGTGAGGTGCCAGGTACCACTGACCAGCACCCCCAAACATGCAGGGCTGGCCTGAGGTCTGTATGTACATACGCACATGCACATACATACGTATATACGGTCATCTTCAGTCTCTTTATGCTGCTCTTCCTCTGTTAACTCCTTGGTCAGTTCAGTGGTCTCCTCCCCAAGCCCTGCCCATCACCCACTGCAGCCGCACAGCTGCGGAGGCCCTGTGGGCCCCCACCTCTCCTGATCAGTGTGTTTCCTCCTTGGGAACATCTCTTCCAATGCAGGGAATATCACTCATTTGTAACACATCTTTCCCCTCAAGATACCCAGCAGTGTCAGCTACAACTGGGGTGTGTGTTTTAACCCACGGAGAACCCCCAGTACCTCAGAATGTGACTGTATTTGAAGATAGGGCCTTTAGACATAGAGTTACATTAAAATGGGGCCCCCAGGGTGGTCCCAGCCCAGTATGGCTGAGGTTCTTATCAGAAGACGTGATTAGGACACAGGCTTGCGCAGGACGACCATGTGAGGGCAGGGGGGAGGGCGGCACCTGCAGGCCAGGGGGAGGCCCCAGAGGCACCAGCCCTGCCGGCACCTTGTCTCAGACTTCCAGCCTCCAGACAGGGACAAAATAAGGTTCAGTTGTTTAAACTGCCACTTTGTATGGCGGCCCCAGGACACTAATATAGTGACCATCTCATCATTTGGGCACTCCTGTTCCCATGATAAACCCAGGCCTGATTACGGTGACCCTGGGAAGGCAGGGCTGCCCCTACTCTGTGGGCACATATGAGCCAACAGCGTCCGGACGGGCCACGGTGTCACTGTGGATGTGAGACCCTTGGTGGTGAGCGTGGGGCAGTCTGCTAGCTTTTCCTTCATGCCCATGTCATTGGCATGGGGGTGTGAGCCAGGCTGGTGTGGAGAAATGGGCAGTTGTTAGGCAACCGAGTGATGTCCACTGCTTGTCACCCGGTGGGCTTTCGGGGCTCCCTCGTGTGCTGTCCAGGAGAGCCGAGCCCCTCCCCGATTTCCCTCCTTTCCCATCGCGTCTAAGCACAGACCTCAGAACATCAGTGTCACCGGCTGCCCTTGAGCCCCACCAGTTTCATCCCCACTCGTGGCCGCCAGTCAGAGCAGAGCGACTCCCTTCCCCTGTGTGTGAGAGGCGAGCAGCCCCCAGGGAAGGCTTGTCCTGGCTTCATGGGCTCTCCCCTGCTTTCGAGCCATCAGTGCCACTCATGAGGGTCTTCTGAGATGACAGTCAAGGACCACTTGGCCCCTGGCCACCAATCTTTGGCATCCAGGTCCACCACCTGAAGGGTCCTGCTCCGTACCTGGCGAGTCACCTGCAGGGTCTCATCTGTCCTCTTTCTGAAGAGCGCTGTGACTGTCTCAGCCTCCGGGAGAAAGTCAAGGGCCCAGTGGGGTCAACCTGTTGGGAGCATATGGGGCAAAGCTCATGGCACGTGGCCTGTTTCCCCCTCTGCAGGAGTTGCAGCTTTTGCATCAGGAACATTAAGTTCTTTATTCTGTAAAAGACAGAAGTTGTTCTCTGCCTGTGCAGTGAGCTCACCGATGTCATCTCAAGAAACTGCTCAGCCAGCAAGGGTCGTGCGCGTGTGGACACCCACCCGCCAGGGGCACAGCCCCAGCCCCACGGGCACCCACGTGCGCCCTGCAGACCAATCTCGCGTCCGCACAGCAGCCGGAGCCTCACTCACAGGGCACAGCTTCCACTTCTCTCTTCACTGCAGATTTTTGGCCCAAACTCTGTGAGGTGTTTCTTTCCTCTTTTTTTTTTTTTAACAGAAACACCAGAAAGTTTTAACAAGGCACACCAGTTGCAGCCGGCATTGACCACCACCTCCCGGCAGGCAGCTCAGGAATCGGGTCCCCGACCCAGCGGGGGGACACCCCCACTGTGCACGCACACACCTTCGCGGATCAGCGCTGACTTGATTTTGACATTAAATGGCCGTTTGCTTGGCCGTGACAAACACACTCGTCATAACAAGGCACTGGCTGGGTGGCTGGCTTCAAACCTACCTCTTGCGGCTCAACACTCCACCATTTCTTTTGTGATTTTTTTTGTTGTTGAGTTTTATATTTTTTTCTTTAAAAAATTTTTTTTATTGAGGTACCTATAATAAAATGCACAAATGTTAGTGTACAGCCCGATGAATTATGACATGTATACACTCATGTAAACCACCACCCAGATCAAGATATCAGACATTCTAAGTTTTCCCTGTTTGCCTATTTCAGCCATTCCCCGACCTCCCTCCCCCATGGTAACCACCAGTCTGTTCTCTGTGTCTCTGAGTCTATTTCTGTTTCGTTCGTTTGCTCATTTATTTTGTTTTTTAGATTCCAAAACAAACTGAAATCAACACTCCAACATTTTTTATTAACAAGTGGCACATACTACCAGGCCTTGGAGGGTCGCCCCCACAGCCCCCTGAGCACCATGGTGGGACAGATGGACAACCAGTCCCTCTCGCCCACCCAACATTCAGATGAGCTGTGCCCAAGAGGTGTGTCTCCCCAAAGCAGCCTGCAAAGCTCCTCACCTTCCAAAGTGTGCTGTAAACCTGCCCCCATTTGTCAAGCACACGCCCAACATGGCGAGGCCGAGGCCAGGGCCTGACCAATGGGGCACGTGAAGGGCAGCGAGCCTAGTCCAGTCTGGAGTTTCACTTACAAGCTGCCCAAGGGAGCGGCGCCCTGGGGTCCTCATCCCACACGCCAAAAAGGACCCCGTGGAAGCAAGGGCTGGAAAGAGCTCTAGTCGTGGGACACCCCACTGCTAAGGAGCCCTCCTAGGCTGAGGGTCATCAGCTGCACCTGTTGCGAGGGCCCGGTCAGGGAGCTCCCGCCCCTGCAGGGCCCCCGGGGCATCAGGGAGTGAGAGAAGGGCGCCTCAAGCAGGCCTCACGGGCCCCCCTGGGTCGCAGGAGGCTCGCAAACATTCCCCCAGGACTTAGCTGAGCTGCAGCTCATGTCTTTGTTTGCGTGGCCTGTGTGGCTGCTCTTTGTGTGCACACCTACATCAAGGGGAGGAGCGCTGCCGAGGTGGGAGCCGGTCCAAGGCAGAGCAGGGCTGCTCGAAGGGACTTCCTGTGCCCGCAGACCAAGGCAGAGGAGCAGCTTCCAAGCCCAGGCCTGCCCACCAGCCCACCCGATGGAGCCACCAGGCTCCCCAAGCTGGCCTGGACAGAGGGGCCTGTGGCCACAGCGCAAATCCCAGCTGCAGGCCCTAGGCTTCGTGCGGGTGCCCTTCACAGAGAGCACGGGTGAAAGGGGGTGCCACACTGAAAACTCAGCCCCTCCCACCACCCACTTCCCCACAAGAGCCCTCGCCCAGCCAGTGCTATTGCCCTCTGCCCACAACCTCCAGGGGAGGACCTCCATGGAGGAGCCCGTGGCCACCGGCAGCAGCAGGGCCCCACCCCGCAGCCCCTGCTCCTGCCGTGCTGGTCCCAGGCTCCAAGCGATCAAAGGGCATGCGGTGAGCGGGGAGTCATCCCTGCCAGGACTGAGTAATCTCATCCTGGAGCAAACGGGGGGAGGGGGAGCACGGGGGGACTTCAGTGTGACCCCAGGTGGCTCCAGAGCCCTTCCACCTCCGTGGGTCACCCCCTGACCCCACCTGTAGTCGAAGCCGAGCTGCATCATCTCACCACTCAGCGTGGTGGCTAGTGAGCAGTGTGAAAGGCAGACCTGATCTTGCCTGTGTCCCCAAACCCGTCAGAGTCCCCACGCCCCTGGCCCCCTGGCTACTTGGCCTGCAGCCCAGCCACATCAGTCCCCTCATGCGTATCCTGGCCAAGGCAGCAGGGCCTTGGCACGTGCCACGTCTCCCCAGAACCCCTCCCTTTAGTGGCTGCTTTCGGCTGGTTCAGTGCCAGCCTCCCTGCCTGCCTTGTCTCCTTCTTTTAGGGTGTTTAATTTCCACTGTGATTCTGGGGTGTGTCTGTCCAGTGGGTCTGGAAGCCCCACGGGGTGGGCCTTGTGTCTGTTGTGCTCCCACGGGACACTCAGCTTTCAGTAGAGCCGCTGAGACGGGCCCTGCAGCCAGGGGGGGTGTTAGAACAGGCGGTTGATAGACATGAGCAGGAGAGGGGAAAGGGGGACAGCAGGCCCCCCAGTCTCCACCCAGGGACCACCCTGTCTCCCTTAGACCAACCCCTCTTGCAGTTCAGCATAAACTGGTAACCAAAAGATAACGGGTCACTGGAACCTTCCCTATTTTGGAGCATAGGCACTTAAGACCTTGTCGCTAATGACCCTGGGGCCATAGTAACATCATTATTTTGTCATTTATGTTATAGTGTTGGCCCCTCCGCGGGTATCTCTCAGGTGCTCGTGGGAAGAATGGACACAAATCTGCACAAAGAAGCTGAAGGGGAGAAGACAGAGCCAAAGGATAGCTTGAGAATGACCAACAGGAGAGAGGAAAGCAAGCACACCCCATAAGACAATGGAAGACCCAGCCGGTCCTCGGGTCAGCCCAGTCCTCTGGCTCTGGGGCGCACCGCCCCTTTGCTCTGCTAAATCACTCCCCCCGCAGCTTTAACTCTCGGGTCTCTCCACTGAATTCTTTCCTTCGAGAAGACAGGAACCGAGGAATTCCACAGTCCAACACCTCATAAAGGGGAACCTTAGGAACAGGGGAGCTGGGTTCAGGCTTGGGGTGCAGAGCACTGGGCGACTGTGGCAGCCCCAGGTGGGGACTCAATCTCCCGCTGTCCCGGCCAGGCAGCTCCAAGTGTGGTCCTCAAACTCCAGCAGCAGGGGAGGGGGTGCAGACCCCAGGGTCACCCCACTGCTTGGCTCTGAACGGCACCCAGAGCAGAGGTTCCTCGGGCTGGCCCTTGACCTCTCCTCCCGGGAACCGCTGCTGGACAAGGAACCAAGGTCCCAAGGGAATGGCTGTTTCCCTCTGCTGAGGCTCTTGGGGACTGCCTGCCACGTGCACACCTGCCGGCAGTGGCCCCGGAGGCAGAGCTGCCCGCTCTTCTTTCTACCCCGTCACACCCGCTTGGGGCCAAGCTACTGTGTGCACGGTGTTAAAGGAAACATTACTGTGCCACTTGTTCAAATGGTAAGGAAGACTGTTCAGGACTGTTTCCACAGGTGTCCAGACAAGTACAATAGGAAAGGGATCAGGCTCAGCCCCAAATACAGCAGACGCCTGGGGACCCAAGAGCCCACAGCAGAGCAAGGGGATGAGGAGATGGACAGGCACTTGCTGAAGGCAGGCCCAGGTGGTCCGATATTGGGATGTGGAATTTGATCAGATAACAAGGGTGGTCAGATATCAAGGGTAGGGGATTCTCTCTAAACTGACTTAGCAGGAGGGTCTCGCTACAAGGGCCCAGAGAGCTTGCCCAAACTTTGGTCACGGAGTCTTCAAGGGGCCACCCTGGGGGAGGCCCTCGGGCTGGTTTCTTGCCTAGACGCTGACCCTACAGCGCCCCCAGTGGGTCAGCATGCTCTCCCGCAGAGGTCTGGGCATTCCATCCAAGGTCGCTTGGATTCGTCCTCAAGTTAATCACGCTTTTTTGGGTCGTTTTCTTCATGATTCCACCTACTTTCGCATGTTGCTGCTGGGCTGAGTCCCTCCCACTGAGGAGGACGGCATAAGGTGAGTTCTTGTGGGAATCCCCACCTCCTGCCCCACAAGCCCAGCAGGACAGTCACCAGCACGAAGTTTTGTGGCGGGAGGGGGCAGATTTCTGTACTTTATAAAGTGTAATCGTGGACGCCAGGGAATTTATTCTCAAGAGTGGGATGAGGCATCGGGCCAGGTTTTTTTCTCCACGCTGACAAGTGGACGAGAATGAGGGGCGACGGACGGGACCCTCTCGCAGGGTCTGTGAGCCATCGCGCCGGGACGATGGCAAGCGCGCACCCGCCTGCACCGCCACTGCCGGAACTCGAGTCCCCGCGGAGGCGTGTGTGCCAGGGTGCCTCGCTTGGCAGGTGGCCCGGACACGTGCCCCGTGAGTGGAAGACCAGGAGGTTGAGGCCCGAAAGCGACGAAACTGGCTCACGGTCTTGCCGCGTGCCTG